>NC_134643.1:124755782-125412568 GCF_030463565.1 Pelecanus crispus
GGGGGAGGGGAAGGGGGGAGCTATCTCCTACTTATTTATTTATTTACCTTTTTCCTCCCTCAGGTCGCCATGGTGATACCGAGCTCACTCTCCCTCCGATCAGGAGGAGACGGGCACCCCTTCGTGAGCATCTCCCCTCCCCTCCGCTCCCGCTGCCCCTCACCCCCGGCGGAGGGTCTCCTCTCCCTGCTCGCCCAGAGGGCCCGGGGCAGCGGCCGCACCACCCCCTCAGCCTGACCCCGGCTCCCCTCAACCTGGCCCCGGCTGCCCTCAGCGCTGCCCCGGCTCCCCTCAGCCTCGGCCCGCCTGCCCTCAGCGCTGCCTGCATCAGCCCACTGCGACCCCAGCTCCCCGCAGCGCGGCCGCCCCGCATTGCCCTCCCAGAGGAGGAGTGAGACGGGAGCAGCCAAAACAGCATCCACCCCCCCATACCCCCCCCCCCCCCCCCAGCTTTGAAGTTCTTCCCGGCTCCGGCTCTGCCGCTGGGGAGGGGGCGGCCGGGCGGGACGACCCTCGTCGCCCCCGCCCGCGGGTGCCCGCTGCCGAGCCCCGAAGCGAGGGGAGGCCGGCGCAGCCCCGGCCCCGTCGCGGCGGCAGCGCTCTGCCCGAGGGCGCGGGGCCGGGGCTCCCAGGCGGGAGGCTGCCGCGACGGCAGCTGGAAACGGGCCCCCCCCCCGAAGCCGGCCGACCCCTCGCCGTGTCCCCCCTCCCCCGCCGCCGCCTCGCCGCTCGCCCAGCGGAAAGCGGCCGAGGCTGCTCGCCCCCCGCTTACATAATTAACGCGCCCCGTACCTCCCGGCGCTGCCGCTGCGGCTGCCCGGGGGCTTGAGGAAAGGGCGTTTGGGGGGGGGGGGGGGGGGGCTGGAGAAACGCGGCGGCAACGAGCCGTGAGGGCACGGGCACCAAAACGCAAGCCCCGAGCCAGTCGCTCCCCCGCCGCCCTTCGGGTAACCCTCCCCGCCTTACCCGGCGGCGGCACGCTGCTCTCACTCCATGCCGGCTCCCCGCGGGACGGGGCAGGGCGGCCGCCCGGCTCTGCACCGGCTCCGGCTCCGGCTCCGGCTCCGGCTCCGGCTCCCGGCCGGCGGGTGCGTGCGCGGCTGCGAGCGCCGCTGGCTGTCACACGGCCCCGAGGGTGCTGTCGGGCGTCTCCATGCCCCACGCCGCTCGCCCACTTCCCGCGCCGCTCCGCCGCCGCGCAGACGGGCACGCCGGGGCAGCGGCACCGGCCGGCTTGCGGGGGCTCCGCTCCGAGCCGCTCCGGGGGGGAGGGGGGGGGGGGTGTTGCAGGGGGGCCACCGGACGGCCGCGGCGGCGCCGCGCGTGTCTGCGTGTGTGTGGAAACGCGGGAGGCGGGCGCGGCGCGGAGTGCGGCGGGCGGGGGAGGCGCGGCCCCGCGGAGGCGGGCGGGCGGGCGGGGGAGGCGCGGCCCCGCCGAGGCAGCCGCGGGCGGGCCCAGGGGCTGCGGCCGGCGCCGGGGGGCTGCGCTAGCCCGGCCGGCGCGGCAGCGGCGGCGGCGGCGGCGGCGGCGGCGGGAGCGCGGCTGCCGGCAGCGCCACCTGCGGGCAGCGCGGGGCGGCGGGGGCGGCGCGCGCCTTCCGCGGGGGCGGCCTCGCCCGCTGCCTGCGCCGCCTCCCGGCGCCAGCGGGGCGGGCAGGCTGCGGCGGGGGAGGCCGGGGCGGGGAGGGGGCAGCCGCCCTCGCCGGAGAGCTCCGGCGCCTCCCGTGGGGGTGGGTGACACGGCGGGCGTGGGAGGGGGCGAGGCCCCGGCTCCCTCGCCCCGGGAGGGCGGGCGCCAGCTCCGGCAGCCTCCGGCCCCGCCGTCCGCCTCGGGGCCGTCCCGCCTTCCTCAGGTGCGCCCTCCCCGGCGGGGCGTCGGGAGGAACCGCAGGTGTACCCAGGTGAGCGGCCGAGGCCCGAGCTTGTGCCCCGCAGGACTTCTGCGGTGCGTCATAAGCGCTGACCTCACGCTGCCAGCAAGCCTCCGCCTCCTTTAGGGCGCTTAGCGGCATCTTTACCCGCCCTGCTCGCTGGTGGTGTCCGCGGGAAGGCAGCGTCTTTGCCACTGCTTTCCCATTCTCAGGTTTGGTTGAAATTGGCCACCAGATACCAGGTGGTATCCTGGCAGCTGCCAGACAACAGGCAGGTGCACGCGTTCGGACACTCATGGACACCTTCCTTAAGCCTCCTTTTCTTAGAAAACCGAACTGAAATGTAGAACTAAGACGGCATTTGCTGGATGTCATCCCGATCGTTTTTCTTGCAGGATGCATCCAGGCTACTCCACCTTACACTTCACCTTTTGTGTCTACGTTGTGTTAAATTACCCTAACGCACCTATTCAGTGGGAAGCAGAATGGGGCTGTGGCTTTTCAGGTAGTATAAATAATAACAATCTGTACTTTTGAAAGTCATAGTAGTTTCTGTGGCTTTTTTTTGGTTTTGTTTTCTTTCTCCCCTGAGATGAGCTCCAAGCCCAGCTCTGCAGCTCATCTGTGCTCTGTGACCACGGATCACCAATAATCTTATTCTTTTCTCCTTCTGAGACAAAAGTAGTATTTTAAACCAGCACAGCTTTAGCTTGTAAAATCTCCTTATTTGCATTTCCTTTCTCACCTCACCCTTCCTCTTCACACCTTCCTACATTTCCTAATGTACTTTCTGGGAATCTTTTTATTCTCTGTCTAATCTCATCTGAGTCCATGCATTTATGTTGTGGATGTATTATATCATGCTAGTCTAAAAAATGGCTGTGTTCTAGTTTCTTAAGTTTTTTCCATAAAATGGAACGTCAACGAAAAGAGCAATATGAGACCTCTTCTTCCTTGGAGATTTGCACAACTACTCATTTCTTCTTGCAAACTACTGTTCTTTAAATCTCTTCCATTTTGCTAGGAGCATGTCTACTGGAACAGTATCTGTTCTCCAAGCTGAAGCTGCTTTTCTAGAGCCTGCTCCACTTGTTACTCATTTTTCGTGCTTTCATTTGCCAACACAGCAGGAAAAGCGGGCATATTCAAAATGGAGAAAGGGTTTCTGTGGAACAAGGATACGTATGAGCTTATTGTTCCTGACTTCACAATCCTGACACAACATGATGTGCGATAGGGCCTTTTATCTCTATTAATTGTTAAGTATTTCAGGAGGAGCAGCATATGGATGGTTACATTGAGCTTGGAACCATAATAGCAGCGTTAAATTGCGCAAACCTTTGTGCTTTCCAAATGGCACTTTTTCTCTTGGGGCACACAAACTAAAATGGCTCTTGAACAGGTGCACAAATAATTATTTTATACTTAGCCTGCTGTCCCCCTTCAATCTATTTGTCTCAGCTGCAGTTTTCTCTAAGCCAGCTCCATGAATCTCACTGCAGAACCTCTCAGAGTCTGTTAATACTTATGCTAGTACACACAGAAAAGATGTCTGCTACTTTCTTAAGGTCCCAGGCAAATGTCTGACTAGTACGTTGCTGAGATTTCTTTTCCTTTTGTATTTCTGTTGAAGGTCAAAGCAGTACTTGAACTGGCAGTCTCTAAATCCATATTGCTTGTTCAGGGTGATTTCAGTTAATGGGCTTTGACTCAGAGATCCAGAGATCCCTCCTGCCTCCCTTTGGACACGTAGTCCCAGAAACAACTTGACTTCACCAGACTTGTGCTTTGCCTGAGGGAATAGTTTATGTCAGGAACTGAAGTTTGTATCAGCTTGATGTTTTTGGAATTGGTTTTGGAAAGTACATTTTTTTTAAATAGGAAAAGTAGAAGCATGAGTAAGATAAGAGGTAGAAGAAACATCCTACTTTAGGTGCCTAACCTTAGGGATTTACACTAGGAATCTGCTCTACTTAGGCCACTGAAGAGAGAGAAGAGCCTGCAGAGGGCTACTCAGTACACCTAAAATAAACTTCAGTTCTGAACTGCCCTCTGGAGGTTTTATTTCTCCCTTGCCTTCCACTAATTGTATAGGGAATGTGTAGAGGTTGTGGAGAGATTACATGGAGACTAACTGCCTAATCTGGAATCTGATGCATGATTATCCCCCTCCAGTTTTCGTTTTGCCAATGTAACATGGCATTTACACATGGAGAAATCACTTGCTAGCACCTCTCTAGGAGTGATTTTGATGTATGCTTGCCAATCGGAGATACTTGTATTTCAGTGAAGCTACAGCTCCCAGGACAAAATGTGAATGCACATGTTATTCCCATGACCTTATTCTGTGAACTCACAACAATAGCTTCATGTTAGCGTTATTTAATTCACATCTGTAAGTGTATGCAATTCCATCAGCTTGCTACCTACACCGTAGTTTCCGATAAGCTGAATCGCCTATGCCAATCCTGCATGTGTTTTCCTTGCTGCGTGCATTCTGCAAATGCAATCCCATGCATGACAAACAGCATTACATATTTGAAGTCTGATGAAATTGAGCTAGAGCTATGAGTTCTTCCCTTCAAGTTCTGAAATGCTTACTTTTCTTGGTATACGCCCCTCCTTTCCTCTGGAAGGGCTGAGTAGGTGAATCAAAAATGTGTCTGCAGAAGAATTTTTGCCACAGAATAGTGTTTCATACATAAACTCTGAGTTTTAACTATTATAAAGAGTCAGTGGTTTTTAATCTGTCTCAGTAAAGGATTGCTGTTTAGCTGTAAGACAAAGTTTGTCCAATGTTCTTCTCAAAATTGCGGCACTTACCTGGAAATATCAAAATTACTTGTTGTGGCTGAACCCATCAGGCAGCTAAACACCACGCAGCTGTTTGCTCACTCTCCCCCTCCCCAGTGGGATGGGGGAGAGAATCAGGAAAAAAAAAAAAAGAAAGTTGAATTGAGATAAAGATAGTTCATCAGGACAGAAAAAGAAGGGAAAATAATAATGATATATAATGCAAGTGATGCACAATGCAATTGCTCACCACCTGCTGACCAATGCCCAGAGAGTTCCCAAGCAGCGATCACAGCCTCCTGGCCAACTCCCCCCAGTTTATGTACTGAGCATGATGTCACATGGTATAGAATAGCCCTTTGGCCAGTTTGGGTCAGCTGTCCTGGCTGTGCCCCCTCCCAGTTTCTTGTGCACCTGCCAGAGCATGGGAAGTTGAAAAGTCCTTGACTAGCGTAAGCACTATTTAGCAACAACTAAAACATCAGTGTGTTATCAATGATGTTCTCAAACTAAATCCAAAACACAGCACTATGCCAGCTACTAGGAAGAAAACTAACTCCATCCCAGCCAAAACCAGGACATCACTCCTGAACGCATCAAAACCCATCTGTTTTTATGACTATGTACACTTTGACAGTCATATGGCTAGCTGATGCTGACCCATGGCTCTTAGACACCATCACAAACCAAAAGCACATGAAGATTAGGCCTGGGGTTTTTTGATGTACAAAGGGAACAAATCATCTGGCAGCTTTGGAGACGCTGCCTTGCCTAGAGCCTCCTTTGCTCCTCCTCTTGTTATTACACTTTTTCTCACTGGCCTAGAAAATGTAAGTCTAGATATTGCTTCAGACCATATGGTGACACTGAGAGATTTTTTGCACAACAGTGAGAAAAACTATGGTTAGAAATGTCTGCTTAAAGATTGGCTAAAACAGTTTTGGTTCACACAACCTGATAATATTGACAAAGGGTCAAAATTTGCTAATCTAACAGTAATTTTCAATCCTCAGTAGGTCTTATGGCTTGTTGGAGTTGGGGAAATTTTGCAGAGCAAGCCATTGGAAACTGAAGGGGAGATAAGGAGAGACTAGTGGGTGGAAGCTGTCTGATTTTGTTTTCTGGCAGGAAGAACACCAGAGGGAATTCTCTTTCCCAACCTACCACCCCCATTTTTTCCTTATTTACACATCAATGCATGTTTTTTTTTCGTGTCTAACATTTCCATAATGCAATCTGGTAAACCTAGCACAGCTGCTTTGAAAACCTGCCTGATATTTAAGATTGCTTTACTGCGCAAAAGCTCCTATTTCACTTGCTAGCCTTCCCGTTTCTGGATGTCAAGATAGGGAATGGCTATAAATACAGAGTTAGGTGTCACAGTTGCGGAGATTTATTATAGAACGGTTTGCAATAACCTTCTCCCCTTTGCCCTTTATCTATCTTCTATATTCTGCAGGGTAAAGTCTATCTTTCCTGATATTTTTGGATAGTACCTGACACCACAGAGCAACTTTCCTGTCTGCAATCAAATATTTTTGTAACAGGGGAACAAACCAAAACAAGTAAGCCAACCTAAAGCTATTGATCTTCATGGAGCATTATAAAAGCTGCTTATGTAAAGCTGTTTTGCAACCATCACAGAGATGCAATGGCAAGCCTGGAATTTTGCTGCATGCAGAAGCAAAATCTCCTGATGTTTCCCACAGTATCCCATTTGATGTGCAAACTGTCTTCCCTGATAATGTAGCTTCATGCTTGGACAACAAATATCTTTCTGAGTGTTCTTATTTCTTTGTAAACTGCAAGACACATACCAATCATACGAAACGTCCCCCCCAAACACATTTAATTAATCAATGCTTGTTCAATTTTAATCCCCCTCTACTCCTTTTATGAGTAGTTATTTCAAGTCTTTAAATCTCAAGTGACTCTCTTCAGCTCTCTTATTTGGCTGGGATTTCTTAATCAGTTATGAATTTTAATTTTTAACAGGTAAATTTTTGTTACAGTGGTCAGGTTAAATACTGCATTTGTGGTGTTCCTTATATATATTATAGAGCAGTCCATCACTCTTCTCTGTCACTGCATCTAGTCTTCCTCTCTGTTTCCTCTGCCTCCCATTTCTACTTCAGCCTCCCATTTCTTGAAATTTGGTTCATAAAAACTTCTCAGCTCTGTTACACTGTTCTGGTTTAGGACTAGAGGTCTAGAAATGACATGCAGGGTCATTGGATCATGTCCACACTATGCCATAGAGTTCCTTCCTTCCAGTGATTACTGTTTACTGTAAAACTAATCTGGTTTGGTTTGGTGTGGTTTTTTTTTTTATCCCTGCTACAACTCCTGAAGCATTACTCACTCCTCTGAGGGTTAGAAATTCGCTTTGACATTGTACTTTAAAATTTTGCTTATCTAGTTGAAATCTTGTTGTTCAGGCAGTGAATTTTCCACTAATTTTAAACCATGCTTACCTCATTTTCTCCCTTCCCTTCATCTGATCTAATATATTTATAGTGAATAACTTAATCCCCTCTTAGTCTTTATTTCCCTAGGTCGAACTAGACCAATTGTTCCTATTTTTCCCTTGTACCATGGGCTCTCCATTCTCCTTATCAGCCTGCTGGTCCTCCTCTGTACAATATCAGTTTAAATTCATCTTACTGGTGCAGGAGGAACCAGAATTGTGACAGTATTGCTGCAAAGGGCTCATCAGTGTCATGTACAACAGCAACAATATTCCCCTCTGCCTACAGGAAACATCCTAGCTGATGGGGTGTAGGATCATATTTACTTCTTTACAGTTATATTGCACTCATGGCTCTGTTATCCTCTGACTGAGGAGGATGCAGTCAATTCCTTCCCTTTCCTTGTCTGTCCAATCATGTTTGTAATTGAGGGCAGGAATTTCTGTTTAATTCATGACTTTGGACTCTGTACTATTAAATCTTATCCCATACCTATTACTCTAGTTTTCAAGGTCATACAAGTCACTGTGATATTCCCAGTCTTCCTGTTTTACAGACAGTAGTGCCTCAATTTCACATTTCACTGGTAGTTTCCTACTTTGCAATATAAAATAGTTTTGGCTATGTGCCCCCTCCTCTTCTTACTGAATCACTGCCTTGCCCAAACAGGAGAAAGGAAATAACTGACTTCAAAAGTAAAATGCTAAAAACTGTGAGTCTCCTTGTTCAAAGGCTAAAGTAGGGTATTAAAAGTGATGGTGGTTCCTTCCTGCTGCAAAATCAGTGAGATTTTGTGGTACTGGCTCCAATTCTGCAGTCATTTCATGGCAGGGCTGAGTGGTTGTGTCCACAAGATACTCCTTTGCCATGGGCCTCTCCATAGATGCACTAATTCATTACTATGAAGTAAAGTAGCAAACTGGTGTTAGAGGGGAATAGGTTGCATATTGTGGGAAAAGGTGGCTGAAGGTAAAGGAAGGTCTGTGTCTGGTTGTAGGTAAGAAGCGATGCTCAGCACCCTGCCATTGCAACTGGAAAGCTGGTTTGTTGCTTGGGGTTAATCCTGCCAGTGTTATGAAGGGTATTGGAACTGAAAGGGCAAAAAGGCTTAGTGAATATGATTAGTCCTAAAAGCTAGAGGAAAACTCGTTTTTCCAAAGTGATGATTATAAACTGCACAATTAAGTAAACAAAGAAGTAGCTGAAAAACCAGCACTGACAGACATCAGATAATAAAATTAATTATAAACAGCAGCCAAAATGCAGCAAGTATGAACCAATCAAACTGCTTAATTAGGCTTTGCAGTAGCTACTTTTCTCCCTACCACTATTTATTACAATTTTATCTGGGGGTTGGTGTCTTTGGTAAAGCTCCAAAATGTATAATAACTAGTTTAAAAGCCTTACGCTCCTACAAAATAATAATATTTTGAAACACGGTACATTTCAGGCTGACTCAGCACAGTAAGCAAGGAGCCCCTCGCCCTAAATGGAGAGATTTGAAAGCTGATATTGCCTCTATTTGTTCTGTACCTCTTGTGGTGTTAAAGGGGCTTGAGATACTTACTAATACATTAATTCTTGGCCAGACAGCTGCCGTTTGTGTCATTGCAGGTATCTTTTTCAAAGACCACAGGTAAAGTGATATTGAGTTTAAGTTTATAAAAGATCTGTATCAATAAAAGCAAACCTGTGTATAGGAAACAAACTAAAGCGGCTAGTGGCAATTTAGAAAAAAGGCCCCATAAATTGTCATGGATATATTGTCATCGTTTGAGGTAAAAAGGAAAAAAAAAAAGGAAAAAAAAAAGAAAACAGAAAAAAGGAAAAAAGAAAACTTTTTTTTTTTTTAATTCAGGCATATAAGAAACAGCTACCCTGATTTTTTTGGCTCCTGCCCTAGTTTTAAGGTTTAACATGGTGGTGAGTGTAGTTTGACTCACCACCATGTTCAACAGATTGATCATATCAATCACAAATAGATACCCTGACACTGAATGACATCCACAGAGGACAATTCTGCTGAGGTGCTTTTGAGGAAGATGGGTTCTGTCCACCCATCATTTACAGACAGTTCCCAAGGAGGCTACACTCTGTAGTCAAAGTGTGCACATACCCCTTTGGAGGGTGTCCTTATGTAAGCATAGGCACCAAGTCTGGTGAAGTAAACAGAAGTATTATGTCTGGCCACAGAAACCTACTGGTTCTAAAAGGGGTTTTATTCAAAATATATGGTCTCTTTAAAGCCAGAACACAAATATGGATGGATTTCTGTTTAATTTTAAAAAGGCGGCAAGTTGGGCTAATGTAAAAGGAACTTCTTGTTTCATGCCAGTCATAAACCATTGCTGCATAGCTCAGTGCTAGCAATTGTAAATCCTGACAGTTTAATTACAAGCTGATATCAATCTTCCTCCAATTATAACTACATTTTGATTTTGATTTGTATATTCTGAGCCAAGCGAAATGGACTTTGCACAGAAAGAAACTGGGATTAACCTCTCAATTTTTTATGTCCAGCTCTACGAGATCAGAGACACACCAGCTGTGGTGCTGGTGTCTATCTTCTCTCTTTCCTCACAAGAAATTAAATGGAATGGAAATACGCATAACACTACCACCGCTTGTTTCATGAGGCAGTTCACCATTCGTGGGTAATGCATTAAAACAGGAACAAGCAATTGGAAGTCCAGCTAAAAGAACTGGTCCCAGTCATATGCTGCTGAAAAAATGGAGGGGAACTGGTTACTCATAGTAACAGGCTGGCCTGTGAGATTCTTTCCTCTTTCAGTGCTTCCATATGGTACAAAATGGTATTGAAAATTTTGGATGCTCTCCTGGGATTTCTCGCCTGACACACCTCCTGAGGATTTTGCCCTAAATCTGACCCACAAGGACATGCACTCCTATGCCCATCCTCTCATGGTCTGGGATAGGGGGGGCATGTAGGAGCAGGCTTGATATGCCATTTCTAGGCAAGATTTGGATTAGTGCTGAAGCTTATCAAATTCAGTTCTGTGACTGTCATAACCTGACAAATCCACAAAACTGCATCTATGCTGATGAGGCCTTTAACACCTCTGAGACATCACAGGACTGGGTTGGTGCAAAGGTGCTAGATCTCTGCTCTTTGGCTCACTGGACTTCCAGCATCCAACAGTGAGATCTAGAGTATCAAAGACTTCAAAAAAACACTCAGTGGCAGGCCATGTTATAAACCAAGGGCAGAGTGCAATATCCAGTTTTTCTGTTGCCTACCTAGTATTTCTATTGCATGGTCAATGGTTTTCATGGTCAATGAATGGAAAGTGACAATAGCGCTGATAAATTAAAGAAGTTCCTAAATCATCTGTGCTTTCAAACAGTTCTTAAAGAACCCAGGCCCAGATATTGTAAAACAGTTTATGCTCTAAACTCTCCTACAAACCAGAAACCTTGTTTTTACCAGTGCTCTGTGCATTGTACCAGCACTTGTATCTACAAAAAGTAGATACAGCTAAAGCTGTTATCCCTCCTGTCATTTTATGAGTAAACTATTTTATATACTTGCTTTGCAATAGTATCTTTGACCATTGGGTTAAAGTTAATCTAAAATTTAGGTACACAATGAAATAGGCTTTCTCTGTGAACAGTGGAGAAGGAGAGCCATTCTGTTCTTCATGTCTTAGATATATCCTAGTCTGATGGAAGATATTTGGGCTTTTTAATTTTTTTTTTTTTTTCCCAGTGGTGTGGTGTTCCTCTAAGGAGAGCGGATGAGGAGGAACCCTTTAACGGAGGGGAGATTGCCCCTACTCAAGGGAAGCTGCAGAGCCTTCTTAGGGGAGCAGGTGCCAGGAACCACTGAGTAGGGGAAGCAGAAGAAGCAGGGAGAAATTCGCATCATGGTGCTCAGGGCTTGTTGTTCCAGGAGAGCTTGAGAAACTGCTGGAAGGATCAGGAAGGACATGTGCCATGGGGATGAGAGACAGCAGGAAGAGTGATGCAGAAGCAGCAGGATAAGGCAGTGTCTGCCACTGCTCCCTGGGTTGGCCCTCCATGGAAACAAGGAGAAGAGCAGGGGGTAAAAGCAGTGACTAAATCCTTTCTATTTCTTTTCTGTCTTCCCTTGCCATGCAACAGCTTTCTCCATCTAAAAGTCCATCACCCTAGTTCGTATTCAACTACATCCTTGCCTTTTGAAGTTTAAAAACATCTCAACTTTTTTGTGGAGTTTAACATGAGGAAAAGGTACAGGCACATAAACCTCAGCAACCTGGCCACCTCAGGATCTGGTTGTAGTAACAATGAGATTAATTATCCCCTGCTCATACTTCACTCTCTGGGGGATCTCCAGGGGCTTTCACAACCATTGTAGATTAGATACCTACGCTGGAACAGCTGGAACTAGCTGAAATGAACCCTCTCCTGAGATACAGTGAACTGTGAAGTCTGAAAGATGCCTGAGTGGCACCGCTTCTTGAGAAGCAGGAGAAGGGCTTAGGGGGCAAACCAGGAAAAAGGGATCCATTTCCGTTCAGTCAGAAGGAGGTCACCAGGGAGTTGTGTGGGAGCAGAATTGTAGCTGTGTGAGACAAACTGAGAAAAGTCAATGCAGGGATGGCATTCATCTAGGAGAAATCTTAAGGCAAAGCAGAAGAGAATTCTGGTCAGGACAAGAAAAAAAATATTACAGGGGACGTCTGTTCTAAAGCAATATCATATTTATTCAGACATGAATGACAAAGAGAAATGCAAAGGTCTAAATTCAGAGCTTGTATTAAGAAAAAAAGCTATCAGTTCTCTTTAATTGTTTTGTACCCAGATACAACTTAATGTGAAACTTAGCAGATGTTAAGAAAAGCAGTATTTTGGTTACCTGGAGCAGATTTCCAGTGGAGTTACTTGTTATATTTCCATGTATGCCAAAGGATTTGTAGTCGTTAGCGTCAGGAGGATCTGCCTTTGCCAGAAAGTGCTTAGGCGAAAAAACCCAGACAGATGAATTTCATAAAATTCACAGTTCTAGTTCCATGGAGATGTCAGAATAAGCAAATGGATGAGTTAGGAGTGATTACAGCACAAAATTTACATTGTTATTTTTTGCTTGAAAACCAACAAAAAACTACGTACCTCTTGCTTCTGGGAAAGTCAGAAATTACAGATACAAAATAATAAATTCTGCATTAAAAATAATGCATTCACAGCCAGTTTGCTTATATACGGTATCTACAGCTGAAACTTGCTAGCCAATGTTGTGAGATTTATTTCCAACTGAGAAGGCCACTTAAAGCTCAGAAACTAATGTGATTTAATAAAACACAGAATAATGCACCCTTACTTACATTTTCCCAAATGAATATTAATCTCAGAAAACAACAAAAAAAGCATGTAATCACTCAAGCATGCTATTTTACAAATAAATTATATCTAAACCAAAACACAGACTGGGTTTAGGAGATTCTTGTTTGGCTTGTACAGGCAGTTTCAAAGGAAGCGAGAATCTTAGGAACATTTCCATAAGCTTTGATGATACTGTGGGCAGTCTTTGCCGCAGTCTCTGCATGTCAATTAATAAGTAATCCAGATTCTCTGTGAAAATGCAAGCCCCACACATGCACATACACAGATATATAGAGTGAGATCCCAGCTTTATTAATGTCAGTAGTAATTTTGCCCTTGCTTTCCACAGGGTTAAGTCTTCACCCAGGAGGTTTATAGCCTCCAGCACTTTCCAATCCTAAGTGGTGATAGATAGGGGCTTATAATTTAATTTCTGTCAAAGTAATAATGTCTGAGATATGGAAAAGCCACTCTCTTTCCCCTAGCACACTTTTTTATTACATAAATAGAAGCCTAAATAACCACAGATCCAAAAGCTCTCCAAACCCAAGAGGTCTGTGCACGTCTCCTGAAGCTTGTGCATCCTGTACCATTGAGGCTGATTATGGTATGGCAGCATCCTGGAGGTGTACCACCGGCGCGTGAAGAGCGGCGGGCAGGCAGCCAGACAAGCAGCCGGCCACCCACACATCACTGCAGCATGCCTGCCGTACAACGTATGCTTTCAGCAGTCCGCTTGGATGCTTTTAACTTTTAGCTTTCTGCTTCGCCTTTGATTCATTGACTTTCTGCGGATGGTGAAAGATGTCTGGTTGAGAGCGGGCTGAATGATTTTAGATACAAAGAAATCCCATGCCTTGAGCAGTTTTGGTGGAAACGGTTGGGTTAGCAGGGCCAGACCTACAACCGCATGTGGAGTGAGAAGTCACCCGGGCAGGGGCACAGGCACAGGCTGGCTGATGGGCAGCAGGGACCGGGTGAGGGATGGATCCCTGCTGCTTTATCTAGGCCAGCCACAGAGCTGACCTGGTTCTGTAAATGGATTGATGTTATAACACAACAAAAATGCAAACAAAAGGCTGACACAAACTCCTTATAATGGAGAAGACGTGACATTTTTGATGAGTCTTCTCATTTTAATTCTGGCATGAACTGAGTTAAAACAAACAAACAAACAAAAAGTGGGTATGGAAATATTGCAGCGTCAGTAGTAGGCAGTGTGAAATTGCCCTCTCACTGTAAAATGTAAACAGTAGGCATCCAAGTTTGCCAATTCTATTTTGTATTACACAGTAAGGAGAAGGTTGTTGTAGTTTTTTTAATCAAGTCCTTCCCCAGGACTTAATGCAAGGTAATACATAATGTATAATGTTAGCAGGGGAAAAAATAGCTGAAGGGAATAAGAAATGAGCTGGAAGTATTTTTACTTCTAACTCACTGGTTCAAATCCAGTCCATGTTGGTAGCGATCAAAAGTTGCTACCATCTGTTGTTTGGCGGCCTTTGGGGGTGAGCTGTATCGCTGTGGTCCCGTGGACAGGTGTTTCCATAATGACACCATTGCTACACTTGGCAGTCGCTGGTAACCTTGCTGGTAGCCTCCGGAGAGAAGCCAAAGACTGCAATGAACTTAGACACAGAAATATCTTTGCGTTCCCCTGTGCCATGCCTAGTTAGAATTGTGAAGTCACGTGTGGGCTGTTTTCAGCGCTATGACCCGTGCGGGGAAGCTCCTGTTGTACATAGCTTGGTGAGCCTGTTTCTGATGCAGCCTTCTGTCCTCCCACCCAGGAAGAAACCCTGCAGAAAGGTCTTTGCCTCTGGGTATCCATGGGCCTATTCCTCAGGCATGCATTCATGTAAAACTGGGCAGGGCTCCTTCAGTGGCATCTAGAGGCTGCCAGGGGTAGCTGGTTATTTTTTCTTTGATATCCTTTTCTTACTGCTTTTGCTTCCTAACTTCACTCCTGCCCCTGCCTCTGTTGGCTGTTCTCTCTCTGATGCTAATCCACATGTCTTCCTGGCTTTATTCTGCTTCCCAGCACCCTTACTCTTCAGCAGGAAGTCTATAAGAAGGTCTTATAAAAAAGAAATAGGATAGCTGTAAGTTTGCAATCCTTTCATAGCCCTGCCAAATGGTGGGCAGTGGCCTGAAGCAGTCAGGGCTTGTCTAGTACTCTGCGGTTTAAGCCGCCAGTAATTTGGTGGATTCTTCCTGATTTGCCAAGGTCTAAATTACTTTCCACCTACTGCAGCTCAAGCACTGAAAAGCAAATAGTTCTTTTTCAAGCAAAGAAGGAACTACCACTTGTGCAGCTTCTGCGCTCCCCTCTGTCCATCAAAATGTTTAAAAAATTTAGCATGGAGTGAAATACACTACATTAGAGTAAACTATCAGGAGTTCTGGTTAAAGAGCAGAAATACAACTTCTGTAATATGAGAGTATGAAGGCCCTTTCACTGGAAATGCTCTTTAATCTGCTCTTTTTTTTAAAGGAATAAAATTTCCATCTTGCTGCATGGGATCACATGGAAAGCCAGTTGGTTCTAATAGAAAGAGTCTCATTGACTTAACAGATTTGGATCAGGTCCTTTGAGAAGGAATTTTGCACTCTTCTGCCTCAACAGCATGTCTTGTGTCTTTGACCAACTTGCTTTACTCATTTATAAGATTTTTTGAGGAGATGGTATGTGTTCTGTGCAAAAACTTTGGCGGAAAAGAGATGTATTTCTACATAGTAGATGTAGTTTAGATGTCTCCTTTCACCACCGTTGTGCGGGTGGGCTAATAGACCGCAATACTCATTCTCTGGTGCACCACAGTTTTTCACTGAGCCCCTGTTGTGCATCCTGGGTCTGTGGCACAGCTTGGGAGATTTCAGTGGCCCACCTCACAGTCCAGAATAGGGGCACAAGAATATCGGAAAGACTGGATTTTCATGACAATATTTTCAAGTGGTTTTCCTTTACTGGAAAAATGAAAACTTCTGTGGTAGTCAGCTTTTGACAGGAGCAGATTCTTTTCTGTTTGCAGCAAATAATTTTAATGAAATTTTGCTTAGCCAAGCCCCAAATTTCCTGCTGAAAACCAGTATTGATTGAAACATGTTCAGGTAGCCTTAGTTTACCTCCAGCTGACTAGGAAATGTAGCTTGGTCTGTGGACAGGCCAAACTGTGCAGTTTGAGTTGAATTTTAATTGGGCCTAATAACTTCGTAAAAGGTTCTGTAGTTGCATATCTTCTGATTAGAGGCCTCTCTGCAGTCCTGACTCTGCAGGGAGATAGGTGTAAATTGGCTAGATTATAAATCCTCAGTCCTGACCTCAGTGGTCCACTGACTGAAGGTTAATGGCTGATACTCAGGGACTGTTTGGATACAATTTCATGACATGCTCTGTGGTGTCATTTGTATCACACAAGACAACTTTGTACTCAGAGGAAAAAAGACTGATTGTCAATTATGGAGTTTATTTTCAACCCACATTTATTGTTAGAAACATATTAACTCTCCTAATTATCTGAGGATAAAAATCAGTATCACCTGTTACAAGAGACCATCTCACCTGCCTGGGCAGAACAGCAGGACTTTGCAGTTCACAGTTTTCTCTGGCTCTTTTTCCTGAACTGTCAGAATTTCCCCTCACCCGCTATATGGTCATCTCTTTTATGGCTTATATTGATTCATTTTACTCATTGGCTATAGTTAAGTCTCTTTGAAAGAGTATTTCTTCAGTGGTGTTGAGAGGAGTTAAATATTAAGGATTAATGACCTTGCTCATTTTCTTATCTGTTTTTTGGAAGATTTATGTAGTACTTTATAATCTCTGAAGTGCTGTCTTGCTTATTGATGGAGGCAGCTTCTCAGACCACTGGTTCTTGACTGTCCATAAGTTTTTTTCCCCCTCTAACCTAACAGTCATGATGCACTCCACAGTAAAATGGGTTCAGAAGTGCATCTGTTCTTTATGCCTCCATTCATAGTAAAGAAAGGAGCAGCTGCTTAATATAAGGATGTCATGACAATATGGTACTATAATACAACATGGTTTATGTATATAAACTAAATAACACAATTTACTGAATGTTAATGTGTATAAAATTATAATTTCACCATGCACTTGCATACTGATGTATAGATATATAAAATCCACACCTCCTGTTTATATAAGTAGTTAGATCTTTGATTCTCTATGAAACTTTTTGGGTTTGATACTAGCTTTAAGTTGTCCCAACTTTGATTTACTGCTGCTGTAGTTAGCAGCATCGTTTTTATTTCAATGGAAGACACTTTGTTTCCTACATGGATTTTGGCTTTTGCACCCTGGAAATGCTGACTTTTCCATTTCAGACTTACTGCTGAGACTTGAGCTGTCCAAATAATGTTAAAAGTGAAGCACCGACTTGTAAGATGAAGGAAGGAAGACAGCCTGAACTTGTGCACCTTCTGTGCTTGTGACTCCATGTCCACCCTGTGAGTAAATAGCAGTAACTTACTCAGCACCACCAGCTCCTCATTTTCTCCCAGTTGTACCATTTTCTGGCAACCAGTCATTAAAATCAGCAATGCTCTAATGACATGCTGAACTGCTGGGGATGTGGAGACAGAAAACATGCAAATATTGAGGGACTCTGAAGTAATAATTTCTCAGAGTGTCTGTTTGTTTAGAAATCAAACTCATACTTACACTGAATAGTGAAATACTGCTTCTTGTCAGCAAGAATTTCTCTGAAGGCTGACAGAGGCACCCTCATCCTCCCATCGTGGCTTTCTATCTCTATTAGTTATAAATTAGGATACTTTGATCTAGGACTCATGGATTCTGTTTCCAGCTCTGTCACTCATTTGATATGTGGCCATAGGAAAATCGTATCTTTTGCAAAGGAATTGCTCAGTCAGAAAAAAAGTCTCCATACACAGTGCTGCAGGCTAAAGTGCAGCTTTGTGCTCAGATGGCCGACGAACCCCCTCAGACCCAGCTTTGTCAGGTAGGTAGTCTACGTGGGATCAAGCTGTCAACAAATCCCATCTGCTCTGCCAGCAGGTGATTCAAGCAGCCACGTGGGAGGGACACCAACCCTCTTATTTGCCCGGTGTCAGGCTTGTATGTGACAAAGTTGGGACAGCAGATGGGATATGCTGCAGATAGCTGGGTTAAGCAAAGCAGAGTGGAACATGTCTGCTCTGCAGGCAAGAGCACATTTGGGTGCCCTGCCCCAGTGCTGGGCAGAGTTGGAGTTTGCCTCTCAGCCTTCCTAACTGGTTTGCACTTCACTTGTCCCTGAATACATTTCTAAGGGCAAATGGTTTATCTGTGGTTTAACAATTCTCCTTTCAGCTTAGCCCTAAAGCCAGTTTTAAGTAACAGCAGAGAGGGAGCCCTGCTGTTTTATGAAAATGCATCTAAGCCCTTGTATGAACAACTCTCATTTACAAAACAGGCAATACAACAAAAACTGCTTATGTGTGTACTTATAATATAATGTATATTTTCTACGCATAATTTAAGCAGAGTATTTGAAAGAATCTAACTTGTAAAACTTTGTGATTTACACTCAACATTTTCAGGTGCAAAAGGTTAAAGAAAAAACATATTATTGTTTTCACCTTCACTGGACACGTTTGCAAACAATCACATATGTTTAAGGGATTTTTGTGCCAGCTGTAGTTATACCAAATGATATGGTATTTCATAAATAAACTGTCACTTATTCAGCATCTTTATTTAGAGGTGCTAAACAAGAGCCTTCTCCCTGCCTAGTGGAACACACATGGAGAGAAAAATGTAAGCAACCTAACCCATAGAATAATTTCAGTTCTCAGGCTTAGTTACAAATAAAGTCACCTGTTCTTAGTGACTCCTAATGCCTTTAGAAGATGACCTGCATGAATATCTCAGTGCAGAACTGGCCCCTGACTAAGGCTAGTACTGATTAAGCAGCAGCAGCAGCTGGAGTGAGTCACTCGGAGGTCAGGCTTTAGTTCACTCTGTGATAGTACATCTTCTGATTATGACTTGGAGAAAACAAGACAAAATGATGCATTTGTTTTTACAAATATGTAAATATAGGTGTATAACATGCAGTGGTTATTTGTAGAGTATGTGTATATCACAGATATCACAGCGGATACATATTTCAAAGGTGTTTGCAGCATTTATGCCCTGTACTATTATATATACCTTCATAGAACAGGCTTCTTGATACATGATTTTAAAATATTTCAAAAAATAGTTGTAAAGAAATAAACTGAATGATGACTGTAAGCAAAATAAGCTGTATTGCACTCAGCACTGAGCTTGATATTTTCACAACTTGAATTATGGAAGAATTTATGCACAGCCTGCTTTTTCTGTTAATTACTTTTTGCATATAACATGAGAACTACTCATGAGTCAATTGCTCGCAGGGTTGCATTTAATATAAACAGAGCTCTAGCAACTGAATTGGTATGCACTGCCACAACTTTTTACCCTTTCCTTCCATCTCCCCAGCCTTGGATTCCTCTTCTCACATGCATAAGGCTTCACAGAATTCTCCAAGTCCCTCTTGGGCTGAAAAGCCTGTGTTCTGCATTGTGGAAAGATGGAATGCTGCAATAGGGGTTGTTATGTTAGAAAAGAGGTTTTCTCACTGTCACTATTGTCAAAATACTTGTGAATTACATGCACTGTAATAAGGTTAGCTCCAGTCTGGATTTAAAGCTGCAATTATAAGCGTTGCATGCTATCTGAATGGAGTCCATCTTCAAATGTAATATGTGAGAAAAGTGATGTTTTTCCTCATGTGGTGGCAAACCAGTGAAAGAAAGAGCATTTATTCAAAAAGCAATTTCTTGTGTGGTATCCACTCTGCTCATGCAAAATACTTTTTGGCAATGTTCATTGCAATACAGAATAATTTTCTGTTTTAATGCCTGCTCAAGTTACAAGTTGAGTTATTATGTGATCACTCTGGACAGGATGCTAGAGACAAGTTTGTGTACTCTCTCAGCAGGGTTTGGAGTGGTGGATGAAGAGGTGTAAACACGTGTTTTGTTATGAGTATCACTCATAATTAGAATATGTGACAAGAAAAATTAGAGAGTACACAGATGGAAAGTAAATGGTTCAATAGTTATATATGACACATATTAAAGATTTTTTCACTTGGGGATTCAGTATTTGGGTTTGATTTAGTTTGTGTAATTATCTCAGATACTTCTGAGATCATATATCTCTTGGGTTGGACAGAGTTAGAAATACCAGCTGTGCTTTTGTGCTCATTTGCACATGCACAACCCACACAGTGTTGTTCCTAGTGATAACAACCTAATGGTGGTTTTATAGATCTATTGGTGAGATGAGTCAACATTTTTTATGGCTGTCATTTTTCCAGGATTAACAGCCAAATCCTCCAGTGCTTTGTTGCACTAAGGAGTTAAGGGAAATATGGGTCTGCATTCTCCTAAAAATCCTAATTCCCATCAACACCCCAGCTTCAGTGGTGAATACCATTTGTAGTTAAGATTAAATTGATTTCACTGGAGGTGATTGTAGGAATAACATCTGAGGGGAAAAAAAGCCATAGACATTGTCCCTAATATTTTTGTTTACTGAAAAAAAGGATCTTAAAGATCAGAAAATAAAATAGCGTGCATGGGTTTTTCCTATCTGTGCTGTTATAGGCGGCCAAAAGTTGACATAGTTTGTTTACTTAAAAAGTAGCATCTCTGCCTTGATTTCTGTCTCTGTAAGAGCATTATGTCAGCTACCTTTGGTCCATGAATACCGTGTTGAGATATTAAGGTTTAGAAAGATCACCCAAAAATCTGTTTTATCAAAGAATTTGCCCAGGTTTTGAATCTTTGGTTAACGTATATATTCCAAATAATTCCCCTCATCTTTTTGTGAATGGAAGGCATCATGATATTTTTCACACACAATTAATCACATTTCTGTTAAAAATAATTGTCTTAAATCTGGTGTGGATTTATTTATCCATCATTCATAAAACCCATTTGCATTACACTGAAGTTTCCTTTATTATAAATTATTTTCTCATCTCCAAGATATTTAGAAACAGTGGTTGGTTCACTGTGCTATTTTCTCCTCAATAACTGTCTCATTTGGTCAAATCCCTATCTCTCAAACTGTACAGTGGTTTCTCCAGCCATTATGTATATTTATTTCTCCTGTAGCTCTCCCATTTTTCATTTATTCTTTCTGGGATGTGGACCATACATCTGATCATAACAAACCCATATCACTCTTACCACTGCCATTGCAAAATCACCTTCTTGCTACTTCTCCCTGTGGAATCACAAACATCATGTTAACATCTTTTTTTTGTTGAGCTATGTGACTCCTGTGACTTTGAGACCATTGCGCAAACTCCGTCAGGCAAGACTCCAGTGTCTATTCTTGAGGTCTTACAAGTTTTACTAGCTGAACATCACAAGTTTTGCTCCTATAACTTTGCATTTTCCACTCTTTACCTGCATAGTACTTCAATATGCTCAGCTTAACAAGCACTTCAGATTGCTTTGTATAACTGATCAGTCCTCAATATTATTTACCATTCGTTGTGTCCTCCACAAATTTTGTAAGTAGTAATTTTATGTCTCCCACTCTTGCTACATCAGTGAGAACTGAGCATGCAGGAAAGTATAGTCTATGAAGAGCATGAATTGCAATGATTCATTTGAATGGTGCTATAACACTCCTTTGTTATTTCCCTCTGTTGATTTTCCAGCATTTACATTTCAGATTTTTGCCCTGAAATCAGTAATGGAATGTAAAATGCATTTCACAAGCGAAGGTTGATTTTATTTCAGTCCAAATCCATCATTTATATATCCACTAAATTCTACCAGTACACCATCTGGTAAGGACACAACAGGGGTGAATTACACGTAATGCAATTATGGTGTGAAAACACAGCCGTTTCTGTTATTCATTAGATTATATTACTAAAATACTTAGTAAAGATTAGAATGTAAACTAATAATACTTTTCAGTATTCTTATAAAAATATCTCTACAGATTTTAGAGTATATACACGTCTTAGAAATATGATTCAGTATTCATTGAAACCATAAAGGATTGACCAAAACAGAAAGTCTTTTGAGCACCATTCCTGAAACACAGCTTCATAACCTCATTCCTTGCTTCCCTCCCTTCTTCCTATGCTCTTTGTGGTTTTTAATTTTAATCCATTCATTTTAATGATGTATCTACTGACAATCATCCTCGACACATGACACTATGCAAAACATAGATGGCATTATTTTATACAGAAATGGCAAAGTTCAAAGTTCATAATTGGAAAGAAGTTGTTTGAAGGTATTGATCAAAACACCTTGGGCTTCATGGTGTTTATGATGGGTGCTGTAATTTGCAGCATTGTATTCTACTTTATGTCCTTCAGTAATCAAATAATTAATATACACAGATACGCAGTGTATGCTGGGTACACTTGTTATCTTGCCCTTTACACTTTAAAACATGCCTTGTGAGGTTTTTCTGTTGTTACTCTAAACAGAATTTTCCCATGGAGTATCAGACTGGGATCTGGAAACCTGTATTTTGAAAGAATTTTCTTTAACTAGAGAGAATTTTGGACAGAAGTGTATTGAGCATTTATGAATAGCTATATGCTTAATTTTCAGTTACGTGTTTTTCTATATTCTGATTAGAAACACAGTTCTGGTGTGGACCTCTCCAGTTATTCTGAAAAATATGTCAGTGTTTGTCATATACATCTTGTGTTTATCATCAGCAAACACTGGCTGCAAGTCAATCAAAGCACAATGACTATTGCTCAGTAGCATCTTCAACACCGTCATTATGTAAACCATTCTATTATTTTGCCTGTTGTGCTGACAGTGTGCAGATATTTATTAGTAACTGAGCAAAAATGACTGACTGGGTCACCAAAGTAACCAAAATATGGAACATCTATGTATTTCCACATATTTATTTAATTTGAGCAGTATGGGGAAAACACATGAAGATTGTGTAAACATAAGATTAACAGAGAAGTTGGACATCCAACATGTTAGAGGGTTTACTCATTTTTTTCCCTGCATGCAAGTATATTTGTACAAGCTTACCTCCAGATAAATATGATAGGGAAGTCTTGCTTTCCATATTTATTCAAACCATAATGTGAATTGTATTTATGCTATATATAAAAAAAACCCTTACCGTAAGTGTACATATTTTATTAGGCTAATGTGAAGTACAGAAAAGTTAGGTTTTATGAATTAGACCTTAACCATGCAGGGATTTTATGCAGTGATAAGTAACACAGCTCTAAATATTTAGTAAAAGGAGTCATGGTTAATATCCGTTTCAGCATTTTAATTTGCTAGGGAACAGATTTTCTCGCTAAAAGAGACTGGAACAGTGCACCTCAGTTTATGCTTTCATGTATGAGGCTTATGAGTGAGATTCTGACAAAGAATCTAGTTTGTTTTCCTTGCTCCTGCCTGCTACTGAGAACAAAAACATTAGATGTAACTAAAAAATAAAGAGTGGGAAAACATATTGGGATGGGATTTTTGGTGCTTAATTAATTAAGTAATTATTTTAAAATCAAATTAAGGTTCACTTGTAGATACCTGTGTGGAAAGGAAATTAGTGGAGTGGTGGGGAGGAGGGGAAATGAGAGGTACATGCCTTGGGTTTGCTGAGCACTATGAATCTGGATACTAGGCTGATCACCTATTTTGATTTTAATAATATTTGTGAGTTGCTGAGAGGTGATTTTCTCTGGTTTTGTGTACAGGTCCTTTTGGACTAGATAGACAGATAATGACTGGCATGAGAGTTTACTGAAATCATGGTCAGCTATAATTGCTGACAACCTTTCTGTAGTTGCTTATTTGGAGTTGAGCAGGTCATCTTTTGCTTCCATAGTCAGCCCTTTTCCTACATATCCAATTCATATCCTCAAATGGGGGACATCTGCTTTAAAATGGAGTAAATATCAATTGCACTATGAATTCAAGATTGGAAGACGTGCCTGTTGATTTTGGTCCTTCTGTAGTAAAACCTGCAAATACCAGACCTCTGCAATTCTTTCAGAGGACACAGAGCAATGAGCAGGGAAGAGTAGACCTGAATATATCCTGAGAGTTATAACTGCCTTTGTTAAGAAAATCCCAATATGCCATTGGATTGTCGAGAAGAACAAGAATGTGTGGTGATTTTTCTTCATATTACCGGGTATACAGACAATATAGAGAGCTTTCTTAGAAATAAAAATAGAATGCTTCTACTAGTAAAGAAAGTCTTTGTATCCATGACTGATTTTTTTCTTCCCTAAGAAGGATGAAAGCCTAAGCAGGGTCTTTTCATACTGCAGTGGTAGTTTTTTCCTGCTTTAATGGATTCACAGAAGATACTAAGGTGGCAAAAGAAAAAGTAGTTGGACTTAATGCTATAAAATTCTTGACCTGGAAAGGGCAATGCTCTCTTTAGTAAGAAGAAGTTTGATTTTTCAGAATTTGAGTAGACTTTACCTGGCTATATCTCACAAGTATGAAGTGGCTCTTGATTAGAAGGGATTACCCTTCTGAGCCACATGCTTAGGTCATTCAAATTGCCTTATGTCCATGGACTTCATTTTCAACAGCTGAGGACTCAGCTCACTGAATCTGTTCTTGTTACTGTTGAGGTTAAATGATCAGAAAATAAAAATAGATGTAAAGTTTCATCCAGAAATGTGTATGTTTGTTTAAATTCTGCTAAGGTTTTTTAGTCATAAATATTGCTGGCCTCATAAATGAGTTGCGTGGGAGTAGGATTTCTGTGTGTCCATATTGCCTGCAGAATAATTGAAGATGATATATTTTTTAAACTTCATATCACCAAATGTAAATGAAAGATGCATGATAGAATTCATTATCTTGGCTACAGACAAGACTTTTTTTCTTCCTCGACTTTTTCCTCAAGCTTGATGTGAATGTGTAAATGAAAGGTTGGTATAGAAATTCTTGCCTGTTTTTCAGCTTCAGCTGGGAATGTCATAATTGTAAGCCTGTTTGGGTGCAGAAGTCTCAGATCCACCCCTTTCCCCCTACCCCCTTTTTTTTTTTTTAAATTTTCAGGACACATAGAGCATTAAGAGCAAAAATCCAGCCTTTCCATGCTTCCCTGGCAGTTGTTACTTGGAGGGTCCATTTGTGTTTGCAGGGGTAGGTCATTGACTATCTAAGTTTCAACCTTTTTCCCACTTGCTAACTGCAGGTAAACCTCGCTGTTAATCTTAGACAGAGTGGTGACCTGGGTGATGTGGAGGCCTTTTTGAACTAAAACTGCTAACTTCCTTTATAGCATCATTTGAAGAACCAGCATTAACTTAAAATCTCCGTTGGTCTGGGAACAATGTTGTACATTGCTAGCACAGCTGCAGAAGATTTTCATACTGGTACCCTGACTCATCCTGTCCCTTTGCATTTTCATGCATGTATTTTGCCTTCAATTTTTGAGGGGTGATTTTTCACTCAGACTTTCAGGGAATTTCTTTACCTAGCAACAGTAAATAAGTCAGATGAAGAATAAAGCTAAAGTTACTGCACAGGTTTCATCATTGCTTCCATGCCTCTTAACAGAGTTTGATGGGCACAGCTAAGAATATATTTACTTAAAGTGAGCTGTAAGTCAATTCAGATATGAATGTTGAGACATTAAGCACAGCCTGATCCCTTATGAGCTGTGGAGTTTTGATAGCTGACTCAGGGTTTAGACTATTTAGCATCAGCAAAAGCCTAATATTTACAGCGGAGATGACATGAAAAGACTCCAACCAGGGATTTCATCAGCTTGGTATTTAAATGTTTGGTACCCACAGGTACCAAGGCCTAAGGCAAGAAAAAGAATTCATCACAGCATCAGTTTTAGAGCCCATTTCATATTCAATCACAGTGTACATCATCATTTATGGAAAAATCAAGGGATTTTTGAAAGATATAATTGGGGATTTTCTAGGGGAAGCTGTTAAAAATAGCTGCAGTATGACCCACCAAAGGTGAATGAATGGAGAAAAAAAGGCATTTTTTTTTAAGGTGGTTCCCCTGTCCAAACTGTGACCAACTAGAAGAAAATGTTGGGTACCAAGTATCTTAGGCCTCAGATTTCTCAAGTCTGTGGTTAGAGGTTGGTATTTTATAAGTTTGCGGTCCTGTTGTATTTAGACAACAGTTGCTCAACAGGGTCTCTAATGGAGAGAGCAGAGAGCAGCTAGCCAGGCGCATAAGTTTGCTTGCTTGCTTTTAAAAACTGTAAAGTATGGTATCGTGCCAGAGAAGTTTGAAATCCAGAAAACTCCAAAGCACTCAAAGGCTTTCTTGTAACCTGTAGCTCCAAATGATTATGGAAATATGAGAGAAAAAGCAGGAGGACAAGCAGAGACTGATATGGGACAGAAAATTTGTTAAGAAGCAGCGCAATGAATAAGAGGTTGGAGAGTAGAAAAGGGATCGTCTTGGAGATGAAGGGAGCACCTTGGCAGAGGGAAAACAGGACAGTGAGCACTGTTGTGGAAACAAATGCTTGTTGCAGAGAGATATCTGAGAGGATTTTGCTCCTCCTGGAAATGTAACCAGTGAAGGAAGGGTGTGCGAACAGGAAACCTGCAGTCCCTGAGCACCAGGTAAGGGTCAGAGGAGCTGTGATTTTATAGCATGGTTTAGATCACAATAATTTAAATGAATCTTGGAACTTTTCCAAGGAATTGTGGCCCTTAGAGCCCCGAGTGACAACCATTTCTTTGATTTTGTAATTCTTTCTTAGAGAGTTCATGCAATTATTTTATCTAAAAGTCATGTATGCCCTCAGGGTGGGATTTCCCTTACCTAACTTCATACAAATCCAATATAGACATCTGCATCTGTACTATTCACCTAGGACTTCTTGTAGTCAGTGAAGACAGCTTCACATTTCCTGGAAGGGATTCTGCTGTTTTAAATCTGTTTGAAATGTCTACCTTAGGATGAGATGAATGATGCCTTAGACCTTTTCTGTCTAAACCCCACCTACACTGTTCACTGCAAGTTGTTAAGTACCTCATGCATATTGATAATTGTTATTTGCCATTTCTCCTGCTTTAGTGAAAGCATTAAATTAGTAGTCTCAGACAAAGAGTTTGTTCTTTAAAATTTCTTCACTATTCTCTCAGGCAGAAGTATTCTCACAGCAGTTTGTACTGTCTTCAAGTTTGTGGAAGGCTAAAACAGGGAGAGAGCATGAGTGAAGGGGATTAAAGCAAACAGAAATATATGTTAAATGTTTGCTGTGGATAACAATAATTTATTCAGTTCAAAACTTTGCAGAGCTAATTCAAAGAATAGTTTTACAGTGCAAGATTCCAGCAGAACTATTTTTTCCCAGAAGGTAGGAATATCAGACTATTTCTAGGCAGGGAAGAAATTGCTTGAACTTGTAATTATATGGGAACATTTGCTGACACAGAAAGACTGGCAAAGACAAGATGTGCTGTCAGTAGACAAGTTCTTCAACTAAAGGAATTCCACTCAAGCCAAGGTCGCCCTGGTTTAGTAACCAGAACCAATGGGCCCATAGTGTGTGCTGCAGATTTAGGTATTACGCCAGCTGCTGTGTCTCTTAATCCAATGTGTAAGCAAATTGGAAGCACAGGATACCCTGCACAGCTTCTTTTGGCTTTTGAGGACAGAGATACAGATAACAGATGACCCATGTTTTTGTCACCCCTTTCTACATAATCTGTATTCACATCACACCCATAGGCGTATCCTCTGCCACGACAGAGGCTGTAAGTATCAAGGTATTAGGGTGGTGGTAGAGGAGTTGATGTGAAACGACAGGAGAAGAAATGTGCTCTGGATGTCCCATCCTTCTACAAAATACCTGGGGATGGGATGCACCAGGACACAGACTAGGAAGAAGTCACTTGCCAGAAAGCAGCCTTTGTAAACCATGGACCCTTGGTCTAGGCTAGTTGCTTCTCACCTAATGATGGGCTTCTGGGTACACTATGGATCTAGCTGTAGCTCAACAAATGGCAAGACAGGCTCTGAATAAAAAAAGGCAACTTGGGTGTTCTAAAAATACATAAAAAGAAAAAAAAAAGCCAAAAAAAGGCCTTCCTCGACCTCACAAATGCTAAAACATGGTATTTGTTATATCCTCTTTTAGCAGTTAAGGAGAAAGAATAATATAGCAATAAAAAGGACTGCAAGTTAAATAACCTAAACAAGCCTAAATTCACCTAAACAAGGCGAATTTCTGGTCCTGGAGAACTACTTAGAAAACTCTCTTGGTAAAATATTTGCTTAGCAAGATAAGAATTTAGACTCATAAGAGAGTTTTCCATTTATATTGTATCATCCTCAAAATAACTATGTGAATGTTTGCACATAGACATTTTCAACATTTGGTCACTGTGGAAAGTGCTGGGATGCAACTGGTGTTTGTTTGCCCTAAGAATAAGATTGCAAAGCCTAGAACAACATTTTATTCTTTAATCTTTGTGACCAAAGGTGGAAGCCCTATTTTATGAATGTGAACTGAAACCTAGTATCTTCCAAAGAACCAATTTAAATTTTCACTGTTTTTAATAATGCTGAAAGGCAGGTCAGACTAGCAAGAGGCAGAGCATGCAGTTTATGAGATGACAGGTGGAAAGATTAAAAAATAAGTGCTTAAGAAAATAAGAGAAAAACCTCTGGTCTGTGTGAGTGGGGTAATGTGAAAACCTCAGAGAGAAACTGAATGATTTTTCAGTGTGTAATATTAAAAAAACCCCAAACTCAAACCCTTCAAACATCAGTAGCACAGCACATTTCCAAACCATGCTGCTGCAAATATGTGTATGATAGACCTGCTTGACTTTTTTAGGCTGGGTTTTATTTTTTATGAATTGCAAAAGCTCCTAGCAGGTTAACCCTCTGCGCTCACCTATTCAGGTTTGAAAGGACAACATTATTCAGGAAATGATTTGGAGCAATTGGTTTTCCTATAACTCAGGCAAGGAAAAAGGGGAGAAAAGTTTTTAAAATGCAAGGGAAACACTGCCTTGTTATCTGCACATTTTATGATGTTCAGCAAGAATCTGGCAGTCTCTGTTATGTCTTGGTAAATATATGAGATGTTGTAGTGAAGTCTTATTACTTGGACTGTGGGATTTTGTACAAAATTTACCACACTTCATTTACCAGGACAATTTTCTGAATTATTAACATAGCCATCCTTAAGTTCTCTTAGTTATCAGCATTAATGAACTAAGTATATTATGTGAAGCATTATGCTTGCTTATTGCTTGTCTTTGATTATTCATCAATTTGCAATCTATGGTAATTCACGATTCATCTGCCAGCCATTAGTGTGAATTAGTGATATTCTGCTGCATGTATTATGTCTGTTTACTGCACTTGCTTGTAATATGAAAGAGAATATTGTACAGTCAATTGTCTGATATGTGCCTCTACTATGCACACCACTAGAAAAAAGGATAAGCATAAAAGCTGTGGATGTACTTTAGCATCTGTCCTGAGTATTGTTTTTATTTTATGAGCCTTAAGGGAAAATTTGTTCAAGAGTTGCCTTTACATTTACTTTCACTGCTAGAAGAAAGAAGATACAGAGAAAGTGATGAATTTCTTCTTGTACAATCCAGCTGTCAAAAGGGAAAACTTGGTAAAGCTCTGTGTTACCCTTTCTTTACACCAATTAACTTATCTTTTTATGTGTTGAAAAAATGGCTATCCACATAAGCCTCTGTGTCTAACTACTCATTTATTTAAATAATTAAGTTTTGTATTCATTACTTGACTTAATATACTTCCTTTTGTAGTTGCATATTTTATAATTTGTATTGGTTTTTCATCTGCTTTATTTATTGTCTTGTAAATTTCGGCAAACTTGAGGAATCTTTATGTTGTGGTTTAACCCCAGCCAGCAACTAAGCACCACGCAGCCGCTCGCTCACTCCCCCTACCCCGATGGGATGGGGGAGACAATCAGAGGAGTAAGAGTGAGAAACACTCCTGGGTTGAGATAAGAACTGTTTAATAATTGAACTAAAATAAAGTAAAATAGTAGTAGTAGTAATAATAATAACAATATAATAACAACAGTAATAATAATAATATACAAAGCAAGTGATGCACAATGCAATTGCTCACCACCCGCCAACCGATACCCAGTTCCCGAGCAGCAGTCGCTGCTCCCCAGCCAACCCCCCCCCAGTTTATATACTGAGCATGACATCATATGGTATGGAATAGCCCTTTGGTCAGTTTGGATCAACTATTCTGGCTGTGCCCCCTCCCAGTTTCTTGTGCACCTGGCAGAGCATGGGAAGCTGAAAAGTCCTTGACTAGCATAAGCAGCACTTAGCAAGAACTAAAACCATCAGTGTGTTATCAGCATTCTTCTCCTACTAAATCCAAAACACAGCACTATGCCAGCTACTAGGAAGAAAATCAATGCTATCCCAGCCAAAACCAGGACACTTCATTATAACACAGGTATCAAACTTCCTGTTAAGTTACTGAAAGGTATTTTCTGTGTTTCCCTTAGACCCCGTTGGGACTAATGGGATGCAACAATAAGTGTTACCACTCCAGTCTGGCATGGCACTGAAGTTAGTGCTTATCCGGTAGCATAACAGTGATGTCATTGAATTAAAAATTTTGCACATCTTATGTGCTTTATTTGATTAAGGCTTAAAAGAATAAACTTTTATTCCACTGACTGTGTGAGTTACTTCTAGAGCCTGGGCATCATATACATTTTATGGCATCATGTTGTACAGCAAGATGCTCTCAAATTGGCAGTAATCATCTTGATTATAAATAAACCTGTGTGCATGTGTGTGTAGAAAATAGCAAATGCTATGGTTGCTCGTAGTTAATTCAAGCTTACATGAAAGTTCCTAATATATGTCGTTGTCAAGCATAACCTCACAGAGCCTCACAGCAGAGGGAGAGCTGTTGTAGTCCAGAATATAGCCTGGTCCCCTACAGTGGTGCACACAACAGAGTCTTTCTTGCTGTGAAGAAGTTCATGGTACTCTGAGTACAAAATTATCTGGATGGGGATAGGCCTGCCTCCCCCTGTGGGAGGGAGCTCTTGTGGGCTTAGAATACTTCTTTTTTTTTTTTTAATTAACTTCACTACAAAACACCTGCTGAACACCCAGGGAGTGTAGAGGAAGAGAGAGAAGGAAAATATAGCCTTGTGAGCTAGATAGAAAGGAAAGACAGTTGTATGTATCCATTGCACACTGACAAGTCAAAATACTTCACTATTTACAATCAGTATGAACTGTGGCTCCAAAACTGTACATAGTAACAGTTAGTAAATGAGAGTTAAACACCCCGATGTGGAATTTTCCTATTCCTACACTGCTGTACAATTTGCTCTGCACAGGTAGCTGATCTTATGCATTTCAAAATTGGCTTAATGTATTTTATTTAAAGATTACTGCCTAATAAATTCTGAAACTCTCTGTCACAAAATCCACGAAACATTAGCAGGAATTTTCAAATGAAAATTGCAGTCACAGCACCTTCAGGTAGGTCTTTTCATCACTTGGTCAGCTGTTCTGTCTGTTGATTCCAACAACAACAACATACAGCTCAGTAAGAAGGAAATTAAATTTCAAATATTGAGTCCCTATAGGGAATGTCTCCTTGTGGCTTCCTTAATCAAAATATGCTCCACTTCAGAGAGGAAATTAAATCAAGGTGACCAACTTCCCTTGCCTTTCTCTCCCCCCATGAATAAGTAAACCTGCACTGATTTATTGAGAAAAAGAGTGATTTCCAAGGGGTAAAAAGTGCATTTGGAACAAATGCGTAGTGTACCTGTAAAGCAGATCAGAAGACAATTTCTATTCCTGGACAATTCAACTGTGGTAAAAGTCTCATTGCAATATTACCAAGGGTGTTATTAATATCCCATGTGTAGGAAGATAAACAGTCTCCTTTACACTGTGCTCCAAGACATGAGCCTAACCAGGTGAACTAACACATATGGCAAGAAAGTTATGGATGGCTACAGATTAAAGTATGTTTTCTGACACTTGTGGAGCTCAATGTGTAAAATATGAGGTATTTTGAATGCCCCTTGCCTTTGAGGGTAGCTTGGACATTCAGCATCAGTTGAGGGAGGGTGATGATGAGTCCCACTCACAGGGAGGTCCCAGCATGGCTCATTCATGAGAAGACAAAGAAGCTGGGAATCAGCTGCTTTACAGGCTGTGTACCAGATAGCTGACCCAAAGACAAACTAAAATACCAGGGCTGACTTCTATCCAGATGGTATACATCCCTCCAAAGGTTTTACCTTAGGCTGATAACCACCAGCTGTGTATTAAGCTCTTGTGGATTTTTTTCCCTTTCACCATTTTCAAAAAACAGAGGAAAATCTCCAACACTTGGAGCAACGTTTTCAACTAATTTTGTAAGAGAAGACTCAGGCAGGAGAATGAAGTTGAGAAAACAAAAGGTTTTATTGGGTGCTTAATAGAAATGCTTAGTGGGAGATCTTTAATGTCATATAGGGGAATGAAGCATCCAACTCCTGCCCATTTTCTGTGGGACTTAGTTGCTTAGTTGTCATCTGTGCCTCCAGAGTCCAGCCCTTAACATTTTAATTTAAAATCCAGTTTACAGTTAAAATAGCTCAAATTCAAGGTAAGTTTTTATCCAACCTATTCAAAAGCTTAGTTTGAAAACTGTGGCACCTTTTGCCCAGGTTCTGTCCAAAACCATCATTCAAACTAAATTTAGCAGTTTTTTATTCCCCAGCTTTGGGTGTACACAGGAAAACAAGGAGACCTATGACTGTGGATAGGATTAGAAGACTGGAGACAGGATTTCTTTCAAAAATAACTAGCCCATGGGCTGAGAGCAGATCACCGTAGGGCCCGCTTACTTTGTTTATCTCATTCAACAGAGCCTGAGCTGGAAGAAAGCAATGTGCAAACACTAGACTAACACCTCACAATTAAAACACCACCTAGTGAATCAACAAAGAAGCATATGTCTCCCTGTCAAAATAAAATAATTTACCAGACATTACCTTCAGATAATGTGTGCTGTACTGTTGGCAACTCATATAAAGTTGGTGATTCAATGACCTATATGGATCTTGCTATTGTTAGATTGCTAGCTCCAGTTTCTTTTAAGACGTCACTCTAACAATGTGACTGATTAGGAGAATGAGGCCTTATCAAAATAAAGCTATAAATGGACTACATTTTGTATGTTTGTTTTGAAATGCAGGCTAAATCCTCAATCTGGGGCTTAGCTCAGCACTGAGATGTCCAATCAACTGATGTTTTGCCCAGTAGCAAACAAACTGGTCTTTACCATTACATATTAGACATGCATCCACAAGTACTACAGAACAGCACTTTGAAAGTATTCTTTTCTAGAAGCAATTTAGGGATTAAAAAAATGGCATCTACCACCTGTGTTTGTGAGATGACTGGAAAGAGTCTGGTTTGTTTTCCCACCCCCATGTCATGAAGGAAAAAAAACCCAACCTGTTCTGGGCTTCTCAGAGCAGTTAAAATGAGGACAGGATGATGGGAGAGGGCAAATGTGTCTGTTACACATGTGTGCATGCATATACACATATATTTGTCCTTTCTTCTCCTAGTCCTACACAGTAATTGGTAAATTATGACATGGTCACTGCCAGTACAACAGAACCTCAAAGCTGCCACGTATTGCTGCCTAATGATATAAAGTTGGGTCAGCATCTCTACACATTTCTGAAAAAATGCATCTTCACTGAATATATATATTGTCTTCAGGGGTTTTTTTTGGTGTGGTGTTGCTTTACTGCAAATTGACCTGATGGGATAAGACAATAGTCTTAATATATTAACTCACACTTCTATGTGAGGACAACTGGATAATTTTGTGTCAGGAAAGTTTTAATTACACTGCTGTCAGCTGGGTCACCTGTTCATGTTCAGTTCATGTTCATGTTTAATCTATGCTGGTTTCCTGGCCCCGTCTATCGTCACTGAAGAGAGCTAAATTACGTTTTGGAGACTTTTGTCTCAATCTTCTGTCTGAAAATGGAGCCCAGACAATTGCCTGACACTAAAGAGGTGCCTAAAGTATGTGAGATGAGTCTCATTTACAGAGGATACTGTACAAAACCCAGATTTTAGTACATGCTACCTTGCCAACTGGTTGTGGCATCTAAAGTGCTCCTAGTAGAACTGAGAGCATTGATGGACAACCTGAATACCTGCAGTAACAAGTTTTATTGTTGTATACTTTTCAAGAGAGTGGCTAGATGCTTTGAGACAGACTCACAAACTAAAAAAAAAATATATTTATATTGTTGAAGAGAAGTATAACAACTCACTAAATCACTCCGTGCTGGAAAAGTTATAGGCTTCCTTGCAATTCTCCATTTATCCTGAAGCAGGCCTAGACAATGGAATTGATCAAAATAAACAAATTTGTTTCTTATTTTCGATGTTTTATTTCCTAGTGGGGATGTGGGGACACTGAATGACAGGCGCAGTTTTTCCATAAAGGACCACAAAGGTCATCTTTCTTTCATTGTTTTGAAATGTAAAGATGCTACAATGTCCTGTACTGGTAGGTAGTCATAACTGCTTACAGACCTAATCACAACTCCTCCAAACTTACCTTTATATTTTATATAAGAATACATTTTATGTTTATAAAAAATAAGTGTATTTGAGCAGAGGTGAAGGAGCTGAAGGAGATTTTACACCAAATTAAACTCAGATGTGCTATATTCACAGAGGACATAGCAAAACAAGTTATCACAGGGTAACAGATCTTCATGCAACAGCTGACACATGATGGCAATTCATGTGTGCTTTGTATTTCCCCTGCAAAACACAATGTGATTTATGCAAGCGCAGCTTCTTCAATGAAAGCTGGTTGAGTTAACTCAAATTACCTTTCCTTTTCTGACTGCAATGTACATGTTAGTGGAGAGTTACAGGAGATCAGCAGATGCATATTAAATTCTTATCCTATGGTAGTGCTTGTGTATTTGAGCTCTTGATTGTTACTTGATATCCCAGGCAAGCCAATGTTTGCTTCTCTGATAGGTCTGACTGGACTGTTTCTAAAATTGGCAGCTGTCATTGACTTGAATGGGTTTAAAATTCAAGCTAAAAATGTCTCTTTATGTAAATAAGCAACATATTTTATATTCTCAGCCAGTATTCTCTAGCAAAGTTTGAATGTGTTTGTGAACAACCCATCATTATATCTTAAAAAAAGAAAAAAGACCTCCACATTTGTTTGTTTATGTAACATTTGTTTTAATTCTGTGAATTGTTTATGCTTGGTGGAAAGTGATTGCAAAGTCTTAATGATTTTGGATTATTTTGGGGACATCTATAACAGTGCTGACTTGATTCCTCTGTACTTGCACACACGAGTCACTCTGCATTTCTGTCTTCCTTAGAACAAGGCTACAATTATTAATCTTGATCTGATATCTGATGCTTGTATTTGAAAGTAGCAGAATCTCTAGGGCTATCATTACAGGCTTATGAGTCACATCCCATCTTGAAGTTTTTGGTTTATCCCTCTTGCTGTGGGTAACATTTGCAGTAAGCTTTTCCATATAATGATAATACTCGCATGGTGTTGTCCCTGAGCAAAATATTGTAAAAATATTAGCTAACTAACCCTTGGAGAACCTATGTACTGTGATTAAACATGTTATAGTCCTCAGAGGTGGGAGGAAAAGAATGGCTCTCCTTCCTTCCCCTGCAAAGAGCAAGAAAAGTTTTCTCTCCTCTTTAAGATTTACGTGAGATGCTTCCCTTGTTTCTTGGACTGTGCAACAAAAATAACTTTTTCTGTTTCCATTGGCTTGGGCCTTGTCTTGTCCTTGTTTTACAGGGAAAACAACTGCAGGAAGAAAGGAATTGCACAGGCACTGTGCAACGACTCTCTGGCATGGCTGCCTTCAGACCAGGAGCACTCACCTCTGTGCCCATTGCACTGCACCTGTCCACACCTATGTATATATCTCTGTTCCTGCCAAAATGCTTTTGCTCCAGGTTACATGGGTTTAACATTTTTCCTTGGAGTTTTGCACCATTTTATAAGCAATCCCTCTTAAGTAAACACTCATAGATCCAAATGTCAGAAGGAAAAAATGAATTCATATGTGGCTGCTGAAACATGTCCTTGATTACTTGAAAGAGAAGCTCAGAAATTGTGTCTAAAACTGTACCGTGTCCCCTTCAGGTACAAGAAGCACTTGGAATACACAGTGTACTCTTCTGATTTTCAAAGGCAAGCTCCTCTGTTCTGTAAATACAGCTTGTCTGCAGTAAAGCTGTCCTGCTGCAGGGCTCAGTGGGTAACCCCTGGCCCAACACATCAGGAGGATAGATTTTGTTTTCATCATAGGACTAGGGAGGCATTTATGTTCCTGATATCCTGGGTGGATGTGGGAACGTGGGGGAAATTTCAAGACCTTCTCTCTCTCTGCACCTTAAAGTTGCTCCTACTGGCCAATGCGATATAAACACAGGGAAGGTAGGACATGTGAATAGATGCATTGAAATGAGTATGCTTCCTCATGCACTTAAAGATAAGTGTGCTCTGATGGTTACAGTGCAATGGCTGAATTACCTGAAGGTCAGAGAGGGACAATAGCATTTCACATACATGTGTTTCTGTTTTCTTGTTCCCACTTTAAGAGGCTGCAATCTCTAGTGGCTGAAAATGAGCAAAATGACTACTCCATGAGGCAGAGATGTTGGGCCAGGGGTAGCTGAATCTATTTGTGCATCTATGCCAAGCACAGAAAAATATAAAGGAGTTGTTATGTGATATATTTTAAGTGATCAACAAGACAGATGCTGCAGTCATGCAACTCCTAAAAGTACTTATGATCAATCAGCTCTCCAACATGCAGGCATCTAATTACAATGGAAAGCACATGTAGATCAGCAAGGGTTGGTCAGATTTTCCAGGCTTGTCAGACTTTCCATTCAACTTAGGCTCTTTGTTTGTTGCTGTGTGCTGGACCTTTGTCTGCTATATCCTATCCTCTTCCCATTGAAATCAACCAAGTCATTATTTTTCTGATGTTGGGTGAGTTATTGAATGAGGCCTCAGCTACAGCCTGAGTTGTTATGTTTTGCTTCCTTTGTTGCTGAGGCCTTTCCTGCTCTGTAAACATGTTTATACTATCATGGTTTATATGACTATCTTGATTCTAAAACAGACAAAACAAATACAGCCTATCCACCACTTATTATTAGCCTAGCACTTTCATTCAAATATGAAGGTTAACATTTCAAGTGTTCTCCAATCTTTTGCAGTGGGTCTGCTCCAGAAAGTGCCAGCCATAAGAGTGGCAACAGGAAAAAATGACTCATTTTTGCTTCAAAAGAGTAATCTCAAAGGACTACATCACCTGACTATGGTCCTCATTTAAAATCAGGATTATGATAGCAAGGAGAGGAGTGCTGAATTATTATAAGGAGTATTTCTGCTGTTAGTTTATTAGTTTTTTGAGTCAAAGAGATATAGTATTTGCATTCTTTCACTGAAATACGGAGAAGACTGTTAGAAAAAGAGAGTTCTGTTAACATCTGCTTTGAATATTCAAGGCACATCAGCTAATGCCTATGGGATGACATTTGCTCTTGTGTAAAGTACAAGTACAATGTCTGCTCACCAGTCACCCTCCAGGCTTACATGCTCTAAGAGGTACCTATGATTTTTACAGAGAGTTGCACAATAGTGGATTTCAGCCAGTAAGTAAATGATACTAACTGAAAACAGCATCTGTAAAGCTCTACCTGAGCAAGTCAGTCATGACGATGACTGTTTTCCTGCACAAATGCAAATGCCAGACTTGTTGAGCAACAAAATAGTGCAAATGCTGCCACAGGATTTGAAAGAATCTGCCTTCTTGCAAAGCCTTGCCCTCTGACAAAAAAGCATAACCTTATCATTTGTTGTAGAGATGGACACTGTGGTGGTGCAGCCCCCTGGGCCACTCTGAGATCCCAGGATAAGCCCTATTGTGCTGTTATCTTGGTCACAAGTACAGTGACTTGGGTGTCAGACGCTCCCTGGCCGCACCTGGGCCATCTGCTGCCTGAATTGTATACCAGAATGACTCAGCATGAATTGTGGCCAGAATGTAAAATACTGACCAAAGCCAATCATCTCGAGATCCTATAAATAGTGATCCAAAAGGGAGATCTTTTGAGTTCTCAGGGACCGCAGTGGGCTACGTGACCCAGCATCTCCCCCTGAGCTGGGATGCCTCTCAGGATAGATTTTTCGAGAATTGAAGGATCGTCTGTCAATGATTTCACGAGGACTCAAAGGCCTGATTTTGTGAGGTTCACTGACCATCCATTGATGAATGCCGGCTCATAAAAGTGAGGAATTCATGAAACTCACAAAAAGGGAAATTTTAATCACAGGTTAACCTCTGTGTGTGTGTGTGTGCAATTTGATTCAGAACTGTTTGTCTGTCTCTGTGTGTGTGCAATTTGATTTAGAGCTCTTTGTTGGTCTGTCTGTATGTGATTTGATTTAAACGCCATCTGTGTGTGCAACCCTGCTTTAAGTTTTGGGTGACCCCTGCCATTCTTGAATCTTTAACTAAGTCACTCTTTTGATTGTAACAAATTCCATTAAATCGCTCTGTTAAATTGGCTGATGCTTAAGTGCTGTTAAGAATTATATAACCTAATTTTGTGATCTATCTCAAAAATACTAATAAATCCTAAATTACTGCTAAACCAAAGCCATGTAAAAAATGGTATTTGCGACAGACATAAAGGTAGAAATCTGTCGTCCTTGTCTTAGAGACAGCTATTGTATATGTGATCCAGGGCGCCATGTTAAGCTGCTCTCCCTCTTTGTCCCTCCCCTGCCCTGTGGTTGTGTGGGGCACAGGCAGTGGGTAGGCACCATTGCAGCTGTTGCTAGTGGCAGCACTACCATTAATCCTCCCCATGCAGCTGTTCCAGGGCCACCTCAGCAAGAGTTTGAAATGATTTTGTGACAGCAGCTAAGTGTCATGGTCCTCTAAACTACAAAATAAAAGTAAGTGGATTTAAAGCAGGTGGCTTAAATCCTTTACTGGGGACCATGATGAAAGCAATGTCTTGGCAGATCTGTAGGGCTGTCCCGGTGATTGGCATTCTGAGGTATTACTGGTGTTGCAGCTTGCTAGGACCTGAAATTTCACATCTTAACACGTATTTGACTAATTTTAGAGTTCTGATGGTTTGACAGTGAATACTATGAGCAAAGCCAGTGGGACAATCAGCTCCTAATCCACCAGTGATCCTGATCATTGATGCTGGTGTGTTGTAAAGGGCAGAGAAGACCTTTGTAAGGGAAACATTTGTCTCGCTGCTGAAGTTGAGCTGCATGTTGAAAGAGGATGGAGTCAGTTTGAAGAGAGAAGTTTGTCTCTTCTGTAAAGAGTTGCATGCTGCCCAGGAGAGCTGCTGCTTCTTCTCTCTGTCTGCATCACAGAATGAGCACAATGATGCTGGTCAGATCAATAAACCTTACCTAATGTTAAGCTATTAAAAGTTATACTTGTCATGTAGGCTCCCTCTCTAATTAGTGGAGAGAGAAAAACCTCTACAGATAATTATTTGTTCCAGATGTCCATGTGTAAAGCAAGAAGAATACTGGCCTAATCTCACTGGAGAGCTCTGAAGGCTATTTTTTTCATGCTGGAGAGAGGCTTCCATACACATAAAGCAATAAGAAAGATAACAATTTAGTCTTCAGTCCTGATTTTTCAAGGTGGACTGCGCCACAGTCTGAATTACAGCAGTAAAAAGAAATCATAGAGCAACCCTTTTTGTAATTCTCATTCTTTTTGTACATGAAATGAAATAGGGCTCCCATGGGGAAGAAAGGAGTACGTGACCAGGTACTTATCATCATGCATGCACACAGAAAGGCTTAATCGGAATTACACAGAAAACAACAGTTCTGTTATTTCCTTGCACATAAGGACTAATTTTGCAACCTCAGTATTTCCCTCACCCCCTTTTTTAATGTGAATATGTTATTTTTTCACTGCCCATGTGTATGGGAAGGCTTTAATATCAAGGGCTACAGGCTGCAGAATGTGAGTTATAACAACAGATTTAGTGGCTGATTTAACCATGTCAATGGTTGAAACTGATGTCATACTTTGAGTGTGGAAGTAAACACAGAGAAAAAGAAAGTGATTGAGAAATGGGCATAAGTACCTGGAATAAAGTGTTCTACCAGAAAGTGATAAAAATTGCTAGTAGATATGTAAACTTGAAAGGCTGACAGGCAACAAACTTAGAAAATGTGAGAGGCATTAAGAAAACATCAGCTCTCTCATTAAGCCTAATACTGATGAAGTTTTTCCCGTGCTACCAATTTAAGTGTTATGCAACAAAACCAGGGTTACTTCATACCCTAGAAAAATTAATGTTCTAGGAAACTTGCTGTTGCTTTAAAATTTTCATATTAAGTGACATAAAATGCCATTACATCACTTTAACAAAACGAATGAATGTTGGCCCAATTTATTTTCAATACTTGTCACCGTTTCTGCAAATTGTAGAAAAGGGAAATGATATTTTGTAAAACTATCTGGTACAGTGAGAGTCTGGCAACTGTGTTTCTGAATGAACCCTGCCCTTCAGTTCCTGAGTGTGGCCATAAACAAGACACTTTGCACTTGAACAAACCTTGGAAATTCACCTTCTCCCATCTAGGAAGGGCCTGTGGCAAAAGAAGGGCATGTATCTACAATCTTTTTGTTGTGTCCCTCTTGTGCATTGGTTTGAAGTGCTTGGAGGATCTAATCCTACTGCCAGATCTTTGCAGGAGAATCGGTGAGCTTGTGTGAGAAATGGTACTGGTGGCCATCAGTGGAGCTGTGCTTTGTAGGCTTCTGCACAAGTTTATTACCTGCTACAGAACTCAAATTAACCTGTGATTTGTCTTTTATGTGAAGAAGTTTTCAGTCTATTATTGGTTCATGTGCAGGTATTCATCTGTTCAGATAGAGACCAGATAGAAAATAGAAGGGCATTTCTAGCAGAAGTCCTCTCAGTGCACACTGGCTATTTCAGTGTTTACAAATAGTATGGGACAACTTGCTTTGAAAATGATTCCGAGGGTTTTCCTCTGGAGTCTTCAGTGATGATAGAAAAGAACCTGTTTGTCTTTACAGAATTTACTACACTTTCTGGATGAACATACCGCCTAGCTTGAGCCTCGGCTGTCAAACTGGTAAGGTCAGTCATGACAGAGTAAGCACATGCACTGGACATACTGCACACACATACTGGACCAACACACTGGATGGTTAGCTTCTCTTTTGTTGTAGTGTAACCATTTTATCTAGTTACAGCCCTGTGATGTTGGTTTCCCATGAACTCTGGAAAATGTTATTCCCTATGACGTTTTTTAACCTCAGTTCCATCATTGCTCAACAAGGTTCCCCACTTGAAAGAGAAACATGGATTCCAATGATAACAAGTACCACAATGTGTATTTTTAAGAGGGGATGTCAGAGTTACAGTGCGAGCAAATGATCTGAAAAGTGAATGTAATCCAAAGCTAGGATTAATACTATGGCTGCTAAGCTCACTTTCTTTTCCTTACTTGATATCACTAGCTTTCAGTGTATCATCTCCCCCTGAATTCACGTCTGCTGGAGGTCCTAACTTCTTGCTTATGGAGGGAGCTTGTGTAAACCTTCTTCCATTGAAGGTCTTCAGTGTCAGGTAAAAGGTAACCCTGCCATCATTTTTCATTTAAAATATACACGGAATGTTTCTGTTTTGTGCATAACAGTGAAATTGATCCATGCCCAGCAGGTGGTGATGTCATTGCTGAATACTTTGCTTTCACAGTGACATCATTGGTTCTCCTCCTTGGGTCCCCACTGATCACTGCAGGCAGGCATGCTGGTGATGTGGTGCAGCTGAACGAGCACTCCCTCTTCACTACTCCAAAAATGTAGCCTAGGCTGTGCTGTATTGAGATGGTATCAGTCATTCCTGGTTTTACACAACATACATATCAAATACTGGCTCAGCCTATATTTCAAATTACTATGCTGGCATCCTGGGCCCTGATGCAAAGTCCACTGTTGTCTTTCCAATGATCAAAACTGGGTTTAAATCAGGCTTGTGTTGAATGGATTTTACAGGCTGTCGCACACTTCATTTATTTGATTAAAAAATCTGGCCCATGTTACTCTTAATTCTTCTGTGCTTGTGATTTGTACCAGGCAGTCTTGTAGTTTTAGCTTCATCTGTCACAGATGCATTTTTCATGCAGTGATTCATCTAGACATGGTGTAATAGCCTTGTCCACCATTTAGTTTTAGACTTTCTGTGGTTTTCAGTGTTTTTTTCCTGTTTTCTCCTTAAGACTCAGTGAATTCCAGAAATTGCACTATGAAATGCTTTTTGAGTCTGTCAACTCTATGCATTTCCTCCTTACTGCAGAAAAAATACTTGCTGCCATTTTCCTTTGGTTGCAATTTCATGAAGCCCAAAATATAATTTTCAACAATTAGTCCAACCATCAAGACTTTTCATTTTTATTTAAATAAAGCCCGTCTTCATACCAAACACAGCCATTTTAACACTTTTCTGGAGGCTGGTTTGGGTTTTGGGGGTGGGGGGGAGGTTGGTTTGGGGTTTTTTTTTTTGTTGTTTTTTTTTTTTTTCTCATTTGCTGATCTAATCCACAGTGATTTTCTAGGAACAAATAGGAAACCTTTCAACCACTTCTAATCAGTCCCAACTGTATCTCCCATCTGCGTTGCCAAGTACTGTATTCCCTGCTGTACAGTGAAGAATCAGAAGCATGCTCTCAAATTTTTATAACAACCACTTTTTAAACACTATGAAGTGGTATTACATAGCTGGTTCTGTTACCTCCTAAACAACTCTTGCTAGAGCTGCTCTGTTTCCATTAGGAGAAGTGGTACTACACAAGGTTAAGGTGCAATGGCTCATCTCTTCCTCTAAGCAGTTTTACGGAACAAGAACACATAAGGGCTCTGCATGGTTTCAGATGTTTCTGTGCATTATAAACAATGCATCTTTGCATTGCTAAGCGAAAGATCCAGATGAATCTGGGAGCAAACAGAACATCTGTCTATCAGTCCTCCAAATCAGCTCTGCCAACATTCCAGCAATGAAAAGCAGCCACAAAACTTTACCAGACATTTACATTAGATTAATACGTCTGGAATATGCAACCCAGGGATTGCATACAATCGCATTTGGCCCTAATCATGGGGAAACATGGAGGCAAAGGCCAGATGTATAAAAATAGTTTGGCCAATAGTTGGAAGCATGTACAGAACATTTGCCCCTGACCACTACCCCCTCTTCCTTTTCAGGATCCCCAGATGGAGTACATCTTGGGCTTGGATTTGTTTTCTGTGGATTTGACTTTCACTAGCAATACTTTATTTTATTTTTTTTAAGGTTTGGACTCTTGGTAATTTCTTCTAAAAATAGGACCTTACTTGCTTGCCTTTTGTTGCCCAAGTGCCGGATCTACTTTCAACAGACTGGACAGTTTCATCTTTTTTTAATGTCAATTGAAGACTAGCTGTTCAGCTTTCGCTATTGATTCAATCCTTCAGCTTTGTTCTGTATCACAGCTGTGTTTCATGTTGAATCAAATTAGGTTTTATACTTGACAACTGATAAATAAAAATTCTAATTTAAAAATTATTTCAAGGGAATATAACAGTCTATTGAAAGCCAACTGCTTGGAAATAAAACCAGGGGACACATAAAGTTTAGGTGAAAGGTAGATTACAAAGACAGCTTCTTTGCTGAATCAGGCAAGTGTCCAATTCACTGTTTCCAAGAAACATGGTGCTGTGTTCACTTGTCACAGACAATTTGTAAATTCCAGCAGGTCTCCTGCTTAGTCCTAACATTGCTCCAGCAGATACTACATATTTGCTGTATTTTTCATATCACACTTAAAGAAATTAACACAGATTGTAGGCTGGCAGTAAAAAAATCCCTGGGGAGCTGCAAGTTTGTAGCCTTTCTTGGGCAGATGAATCAAATCCCATCACCTCTTCCCTCTAGCACAGTCTCTTGGAAGCAAAACCTTTGGCTCACACCTACTCAACGGGACATCTCTGCTGGAAACCTCTTCCAAGAAATTAATATGGAGATGCAAATAGGAAATAATAACTCATTTCACTAAGACAAGACTCCACCAGTTACTTTGTTTCAGTAGCCACTGAGCTAATCATTTGCTGACAAATTGTGTAATAGTGTATTTTGGGACCTTATGACGGTCACATTTAGCTCTTGCACAGGTCATCTTTTCTTGCAAAAGCTGATTGACATGGTTTGTTCTGTTTGTGAATGTAGTCTGTAAACTGTATGAGGATGGCAAAACTTAAGGCTAAACCCTAACCACAAAATGCCTGCAATGAAGTCTGCAGTAGCTATTGAGTCACATCAGAGCACCTGAAAATGACCTGCCATTCACCTTTCTCTCTCTTATGGACATCATTATCATTTGCAACATTTGATTGTTGCAACTCTGTGGTTAATACTTTCATTGACATAGTTCTTCTTGTATTGTAAACACAGGTCTCAAGTACGTCCATTCAGTTCCTCGCTCCTGAAATTGTCTCTGCTTCACTGCTCCAGGGAGCAATCCCTGACCCAGAAGCCAAATGCTGCAGAGCAGCTTCTGACCTTTCTGGAGTGGATTAGCAGCTGTGTACCTCTCAGCCTGGGTCTCCTCTGGGAACCATACAAGAGCATAGAAGAAGCAAACGTTAAATTTCTTGTAATTTTTCAGATCAAAGTGCCAGCAGTATTGTCAGTGTTTTTTTCCAGCCTTCCAGAATAGTGTTGCTGGTTACAGGATGCTGTGCTGGTTATATGTTGGCAACATATTGGTAGAGTACTGTGCAGGTAGATGGGTCAAGAGCTGACCAAAAAACTCTCTGCACGCTTGACGTGAAGGTGTTCAGAGTTTTGATGGTAGCAAAACTGTAGTCAAGTCTAGCCTGATGAAATCCGCTTCTTAACAGATACGTGTTACAGATGCCTTTAATTTCCTTTTGCAGCTATGGATACAGTGGTTGTCCTACCAGCACAGATGCACCATTTCGCTGCCCAGTGCTACCAAATATGGATGATTTCATGTGAAATGTTCAAAAGCAATTAGAAGGAGGGAGGAGATGGGCAGACAAACTGCACAATTGCATAAACCTTGTTTTCCTAGGAAACTATGGGAAAACCCTAGCAGTTGTTAGCAAAAACTTTTTTCCCCCATCAGTTGATTGATTGATTGATTGATTGATTGATTGAGTTTACATGCAAAATATCCATAGAACCCTATCAAAACTGTATCCATACAGTGCAAAGAACATGATGACATTTAGCTGTGCTACAGACATGGGATAGACCAAAAGATATATCTTAGCTGGGCACTGATTTACCAAGAGAAGCTTAAATGGCTCTGACTCTATCCCCTATTCTCATTGCCATGATGTCATGTATTTTCTCATATCAGGCACCACTGTCAGAGCCTGGATTTTGTTAACCTCTTGCACCTGATCTCTGATCTGGAGTTGCACCCCTGCAAGAACACCAAACACAAAAATGCTTTCTTTTGTATCGGTGGCAATTTTGAATGATGTTTAATAACCTGCTCCTTTCGCTTTGTGTTGCAAAGACCTCAGGACACTTGTCAGCTCCTGGGGTTCAGAATTCCTCCTGCACCAACTTCAGCCTGCTGCAGTCAAGAGGGGAAGGAAAGCAGCTGCCACTCTGCCACACAGCCATAAAGCAGAAAGCACAGCTTGTTTTTGAAACTACATTTCCTATTTATACAGGCTTACCTTCAGACTGCCTCCTCTGTCTTTTTCACATTTTCCATTTTACTTGAATTTTTTTTTCTAACCTCACGCTTGTGTCCTCCACTCCCAGAGTCACTTGGCCTGCATGAATGCAATCTGACTGGAAATTGTGTATTCTCTCCCATGGGAAACATACAGACTTTCTGTTTTTAAATCTCCCTGGTGCATGGCTGCAAAAATCTTCCATTGTCATTTCACATTCTAGGAATAAACAGAGGAAGGGAGACTTCTGCAGACTTCACTCCCCATTTGTCGCAAAGGGGCTAAGGGAATATTTTTGTCAGCCATCCACGCTAGGTCGTATTTTTTTTTCTGCAATGCTAGGCGCAGAACTTGTGAATTCATTTCTGCGTTCAATCATTAGACAGATACTTCCAAATTTTCAGCTTGGGATTTGACAGTGTGCTGGAACACTAGATGCATTTTATTAAAATCATATGCTTTGCAATGAGGCAGCGTATGTGTGAAATTGCCTTGCATCTTGACTGTCTCAACCTGAAACAGCCATTCAAGCTCTTTATACTGGCCAGTGCACTAACTTGGCAGCCTCAATTTCAGCTGCATCAGGGATGAGCAGCAAAGTGCATTTCCTCAAATTAGACTGAGCATATGATATGGATTTGTGTTAGATTTAGCCTGGGTCTGGGGGACAGATTATTTCTCGTCTAGTATAAAGACTGCTGAGATAAGCATACTTTTATGACATCTTTTTGAAAAAGTTTCAGCTTACAGAGTTATCTTCTACTGGCTTGGCTGTTTGTATCCTGTATTTTTCACATTTTTGGTCTGGTTCCTGAATGTGCCACGGTCTAACTGATTCTCACAGAAATAAGGTCTTCAGAGCACTCTGTAGAAATAGGCAGGTTTGGCTGCAGAATATTGATGTAATGTGATGCAGAATGGAATCAGATGTTGTGCTTTGGATATCTTGAATAAAGCTTGTCAGCAATTCATTGAACAACTCTTATTCCTTTTTCAATTTTGTTTATTGTACGTTTTGGGGAATTTTCCAAAAAACTCCAAACCCATTTGAAAGCAGATATGGTAGTGATGAGTGGCCTGGCTGTAAATGTTTTGGAAAAAGGTTTCAAAATTGTCAGCACTGTATTTGACTATTTTGATCCAGAAAACTTCATTTTGGGCATCATAGTGACTATTCTGATTTTTTTTCCAAAAAAAGTTTCAGGCACTAACTAAAAAAAAAAAAGACAATAAGATTAAGAAAAAAAACCATTCTAATAACTCAGAAACTACACAATGTGACTCAAGTTGATTTTTTTTTTTATTTTTGGAGTAGTTTTTTATATTTCTACACTGTGTCTTGACACAAGACAGAATTTTTAAAATATCAAAAATTCTGGTGGTGCAAGGAAAACACTTCCTCCTGGTTCCAAGCTTGAATATGATAGATTTCATTAGAAAATATTTTGTACTAAAATGTCCCTAAGAAACCACTCCTATTTACGTCCTCAGTTGCCCCTTCAGTATTTTTGATCACCAAGAAATAATTATGAGCCTTGTGTATGTGTATCTTTGGGAAGCTGTAGAATAGTTCAGTGTTAGTTCTGGACTAAACCAGTGACAATATCACCACAGAATCTCCTTGCACAATAAAAGCAACACTAGGAATTAAGACTAACCAAGGGTGGAGGTGGAGCTGGTCTTGTTATGAAAACAAAAAGGAAAATTAGCAAACTAGTCTTTAAAAACCCACTCTGTGATACGAAGCCCAGGCTCGCTCAAGAACCAGCCTCGCAGCCTTGCAGGCAGAAGCCCATAAGCATTGTGGGCATCGCATAGCATGAGCTGCACACATCCTCCCCCAGCACGGTTCAGTCCTCTTCTGCACATTGCTTCTCACAGTGACAGAAGGGGTACTGCCCGTGGCCGGAGTTATACATTTATATGCAGGAATTTAGCAGGAGCTTAGATAATGTTGTTAAATAATCTGTGCAGTAGATTATTTTTGTTTGTTTGTTTGCTGTTTCTGAGAGGTTCATAGTGCCCCAAAAGGGACCCACTGACAAATTCTACCCTCTCCTGTCCTGGTGCCTGAGGGCTGCAGGAATGTGATGCCAAGGGAGAGCTGGAGGATGAGTGAGGAAGCAATTTACCTGGCAACCAGTCTCATGTTTGCTAAATATTAAGGGTAAGAAACCTACAGTTCTGTGAGGAAAAAAAAAAATATACCCCATTAGCTTTGCTTCCAGAGGAAATCAAATTTAAGTTCAACTGTAGGTTCTTTTTAAATATATCTGTAATTCTAACTTCAACAAGTGCAGCCGAGTACAGTAACCTCAACAGAATCTGCCCACTCTTTTCTAGGCTTTTTGATTCATCGGACATGTGGGAACATGCATGTGTGAGTGTAAGGGGACTGGAGGCCCATATGTGAGGAGATCCTCTTGGCAGCCAGCATCCTTCTTTGGGAAAGGCTCCAAGACAAATTCTTGATGCACTCTTAGGGATTAATAAAACAGGGCAGAATGGGAAAATGTTAGATGGGATATAGATACAGTGGACTGTTGTGAGTGATGAATTGCTGATCCTCCCTGTAACTTGGCAGGCGACTGCAGAGAGACTTCTCTTGAAAGTTTACAAATTGCAATGTGCTGTGGAGCCACGGCAGTCTCCCCCTGGCCACAGAGGTCACTGCAAGTGGCCACAGCCCATAGCACAAGCCAGCACAGAGTACTTCATTATCCTATTGCCTCAGCACCTATCTGGGTGACCTAGCAAATGGAGATGTTTGAGGGGAAAAAAAAGTTTGGTTTTGCCTCTCCTGTGTTATGTTGACATGTTCAGGAGATGGTTCCAAGAGAAATGCAGAGGTATGAATCGGAAGACGGAGAAACAGGCTGATTTGGTCTGTGCTGAGCTACATGTGGGGGCAGCTCAATGGGATAAATGACACCAGTAGCTTAGGTGCCTCTTCACAACACCACTGTATGCAGCATGGACAGAGCTTTTATCTTCTCCACTCTGTAACCATTTCTTCCATTATACACTGTGCAGAGTTAGATATCTGTCCAGCATGGCACTCCCAGCTACAGTGGTACTTCATTGGTGTGGTGTGAAAGGGATGCCAGCCATGGGAAGCAGGACAGTTTATCTTCTCAAGCACAAAACACCAGCAGATGTGGAGGGCTGAGAGGGCCACAGCCCCCCAGCCCATTTCTGTGGGCTGGAACAGCACGCTTGCTCCTCTCCATGACACAGCTGGACCTGAGTTTCTGCAGTGTCTCAGGAGTATCCTCCTGCCAAATTGCTCTCATCTGAGTGGAGAGGTGGAAAAACAGAGTGTGACTGCTGGCTGAGGTGTGAGGCCAGAAATGCAGCAAGGACTGCCTCCTGCAGATCGGATGAAGACTTGGGGTCCATGCCCAAGCAGGGGGCAGCAAGAGGAGGAGGAGGAGTTGCCCATTCAACCAAACACAGACAGCTGTGCTGCTGTGGGAGAAAACAATGGTGAGAGGAATGAAGCTGGTACAAACCACTTCTTGATCGATAGCTTGGGAATGAGCTGTGATTTCTACAGAATTGGGCCAAGCCACTTCCAAAAGGACCACAACAGGTCTTTCCAGCATTTGCCACTATTTCCCTACATGCTACTGGAGCTGCTTCCCACCCCCTCCCCACCCCACCTTTTAAGAACTTTAGCTGAAATTCATGTTTTACAGCATTTTTTCTTCCAAGGCAACTGTGTTCCAGGACAGCACATCATATTGAAGGTGTGTGAAGGAATCAGGAGTGAGGTAAGGTCAGTCTGCATTTCAAGGCACAGGACTGACAGCAGTCTTTCTGTCTGGTCCCAGTGGCACACAGCCAACTATTTTCTGTTAGAATTAAGAGCCTGCCTAACACCTGATTCAAGATGGCACTGAGAACTGGGTCCCTTTTGGGGGTTACATGGAGGATTATGGAGGATTGCAGGGTTCATAGGCTAGGAGAATGACTTTGCTTTGCCTTCCTTAAGAAAACTTTGTTACAATAAGAAATACTAACTTGAGACAGTGCTCTAAAGAGCTTGAGCCAGACTCGCAGACTCCAATGCCCGGGAGGGAAGTGTGTACACTGGTGTGTGCATGCTTCCAGGATCACATCGTGGGCAAGAAAATGCTGCACCACGCCACAGCAGGAAGTCATCTTCTAGCAAGGGTGCCTTGTGCAAGGGACACCGTGAGAGGGACAAGTACCACAGCTGCATGCAGTTCTCTAGCCTTTCTCTTGCTTTGTGACAAGAAATTGCTTGCGGGTCACAGATTACTTACCCAAGATATAGGGAGCCTGAGCGGGAGAGGGATCAGGGAACTGCATGGCTTGTAGATCCAGGTGGAAAGGCAGGGAAGTGTGTGGCATCTGCCAGATGCCTCTTGCACAGTGGAAACTCTGGGTAATGGAGACAGAAAGGTTAGCTGGTGGAAAAGGTATGCAGAACTTGTCTGTTTTTTCTTCTGCTTCAAATATAAAAAACGCATTCCACTTAACATTTTCTGGTTGTCAAATTGCTAAAGAGTTCTGCTTTTCCTTTTTTTTCCCTCTAGCTTTCCCTCAGATTAACCAATCTGTCAGAAATTTCATATTCCTGATCATCTAAAATGACCCCCTTATCCTGCATAAGGATCTTTTCTCATTAGAAAGTTATCATCCAGGCTGTTAGCATTTCCAGATATTTTCCTTATCATAAGTGAAATATTGCAGGTGTCCTATTGACCTGACAGAGGATAGTACTAGCCTAATTGGGACATAAATGCAGGTGGATTTAATAAGGAGGCACATTAGTAGTCTAGCCCTTCACTAAGACCACCTGATTTTTCTAGTCTGGCTAGAGACTGTGACTGTGTCCTGTCCTGCCCTGCCCTGCCCTGCAACTACCCAGATTTCAGATGCAGAGGCTCTGGGGGAATGTTCTGGGCATGGAAGTCACAAAACCCACATAGATAAAGGAGGTATTTGCACCGGAGGACTGCCTGCTGTTGTATAGCCAGGACCAAACAGCATATATCCTAGCAGGTAACCAAACTGAGCTGAGGAGTCCCTTTGACTGACATCCTAAAGTCATCTGTTCTCATTTATTCTGCAACATGACCAGGTCCTCAGCTGCTCTGAAACAGAATAATTCCATCTGTGGTAAATGAGCTGGGGACATGGTTTCACATTACATGCATTTTAATGACTTTGTCACAGCATGTCTTAGGCTTAAACCCACTAAATCCTATACATCTGAGAGGGCAGGTGAGACATACAGACCTTTGGTATCAGACTTGTTCATTTCTCATATGTTCATCATATACATGGCTGGTATTATATGCTCTTATATCTCCAGTCAAGGAGTGCCTTCAGCAGTCCACATCTCACGTTCACATTTGTGGACAGTGAAATGGTGGGATGGTTCACCTGTGAGAAAAGTCAGCAATTTTTTCCCTGAGTCTGTGCCTCTTGTGAGCTACACTATATATTTCTTCATGGCTCATGTATAAAGGGCTTTGTTGCCACCTGGCAATCAGACACTGAGTTAGATGCTGCCCCATCACAGGGATACAGCTAAAACTGAAGGGCTTGAGAGAACAGAGAGAGGGTGTGAGCCTGCAGAGGCATTGGATAGAGCTGACCATAGCTATAGTGTTATCGGGGCACTCATACTCTCTAGGATGCTTGAATTGGTGAGTTTGGTGCCTTGAAATCAGTGCTCAAGGAAGGAGAAAGTTCTGTGTTTTTAAGCTTTTATAACTGTGGGTGTACTGTCTACCTGTTTCCTGACACTGATTTATGCTGCTGGGGAGCAGAAGATGCCACAGAATGAAATAATAGAGTTTGGTTTTGTTTACTGACTTTCATACCCTGAAGTGCTCCAAGCAACCTCCACAAATGGCAAGTTAAATGTTAACAATTGCAGAGTTCCTTCAGTAAATTAACCCCTGTAGTACTAAAGGCTTTCCTATTGCAATCTTACAACTTGCCCTCTGCTTGCGGCTCTGTACCCTTTCAGCTAAGCTTCTCTGGCAGTATATTCCAGAGCCTTGGTGGCAGTAACCTTTCCCTTGTGGGGCTTACACTGTTGCCTTCATGGTGTGAACTTCAAGGGCCCTGCAAGCCCAGGTACTGCTGTTACAGTGGGCCTTTGTTGGAACAGATGTATGCCATCAACTATGGGCTTGGCTAGCAAAGCTTTGGAGTATAAACCTGTCTCAACATCCTGTGTGCAACAAATGTCTAAGTAGAGGAAATTCAGTAACCGGTGTGAACTCAATAGATCATACCTAAATTTGTGCATTAGAGCATTTCCAGCTGACAAGAGCACCTGCTGTGCCAGGGTATTAAAGATCACCAATCATTTTTACCAGTCCTCCCTTTTCTCCCTTCTTTCCCTTGAACTTCTGTCAAATACACAAATCAGATATCAGAATCCCGGTAATATATTCTACCAGAAGCAAGTTGCATTTATTTTTCTTAGCCTAGTTTCCAGAACAAATGAGTCTGGTATGACCCATCTGTCAGTCAAACTGTCTCTCTCATATCTTTTAAATCTCTTGGGCAAATTGACCTGCAAGTCATTAAGATAACTAAAATTTTGTAACTTTGATGAAAAACAGTTTCAGTGTGTGTGAGAGAGACCCAAGCTATTGCCCCAGTGTGGCACGACTCAGCATTTCTGCACTGTTAATCTATTAGCTGCTAACAGATGTTCACAACAGGCAAAATATTTGTAACTAACTGACCACATCTTGAACAGTGGCTTGTGCTTGTACCATCCATACTTTTTGCATCCCCGTGTTAGAGGGGTGTCATACAAGAGTCAGGAGAACCAGAATGAGGGACCACAGCAACGACCAGGAGAAGTAGGACACATATCTCTAGGAAATGAGTTTGATTAGTTCCGCTTCATGTGGAAAAATTTAGAAAGTGGTATTCTCCATGACCTCCAAAAATTCTTTTGGACTCCACTTTTATGAAACCTGGTTTGTTCCCAAATGCAGATTATCTTAATGAACCATCTCCCCTTATCTTCTGCTCCACCAGGGAGAAAAATAGCATTGAGGTGTGTAATTGTCATATCCATCTTTCCTTTAGTTGTCAACCTCACCGATTCTCACTCATTTAAGTCTTTGGCAAGCTGTAAACACTAATTAATGTACTCTATTATCATACCTGTTAAGTTGTTTCTGGCAATATTTGACAAATTCTTATGTTTCTCCTTGCCAATCTTGTTGGTTTGGATTGCATGATGAAATAATATATGCTCAGATCAGGCTGTGACTGGGGAGTTATTGCTTGATAAAGCTAGTGACTTTCTTTTTCTGATTATTGCATTTTAAGCTGTGTTTATGACAGACTGTCTGACAGACATAATAAAGAGGCTAATAAACAGTATTATTGAAATCCATATAGAAGATAGGTCAAAACTCTGAGAAGAAGAAAACACTGTTAATTATAGATGGAAGGCTGGCTTCTGACAGTGCTGGAGGGTCTGTTTTAAGGATGTTTATCTCCAGTAGGTTATGAAAAAGTCAAAAGAGCACATCCTTATCAACAAATATGTATGAATTAAATTTGGAAATAAATATCCGTTATATTCCTTTATCGAGTTATCAATATAAATGAGATGCCAGAAACTAAACTTTTATCTTCAGTGACATGATGTTGTTCTGTTTTCTAGTTTTATTTCCTTCCTCAAGTTTTCTCTTCCCCTCCAAGCCAACATGACTTTTCCTTTCCTGTGTTCAGCTGAAAGTAAGTGAGTCTTTAAACGGTTTCTTGATTCTTACTGATCCTTGCTACATCACAGTTTTGTAATAAAAAAAAAATCTCCTCTCAAATGTAAAACAACATAGTCTTCTAAAGAAACTCCACATGCTCGATTAGGAGGATATGTTATCTTTTCCTATAACTTGCTGCTTCTGTCAGCTGTAAGATATGCTAGAGCTGTAGGAATTCTTAATATGCTAAAAAAGTTCTGCCTTTCACGGTCACTTAATAGTGAGTGATAGCTTGGGCCTGTAGAGCTTAATTTTATTTTAATTGGCCTGGATCGTCCCAAGGTACATGATAGTGGGCATTTGTAGAAAAATAATTATTCCACATTTAAGAAGTAATTGCACTTCAGTACCTCTGCAACAAGAAGACTGACCTTTCCATAACTGGGTAATTCAGAGGTGCCTTCCTCTAAAAGTAAGATGCCCTTGGCATTTTTCCATCAAGCTTGGGAACAGCTTCATTAAAATACTCTTGCAACCAGCACCCACCTATGGATGTACACAATTCCATAGGGATCCTTGTGAGGGTTCTTGTGTATCACATGTATCACATCCAAAGAGCAATGAAGCTGGGGAAGGGTCTAGAGCACAAGTCTTATGAGGAGCCACTGAGGGAACTGGGGTTGTTTAGCCTGGAGAAACGGAGCTTCAGGGGAGACCATATAACCCTCTACAACTACCTGAAAAGAGGTTATAGCGAGGTGGGTGTTGGTCTCTTCTCCCAAGTAACGAGCAATAGGATGAGAGGAAACAGCCTCAAATTGCACCAGGGGAGGTTTAGATTTGGTATTAGGAAAAAAATTTTCACTGAAAGGGTTGTCAAGCATTAGGATAGGCTGCCCAGAGAAGTGGTTGAGTCCCCATCCCTGGAGGTATTTAAAAGACGTGTAGATGTGGCGCTTAGGGACATGGTTTAGTGGTGGACTTGGCAGTGTTAGGTTAATGGTTGGACTTAATGATCTTAAAGGTCTTTTCCAACCTAAATGATTCTATGGTTCTATGAAAAAACAACAGGCATCATCTGTAGAAATACCTGTAATCAACTCTCTGTTTTGGAAACAACATGGTGCTTCCAGAACAGAGGCAGCCTTGCTATGTGTAAATAGAAGCTATATCCATAATAGAATACTTTTCAGATTGTGTCAAATAGGAAGACAAAGCAAAGGGACATGGATCTCTGTCACAACTCAACCTCTTGCTGAACAGTTTTGGGGAGACTATTAAACACTTACGGGCTAATTAGCAATGGTTAGAAGCCACCAGACAGTGTATAGATTTGTGGGAACATCTGAAGGGATGCATAGGATGAATGGAGACATCCTAGAATTGTTTTTGGAATCACTTTATAAACTCTTTGCAGGTCCCTGTGAAGCAGAAGAAAGCAGAGCTTTTCTTTACCTCCTTGAGCCAGTCAGAAATAAAGCTGTGCAGAAACTGTAGTGCATTCTAGATTAGCGGCAATTACTGCTACTCATTGTAGCAGTAGTCTTCTGTACCTGCCAACAACTGCATGTGGTGTCTGGTGGTGGGAGGTGTATGGAGCAGACAGCTGGGCATGGCTCTCGCCCCACTCCTGTTTTGTCCTGTTGATATGGTGAAAGTTGTGGCTTCTCAGTCTGTTGGAATTCAAAGAATTGGACCTTTCTGTGGCACTGCTTGCCTGATCTATAACTCCCTACTACACTAAGGTTCCCAGATGGATTTGTTGCACCTTCTGCTATTCCTCCGTACTGTGCAGATATCAAACAGGCCTGTTAAGTCTCCTGTGGTGAGCGTCAGATCCTTTAGCACCCGTTTCCTCTTACACATTCGTGCTGCTGCTGCTGCTACCTTTCCTTCCCTCAGGGCTCCCTTCCACACACTCTTGACTGACAGCTCTGCAGTCTGTTCCCCAGCTGCACCTGGTGCACAAGGGCAGGAGGAGCTGTGGCACTGTGCTCCATACATCCCTATGCTCCCATCTGGCAGCCAAACCCTGTGGCCTTCCTTGCTCATGTAGTAGATATGCTCTCCCATTAGGAGACTGGACATGTCCCAGCTGTGGCCCCATGTGTGAATCTCATGTTTTGGGAAGGCACTGCCCTGAGGGGTCTGTAGAAGGGACAAATGTGTCTGTGGGAATGGTGGCAATAGATGGCATTTGTAACACGTAACCTGAAAAGCCTTCGGGAGACGACATCTGAGAATGCAAACAAATTGTGTTTATACTCTCCATCCCCATTCATAGTGTTTCACACCTATTATTTAAGTATGGTAATACCCCCTGTGAGCTGTTTGACTTTGTATACATCTTGAGGAGCAAAGAAGCAACCTGCCTTTCCCTCCTCTATTTAACTTTTCTGGTTGAAGAAGGGACTGAAGAATGAAGTATTTTGTTGAATAGCAGAGATTTATGTACACCAGCAAGTTGAAAACTGAGGAGTGACATCACTGGACGATAGGATAGGGACTGGGCTGCTGGTGGGCTGAGACCACTGTTCATGGCTGGAGAGATCCCCCTGCCCTTGACTATGTTCTGCTTGGGGAGCCAAGAGAGGCTGAATGAGCATCGTTGCGATGGAGAGGTGAAAGAGGGCAAGTATCTCCACAGCTGTCTTGAGCTCTTGAAGGACAGTAGCCAAACCGACCACAAAAAGGTTCATTTATCTTTCCTTAGAACCGAGTGGCTGTTTAAACACTGCATATGTTTGCATTGGTTGAGACTAGGGTCGGAGCACTTATTTTGCACTTCCCTTCATTCCTCTGAAATGTAAATACATTTCTTTATGTGCTGAGTGATTTACTTCAGTCCACAAAGGTATTTCCGAAAGGATCCAAACAGTGAATTTAAGTACTCATTGAGTACTGTTTTTCGTTTAGCCTTGTGAGTTATACTCCCAAAGAGAGGGGCCAGGATTCTTGAAAGGTATTTATCTATCTAATGATGCTTCAGAAAAATATGCCATGTGGAGCTGCTAAGGTCATGTTGACTGTGAAGTATTGAGAAACTGTACTAATACACCTTTTGGGCTGTGAATGTTACATATTCTTCAGAATACGTTTTGCTTGCAGTTTATGGCATTGATTAAACTACATAGGTATCTGTGAAGTTGCAGGGGATGTACTTTGCATTTTAAGGAGTAACATCTATTGTTGTTCTACAGTGATTTGGGTTTGTATTTATTTATATAACATTGATTTTTTTTCACAGAAGGGCTAGGTAGCAGTCACTTTTGTTCTTTTTTCTTATTAGGTGTTTGAGTTTAAAGAATTACTAATTAAGTTCTTTATTAGCTAATTTGTATTGCAATTTAATCTCAATGAGTTTGTAAAAAGTGCTGTTACTTCTGAAAGTATTTGTGTTACATATGCATTTTTCAGCACTTCAACAGGAAGTACCTTAAGTATAGGAGTTAACAAACTGTTAATCTTAACACACATTGAGTATTAATTCACACTTCTCATTTAAATTATTATAAAGTAGCACATAATGACTGTCCTGTGTAGATGCAGTAAGAAGTGTGGCACTATGCTTCATTTTTGGATCCAAGTATACAGAACAATATTGTTCACAAAGGTAATATGGCAAGGCAATTTATGGAGACAGACCCTCTTTCTTTTTCATAAGCAAATGAAACATTCACAGCTGTTTCTCAGCTATTTCTTTGTTTGAAAAAAAAAAAAAAGTATATGGCGTTGATAAAAGCCTGATATTGCTGGCAAACTGCTGGGGATAGTATAGTTCCTCATGCAACTGAAAGAAAGTAAATAGGTGTTATTAGCGGAGGAGGAACCATTCAATGTTGTTCAGGTTGTTTAATACTTCCCACATAAAAGCATGTATTTAATTCTTATCTGCATACTGAACTTGAATTTCACTTGGATGAAACTTTTCCAGACAAGCAATATCCCTTAGGTGGATACTTTTGAAGGAGAGAGGAGACCTTAACCTAAATAATTTATTTGTCTTCAGTAAGAGGCTCAAGGAAAAAACATGTGATTTTCTCTCCAGTGAAACATTTGATAATCTTTTTTTGAAGTAAAACTTCATCCCATGTGCTTGGAACTTAAACATGGATTTTAGCAAGAGGTATCCTTTTGCAATTTTATGTCCATGAGCATGTTCCAGCTGAGAGCTAAGCTGAGAAGGATCTTTCCTGTAACTACAACTTCAGACACCTGCAGGCTACTCAGGGTCCACGCTTCTTTGGGGAGAGAAGGGAGATGCTCTCAGTGGTTCTGCTACTGAATATAGAATCTAGCACCTATTTTCCACTGCTGAAAACAGATTAAAATACAGTGGGAAGAACAACAGAAATTGGAGAAAGAGCCTGGAAAAGGAGCCTGGTGGATGATACCAGGACTCAGCAGCCACAGAGGTTGCCTAGGCAAGCATACTTGAACTGGAAGCAGGTATAAGAATTGAGTGAGAGGAGATGACCAGGGATCCTTGATGGGACAAACCATTAGCAGTATAGTAAAAACACTGAATTTTTCCAGACATAGACTTTCCTATGACATAAAAGAAATGAAAACACTGCAAATTGTACTGTTGTGATGTAGAACATTGAACTACCTGAAGCTTTGCATGCAGGCTACATTATCTCAACTACCACTGAAGTTCACTGGCTGTCTAAATCATCTCACATTGCTCTGAAATCATTGTTTCTTGGTCACTAGATGCCTCTATGTTGTTATTCAGTCTTCCATTATTGTAATGGTGCATGTCAAAATATCCCGCAGACTTTCCAAGACTTTGTTTTTAACTCAATGATTTTGCCCTGACTTGAAAGTAGAGGTCCACTCAGTTGTCTGCAAATAGGTGAAATGAAAACTACAATAAGGCTTTTACACTTTAACTCCCTGCCCCCACCAAACCCTTGTGGAAAGTGCTCCTTTTCCTGCTCTTTTCTAATGTTATATTCACTGCATACTAAGCCTCAGCAAGATGGATATGTTCAGTCATTACAACAATTTATATCTTGCTGCAGAATCTCGTGGAGGTAAATGTGAACAAACTTAGTAAATTAGGTCTTCTCACAATGGTCCAGTCCATTTTAGTTGTAGCAAATAAAAACTTTCCTGTTCACAATTTGCTTCTTGCTTTGTAATAGCATCTTTATCTATGAACCTACTTTTTTAGATAGTTAATGTATCCTTTTTATTTAGTTGACATCACCTGACATAGGGATTCAGTTATGCTTGTAAGTGATGTTTTTGTGAGCATGTTCACTTATGTCAGGTAAAACATGGAGTAAGAAAACAATTGTATATGAGGATGCTGAAGACATTGTGACTCTAAGATCCACTGTGAAGTACTTCCATAATCCTCGCAGGAATCAGCAATGTGTCAGGAGGAACTCTCCTACGTGGATGTTCAGAGAGCTTATTTCAGAATAAACAAGTTACCATCAGGCTATTCATTTTTGTAAAGTTTTCAAGAGGGTTGAAAGATGATCTCTGAAAAGAGAGGAAGATTATTGCCTCCTGTTACAGAGATCTGATTCCAGTACCATATATTACTTGTTTAAGAACCAGATTAAATTATCAAAGGCCAAACCAAATTTTAAATTTAAATTATAAATCAACAAGAAAAAAGAAGTAGATTAGATTATTGGAATCCTAGAGCAGTGCTACTCTGACAGAAATTAATGAAAAATGGAAAACCAAACAGAATGATAAAACACACTGATGGATCCACAAAACAGAAGCACAGAATATTAAATTAGTGTCCTAAAATATTAAATTAAGCCACTAAATTAGGTGACAGATATGCTTATTTCTGTCTTACATTATTACTCTCTTTTAATGTTCATCAATTATTTTATCTTGTCAACTGTGTTAAATCCTGCCATGGGTAAAGAATTTCTCAGGCTACATGTAGAGTTTTGTTTGTTGGTTCATTTTTCAAAGAATCTGTCACAGCTTACCTTAAACTGGGATGCACTAGGGGCGGGTTGATCCAGAGCTGGCTGGCACATCTAGCAATAGAGTCCCCCCTGCTGCTGAAAATCCCATGCAGGGGCTCTGACGGTAAGGGTGTATGCTAGAGGACATATATTAGCACAGCAAATGCCATTTACAGCCTTGCTAACTTTTCAAGAGAAATCACCTCAATGAAAGGTATGATGAAGATACTGCTTATGGGGATGGATGTCTGCATTCAAATTATTTTTTTTCTCCTGCTTTCTGTCTCCTTATCTGTTTAGATTTTGGGCTGTCCAGGACAGGTACTGTTTCTTGAAACTAGCAGAACAGGTTACTGTTTTGAACTGAAGTTTCTAGGCATTAGTACAAATAAGTAGTGACAACAACAATGATGACTTCATTAGCATAGCAACAAAGGCAGTGATGATGTCAGTCATGACCACAATAGTACCACTACCACTGTTTCTAATGGCAAGAAATTTAAGAGAAGTGGAGTTGCTGGAAGAAGTGAACGAGAAGGAGATAGCCTGGCTGAGAGTTTGCTCATGAGATTGCCTAGAGACTGGGAATGAAGAAAGGATAGGGGGCAGAAACCCCAAGATCTGTTTGCAAAGTGTATTTGTGCATGCTCAGCTGTGCTGCTGGCTGGAATATTATGAGAACCCCTATTTGAAACAAAATGTGTCCTTGTAGTTTTGTCAATGGGAATGATACAGTGGACATAATTTTCGTGGATGCACATGTAATAGTTTACACCAACCATTAAATATGTGGCATCTAAGCAGAGGAAGATTCAGTTGCCATGCCAAGTATAGACATGTAATGCAGTTTGAGACGCTGTAGGAGACCTGAGGCATCCACATGAGGCTGGCAAAAAAGACACGGGAGCTGTAGGAGAGGTGGGGACCTTCTGGAGAGGCACTCAGGCAGGACATGACAGGCAATCTCAGCTGGCACTGGAGACCTAGGTTAGACAAGTGTTTCACGCTGCAGGTGCCTGGTGGAGTCCCGCTGTTGAGGCTACCCATGGAGAGACTGCAGGTGGTGATCCAGCCAATCTGTCTGACACACTTGTTTGAGAATGGGATGAACTTCCTTATGGCAGTGCCTAGCTTTCTGTTGACTTTGGAGAGAATGTGAACAAGTAGCCTGACATCTAGACATTAGAAGAGTTAGATGATACCCTCTTATAGAAGCTAACCAGGCTTAGCCACAGAACAAGGCAGGGCACTCTTGTTTGAGACTGGCAAGGAAACAGTTGATAATTTCCCCCGTGAAAAGTCATATCAAGGAGAAAATACTGAGAAGCTGTTCTATAGATACACACTTAGTTTTTAATACGCAGTCTTCAAACCGGAATATACTTGACGACTTCCCCAGCTGGTCAGTCTTTAAAGGCAGTAAAGTGGGTTTAGAAAGAAATTTTTTACTGTATATTCCACTGGAAAGCAGGAAAATGTTAGCTGTGTAGACTAAAGAAATAGGATGACATGATCAGAAGAAAAAAAAAAAAAAATGGTCTTTATCCCCCGTGCAAATACACTGGGAAGGCTGTGGTTACCTTTGAGGTATATTTATTAAGGTAGATCATTTGAGGCTAATTCAATTTGACAACAGTGAAGAACTGAACCCACCAGTCCCAGAAATTACTCACTGTTTATGATTTCTACCAGAATGCAAATATTTCTGTTCTGATAAGGTCTTTGTGATTGCAAAGGCTTCATACTTTCTATACTGTTTTCATAAAGGGAAAGTTTCCTCGTGAAGAAACCACCTAAAGGCTATCAAAGATATGCTATATCTTCTCTACAGCCTATTTTCTATCCACCCTTGTTGTGTAAGCATCTTAAATTAGAACTGTTTCTTTTATCAGCACAGATTGGATGTGTCATGAAATAGCTGAATCCCAGCTGGGTGGTCCCAGCATGGAGCATTTACGCAGTTCTTCAGAAGCAGGTGAGATTTGGATTTGCATGGACTCAATACCTGCCATGTCAGCATCCATTTTTGGAGAACAAGATTTCCTGGATCACAGGGAGTGCATTGCTGCTTCACAACAGCTAATGAGAGTGATGTGATTAGCACTGAATCTAGTTCATCCTTTGAAAATATCTGGTTACACTGGATATCCACTTTTTCAACTAATGGAAATAGTTTTTATGACAACCTACATGCACAAAAATGTATCATGTTGGAACTTTCTTTGATAATAGATATATTTTTATTTAGTCTTTCTTAGTCTTGGGTCAGTACAGAGAAAATGTACCTAGAACAATGAACATTTTAGCAGACTGTTCTTCCACTGCCTCATGTCAGGCATTTGGTAGAACCTCCATGCCTGTACATATACTTTTGAAGAATCATTTTTAATATATACAGCTAGGTTTTTTATCATACTTTAAATTTGTGAGTTTTGAATGTTATTTGTCTTATACCTGTTCTATTAGATTTGTAATAACTAGTAGAATTTCAGCTTTGAAATAAATTGTTTTAGTGCTTAGTTTCATGCTTGTCATGAAAAGACAGTGAAGAACAAAACATCCTTAATAAAAGGAAATTGATAAACATTGTTCATGTCATACCTGCCTGGTAGCATTTTCTAATAACATTGGCAAGTCATGAGAGCTAAGCAAACTGCACTTCTTAATTAGGAAATGTATTTTGAATTTAGTGAGATTTTTAAATCACACCAGTATTTTTGAAAATCCTGTGTATGCAAGCTTAAAAGCCTAATTTTAGATTTGTCATTTTGAAAATGATAGTCTGTGTGTATTAAAAAGTCTAGTCACTCTATTAGTCTATTGAAAGCCTAATAATTTCAGTTTTTCAGTGACAGATTCTGTGTCACTAAAAACGTTTAGTATTTTTAAATCACACCAGTATTTTTGAAAATCCTGTGTATGCAAGCTTAAAAGCCTAATTTTAGATTTGTCATTTTGAAAATGATAGTCTGTGTGTATTAAAAAGTCTAGTCACTCTATTAATCTATTGAAAGCCTAATCATTTCAGTTTTTCACAGTGACAGATCCTGTGCTACTAAAAACATTTAGTAGGAAAGTAGATACTTTTATTTGATTCACATATTTATTTATAATCCTAACTTCCAGTAAAGTAGTAGTGCACATGAGTAAAGCTATATGTTCTCTTAAGAGTTTATAGGTCAACAGGTGTCGTGGTTTAGCCCCAGCCAGCAACTAAGCACCACGCAGCCGCTCGCTCACTCCCCCTGCCCCGATGGGATGGGGGAGAGAATCGGAGGAGTAAGAGTGAGAAACACTCCTGCGTTGAGATAAGAACAGTTTAATGTTCTGGCTGTGGCCCCTCCCAGTTTCTTGTGCACCTGGCAGAGCATGGGAAGCTGAAAAAGTCCTTGACTAGCATAAGCAGTACTCAGCAACAACTAAAACATCAGCATGTTATCAACATTCTTCTCCTACTAAATCCAAAACACAGCACTATGCCTGTTACTAGGAAGAAAATTAACTATCCCAGCTGAAACCAGGACAACAGGTTTAATTGTAATATTCTGGTTTTTGCCTGTAATAGTACTGTGACATTACCATGCAATCTCTTGCTGGTTGTGGCATTAAATAAAAGTATAGGTTTGCTACATAAACATTTTAGTCTAAAGTCACAACAGCCCAAATGTTCCACTTACCTCTATAGGCTCTACGCAACCTAGGTGAGTAATGAAAACAGAACAGTAAACAAATTTCTAAGTTGTTTCACATTTGAAGATGCAGCTTTTAGCAGGGACTACAAGGAAGGACTACAGGGCAGGAAGCAAGGCACAACAGTCTCCTTTCTGCATCTTCCAGTGCTTTGTGGCAACTCACCCTGCTTTGGGACTCACTGTGAGTGTAGCAACACCTCCTTACTCTGGGCTATGGACCGTAGAGACCTACAAGCTGCCTGTTCTGGAGAGGGGCAGGCAAATGTCCTGGACACAATGAGGGAAATTGAAAAAACAGGGGGGCTGCAGAGCAAGGAGAGGTGGCTGGTAGATTTATTCTGGGAAGTTGTAGAGACACAGAAGCTTTTGGTGCAGGTGGTTTTGGAAGGAACTCCCCAAATGCTTTATTTTGTAAAGAGCTTTTAAAGGATCTTTCTCCTCCTTCCAGTTTGGTGGTTTTTGTTGTTGTTGTTGTTTTTGTTGTTGTTGTTACTGTTGCAGCTTTTGTGTGAGCATCAAGTCCATATATTGCCCACTTGGAGAAATTAGTTACTACAGACATTGTATCCAAACTTCAGCCCATTGCTACAAACAAGATGGTGAACAAGGTAAAAGGAAGTGAGGAAAATGTCCTGGTGCTGCTGTGTTTCAAAACGTTATAATAGCCTACCTGGGAAAAAGAAACAAAAAGTGTATTATGTCATGGTTTCTAAACGAACCATCTCGCCTGTTCAAGGAAGGCGTGCAGCTCAGAGTTAGTACATTCAAGTCTAGAAAAGTCTGTCAGGGCACAGCAAGGGCTGGATGCTCCTGAAGGGCCAAAGTGACCCCAGTGCCACCCATGCCCTCGCCGAAGGGCACTGTCCTGCAGGGTCTGGGCTCAGCAGGCAGAGCTGAGGGGCAACAGGGTCCATTGACCACTCCTAATGCAGTGAGGGCATGAACCAGGGCCAGGGTCCAAACTGGGGGTCTAGTAAGGAGATGGGGCCAGGGCCAGAGACAGGGCCAGGGCTGGAGACAAGATGATGATGCGACGCCAAATTTCATCCAGAGGACAGGGCCAGAGATGGAGTAGGGGACAAGCTACAGTGTCTGTCCTAGGGATCCACCCAGGAGATGAACTACTACAGCACAGGGCTGAGGCCCACCCGGGAGGCAGGGCCTGGGGGTCTCGGGGACCCACTAAGGCATTGTTGGGGCAGACACTGATTTCTCCAGGCTGAGATGAAATGGGGCTCCTGGGCTGTGGGTGGGGTCCTGGCTGAGGTTGGCTGTCAGGCCTGCTGGGGTACTCAGGTCCATGACAATGTCATGTGGAGAAGGCATCTCACAGTATGGTTCTCTGCATAACTGGTGAGCTAATTTTATTTTTTCGCTCTTTGTTCTTTTATTGTTGAATTTTCTTGGCAGCTCTTTCACCCTCTGATTTGACTAAATTTGAATGTTGTTGATCTATGCTGCAAAAGAGCGATTACTGCTTAATGGTTGTCAGATATCACTCTGTACATTTACCAGACAATCTATTTAAAATTGAAGCAAGTGGTTGAAGACAAACAAGCAGCATTACCATGTAAGGAAAGTAGACTTAATTATCTCAAACTTTTCCAGTCTATCAAGGTAAGAATTTGCAACATCCAAAGATATAAACAATGATTTTTTTCAAATGCCTCAGGACAGAACACAGCACTGAATGAAGCCTTGTTGGTTCAGGTAGAGTCTGAAGATCCTGGTGACCCTACAAATGAGACCTTTTTAATATCATCATTACTATAAAAGTATAATCTTGTATTAATTTTCATTCTGTTCCAAGCCTTGTGGCTACTCTTAAATACTTCTTGCAAATGTTATCATTCTCAGGACTGAGTGTGAGGAAGTGTTCCATCTGCCTGTCCATGTTCTGGTGACAAGTCAGTAGGAATCTCAGAAAAAGACGGGCTTGGCCTTTTGTAAATATACTGAAACTAGGATGCCACAGAACACTTATGGTTTCTAAAAGCACTGAAATAAATTGGAGTGATGAGATGGAGTACAGTTTGAGAGCACTACACTGTGAGTTTTGATGGGAATTGGTTTGATTTAATAGAGAGCAAAGAAACTGAACTGACATAAGGCTGGAAGAAGGATGGTGGGATGGTTCTCTTGGGCATCCAAATAGATGGATGACAAGTCTGGGGGTGGTTCCAAAATGGAAAGACAGAGACATGCCTTGTGGGATGTTATGTCTTTGTTGCTTTTTGGTTATTCACATGGAAGACCCCTTTTTGATGCCAGTCTGATCGTGTTACTTTTCTTTACCGAACGTGATGGAAGCACCAACACAGAGGGCTGATCAGCTGGAACAAGAATACTGTCAACAAGATTGGAAGTACTGCTTATCCTGTTCAGCACCAGCTGAATACAATTTGAACTTTCTGATGAGTTTAGTAAGAAATTAAGAATGACCAAGATGCTGAAAAAAAACCCAAATAAAAATTTGTCACTGTCTAGTGGAAAACTTTTATGAGCAGAAAGTCTGACTAGCCTGCATGCTGATAGTTGAACTACTAACTGCTTATATTTCCACATGGACAGGAACGAACTGCTCATTTTGGATGAGGTAACTAATTTTTCTCTTCACCAGCAAAAATCACAGAGGCATCTCAAAAAAAACTTATCTGTGCTAGCTCCCTCTGTTTCCTCTCCTTCTTTCTTTCAGTCTTTTTTCCTGCCAGGAAATGTTGTTGGGGTTTTTTTTGTTGGTGGTGGTGCTGGTTTATTTTGTTTTGGTTTTGTTTTTTTTTAAATGGAGCTAATCACAGTGACTGTGATCACAGTGATCTGCTTTCTCAGTTCAGAAATACAAGAAACATAGCAACTTTCCCCCCTCCTTCTTGCTGATAGTTGTGCTACAAATTGAAAGTTTGCCTCCTTTCCCCATTTCCAGGCTTTCACTAACACTTACGTTCTGGGTCTCTATTTGGTGTTTACCTCATTTGCCCCACACTTGAGATAGTCGTGGCTCAAATCCAGCAGTAGTTTCATTTTTGTTTCCTGCTCAGAACAAATGGACATAAACTGTGCCAATTCCAGTTGGATGAGCTCTAGACAGCAACCCAATAAGCTAGAGGTGCAGAGTTAGCAAAATCCACACAAGCAGGGCTTTGGCAACAGCCCAATACCTTAAACTGTATCAATTTATTAACCTGATGTCACACTTCATCTTAATTTGTGTGATGCAGAATTGATACATGTAGCATCATAATTTATTTCTGAGTTTATTTTTGTTTGCCTATATGTGAGAGGGGATTTCTACTGTCATTTGTGTTTTCCATTAGAAGTCTCTTCCTTCAGCTGGGGAACTGTGATTATGGAGGCTGGCAATACATTTTTTCTTTCTTGACTCCTGTTGACCTAAAATTATGTTTTCAGATAAATTTTGATATTTTGCTCTATGGTGCACAAGAGACGGTTATATCTTCTGCTTCACAATTCTCTTTCCTTTTTCTCCCATCTCCTATAAATCATGTGCTCTATTTCTTCCTGGTTTATTTCTTAATTTACACTGTTTGTTTATAAATACACAAAAAGACAAATGTTTACTTAGAATTTCAGCTTTTGTCAGAATTTCTGTACTGTGTTTTGGCAGTTGTTATCACAGAACAAATCCATCCTGTTCCCCCTCACCTTCAGATCTGAAAATCTGCATTCATGTTCTTGTTAGGTTCTGCTGCACTGCATACAGGAATATTGGCAGGATGAGAAACACGTATTTGAGGTTGTCAGTGAATCTGAGAACCTTTACAAGGAAGCCTTGGGGGAAGGGAGTTTGTTCTTAAATTTGCAATTTCTGGTGAGTGGTTTAAAGTAGTTTTATTAATAACTGCAGACTTTTTAATAAGGTGACAGCTGGTAGAATAATTTAATGGACAAGCTTGAAAGCTTTTCCCCCCCCTTCTTCTCCTTCCAGAAACAAACTGTTCAAACTGCAAATAAACACTAGTGGGTACAGAATCACACATTTCTGAGATGTTAATGTGGGTTTTGCAATTTGCATATTCAATTAGGAATGGCTAAGTAGGCATTTTAACCGTTGCAATTAGGCTCAGTGTTGTAGTCCTGAAATACCTTGGACAGCTCAGGATATCGCACACCGCTTCCCACTGCATGGCCGGGAGCGTGAAGACAAACTGACTCAGCTGAGGCCTGGGAAGGTTTCTAATTTCCAAAATTTCACTCCAGGTTGGAGTTTAGTGTTTTATTTACCCCTGAAATAAATGGAAAGCTGCTGATTTCATAGATGGAGAAAGCTGAGTAGAGTCAGTATAAAGGTTCAGGCTCAACTTCATGGACTAACTGAAAAAATAAAACTGCTTTCTGATATAATGAAATAAAATAAACAGTGCTCTTCAAAGCAAATGGCCTGCTGAGCTTTTTAATGAGAAAGTTCAGTAGAACCTAGAATAGTTTAAAATCACATGCAGTCAATGAACATGAGTCTTAATCCTCTTCCTCCCTGGGACACTAATTTAGCAATGGATTTAAGCATGTGTTTATCTCCATTCCTGTTAGTTAAGCACTTGCAGCACTGGAGTTGATAGGACTGAACTTTCTTTGTAAAGCTAAGCATAAGTCTTGATACAAAGAGTTGGACAGCCTTACTGAGGCCCTGGGCAATCCAGAGCTAAGGATCTGTGCAGCAGGCAGGGCCTGGTGATAATCAAAACTGGGTCAAAATGTTATGCTTTGAGTATAACAGCCAAATAATTGTGTTTTCCTCAAACTGTTGTAAAAACTAGGAACACTGATTGAAGCTGAAGACAGAAAGGAAAGGGTGTATATCCACCAGGATTCAGCAGTGTTGGCAGACTCCTGGAGTGTGCTCCATGAAGTCAGTAGAAGGGAATACAGGGTGGCTGGCAAGCATGGACTTGGCCCTCCATCAGCAAGTGCAAAAAGCAGGTGAAATGCCTCTTGTGGATGCAGTGCCCTGGTCACCCAACCCCAAATATCCAGTATAGCCAAGATTGATGTTCACTGGATGCCCTGGCTGACAGATTGCACGACATAGGACTGCAGCCCCTACCACTAGCAACAAAAGGATGAGCAGCCAAAGTCTTGCTTGGAGAAAAAAGACTTGTATGTCAGTGAGAGTCCTGGACTGAGGTTGAAGGGGGCTGGCAGACCCAGTGTCCTCTTCTGGCAATTGAACTGTTTACTAATCTAGCTCATAAAGGGCACCTGCTCCCTCCATGCAACAGGCCAAAGGAGAACTCAGCATTTTGAATTGCAGGGCTTACCCTGTGGGGCCACTGAATCATTTTACAAGAAAGTGCAGACTCTGCACTATCAATCTAAGTTTACTGAACTGCCCTCTGAAGGCTTTCAGAAGCACCTGACTCTGTTTTTCCAAGATCACATAAGCTTCTAATTTAGATAGTCTGAATCACCCTCGTGGGGCGAGAAGCCTAAATTTTAGGTGTTGCAATGCTACACTTAGGTGTCTAAAAGGAGAAGTCTGAATACAGCTCTCAGTATCTAATGTGTGGGTTAGACACAAAACACTATCAGGTTCTAAATTACAGTGTGAAGTTAATTTCAGGCTCCCATCACTTCAGACTAATTAGCACAAATTAAATTTCATCCTTGTCAACTGGGGAGAGTAGTACAAAATATGCCAGTTTGGGATTTGTTTGAATAGCTTTTCTGCAAAAGATCATGTGAGGCATAGACTTGACTGTAGAGACTAGCCAGAATCTTTCCAAGTGCTACTGCAAGTATATGAGGAGAGGAATACAGCCTTGGCTTGACCTGAACTGCCTGATGTCTAAATATCCTCTGTGGCTCCTTGATCTGAATGACAATCATTTCCATCTTGTTCTGTGCAGGACTGGGACAGCCAGGGAGAGATCCTCAACTGATGTTCAGTGTCATTGCACAACAGTGGAAACTTGCAAAAGTGTAATGTGATATGTCCTAGGATGCCCATGAGGAATGATGAGTTGGTGTCTCCCTTGACTTCAGTGGAGCCGGAGAAGGTATTTTTTTTCATCTGATTAAGTCACCAGCATATATTTTAATCACTCAGTCTAACTGCACTCCCATGCATATATATAGACAGTAGTTACCCAGCGCATGTCCCTATCCCTTCAAGCAGCTAGAGTACTGCAAACTCTGAAATAGAAGTGAATTATTTTATCCTGCCTAGGGAACACTAGAGTTGGTTGTGACAAATATGCTATCCAAAAGAAAAGTAAGTATGTACAAAAGAAGCAAGGAACAGCCTCTTAGTTTGGAGGTTACAGCTCTTCTGTGCATGAGAGGATTTTTTTTTGCAGGCAGCTATTTCCTCACATGAATGAAGAGACTGCACAAGTGTTCATAACCTCAGTGAGACACAGTACCAGAAAGTCCCTGAGAGGTTTTGTTCAAACCTCGGAAACCATGTATGCATTTAGCATCCTCATGCAGAAGTGGTCCAAGAAGGGCTCAGTTGTATCAGCTGGGCTGACTGAGAGCATCTCACAGAAGTTGTGCTATGCAGAGCAGGAGTCACCATGTTCAGAGATAGCAAAGTAGCCTGCTGGATAAAAGGCCGAGCTGATGATAGGTGTGCCAGGCAGCGAATGTTCTTGGGGTTCTGTTGGGAACCCACCACTGAGCATGACTTTTTTGACCTCCTGTTCTGAACTTCCCTCTTTGTCTGTCTCCGCAGAATAAGATGAGCACAGTTCCTATCACTTCGTGTGCGCATAGATGTACATGCGCACACGTACATGCACATCTGTTGCTTTACCTTAGTTATCATTGCTTTGATGGGGAGAATTGGGCAGTAAGCAAAGGAGTACAGAGGTTTGTGCTCATACAGTAGTTAACTGTAAAGAGCTCTAACTCTCTCTAACTGAAAAAGAACAGAAAAATTTAGGACACAAGGGAAATCTGGGCTGGGTATTAACTACTACTAGCACACAAATGCACAAGGATAAATGAGGGAGACTACACAGAGGGGGACCAATTTGTGTGAGGGACTTTTTTTAGCACATTATATTTTTGTCTCTATTATATATTCTTAGTATTACTCTATATATTCTACCTTCTGGGGACTAATAGATAGAGATAGAGGCTAATATTCAATAATCTGTGATAACTGAGCTTAGCAAGGACTTGAATATAACAACCAATGCTGCAGTCTGCACTGGCCTTTAAAGCTGCAGCTGCAAAATGATATGTGTGTAGGACTAGCTGGTGTGGGGGGGCAGGATCAGGCCAGTGAGGGACTGCCCTAGTGCTGACTTGCTTGGCATGGCCTTGGGGAGGCTGTGCTGCACTGGCGAGATGTGCCTGCCTGGGATGGAGCGATTGGTGCCCTGACACACTGTGTCCCGGTGCACGCCGGCAGTCTGCAGCCCCCAGCTCCATGCACATTGCCTCTGGATGCCCACTGTAATGCCTCCCCTTCATTCACCCTGTGCTCAAGGTCGTCTCCGGTCTCCCCCAGAGTGGGTGCTGGCTGTAGGGAAGAGGGGCACAGGGAGATGGAGGGCAAGACCTGGTTACAAATAACTGTGATTCGGTCATCCGTCTAAGTACTGCAAGGCAGGACTTTGCTTTTACACCGTCTGCCCCCAACCACTGAGCAAAGCTGATGAATGCCCCACTTACTGCATTTGTGTTAGCTGCAAATGCAGCTTCTTCAACAGCCAGAGACAGGGGTAGCATGCTGCCTGGTTCCTCTGTCTCTGCTGGCGTTTTACTTTGTGCTGTCCTTGCAGGTGGCTTTGGTTTCTCCAAGACAGTCCTGTCACCATCCAGTGTTTCTTGTGTAATGAATTGCAATGTCTCCTTGCATTGCAAATGATAGTTTGAGGGAAGGAGAATTTATACCTGAAAGATTTTTTTTTTCTCTGATTATATCTGCTGTATAGTTAATAAAAATAACAATAATGATGATGGTGGTAATGATAGTGATGATAACTCTCCCTGCAAAGTACACCTTGCTTTGAACAGGAGAGTGATTTTTAAGGTATTTTGTTGCTAGTCTCTGCCTTTCTTGAAAACTTAGGATGCAGTGTTGATGTGAAAATGTCATTGCATGTTATTTAGGAGAAACTGAATTATGGCAATGACAATTAAGAGAGCCTGAAAATGTGTCTGTTAAACTCTGTTTTACACTTCACATTTGGGTTAGCAGCTCTCAAGGGTCCTGTCTGAGCAAAGCAATTAAATTTGTGTCTAACTTTAAGGTCGTGCTTTAAGTTATAAACTTAAAAGAAAGCAAGTGCTCAACAGATTTGGTCATTTGCCATTCAGAAGAGGCTTTATTTGAATTATTTGAACCTGAAGTTTCATCCCTTGCTTTTTCTTAGTATACCCATTTGTTTCTATTAACCTGCTCTGTCGAAGTCTTTACACCATCCCTCACTACCATGGTACTCAGATGCTTTCCTTAGTTCATTCTGACTGTAATCTTTGTATAGTACTTTGGTAGCAAATTGTTAAATAATTTTCTGAAGGTCTGTGTTGCTGTCTGTACATGGTTGTGAATGACAGGTGGAAGAAATGTGCCACATCTTCATCCTTATGAAGGAAATGCCATTGAGTTGGGGGAGCAGAATTGCTTACCAAAAGCTTCATCTGCATGTTACAGACTAACTTAGAGATGCCGAATGAAGATGACTGAGTACCCCTTTACAGAGGGGACCAAGACTTTTAATTCGACCAACATTTCAATGGCCTGCCAGTGGAGAAAGCCCAGGGCAGGTTGGATATGTCCAAAGTAGCCTGTCAGGAGAGGGTCTGCAGCATGCTGTGCTAGCTGGGGATGCACAAAAGCAGAATGCTTCTTGCTCAGGTGCTGGGGCAGTGGTACAGATGGACAGACACAAAGCCTCTGTCCCCAGGTTACACCATCGTCTAGACAAGTGAAGCAAGGTCTGTTCACCAGTGAACTCTGCTCAATGAGGAGCCTGGAAATAGTTTTTCATGGAAACTGTCCTCATCCATCTTTTTTTTTTCCTGCAAACTGTAAGGAGTGCTTATGGGGCTGTGTGATCCAAAGGGGTGTGTTGTAAGCAGTTGCTACTGTAGTCATGGCTTTCTCACCGTGCTTTCTGTGCAGTAAAAACCTCCAAAGCCTTGTTCTCACTGGGGCACTGGAGTGTTCTCAAAAGGACATTGGGGGCCCTTTCCCACCCCCCCCCCCCATATAGTGTTTTTATCTTTGAGGGAAATTACCTCTCACTAATACTTCACTGTGGTAGTGAACATGCATGTCACCAGGCAATACTATCTTCTATCATTTTATAATGCACTGGGAAATTAAGCTTCAGAGGAAGTTTAATGTGTTAATTCTTAGCATATTGTACGAAGTCCAAAAATAGACTGCCAACAGGAGTAATTCTATCACTTCATTTTACAATCAGGGCAGCATTTTTGTAGCACTTAATTAAAAAATATGTCTAACATAGTGGTCATCCAGTATTTCATTTTCAGGTTTTGCTTCCCTAGAAACCAGTGAGGAGGCAGTTCTGTCTGGGTAGCTGGATGCCTTCATGCCTTGAGACTGGGTTGTTCTTCTGGCTTTTTGATGGGATCTCATGCCCCAGAGAGATAGGGGGCCATCCCTAAGAACCACGAGTGTGTGGATCCTGTAGTTCCAAACCGGTTTTGCACAGAAGGTGCAAAGAGGCTGTAATCAGTCTGGTAGTCTTCAGAGTGCAGTGGTGATACTAGAGAGGCTGTATAACAACTTGGATAGCATTTCCTGGAGTACATTTCTTCCCTCTGTAACTCTTCCTAGGATCCTACAAAAAAATTGACTTCATATGAGGGACAGATTGCAGACTGAACTCTTAAGTGTACCCTTATTGCAATGTCCGCCTAACAAAAACTTACCAGAAGATTACTTTTCATCCTCTGTGTTTCTTGGCCAAAAGCATTTCAGTAGCATGGTGTCTTGATGGTTAATATGTTTGGTAGAGTATGATACAAAGGACAGGTTTTGTGAGGTTTATTTCACATTGAAAAGACAGAAGGTTTTTTGTCTTGTTTGTTCTGCTGTATTAATAAACCCATTAGGTTCTAAATCAAGTGTGTAACAATCGAGCTTAAAAGTGACAATTGATCACTTTATCTGTCTTTTCTGTTGCATGATCCATGAAAGCCTCTATTTGATAAACAGTACAGCTGTTAATAATGTAATGAATATAAATAGGAGTGAGAAGAATGACAGGATGATATGTTTGCTTGCATGCTAATGAACATGGACTGTGTGGGTAACTGGGTTACTTAGGAGAGGGTGAGTGTGAAATGAAACCATCTCCATACACATGACATCTAAACTTTAAGACTTGCAAAGATGTAAATGACAGCCGCTCTCTGGCTATGCCAATGGTCTGTCGATGGACTGGCTAGCAGAAGACATGCTGTCACAGCTGATTCATGTCTGCTTTTTCTGGCCAAGAGTCTACAATGCACATTATAAATCAGTATCTGGTAATGTGTTAGACTGATGAAGGGACTGTGCTTTCAAGTCTATTTGGACAGAGCTGGATAGAAGCACACAGAAAGCCAAAATATGTTCTCATGCAGAGGTATAAATGTGGAGTTATGTAAAACGGGAAGTTGACCCAACGGCTCCAGGTTTACATCAGAGCAACTGGGAGCATAACATGTCTCAGAAACATTTCTATTACTGGCTCACGCTTTCTCATGGATGGGGAGGAGACAGTAGTGGGGGCTGGGTGACGGTCAAAAAATGCAAGCAGCATTGCTTTGGGCTGCTTTCAGATTATATTTAGATTATTATGTGTATTGCTGGAAACGTTTCCACCTGGGGTAAACCCTTAAAATAACTGTTTTCCTAGATGGCCAGAAGATCACAATGGGCAGACTTCTAATTTAATGGAAAAGTGTGTTGATGGGGAAAAGAAAGTGTGAAGACTGAATTTAAGTATATTAGTACCTTGGAAAAATCTAGGCTTTCATTTTGGTTCAAGTCTCACAGTTTTAAAAATCTCCTCTTCTGGATTCTTGGGGCAGGATTATTGTGGTCAAGACATTAGATCACGAAGAATTTTTTTAAGCTCTGCAAAAGAAGTAAACGTAGCCACTGGGATCACTAGCATATATATCAGCCTACCTCCCCAGAAAATAAAGGGGATTAACCTCAGAAGAGAAGGATATGTCCCAGGCTCAGAAATCCAGACAGGGAGTTCGCATTTCAACATCTGACTGTTTAGGTAGTTACAGGGTTCTCACCATTGAGGAATCAAAGCACCTACAGACATTTTTGCTGACTGACAAGTCTGTGCTCTAAAATTAGGCTGTGCCCCAGTCATTAGGAGCTATTTAAAAGTCAGACTTTCTAAGTGTTCCTTACCTGGGCACATAGGCTAAATTTGACATGACTGTTCCTTCAGCTTTTTTTTTTGTGTGCCTTATAACAATAATAATATTATAATGAGAAATCTAAAAGTTGTTGCATCCACAGCAATTGCCGAAGAGCCAAGAGCTAGCTGGTTGTCAGGGCAACAGCAAGAGCACGCTGAGCAATACCTGAGGAAAGGCTTGTGCTGACTCTTGCTTTGCTTCTTTTTAACGTGTAGTTGATGTTCAAGTTAATTTTCAGGGGCTATTTAAAATATCTTGCCTATCTAGTTGTCTAAAAATCTGGAGAGAGACATTAAAATTACAAACATTTTTGTATATTTCTTCCCCCCCTTCACTGTATGAATACGAAATTTCATTATTTTTTGTTTTCACTATGTAATTCATTCTAAAAATCAGAGGCTTTTTGCAAGTCTTCCTCTGGAGATCATTTCTTTCAGACACATCTGTGGGCCTAGAGCTGGGCCAACTGAGTGCTATCCCTAACAACCTGTTAGCTCCTGGCATCGAGCTCCATGACATTGCAGTGCAGCTGTGTGGGAGCTAGAGGGGAAAGCCAGGGGTTTTGGTCCTGCCTGTTGTGAACAGAGGGGAAGGGGTCTGAGGGGGAGGAGGAGGAGAAAGGTCTTCAGGGCAGAGGCACTCTGGCTGCACGCAGCAGAAGAGAAAGCAGTGGTTCCTCCCTTCTCAGCACCGTGCCCCATGCAGCCCTGGGGAGCCCCTTCTGCATGAGGGGAGCTTAAATAACCTTCAGCATCATAAGGTGGTGTGCATGTCAGAGTGGTGTAGTACTGACCAGGAAATTTGCCTCACCTTGACTAGAAGGGGCTTAAATGAATGCTTACAACTGAAATGACATTTATGCTAGGGATGGAAGCATGAAGTGGCCTTTGGCTGTTATACAGTAATGTGGACAGCAATGGGGTTGCTGTGCCTTTGAAGGTGAACTTGTGTTAAAGGTTGACATCCCATTCCAGGTGGTATTACCTGTTGACCTACTTCGCTCAGTATCTGGCAGTCTGTGACTGCCAGCTTTGTAATATTGCATTGCAGTTTTGATATGCTGATATCAGCAAGAAGTTATGCTATGCACTGCCTCCATCTCCTTGTGTGAGGCTTCAGTCTGAGCGGCAGCAAGAACCCCAGAGACAGTAATCGCTCAGCTTCCCAGTTACCAATCAGAAATACAGGATATACTGCTTTTTAACCCATACTGCTGCTCCCCTGACCCCAGAGAAGCTGTAAGTAGTATTGTCATGCCTAACTGCTCACAGTGCAGAAGTGGTGCCTTATGAGGAGAAGTGCTCCCTAGCTTTTCTTCCTGGATGTCTGCTGGAGGATGGGGCATTCTCCCATGGTGAGCCTCCTGTTCCAACTCCCTTCTCCACCTGGGCCTCAGGACTCCTGCCCTGGTTTCTATTTCAAGCTCAACTCTTCCTCTCTCTGTTTTGCTCTGGACCCCTGTTTTGGGGGGATTTAGTCGCAGTGATCCTAATATCCACCCCATCGTGGACCTTAGCACTTCCAAGTGGGCATCCAGCAAGACAGAAGACCAATGTTTCCTCTCCTGCTCTGGAAAGAATAGATCTGAATGGAGAACACATACAAAGGAGAAAGCTGTTATTAAAAGTGATATGCAAGGTATTTTTGAAATATTTGGCTTTTTATATTACCTTACCTTGTTTAAGAAATGTCTGCGCATGGCTTTTAAAATATATTTTCTCCTTTCTTCCCTGGTTCTTCTCAAGAGCAGTGGAAGTGGGAGTGTTGAACGGATTTGATCTCACTTTAGGGGGGGAGTGTTACATCTTCGAGGAGGGCTGTTTTTCTCCAGAAAGGTTAATCAGTCATTGAAGTTAAAGTAGTGAAAACCAAACTGTAAAGACTGACTGTAATTTTCATGAGGTGTATTAATAGATCTGGTGAAAGAAATTGTAGTCACATTGCAATTTTGGAGCTAATATTTGTCCTGTGACTTGTCTAGAAAGCTGGGTGAAATGCACAGTGGTTTCATGTCATCTGTAACTGTAGCTGCTGTAGTGGAGGTGTAAGTAGCCATTGAAACAAGGGTTGAAAATAACCTTATGGTGATTTTGCAGCAAACCTTTTGAGCCGACTCCATGCCAAGCAACCTTAACACTTCTTGTAATCAGGTTACCTTTCTCATGTCCTCATAGTTAGATTCTTAAATTGTGTTTGAGCATACATAATGGAAGGGACTCCTAGCTTGTGCTTTGGTAAGTCTTCACCTGTTGAGAATAAAATCTTTCAGAAATCTATGACATTATCTTATGTAGCTTATAAATGCTAGAAATTGCTCCAGTAACCTTCCAACCTAAGTTTGAATTTTTTTTTTTTTTTTTTTTTTATTTCTACCCATGACTCATTAGCGCTCGCTGGGAGGTGGGAGTATGGCAGTACACTATTCTCCAAAGTTCATTTGTTCTAAAATAACTTCCTGAGAAGAATTGCTGGGCTTGACTCTGCCCTCTGCTTCCTTGTATGACTTCAGCAGCTCCAAGGGAGAGACATTCTGGTAAGGGTGACCATCGGTGTTAAAAAGTCCATTTTAGGGGAATGAAGTGCCATTTTGCATAGCCCTGACACGCTTCTGTATTGCACCAGATTCAGACTGATTCATAGCATATAGCACTTTCCCTCCCCTCTCCCATGCTGTGTGCTGATGGCATCTCCACCAGAGGAGAAGAAATAGCCAATTATTTACTATCAAAGTTAACAGCTAGCCTGAATAAAGCATGTGTTACGATTTCTCTGGCCCAGTGTTTGCAAGAAACTGTCACAAAAGGCATTGTTTTCTCAAAGCTGGCTGTTACAAAAAGAATAAGATGGCATGTGCAATCTCTGTGACTCAGCTGTCAAAGTTTTATCTTTTGTCTATACAAGAAATACTATTTGTCTAATGAACGTAGTAAGCACATATACAAAAGTTTGTATTTCTCCCAGAGATGAAGTAAAACAGTACTTACAACATAGACCATGCAAGGTGGCTTCTGTAAAAATTCATGCACAGTAGAAACATTTCTGCTATGAGACCACACTGTATAGCAGAGGAAATACCAACTGTGCTGGTTGTATCCAGGCCCTGAAACCAGATCCAGCTGTACAGGAGCTGTACAAAGAAGTTTATAGACCAAGGAAATGGCCCTGGAGGCATTTACAAGGAGCAGTAAGAAGAGGAATGCCCAACTCTACACCATTAAATACCATTCTGTACCTATTACTCTTCACCAATGACATGTGTGACCCTCCCTGTCCCCGTTGCAGATTGAATGTTTTTATACTAGCAAGAGTGCAGTGAAATCAGGAAACTGCCATGCTCACTGAGAAAAGGCACTGGCAGCCAGCCACTACCCCTGAGAAAGGGGGATCGTGGTGCCAGGCAAACTCAAAGCACCATGCTTTTGGCCACTCCTGCAGAATCCCTCAGCCTGGGAGAAGCACCGCAGCTCCTTGCACTGCAAATGCGGAGAGCTGGGCAGGATGGCATTTGTGGCTGTCATAACATAGACCACTGACAACCCAAAGTAGCCAATAACAAAAACTTAGTAGAAAAGTAGGTCTCAAACACGGGACATAGATGTTTCAACCAACACTACTAAGAGATGCTTCTCTCCTGGCTCTGAAAGGTAAGTCCAAATGCTTTTTGTCTTGAGAGCAAAGAAAAGCCGTGACCATCCTTGGAAGTGATCGTGATGCATGTGGTGCCACTGCTCATGGATAGGGAACACAGCGAGGAAGCAGGAGCTTTGTATGCTTTCCATACCCTCAGGGATTCAGACTTCCAGCTCCTCCCTTGGAGCCATCCCAGGCCACAAGGCAGGTTAAGAAGAAAGGAGTTCTTCCTTCATTTGAAGCTATTCTACTTGGCAAAGGAGAACAACCGACTCACTGAGTTGGGAAAGTGTGTCTTGGACCTGTGCCCTCCTTTGGGCTGGGGAGAAGCTTGGTTTCAGTGTGCACATCTAGTATCTGTTTGATGTGAATATATAGCTACAGCTACAGCCTCCACTGCCAGAGTAATTTCTGGTCTATTACTCTAACACTCCAATATTGATGTGGTAATGACATTTTATCCCTGGTAATTAAAATTTAAGCTGCATTGCCCCTAATTTTATGTTCTTTTCTAACCCACTTATGTTTTTCTGTTTAGGAAGTACTCCATCAGTGGGTATCCCTGTCTTTAAGAGCAAAACATTTTGTATTTTAATTCCTTTCTGGTTTAATTGTGTTCGTCATCAAAAGTAGCACACACAGATATGTGGGTTTATAGCTACCCACAGTGTTTGTTCTGTGCAGTAGTGCGTGGCTTTGAACAAGTTAGATAAAAAGATAAGGAGCCTAGTGGCACTAGATTGTACCTCACTGCACAGATAATGCCAGTGGAGTGACCTGGACTTCTTTGGGATGTATTCAAGTACAAGACAAAATACTGGAATATGGAATTTAAAATCAGGGTATGATTGTAAATTTCACATCTTAGGCCACAAAACGTCATAAATTTCACATGAGAAGTCCACAGGGAATTGAAAGTCAAAATGTTTTAGAAAAGGTCTATCTACGCTTGACTTGCTAGTATGAAGCTTACCAACACATGGGGAAAGGGGGTGAGTGTCTGAAGAAGTATTTGTGGGCTAGCTGTGACTACACTAACCACCAATTTCACTAATACTAATAAATTTATCAGCCAGGAAGTCTCTACTTGTCAGCTTCTGAGAACCTCTTGTAAGTGTTTAAGAAGAGCTGACTGATAGTATTGTTTCCCCATTCACCCCTTCTTTGACTTGTCCTGCCCAACGAGAGCCATTGTCATGCATGGTGAGCCAAGGGACAAGCTGGTGTAAATCAAACTGGTCTCCTGCAGCAGTGGGCTGTGAGTCAACTTTGAGAATGGGGAGGGTGGGTGGAAGGGCAATGTGCTAACAAAAGAGAAAACCGTCCAAATCCAGAGCCATCTGTCAGTGAGTATAAAGATGGATTGAACCTTTCTTATGTTCCCTTCTCTCAATGGTGGCTCTAACACAAACATCTTCTACATATGAAATCAAATACATGTGTATACATGTATGGGAGCGCAGGCTGAAAACTTTTTTATTTCTGGAGAAGGTGTCTGTCCTGGTTTTGGCTGGGATAGAGTTAATTTTCTTCCTAGTAGCAGGCATAGTGCTGTGTTTTGGATTTAGTATGAAAAGAATGCTGATAACACACTGATGTTTTTAGTTGTTGCTAAGCAGTGCTTATGCTAGTCAAGGACTTTTCAGCTTCCCATGCTCTGCCAGGTGCACAAGAAACTGGGAGGGGGCACAGCCAGAATAGTTGATCCAAACCGACCAAAGGACTATTCCATACCATATGACGTCATGCTCAGTATATAAAGTGGGAGGGGTTGGCCGGGGAGCAGCGATCGCTGCTTGGGAACTGTCTGGGTATCATTCGGCGGGTGGTGAGCAATTGCATTGTGCATCACTTGCTTTGTATATTATTATTATTATCATTATTATATGGTTATTATTATCATTGCTATTTTACTTTATTTCAACTATTAAACTGTTCTTATCTCAACGCAGGAGTGTTTCTCACTCTTACTCCTCCGATTCTCTCCCCCATCCCATCGGGGTAGGGGGCGTGAGCGAGCGGCTGCGTGGTGCTTAGTTGCTGGCTGGGGCTAAACCACAACAGTGTCAATAACCTCACATGGAAGAGTTAAGTTGTGTGAAGGAGCATTTGTTATAGATGTGAGTAATTATAAGGCATATACATGGTATATATAGGATAGAAACAGTGTATATGTCTACATTAGGGAAGGCCCAGCCGAAAGGGTGCATGGCCTTCTCTGTTGTGAAGCAGTAGAAGTGGGTGTGTAGAAAACGTAAGGAAAATGTACACTGCATTTACACAGACTAGAGACAAAAAGAGTAAGCTGGTGGAAAGTAGGTGGTGAGAGGATGGAAAGAAACACCAAAGGTCAGCCTAGCTGTTGCGTGTGATAGAACCACGGGGAGGAAGGGAGCTCTCTTATTGATCCAAAGCTGAGAACCAGCGCAGCAAGGCAAGCAAAGTGTGACTCCCAGTACGAACAGCAGCATAAAACTTAGAGAACAGCAGCTTGTTTATTTGAACCTTTCTGTCTGACTGTACTGAACAGGCCTCACTGGATAATGAGAAAACAGGTCCAGATCCTAATTGATATATAATTTATCAATTAAAAATATCTTTTTAATGAGCAAGTGTTCCCCAGCAACTTGATTAGCTGTCTTATAAGAGTGCAGTGGGTCTAGTGTATTAGGAATATACTTTCTGGTGATACAAATAATCATATATTTCAAAGACTTAGAATTTGCTCGTATAGTATATTTTGCTTTTCTAATTCCATGAAGTAGGCCTGGGATTAAAAAAAAATGTGTGACAGCCAGGGTTTCATTCTGCTCAGAGTGTTCTTCAGGCTCCGCGCTCACTTATTTGAAATAAACCAGCTGTGGTTTTGTTGTAAAGCAGAATCCCATTAAGGAGGACTAATTGATTCACCTTTTAATCAGGATGCATGGAAGATTATTGTTTATCAGTTCACTACCAGGAACTGTTTTGGCACCTTAATAAATCTACCAAGCAGCTTGGATATGAGGTGGAGAGATGTTTTTAGTTTATCTTCTTATGACATCAGAATAGCTTAGGCATACTCCCTATGGAAAAATAATGCAATGCTGTGGCCTCGTTTTAGCCTTATCACTTGTGATTGTTCTGCTAATTTTAAATGACAGACTGATGACTTGTTAACATATTATACTAGTTCCATTCTAGTGATCAAAATCACAGCAAACTTGCTCAGCATTTTCCATTAGTGAAGTGATTACAGAAGTTAATTCACTTACAGTCTGCAGTACTATTCCTGCCTCTTTAAAAGTAAAAATGAATGCATAGTCATAACCTCAGAAGAATCAAATATGATCGTGAGCCTCCACTCCCACTCATTTCATAAGCCTGTCTCTTCAAAATATTCTTTTACTCTCCATCAAAATGCTATTTATTGTCTCTCTGTAGACATGGTTATTAGACATTTCATATATAATGCCTCATACATTTTCCCACTCACAGGGGTTTAAGCTGTCAGCTAGGGGGTTTGAATAGTAAGTAGGAATAGATGAAGCTAATGACATTAACACTATAGTGGTATAATAAAAGTTGTATTAAATGTCTTGAGATGTAAAACTGTATCAAATACCTTAATGTGAGCTGAATAGAAACAGTCATTATCTTTTAAAGCTATTGTTTTTATAAACCAAAAGATGTCTTATTTGGCGAATTAGGCTCTGCAATGGTTTGCTGTACCCAGTGATTTCTTGTATTTAAAAACATTCAAACACCCTTTTTTCTCCCAAGGCAATTATGTGAACTACCAGACTTCAGCTTCCTAGGTGTGTTCAAATGAAGAATATTAGGTATTTTATTTGGCCTGAATTTTGGGTTGTTCACTACCTCTGAAAAGTGGGACATTCTGGCTTGAATATTTAAATATTGATGTAAGAACTGAGCAGGTTGGAGTATTTCAGGTTTTGGAAGTGTTTTTGTCAACTGTGTGAAAAAGTGGGACATTTTCAGGCATGCACTGCTTTCAGAAATCACACGTGTTCATCAGCCTACGTATCTCCAGTGCAGAAAGGAATCTGGGGGATAGAAGACAAGAGGTAAAAGGGAGGATATCAAGAGCAAGATACATCTCTTCCTTCCAAAATATCCCAAAGGAAGGGCTCAAGCTGTCACCTGGGAAGTGTAGTGTTTACTCCAGAGCACATATAGTAGAGAAGAAGGTCGACCCTGTTATTCTGCATCCCAGAGCCACTGATTAGCTGGCCTTTCTCAGAGGACCTGCCTTCTCTTTCCTGAAAGACTTGAAGAAGCCTGGTTTTACTGTGCTGCACAATCAGACTTGAACATGCGCACATTTCTCAAAGGAAGAACAAATATTTTCATGCCCAACTATAGGTAGCAGGATATTGCTAGCCACTCAGATTTCAAAGCTTTCCCTAAAGCAAATAAGCCAAACCCAAGAAGTGAGGGGACTTAGTTTTGGAGGTTGGTTGTCTTTTGCAAAGTGAGAAAGATTGTTCTGGGGGAGTGAGTCCAAGTCAAAACCTAACTTAGTCACTCTGGATCACCCTGAAAGCAACCGGTCTTTCTCCAGTAACTCCAGGCTGGCCTGAGAAGACTAGACAGCAAGGATAGGTGCCTATTTTTAGGTACAATGAACACTCCCCAACACACCTGTTTTTATTTCCCAATGCACTAAAGGTGGTATTTTAAGCTTCCTGGCAACATCAGCTACTGTACAGAAATCTGCAAAATACATGCCATCAGTGTTGAGACAGAATTTCATTTTAGTGAAGACCTGTCTTTATAAAAGGATACCACCATATGGCCCAGAATATCAGATCTATGCTATATAAACTTATATAAGCTTCTGCTGTTGATGAACACCACACGGACTAAGTCTAACTAAGGAAGAGGATTTTGTTCTGAAAGAATTTGCCTAGATACCTGACTGACACTAATTTTCTCAGAAATGATGAGAAACATGCCTAGTGAGGACCCCCATTTGTCAAGAACTTAGCTCATCTCTTAGTAAAAATGCTATCCTCTGTGTTCAGAAAACCCCAATGAACAAATCTAAACTCCGGGGGGTGCATTTTTCTGAATTTGGCAGCAGCTGTTCCTCAGTTATTATGAATGAGGAAATTATTAGTCTGTGAATTAAATATGGGCATGAACCCACTAGTTATCTCCTAAGCAGAAACTAGTGTTTTGTTACACTGAATTGATAATGATTATCATGATATTTTATTAGATCTAATAAGTTCTCTTTTACTAATTAAAATGGGGATCCATTTTCTGACTCAACATAGTATTTTTCATTCTGATTATGCCTTTTTTTAAATATTTTTGTTATGGAATATATAGCTAAAACAAAGCAGGAAATTAATTTAAAGACTACATGCCAAATAAACATACAGTATTGGGGTGTTCCCTTGATGCTTTTCTCATGCTGAGAGCTCTATAAAGTAATCTTTAGGAGAGAGGAATAATTTTACCCATGATTACCCGTGCTCCAGGACCCAACAGCAAACATACTTGATACCCGCGGTGAGTTTGTCCTGTTCACCTTATCGTTCTCTACAACTACCTGAAAGGAGGTTGTAGCGAGGTGGGTGTTGGTCTTTTCTCCCAAGTAGCTAGCAATAGGACGAGAGGAAGTGGGCTCAAGCTGCACCAGGGGAGGTTTAGATTGGATATTAGGGAAAATTGCTTCATGGAAAGGGTAGTCAAATATTGGAACAGGCTGCCCAGAGAGGGAGTGCAGTCACCATCCCTGGAAGTGTTCAAAAAATGGGTAGAAGTGGCACTTTGTGACATGGTTTAGTGGGCATGGTGGTGTTGGGTTGATGATTGGAACGATGATCTTAGAGGTCCTTCCAATCTTAATGATTCCTAGTTTTTACTTTCATTATAAATAATCCAGCCACCAAGCCAGGAAGCATGAAATTGCTACTCTACCCTTAACTGGTTCAGTGGTGGACTTGGTAATGTTAGGTTAATGGTTGGACTGGATGATCTTAAAGGTCTTTTCCAACCTAAACGATCCTATGATTCTATGATTCTATGCTCCATTTGATCACTCCAATTGTTTAGCATGACCCCAGCACACCCAGACATTCAGGGAGAGAGGATGTCTGATGGGTCACTCAGCACATGAATCACGTCGGGGGTCTGTAGTTGCTGGTGCCTGTGGCTGCGAGCTGGCTGCATGGGTGCTGGTTGCTGGAGGTGACCTCAGCCCTTGCAAGCCTGTATGAGCATTGAAGAATCTGGAGAAGCAGGGATCGAGACGGGCACCAACCTACCTTTTCATCTACAGAAAATGAGGGCAAATATGGCCAACTCTGAGGGTTGTGCAGCTGCTGCCTGGAGTAGCTGAGGACAGACTGGGCAGAAAAAGCTGGATAGAACCCATGGAGGAAAGAAGAAGCAGGGACAGGAATGCTCAGGCAGGAGGGAAGAGGCATTTGGTGTGAGGGGGATGTTTGTATTCAAGGACTCTTGCTCTGCTAAGATTTGCCCATTTTCTGATTTATTTTTCAGCTTGCTCCCCATAAATACATTTCAGGAGCCTCCAGAGCCTAGGACCTTGACTGGAGGCTGATGCATTTCCTCTTGCCTTGTTTTTAATCTTGGTGGCATCTGCCCAGCAGTGCCCTATGACAGAGCTGTGCCCACAATGCTGAAGTCCCCCATCCAACAGAACTTCTTCCTTTGGAGAGCAGGATGATGAGAAGACGCTGCCTAGGGAGAGGGACATAGGGGCACTGGTGCCTTCCACCTGTTCTTTCTTCCCCTTGTAATGGCCACGCTTTTCTAGGCGTACATAAAAAAGCACTCTCTGGGAAGCTAATGCCCTACAACATAATTTTCTTGATTTTGTAACCACATTGAGAGGATGCAGCTATTTTGATAGGCAGATTCAGCCTGCAGAGTGCAGTGACTCTGTGGAAACTGGGCAGTTTGTGCTGTCTTGGCGTTTATGGTACAGGACGTTGTTTTTCACTGCCAGCAATCTGATACCTATGTCCTCTCACTGCTGGGCACACACATAGCCAGATTTCCTTCCAAGGCCAGAGTCCATCTGCAAGACTGCTTCTGCTGTTTTGAAACACACAGGTTTTTTTCTCTTAAGTGTTCTTATGAATTGAACATTCCCTAGCTAACCAGTGTGTCCACTTGAGCTTTCAGGCAGTGCTAGTGCTCTGGTTTTCACAGGTTTCTGCAGGACCTTTCATGCTTTAACTTCCTGTGTGTACACAGCATCCTTCTCATGGTTCCTATGAGGATTTGATAGAGATGAGAATTCACAAGTGGGTCTACATTGTATACTTTGGCTGCAAACCTCAGCCCAGCAAGCTTCCTGCTGTTATGTCCAGACCACGCATATACATGCACAAAGAACAGCCAAGCCAAGACTTGCACAGCTGAAGTTCGTGAGCTGTTCGCTGCAGGAGAAGGAAGATTTCAGAACAGATTTAGTCACCAGCATGTATATGACTGCTAATCTTGTTCCAAAACCTTATTCTGCTGGCAATTCTGGAAATTGCAGCTATATGACAATTGGCAAGGTTCAGGCTCCACTTTAAACTGTCATCTATTAGTTTACTAATTCAGTTGAGATGCAGCTGATGAGTGTGTAACCACTCCTGGATTGTATGAACCAGTTCTGAAGGTAGTTAAGCAGCTTGCGTGGTGCCCTTGGCTTTGTGTATGTGGAACTGTTTCTCACCTCTTCTTTGCTGTTAGGTCCAATCTTCATGTCCTGAGTTTCTGGACGTCTTTTGTCATTCTGCCTGGTGCCTGGACTGTGCATTGGGGGTGACAAGTTCACCCAGAAAGACTAGGTAATGTTTCTCCTCTGTGGGCTGCAGAGATGGTCAGCTCTGATCAAATAAGACAAAATAGCAAAGGTCTAGAGAAGGTCTGCAGATGGAGTCCTGAACTGAGGGCAAGAATAACATCTAATAGAGCTTTCTGGCCAGGGGTGTAGTGTCAGATACTGATCTATGATCTTTTGGGAATTGTCTTCATCTCCTGATTCTCTGTTATGGTGCTGCCAGCTCACACATTTCTAGGAGAGGGGCTACTGCTTCTCTGCAGGTCCCAGTACAGCAGGGGCACCTGCTTGGCCAACCACCCCCAGCAGAAGGGGAAGCCATGACCCTGCTGAGCACCCTCATACTTGCACCTCCTAGCAGGACCTGCATTTAAAGAAGTGGCCTTGGAAGGCAGCAGTCCCCTGCCTTCAGACATATGCCATGTCTGTCTCCTGATGCATGAGAAACATGAGAAACATTCCTTCTGCTGCCATCCCCTCTACCTTTCAGCCTCTGTGACCTTGCAAGTGGAGCCCAACTGGTGACACTGCCAAGGAGGGCTGAGTGCTCGGGCTGGCTGCCACCATGGTCTCTTTGCTTTCAAGCACAGCTGGCTCCCTTTGCTCTTCCTTACTCTCTGCACATCTTGTCCTAACATTTGACCTAACGTTAGAAAGGTGCTCAGAAACCATGATGATGAATGTAGTACAGAAGTGCTGGCAATACATCTGTACTACTTTGTGATTTTGTTTTCCCTGAAAGGTCGAGGACTGTAAAGTAGCCAAAGGTATCGGCTACAGAGAGGTTTCCTTTGGAGCACTGTGTCTATGAATCAGAGAAATCTTATTTTGAACATGGATATCAGTGTTGTGAATGTGGCTGCTACCTACTAATTCCCTACCTCCCTACAGCACCGCACTTTGTCACAGTGGGACATTGCGTTAATCATTCCTGTATTTCACCTGGAGCCTCATTTAATAGGGTTTTGTTAAATGAGTCAGAAAGCAAAACCCAGGTAGCTTTCAAATTACAAAATGCTTAAATGACATGCATACTAGCTTAGCCAGTGTGCACTTCCTTTCCTTTCTTCCCTCTTTTTTTTAGCATGGCATTTGGGTTTTTCACAGCATTTAATTTGCTTTCATCAAGAGAGATGCTAATTGTCAATAATTGTTGCTTGTCCACATGAATGAACAAGGAGAACCACACTGTATGCCGCTGAGGAGCCTGTGGGCTTGGCAGAAAAATGCTAGGCATCCCGTACTGAGTAACAAAGAGCTCATGTTGCTGCAATATTTGGTTTGCTTTCATTCCCTCATTTATCTGAAATGTTTACTGAGCATAGCTATTATCTGTCATGGAGGCTGGAACTAGTTCATTTTCATCTCTTAACTCTCTCTCTTGCAATTCTCTGCTGCTAGCTCTGTCTCAGGTATTACAACACCAGGAAAACAAAGTAGTGTTCACAGGTTCCATCAACCTTCAGATTTTGTTTGGTAGTTTTCTCATGGCTGACTCTAGCACAGTACAGGCAGCATTAATTTCATTGATCACAACAGACTGTAGGTTTCCTTTGTAGTGTTGTTTGAAAGAAATGGCAGCTTTTGGGTAGCAAATACACTTCTCCCTGTCCTGGACAGCAATACCTTCTGTGAGAAAGGGTTAATGGTGGAAAATAAGACCTGAAACTTTTCAGATGCAGAAATACTTTGGGAATTACAGGGCATTTGGGGTCAGAGTCTCTGCTGCAGCCGATGTCTGCTGGGGCTGGGGTTGCCAGGAAGCCAATTATGAAGGATTTGTGTCTGGTTGCAGCAGCCTGGGGATTGCTCTAACCTGAGCTCAGCTGGCTTTGCTTCCCCGGGGAGAGCATGCCTGCTCTGGATAGTGCCAACACACGTGTGCTGCCCATCCTCCTTCTCACCTAGCTGTTCAAAGCTGCGTGGAGGGAGTTTGAAGAGACAGAGTGGGAGAGAGGGACTTGGTTGGCCAGAACGAAGTGGTTTCTGGCTCTGTGTGTTTGCCACTGAGAGTCAGACTGATCTTTGATGTGTTGCCTATATAGTCCATTGGGACTACACTTACATTGTCTTTGGGTAAGTTTGGGTTTAATCCCTGAGACCTCTATGACTCAAGACATCTATAACCACACTGGTTTTACAGGCTCAGCTGGAAGCCCTGCTCAACCCCAGGTCTCCCAATAGCTGGGCAGCTTGGCTTGAAGAACCCATGGGCTTTCTTTTGACTAAGGTCAGAGTGAAAACATGAAGGCCATGAGGATGACTGAAGCACATGGATTTAGGTATACACTTAAGTTCTGTGTATACTTTCTAAGGAGACCCCATCTGCCCATCTGGTCTACGTGCCCAGTTGCTTGGCACCACATCAAACATGGCAACATCCCTGAAGAAGTAGTTTGTGTGCTGTATCATGGTTCCCAGCTGATCTTGTTTGTGGTTTTGGCTGTAATTAAATGGCTCCTTAGTAGACAAATAACAACATCAATATCCATACCTGTTTGCTTTGAAATAAAGATTGAGTAGCACGCCACAGTATAATATAGGGGTACAGCAAAACAACATGCTTCTCCAAAAGAAAGAGTGCTGTAAAGAAAGTAGAAGGGTGTTTGAAAACCATAAAAAATATGGACTTTACAGGGAAACAAACACTCTGATGTTTAGGACAAACCAAATTTCAAAACATCAGCAAAAGAAGCTATAGTAATCTGCAGAAAGGTGTTATTAACATTTAGAACTGATGGTTGATAATTCAAAATTCAACTGCCTAAGTGCTGCCCATCAAGATGTATATTTACATGTCATAATTGAGGGTTTGACTGATTGTCTCAGGCAGGCAACATGACTGAACCAATGCTACTGTAAGATTGGGGCCTCCTCTGCTCACTAGACTGTTTTTCTGGCTTTGCTTCCTGCCTGTTATGAAATTGTAGGTTTGGATTTGGTTTAATTGCTGTTTTTAGACCTTTCCTCCCCTCTTCATGAATAAAAGCACTTTGCATGGCTTTCTGGAGTACCTAGACATAAGAAAGAATGAAGGAACTCTAACAGTGCTTTCAGGGGAGGTCAGGAGCTACGCAGGTGACACAGGAGGTTGTACAAAAATTGTAGAAGAGAAAAGACAGACTCAGTACTGAAGGTGGTGGGAAGAAAAAATTATTTGAATGCTGTAGAAATGAAAGGGTGGTGTAGCCTGTACATTTTTTCTGAATTTACATGTTATCCTTGATGTTCACTCAAGTTAGTTTAGCCTACTAAGTTTAGGTACACCATAATGATAGTTCTTTATAAATCATTAATGGTTTTTGTTGCTATATACGGATATATGTTTTACACAAATACAGTGAAAACGGTGCAGCTCTGGGGAGGTGAATGCAGTTGTGTAGCTGTAGCTGACTGCAGTAGTTAGACAGGTGTATATACTTCTGTACTGATTTAAGCGGGTTGTCAGCATAAGGATTGTATCCATTAAATCCATTTACGTATGACTAAACTTCTACAAAAGCTGAATGCTGGGTCACACAAGGGAAATGAGATCACTTCAGTTATCAACTTGATAATACATGTATTGCTTTCTTTCCTTGGTTTAAACAGAGCTAGTAGGCATACAAAATTATTTGACAGTGTATATGAAATGCTGAATTACTGCAGCACTTGAATCTACTCTCTTAGGCAGGACATTGTCTTTTCTATAAATGCCAGTCTGCTTAGGGAGAAATTTGCAGTTGTGCAGACACACGGCATCAAGCTCATGGATTTCTTAAGCCCTGCCTAATCCCTGTTTTGAGGCTGTGTCACACAGCCCCTGTGCAAGCCCTCTGTTAAAGACTCAGTTTCACCTTTCCTTTATTAGTTTTGCTCTGATGTTCAGCTTATCCATCAGCTTCCTGGGATAAGCTAGCCTGAAGGTTCAGGACAGTGTCTGTTTATTCTGGGTGATTTGTCTTTCAAGTGCCAGCTTTGGCCAAACTATCCACAATAGTAAATTTTAGAAATCCTGAGCTTTTTCCAGTGCTGGCAATACAGATACTATAGAGAAAATATGTTCCGTTTTCCTCTAGCTTTCAGTCAGAAAGATCACTTGGGCCTTGGTTCTGCTAGGCTCTGCTGCAGGAGGGCATGATGTTTTCTCCCTCTTTCTTGTTCCTGGGCCAGGATTAAATCAAGCAGGTAAAAAGTAATATATTTTTGTCTCATCTTCCTTATTTGACACGTATGTTTATCTATACACGTATCTATGTATCCGATATATAAAATCAACCTACATCCCACTTACCTTGGCTAAAAAAGGGAACACCATTTCCAATGAACTAAACAGGGTTCATAGAAAATCTGCCATATTCACCGAAGTTGGCATCCCCACCCCACCCCAGACCCTCTGCCTGGTGTAACGACTTGATTTTAAGGGGAAATAAGTCTCTTTCTGCCAGTGGTGCCAGTACACATCTCTGCTGTTGATGCCACCCCAGTGACTGCAGCAGGAGCCAGTTTAGACTAGCTGTTTCCTCAGGACGCTTTACCTGCCAAGACAAGTCCCACCCTTGGCAAAGCCTTCAGTCATCTTAACATGCTGCCAGCTGCGAACTGGTTAACAGTATTGACCTGTTCAGGTGCTCAGCCTTGAAGAGAAAAAATCACTCCTCCATACACAGCTCTTGTTGTGAGCAATGTAAGAGAAGATCTCTCTCCCTCTTTTTGTCATTGCAGCTTGCTACAGTGGGTTGTAGTTTTTCAGTAAAAGCTGTGCCTCTGTATGTTATCTGCTTGCTGTGCTGTGTACTGTGCTGTTCTTCCACAGTGCCATATTTCTCTTGGCAATTCAGGCTGCTTTTAAGCAAATTACTCAATCCTACTGTGGTCTTTCTGTTTAGGAAGTGAAAAAAATAAATAAATATTCTAGCTGTCTGACCAAGACAACAAAAGATTTTCTGCATTTGTAGCATGTAGGTTTTAGGCCTGTCCATCCTAGAATATCTTGTGCAAATCTATACATTTGCACTGAGACTAGAGCCTGTCCCCTGGATAAATCTGAGCCTGTGCCATGTTTGTTCTGGAGTCCCCAGAAGACCATGGATTTAGGGGAGTCATAACCCTTTGCACCCACCTTCCACAGAAGCTCTGAGCCAACGCTATGATATCCTCTTTCTTTTTTACACCACTTTGATGACACAAAACAGTCACACAGCTGAAAAATCCAGCCCCTTCACAAAAGGGACTTGCAGGCTGGAAAGTAACTATGACACTGATGGAAACAGCCCACAGCCCAGGTGCCCCAAGGTCAGCAGGAGTATAACCATAGTCTTCAACTACTTTCAACTTTCCCTCCAGCTGTGCTAAAAAGCTGAGACTTTGCAGCTGAACACTGAGTTAAGTGAACATCAACTGAAGTTTGAAATTGACTCAAGTACTTTCACAATTTTTCCCTGAAAACTGGTAGAAAATGTGTTCATAGTCCCTGGGGAACGTAAGAAATTAGGACTTAAAACATAACCATCTTTTAAACATTTGAAAATGTACGAAAATTGAAGAGTTTTCTATAGGCAAATAGTTTCTGTATATAGCTTCTGTTCTTCACCCCATATTTGATTTCACAGGCATCTTCTTGTTTAAGCAAGTCCTTAATGAAAATTTTTGTTGTCAGTGCAAGGGCTTATGCACTTAATTGATTTGGCCATGGTATGTGAGTGGTTTACAAACATCCATAAGCTGTCCCTCTTGAGTGTCTTTTCTCTGCAGGGTAAAGAGTTTGTTCCCACAACCACAGGGAATAGTTTTAATTACACCTGGGGATCCCAGAAGAGGGAAGGAGATTTTCTGTGAGGCTTCTTAAGATCATAATTGTCAGTGGGATTTATCTTGCCCAATTGCAAGGTAGATGTCTCATGTAAGGCAATTATCTGAGTTTCTTCCGTGAGAGAGAAATTGGCATTTCCAGTGGGATTTCCTCTGATCTTTAAATGAAAACCAGATTAAATGAATCTCACTCTAAAGGTATTTCTGCCTGTCTAATGACTAGAGAAGGAATCTAGATGATTTTAGAAACAGCTAGGTGAGATACTATAGGATGGATGGATGGATAGGACAGCTTATCTTTTGAGACATGTTTGTGCTCAGCTGTGATTTGTGTGGGTGTATTTCCTAGCCCTGAAACTGGAGGTGATACTAGAGTTATTTCTTATTGGCCCAAGAGCTCTGGTCACCTTTGTCCCACCAGCCCTGCAAAGGAGCACCCCAGGGCAAGGTCCAAGCTGGCTCGGGGCTGTGAGCAGTGGGATATTACCCTGGGAGTTCTGTCAGAGACAGGCTTGAAGGGCTTGGTTTTAATTTCAAATAAATTGGGGCTTTTCCTTTGTGTGGGTTGGGGGTAGAAGATGCACTGAGTTTCAGGACAATGTTGACTGTAACACCTCCTTGCTCAGCTGCTGTTTAAAATCCTATTTTAAAATGTTGACAGACAAGGTTTTCTGCTGCTCCCCCCCTCCTCCCCTTGTATTTATAGTCAGCTAAAATACTGTATTTTTAATTCTCTTTACTGGCATCTATAAATTTCTGTGTCAAGTTTCCCATTTGTGGCCTTATCTTTAGTTTTCCAGGAATACTAACCATTTTCCAGGATAAGGGGAGACAGTGGCCCCAGCCTTTCTAGAAAACAAGGTTACCTTTGTACAGAAAACAAGCTATGTTAGAGAAACCTCTGTTTCATTTCTCACAGCAGCAATTGCAGGAGTTTTAGTCTGGGGCTTGTGGAAAGGCAGAATGTTCCTAGCTTGACTTCAGAGTTTTCTTTCACTCAAGCATTTTTTGGATTTGTCGGCTTAGGCTTTACGTATGGAGAATGAGAGAAGAAAAAAACACACTCTCCACTGGGAAAACTGGCAAAATTGAAATGGGGCCAATGAAAGATAACAACCATGGAAGCCTGCGATACAATTTAATTGTGTTAATTTTCAGATGATTATGCATATTTCTTTAAATAGTTCTGCAAAGTTCTCCCTCCACCCAAAATGAGTCTTCTCTTTCTTGGAACTTGCCAGAAAGGAAAAGTAAGAAAACAATTGTAATCCTGAACTTCCTTAAGCTGTTCAAATCCAGATCTGTTGTCTAGGGAATCACCTCATTTCCTCCTAAAATTTTTACATTACATCCAAGCCTTCTGGTCCATTGTGAGAATTTAGTTCACGAGTTATTTCAGAGTTACCTGGCTTAGATCCTAGTAATTTATATGATGTTAACAGAAAGTCACACTTGAATGAAATGGGAGTTCAATAATAATAATGTAACCTCATCCACCTTTCCACCTTTCCCCCTTTCTAAGCACAGGAGTCAGAGCACAGGAGGGACTGGCGGGAGAGAACATCTGGCAGAGGCTGCAAGCTTGACCCAACACAGCCAAGAAGCTGGGTGGCCTTTGGACAAGTCACATCTTTCTTCTCCCACCATTCTGGCCCCACTTTGCTCTTCAGACAGAGGCAGGTCTTGGACTCTGCTGCACTAGAAACGGCTGCTAAACACCAGGGAGAGTCTGAAATCCCATGTGTTTCACAGACAGCTCCCCCTTTCCAAGCACATTCATCTGACTGTATTTTTTGCCAAAAATGAGACATGACTGTTGTTTCATCTTGCATGGTTTTCATTTTAACATCTGAACTAAGAGTGACCTGCTCATAAGAAATCTGGCTAATCATCCCTGATTGTCTGATCAATGATCTGTCTACAGCAGGTTGTGCAGGATAACTTATCCTCTGGGACTTGTCCATGCTCATATACAAGTTGGGTCAATGCATCTCAGTAGATCAGAAAAAGATTGCTGAACATGAGGGCAAATTACTTTTGATTGCCTTTCCTCTTTTTGCTTTATTGCACATTGCTTGCTTGATGAGGCTAGTTGCCCTTAAAATGAACTCGAGATTCATTTTACTTGAACATGGGGCCAGCTTGTAAATCAGCAATCTGAGCAGGAATTTCGCTATAGCATCTCTTACATGGTTGGGCTTGGAGAGTTGCTGCCATCTCCAGCAATATGTTCCATTTCACAGCACAGAGTAACCCCCAGTTGTAGGGATTATCTCCCCTAGGGTTTAGAACTCTACACTTTCTTGAAGACACTGTGTGAATGTGCACAAGTGCACACACACAAACTCTGAATAACACAGCAATCCAAATATTCATCTGGTTAACACTGAGCCTGTTTCTTGGTTGGCTACTGGACAGTGATGTACTGCACCCTGGCATTGGGCAGGGGTGCTGGGATAAGTACACGAGCTTCAGTTAACAGAACAGGTGGAGGTAAAGGATTTGTTTCTCTGAAAGGAGACTTTGAGAGATATATGATACAAGACATATGTAGAAGAAAACAGATCCATCATAGACAATATCAGAAAACCATTCAACTCTTGCTGACAGTCTCCGTGATTTGCAGAGTTTACAGGTGATAAGTTTTGGTAGTGAGGGGTGCTTCAAGAGTGGCTTCTGTGGGAAGAGGCTAGGGGCTGTCCCCTGTCAGACACAGCTGGTTCCAGGTGGCTCCAAAATGGACCCACCACTGGCCAAAGCTGAGCCCTTTGGCCAAGGTGGTAGTGCCTCTGTGAAAACATATCTAAGAAAGGGTAAAAAACCTCTCTGTGACAGTTGTGAGAGAGAGGAGTGAGGAAAAAAACATGTGGGAAGCAATTCTGCAGCACCAAGGGCAGAGAAGAAGGAGGGGGAGTGGGAGAGCAGCTGGGTGGGCGGCTGGCAGCTGGACAAGGTCAACCACCACAACAGGTGATTGTTGTACCTGTGATATACCTTTCTAATGTTCTTGTGTAACTGATGAGTTTGGACTTGTCTTCTCTCCCATTTGTTATGATTTCCCCTCTTTCATCCCCAGAAGCTATGCAAAGTCTATAAGACTTCTCTTGCCAAACTTATTTCAGTCTGCCAAACGATGAAGAAACTTAATCTCCTACAACTCCACTTCTCAGAGTGTGTATATGGTTACACCCCTCTGGAGTTGTGCATGTAAAGATGTTTTTTACTACATTAATCTAGGGATCAACTCTGATTTTTACAGAGCAAATCCTTTGTGCTCATAACAAAGTCATGTGTTTGAGACAAAAGAATCCCCTTCTGTAAACGGCTCTTGGTTTGTTTTTTTTGTTTTTTTTTGGTTTTTTTTTTTGTTATTCCATACTTAATTTCTGTCAATCCTTTTTTGGAAATAAAATAATGTGGAAATAATCTCAACATGCTGGGAGCCAACTTCAAAGATACCCTTGTAAATTAATTTTGTTATTTTTGTTTGTTATTTGCTGAGGTGAGATTTAAGGCAGGAACCTGAGCTGTGCAAAGTCTCTTCATGACAGTGAAAAGCAATGGTGAACCCTACATTGTTGCCACCATGTATCTGGATGGACAGTTCTGTTTCCTGATTGGCAACTTGAGGCTCAGCATTGCTCACAGTTTAGCTAAGGATCACGTTTTAGAGCAGCTATGATTTTAGATCAAACGTGAAAATGGAGGGAAACAGCAGGCTTGTCTGCAGGATTCATAGATCTGTCTTGAGTAATATTAAACTCATTGCAGGGGAGAGATGGAGTTTCTCAAAAGAGTGATGTGAAAAGAAGACAGGAGGGAAATTTCGGGAGCTGAGGAACAAATGAGAAAGAGAATGATGATGTGAGCGGTGAAGGCTTGCAATAATCTGCCTGAGCTAGCTTTCTTTACACCTCCCAGTGCAAGTCTGAAGGAAAACCTGCTTGCTTTCTAATATGATCATTCCTGCTTCAACTCTACCTTAAGTGACCACATGCAGGCACAACAGTAAGGTGAAAAGGTGGAAGAAACACCTAATCACCCCCAGTGCAATCCACAGTCCCAGTTCTGTGGGCCCCATTTCGGAGGCAGATTGCGATGTGATGCAGCCTGGACAGAAGCCAGCACAATTCTCCTGATTCATACTGGGTTCAGATATGCTCCGGGAGCTTGTGCCACGCCCTCACTTGCTAGCAGAGGTTTGCTGCAGTTGTAAACAGCTTGGACTGGCTTTGAATCCACAGCTCATGCTCCTTTGCTTTTCTCAACCTCTAAAATTTCTGCCCAGGAAAATGACAGGAGTGCATCTTCAGTTCATGCTCCTTTGCTCTTCTCAACATCTAAAATTTCTGCCCAGGAAAATGACAGGAGTGCATCTTCTCTGCTGCTTCCTTCTGGGCTGTGCAGTCCTCCTTTCTCCTCCATCCCTGCTCCCTTATTCCTTTAACAAACTGCCAAGAAAAAGCCATATAGTCCCAGTTCTGCTTCTAAAGTGCCTGACTGCTGTGATTGTAGGTGATCGCTCTAGGGCAGGACAAGCCCGGAGTGCTCTGGGAGTATATCCATAGTCTCTGTTATACATCTGATTAAAGCAATTCAGCATCTTGGCAGCAAAGCAGCAAACCAAGAGAGTGCAAGGGAAGCAGCTAATCATAAAGGCACGGTTATCTCTTGTGTCAGGACTGAGCTTCAGCTCTGAGTGGCAGCAAAGACCAGCTTCCTGCAGATTGAGATAGGCCGCTGCATCAAAAACGCTTATGGGCCTGATCATCTCTTACTTGGTACTGTTCATCCTCTGCCACGTGGGCCAGACTGTCAAGCCCCCAGTGACACCTTGGGGTCACCATTGGCCATTCAGCCCATCTGATGGGGTCTCCTCAGGGCAGGCTGGAGGTGGCTGCAGTAACCTTGTGTGCCAAACAACCCTTCCCACCTGCTGGCTGGGAAATCTCTCGGCTTCCTCACTTCTAGGAAGAGTCCAAAGACTTGATTTGCAATTTGTGAATTATATAATATGTGGCAAAATTCCCGATGGATTACAGATGTACACTGATACAAAATGTGACCACTGTGATAGAAATCAGAAACAGAACTGTGAAGAAATGGATACAAAGGATGAAGCACGAACAGGTTATGAGTGACCAAAAACTTGTCAGAATGAAAATGTTTATGCAGTGGTAACTTATAATAATGGTGCTGAATCACCTTTGGGCTCTGAAGGTGGCTGGAGCTCGACGGGATCTCTGTGGAAGAGCAATACATTGCCAGGACTGAGTTGGTGGGAAATGCCACAGGATATCTCTGTCCTAGTCCCAGTTCTGTTGTTTGTTCTTGGGTGTGTTCTTGCTGTGTGCTCTTGGGTAAGTTATTTCTCTTCTGTACTTTCTTCATGTATTAAACACTGAGGATTGAATTTACCCCCTTTGTAAAGCTCAGTGAGATTTTCTGAGTATCAAATGCCATATATGAGTACTACAGGTCTTGAGACTCTCACTGTTGTCTCTATTTCAATGTGGGATTTGTGGGTGGGCAAGAATTGAGGGAGAAAATATTAATCTGTTTTATTTTTCTTCTTTTCTCCTTTTTTCTTTCTTAGGTGTATATGTATTTAGCTCTAATTTCAGAATGTGGAAGTAAACTGAAAGAAGGAATTCAAGCAGAGCCCCCGTGGAATCAAGGCATTCCAGACAGCCCTGAAGTTACTTCTTTGTTGTTTATAGCTTCAGTAGAGCTGATGAAATCAGAGGACTGGTCACAACATGTAGTGGTGACACATGGCAAAGCTGAGTATAACTTCTTGTGCTACAACTGTTCCCCACGTGTCTCACACCAGGAATGGTGACAATTCCTCCTAATGAAGCCACATCTTGAAATGAAACACTTTTCTAAGGCATTATCCTTAGAAATGGCCTCTAGAGTCAGAGATATGGAGCTCTGGCATGTTGAAGAAATCAAGGATGATCCTAAGAATTAACAGGAAGATGGCCATGGACTTCACTGAATTCAAAAACATAATGTTTTATAACTTTGGCAACAGGTTTTGCCACTAGGGACAGGAGATAAAAATCTTACCAATGCTTTCCCACACAGATGTCTATTATTTCAGCTAGGCTGTAATCAAAAGAAGAGGAAAAAAAGGGAAAGCACAACACCTACTGCACTGAAAAGAGAAGACAAAGCAGGAGAATTATGAAGTGCTCTTACTTCTCCTTATTTGATCAGAACTTGTTTGTTTTCACTCACTACAGTCACGATTTCATTGAAAAAGTACCACCTCAGTTTTGCAGCTTGCTTGGGCATAGCAGGCCACAATAATCATCTCACAGCAGGTTGCATACAGACCTTGCTTGTATGGGGAAGTATTCCAGGGGAAATGCCAGTGTTGTGCTAAGAATTAGGAGTTTTGGGCTCCCCGTGTTCTGTTTTGCTTTTTCTGATTTATCTGTTTCTTGCTCCACTTGCAGTGCTTTCCTGCTGATGCTGACATCAGCAGGTGCTGGCAAATGTATAGAAGAAATCAAAAAGGTTCAAAGCCTCTGAGCACACAGATTTTGTGACTAGTATAATGCTGGGTTCATAGTAATTTTTCTTTATCTTTGGGTCAAAATGATAAATTACTTTTGGGAATCATATGCATTTTTTAAGCATTTCACTCTGTATACCAGTTTCAGACAGATGGTGACATTTTCCTTCATTATACTTTTAATTTTTCTAAGGAATTGACTACTCAAGTTAAAAAGTCAAACCAATTACAGTGGGCTTGGGGCACAATTTTTTCTCACAAAAGAACATACCTGAAATCTCCTGACATATTGTTTATTTAGAAGAAATGCATATGAATGAAGTGCTTATGTTTTTAACTGTATCAAATCAGCATTACCATCACAATAGAGATCCCCACAGACGAAAGCGTTTTTTTGAAGCAAATGTTCTTTGAGCAATGATGTTAACGATATACTAGCACAGAGTACATTTGCCAGGATTTCAAACTCAGATAGCCCCTCAAGGTTGTAAACTCAATGGATGTATTTTTCTCTTCATACCTAATCCATCAGATCCCTGCTGGAGGCAGTAAAAGTGATGAAAAATTTTAGCACTAAGCTGGCAGAATAATCTTCCCCCCCACTCTCAGGGATGTGAGCCTGTGAGAAGGCATAGTAACATGCTCTATACCTGTTGTGGCCTTGAGATTGCAATTGGAAAACTCCTTGCTGTGTAAGCTTTTCCCCCTCTGCACTTGAAAACACAGCTGCCTCGTATCTGAGGAAATTGCAGGAGGACACCCTCACTTGTGTGAGAGGTGCCAGTCAGGTGAGGGTCACACTTAGGGCCCAAGATGTGCTGGACATCCCAGGTGCTGGTGGAAACCACAGCATGGAGTTTTACAAAGAGATGTCTAAGGGGACAGGATCTGCCAGAGGCACATGACAATCTTCAACATAGGTCCTGAGGCTGCCAGCCTGATGTTTCAGTAACTTGCCTGTGGTGCTTCATTAGGCTGTCACCTGGCATCTGGGGTTTGGATAGCATTTGTTCCTTACCACAATATTTTTGTTGTTGCTCTCATTACAATCGGCAAGAACAAGGAGGGTGGGGGTACCAGTCAGGTTTCTTGCATAGTACACAATCCTTAAATCACTGGAAATACCATGATGATATTTATCAAGTATTTCAGTTAAATAGTTTATAACCTGTGCCCACCCAATCATGGCCACAGTGTTTTATTTTTGCATCTATATTGCTTACTTGCCCTTCTAGCCATGCAATAGTCATGAGGAAAGTTACAGCTTAAACTCTTGCTTGATTAACCTTATTATGGCATCTGCACTATTCCTTGTGTTCAGTTTATTAGGGACAATTGGTCTGTCTGAGTTTAACACGTAAATACTGTAAAAATAATGTGAAACTTAATGGGTATGACATACCGACTTGTTATTACCATATCCACCTTAGTGGTATCCTCCACTGGAGACCAACCTAATCAAATCTCTGACACATTTTCCCAACTATTGCAGCTGCAGTGATTCCAGAAAAGTGCTGCAGAAACAGATGAATTCCCTAGGCAGAAATCTGTCTTTCTTCCACCAGCTATCAGGCTGATGCCTGGTGTTTCTTCTGGTGCATTTGCATCAAAAAAAATCAGAAATTTTGTTTTCCCACTTAGGAAGTGTCCAGGGAGCAAATCAAGGCAGGTAATTTAGGACCTGCACCAAAATACATTTAATAGGATGAGATATGTATATGCATGTATATATATATATAAAAATCACTTAAACATCTGAACCCCTTGACTCTACTGAGAAGGACTGCTATTGAAGAGTAGTTTTGTGTGGCAGCACTGGGGCTTCTATCTGTGTTATCCTATCTTGACAGGTAATTTTAATGAATCTGTTTCAAGTTTCTTTGGACCAGCTTTTCTTCTATTAGTCTACATGTACTTCACTGGCATCCAAAGTATATAAATAGTTTAGTAGAGGAAAGGGGCAGACACATGGTGCATTGGTGTCCTTAAGAGTGTTCACCAAAACATTCTTTTGGCTTCAGGATAGTGCTGTCTGTCAGTCACCGCAGAGCTGTGGGTACTTTGACAAACCCAGTGAACCAAAGGAAGGCTCCTCAGCCCTCCTGGTGCAGCAAACAAACCAGTTGTTGCAGACCCAGTTTCAATAAGCTGCCCTTGTTGCTCAAGACACATCAGTTTGGGCATTTATTACAAGTTTCAGACAACACAGGTTCTGATGAGGCTGTAGTGCAGGAGACTTAGAGGGGTGTGTTACAGCTGATATTTTGTTCACGAAACTAGTCACAGCCCAAACTATATAGCTTGCACATGTTATTCACAGATGGAATTTTGCAGCGTGAATAAATACCTTGTTTTGCTACTGTTTGACCTGACGGATTAGCCCATAAGTATGACAAATCTCAAAAATTTGCTATCAGCATTGAAAAGATTGCACTAGTCAGGAAGCACACCTGGAAATAAATGTGCTGAAGTGCTGAGGGAACGAACTCTCTGTCAGTGGGAGATCATTTACAGCAGTACCAGTGTTTTGGAAGGGACATTTGAAAGGAAGACGCTCCGATGCCGCTAGTCTGTGGTTCTTTTGTGTGGTATCTTGGAATAGAAATTGATGTAGGCTAACGAAGTATTTGCCCATCTTTAAGTTGCTAAATGCTAGAATGATGTTCTAGGAGCCGTATAAATCCAGGAGGGTCAGATAACGCTCGGGCAGCCGGAGATGTTTGCAGGACGGAGATGCCATCTAGTGGAGACAGCTGCTGAACCTCTCTGCAGGAGGGGACGGTGCTGGCACCTCACACAGCCCTGCGGGCTCCCCTTTCCACCCCAGTCGGGAGATGCCGACAGCTGAGACCCAGTGCCACACGCATCCCTGGGATGGGGACTTACAGTGACACCGGACTAGGTCCCCAAGTGCCAAAGCTTTCCATAGCGTGGGAAAAAAGTGATTTGTGCTTTCCTTGATTCCTGAACTGCTGACAGTTGTACTGACAACCAGTCGTATGCAGGGTGCTTGAAACCTGGGGCCGGGAGGGGAATCCTGATGTGGAAAGTCCTGAGGAAGTCCAACCTCAGACACAGGGAGTCATTCTCTCCCTCCCTCTCCTGCTTTGTCCCTCTGGGTTGATGACAAGTGAAACAGGTTCAACAGGAGCAAATGAAAGGGTGTCCACCTGAGAGCAGCCCATTTAATCACAAAAGGTGATAGACAGTTAAGGTCTATACCATGAGATGTATTTGAATATGGAGATGATCATGCTGGCTGTGAACGAGCCACCTTCCAAACCTAAAGTGGGTGTGGGCGAGGGGCACTGATTTCAGCCTTACATCAGTATCTCAGTATTGCACCTGTTTTGCTTGTTGTTTTTTTTTTTTTTTTTGCAAAGCATGTTAACAGCTGACAACGTGATGCCTGCAAGACCAAACTAGTCTCCATATAATACAATAAGTTTTGTGAATGTAGCTCCTTATTGTGCTGCACTAGTCAGGGTGCAGGAGGGAATGTGTCACCCTACCCCAATGGGTAGCAGGGAGGGATGAGGTGAAATAGCAAGAGCCACTGAGTGGCTCTAGATCTTGGACAAAGTGCCCTGGAGTTCAGCTCTTCCTTCAGCAATCCCCACTCTAGATCAATCTCTGGGAGGCTGCTTCATTGACTTCAGTTTAGAGCAACACAGGCTTTGCTCTCAATTACTCATAAAGACCTTGGCAGTGCCTGGAGGCCCAAGATGTGAGAGCTGGTCTTGAGGACAGGACTGTCTCTATGTGATTCTTGACCATTAAACAAGCACAAGTGTGTGCTTCCTACATCAAAAGACTATAGCAAGGGTCACTGCACCAGCAGTCACTGAGGGCTTAGAAGATCCAGAGCGTTATGTATATACTTAGTCTTTATTCTTAATCCACAACTGTGAATAATGGGATTATAACGTCCTTAAAACTTCTTGATGAAATCAGATGTTTGGAGAACAGAATGTGAGTTGCTAGCTCCTGAGATCACTTTGCAGATGTATAATTTAAAAATGAAAAATGTGGCTCACACATTCAGCCAGTTCCATTTTTCCTTCCTTTTCCCTGTTGCTGCTCTTCTCTCATCTATAAATAGCTACTCGAGTGCCTGGTCCCAAAACAGTGCTAGAGCAGCTCTTATTATCAGCGAAGCCTGATCATTTTGTCTGCCAAGAGCTTAAATGTGCTGACTTGAGTTGCAGAAAGGCCTGGATGTGGGGGAACGGGTCTGGCTCTGCTGTTTTACACAAGAGGGAGATCTCCAGGCTCCTTGTGGTGGGACTTCTTCTGTAACTTCTTCTGTGAGGCCATTACACTGGAAACTGTCCATTTCAGCCAGACTCTACCTCTCAATGCTCTGTAGGGAGGGTCTTGATACCAAAACTGGGGTTATAGATCCCACCTGTGGGAGTCAGCAACTAAAAACTTGAAAGACATTTTGTGTCTTCAGAATGGTGAAGTTTCTTGTAGAACTTGGCCCTTATGTTCTCAGGTTGATCAACTCTCTAATTATCTCTGCAGTTGAGTATATTTTGATGGTGGAAGAGCTCCTCAACTTTAGCACAGAGTTCCATCTGTGCTAAAGAAATTTTGTAAATGTCATCAATTGCTGCTCACACCAGAGCCTCTCCATTGTGGTAAAGCCATAGCTCCTAAGGCAAGTGAACTGCTGCCCTCATGGTTATAGTAAAGAGTGTTGGTGTTTCATATGATGCTCTAATTGTCTGATGAGCATGAATAAGAAGCATAAGATGGTGGCTGCAGCCAAAGGTCTGTTTGCTCTGTCATCTCCTATAGCTGAGCCTATGTTACCAATGGTACAAGCAAAACTCAAGAAACCAGCTGCACTACAGAGTCATCTGTGCCTGACGTGTTGTCAGCAACTGGCTTCCCCACAGCTGGCACAGAAGAAATGTTTAACTGTTAGTATGAGGGAGACTGAAAAGTATTAAGGGTACTAAGTACTGTTCTGCTACACAAGTCTTCTGCAATAGCGGTGAAAATAATTTCCATCCCACTGACTCAAGCAACCAAGTCACTGTCAACACCAGTTTAAAGAAAATAGTTGGGAGATATTCAAAGTGGGGGGAAAGGAGGGATTTATGATTGCTGACATCCTTGTTAGTAGCAGGTTGTTTTCCAAGAGCAGACAGACCTAGACCTTTTTTTTTTCCAGTTCTCAGTTAAGAGCTTTGTTTTCCTCAGTGCCTGCCGCAGTTCACTTTGCAGCAGACTCCTTCTGTGTGAGAGGTGTTATTTATGCTTTCTTCTTTGCCTGGACAGCAAGGACTGCTTCTCTCAGCCTGCTTTGTTTGCTTTTGCAATAGTACAGCTCTTCTTTATTCCTATTGGCACTACATGTACAGAGGGGGAAAAAATAACAACGCAAAAGAAATGGATGTTGGCTTTTTTTCTCCACTCTGGAAACTTCAGAGTATAAATATAAGGGAGGAATTTCCATCATCATCATTATTATTATTAATTATTATTGTTATTATTGCTGAAAAAATATAGCAGTCAAGCCTCAGCTGATGCTGATGGGGAAAAAAAAGAAAAAGGAAAAAAGACCTCATCTTGCAAAATGACAGCAAAGCCAAAACATTCTGCAGCCTATGTCATGTGTACAATTCTGTCCAGTATGTCCAGCTGGGTCAATAACTAGATGGAAGAGCTGCCATGAGCCATTCCTTTGAATCCCTAGCAAAAGTTCCTGAAAGCAAAGTAGTAGTAATAATAACAATACCTGTAAGACACTGGCAAATTCTCTGTCAAAACAGGCTACTTTGAACCAGAAGGTGCACACAGATGCTGAAATTTTCACGAATCTGGAGGTTTTCAGAAACAGCTGCTTTGCTCCTATTGCACTGCACTCCATGATGATGCTGACATCAGCTAATGCTCTTCACCAACTGGTGCCCCATCCAGTTTTACATGCACAGCTGATTAGCTAAGGCTTGTTTTCTAGTCACTGTGGCTTATATAAACTTCAAAAACTACCAAATTCTTTTTCTCAGTCTCACAGCTTGCTCTCATAACTTGCCTTTGAAGCTTTCTCCTAGAGGTGAACAGTGCTATCTAAGCACTCTGGGTAGATTGTCTTGCCTTACGGATTTTGCTTTGATATAAGTAACATTTCCTGTCTGACAAGAGCTCTGTCAGTGGTTACAGCAACAATTCGGATCCTGCCAGCCCTGGAGTAGCAAGCAAAACAGCAGCTGGGTGGTGCACATAGTATTTTCATTCTCAGTCTGTTTCATATACATAAATAAGCTGGGAAGAAAACGTGGTGAATTGATTTTATTTATCAGATAGAAAAGCTATTGTAATGAGCAGGGGATTGAGAATGTGAGACTTTATTGAAAACAATTGTAAGTTTTGCCTTGCTTGCTTCAGATTTGTTAACAGCGCTCTCAGAGCATTGTCACCTAATGCCATTGGCTTCAAAACCATGTGCTGTTTCCTACAACTAAGACATAAAAATCATTTTTTAAAACTCTACACTGTTGCCTGCATATGGATGTGTGGGTGATGGAGTCTGCTGAATTTTTAATTTCTGTCTCTGGTTAGCCCTTACTGTCCTTGCTGAGTGTAGTGCAACTGCACAGGTGTAATTCAAGGTGGAAAGAAACAGTGGGAGTCCCTCATTTGGGGTCTGACAACTTTTCAGGCCTCTGCTTCATACAGCTGCATACAAATCACTGAACTGCATCGGCATGGCCTGGTGATGTGTAGGGCCACTTCAGGGCTGTATCCTGACCCCAGTCAAGCTGCTATGAGAAATAGCTCTTCTGAAACCTGCAAACAGTCCACTGGTCCTTCTGTACCCTTTCTGACCCCTGCAGGGTGCATTTGTGCATGAAAGATGTGTATTATGTGTATGTCTATGTGTCTATCTGTTTTCTCCATAATAAATTCTTAAGAATGGATGCAAGAAATAATCTTATCCTCCAGCTACTAGTCAATGCAGAAGGAGGGAGTGTTTATGGAAATAACAGGTTCTTCAGCCTCCAGATGATTTCATTAAAAAGGTAAGAAAAAAACCACTTTCACTAAAATATGAATCTTTCACCTCTTCACGAGATTACACAGACTTTTACACCTGCTATAGCAAGATGAATCAGTAGCTAGATTTTAGAATAAAAATAATAGGAATGCTTCATTCATCTGACTTACTCTGATTCTGGCTGAGCCAGCAGACCTAAGGAGGACGATATTGGGAGGTCCAGGTGCTGCTTCCATTTCCCTGTTCTGCATAGACTGTCATTTTTGGCACCGCTTACCATGTCAAAAATGGAATAGCAGTGCTTTAAGAGCCTCTCCTCACCAGAAATCCTCAGGAGCCTTAGTCCTGTAGCTGTTAAATAGGAATTTCTCTGGATCTTACCCAGTGGTTGAAGGTGTTAATAAAACTCACCTCTGTACGAATATTTGCATGCTGAATTACAACTCTTTCATCATAAAATATGCCACCCTTTTTCTGCAACTGCATAGAAGTCTGCCCCTGATAAGAGGAGCAGTAGACTCCTGGTTTTGTTGCAGGGCTTATTCCAAATCCAGTAAACCAATGGAAAATTAAGATGGGAGCCATACATCTGAGAGCACAGCAGACCCAGGTAGCTAATTACTCCATCTGTGCTAGGTAACAAGGAGGGACAGCCATTTTAAACACAAGCCAGGTTTGCAGATCTTGGAGGGAAATACACTGCAAGTTGCTAAGGTGAGTTGTGTATATCTCTTTTTCTCTTTATCTATACTGAAGAGTCAAAGAGTTTCAGTGTGCTGCAGCATGTAAAATTCATTCCAGTTACAACAGGCTTCTAGCCAGAATCTCATCTTTCATGTGAAGAATAAATCATTGAAAGGAAATTGCACTAGATGTTCACAGTAAAAAAGAGGCAGAAAACAATCCCTTTGAATCCAGTTTGAGTGGCACTCCTACTTTGTATTTATCTCTTTTTGCAAACCCTTCTGTAACATTAAATTTGTGGGGTGTATTTTATATAAATTACTACCAGTAAATTAAACAGTGCCAGGAAACATTCTCAGCTGCTGTAAATTTGTGTCCTGTTCAGTATAACTTCTAGAGCGGTCCATAATACGGTTTTAGTCTCAGACAGCTAGGACTCTCCCAAATATCTCTTAGTCCCTGTTTGGGAGTTAGCATGTCCCAGAGGCAGTTCCCAATAAATAGTTTGCATGTAGCTGAGTTGACAGAGAGGCTGAGAGTTCATTAGTACAAGTGTGGCTGTTCCTTGCTTTTTAGCCCTAGTGCCAAAGAATGGTTCTGGGCACTTTGAATTTGTCAGCACAGATGTAGCAAGTGTTTTGCATATACATATGTTCAGCTTCTGGAAATAAGGGCAGTATGATTGTTAACTTAAAATCCAACATTTGCTACCAAATATGGGTGATTTTTTAACAAACTTGCTCTGTGTAGAACTGCACTTGCCATTTGGCTCCACACGTGAAGATGAAGACGACTTTGCTAATCAGGGTGGCTTGAAGTTAACATTGGGTCAGCTTCTCTGTCTCGTGCATTTGCTTAATCCAGTCCATTTTGATACAAAGCAGGCATGTGACCACACCAAACTGTATGCCTTGACAGCAATGATTCCCTGAGGAACAGAGCAATGAGGAACCTGAGTTAGGAGCTGTCTTCCTGCACGATGCCCAAATCTTCTCTTCCTGCTAATGCAAGAAACCCCTTCATGCATTTGGGTTCCTTAGAGAACAGTGGCTGCTTAATGTGACTTTGATCTCTTTGGTTACCCAACTACAAGTACTGAACTTTCCATGAGTGGGAATCTCCGCTTCTCACTCATATATATTTCACTTTTTCTCTCTCCCGTAGTCCATTAGTGCTCTGGGCATTTTAAGCTAAGAGGAAGATTAAATTGGGTTAAGCCTTTACTTAAACATAGCTCGTGCTTTATTTGACTGCAGTACATGTGAAGACATGCCTACCTGCTCACAGGATCAAGCTTTTAGCATGGGAACTTGGGCAAGACACTTGATTCTCTGTGTTAGTCAGCTGTGACCAGGCTGCCGCATGGGTCTTAAAAACATGGGCCTCTACTGCATAACATGCTTGAGTTAGCTGCACAGCTTTTTCATGTAGGCTGAAAAAAAAAGGGTATTCAGAAGATTATAACACTTGTTTGCAAACCTAGAGCAAATCTATTAGAGCTTTCATCCAAAAGTCTGTGGGTTTAACATCAATTACTTGAGAAATAATGAATAAGCAGCAAGCAAGCAACAGCCCCATTACTTAGAAATAATCTGCTAGCAATACAAAGTGGATTTGGGAGCAGCACCATAAATATACTGGACTAGATCATTAGATTAGAGATGGTTCTTTACAGAACAATGCAGAGGGCTGAATATTGAATGGTCCTGTTTACAGTCCCCCTTCCAGAAGTTTATGACTCATTTTGGAGTGAAATGGATTATTCTTACACTTAGAGCAACACAAATCATGATGGTGGATTGCTAACTGGGACTGTTTCATTTTAGGTAAAGATATTATATAATTTAGAGCAGGTAGATTAGCATTCTTTTAAGAGGTATAGTCAGCTTGGTTTTAGGAAACTTCTGCTATGTCTGTCCCCTTCCCCATTTCTCTCTCACAGGGGAAAAGACAGCTGTTTTCTCTCTTTGTCTATCTTTGAGTTTTCCAGACTGCTTTGTAAATATAATAACTTTCTTGACCTGCACCGACATTTATTCTTTTATTATCTCAATTTAATCTTTGCAAACCATTAAACCATTATGTGCAATTTGTACAAGGTAGGTGCCATTCCACTTAATTTTTGCAACCACCAGTTAAGCTTCTAGACCAGGCTGGTAAACTCCTGTTGAAGTAGATGTCTGAATTAGGTGGAATAGATCAGCTGTTGGAGTTCCCTGTCAGCACTGCCTCTGAAAAGAGTAAAGATCACCTGTTTATGCAGTTAATTGGGTATTTTAGGTACAATGAATCCCACCCTGGTTATGAACTGTGAGGGGAAATTGCTAGCTCTCCTTGCTTGCACTTAGCTAGAATTGTGATACATCCCTATGTTTCACCTTTCCAGAATGTCCATGGAGCTGTCTGACCTTTGGAGAGTCAGCAATGGTGCTCTCCTCTGTAAATGAAGACTTGATGCTCAGCCCCTTTGAAAATAGGTGTAAAATGTGCTGAATTCTACTTTTCAGTCAAGGTTCCTGACATGTGAACCCAAAGATGAGCTCTAAAATTAATGAGACCATAAAAAGAAGCAGATGCTTCAGAAATGCTGACCTTAACCTCTATCTGTTGTCTCCATCTACAGTTGTCAGATAGCTAAATTAGAGTTTGTCAAGCATTTTGAAATCCTGAATATGTGTGCTACAGCCAAGCAGTTTCATCTTCATTCTTACATATCTTTGGATTTCTGTTAGTTATCTTCCTGTCTGTTAGCTACAAACTGCTGTCCCCTGTGCTGGCAAGTATACTAACTAGGTTATATGCCTCAACTTAGCAAGCTCTCTTGTTTGCAGGTGATGTACTTCATGCAAAATACATTGTTCTAGTCCTAATACCATGAGATGTAATCAGGAGTTGGTCTGGGAGGGATTTAGCATGGTTGGAGCTGTGCACATTGGGAGGGGCAGCCAGAATATCTATGTTTTTACTCCTGATTTATCTCAGCCTGGCCAAGCTCCTTATTAAAAGGAATAAGCACAATGTATAAGAGGTCACTCTGCTGGCAAAATGCTCCTTGGAGGGAAGGTTTGGGCTTTTGCTTGAGATAACAGTGAGCTTGACAACAGCAGGATCATCCTGAGTGTCCTGAGGCTTGTAGTTGTCCATCCTTGTACTTGAGATCCAGGACTTGGGCTGGGAGCATTTTTATGTCCACATTTTTACCTTCATCTGTGGAGTAGAATATAGGATTCTGAGTCTTTGCAGGTGAACGTGAGCTGGAATATGAATCTTTCTCATTTCTGGAATTTGTTTGACAAGGAAGTGAAACTGAAACACGTGTGTTTACGGAGAAACCACCATGAACATAGAAGCAGAAGAGGAATCAAGTTAATAACCCAGGGTGTCCACATATGACTTGCCAGAACTGTCCCAGCAGTCCTTATTTCAGTGGTCCCAGAGCTCTGCCTGGGTTCTGCCATCTCTCTGTCAGGAGTACCTTAGAAGTCAAATGAGATCACACAACCCCTGTGTTGATGTGTGAGGCTGGTATTTTCCACTCACCACTATTCATGAAGTCAAAAAGATTTCAAAGTTTGCTCTGGCTATGTAAGTCCCTGGCAGTTCAGAAATTTACGATCTCTGATATCTAGCTAAAATCCTTCATCTACAAAAAAGTGTTGGGAATGTGACATCTCAGTGCTCTCGGCTTCCAAGAATCTGGGAAAAAGCATAACTCTCATTAAGGAATTTCAACATTTCCATTCCTGGCCATAATCTGAATCTATGACTGAGTGAAAATGATTTTTTTTCCAACTGATTGTAAGAATCATCAGTCTATGAAAGTACCATTTGACAGTAAGTTACTGCAATTACTTTCTGGCAATGAAAGCTTGATTTCTTTATATGTTTATTTTTTAATATCTGAGATAGACAACTTTCATAAGAAGTCTCACTTTGTAGTGATGGTGATATCAATTTCTGAAAACAAACTGTTTAGTTTTTGACTTTGAAATAAAGAAATTATTATACTGCAGCACAGCCTCACTGATCAGTCTAAAATTGCTTGCTTGTTAAAAGCAGCATTTAAAACAATAGAATAGCCTACTGTTTCTCTGGTTTTCCAATGAATTATTTGCACTTCTTCAGACAATAGAGGAGATTAAGTGGAAACCTTAAGTAATGAGTATTATTCATTGTCTCCCTGTCTAAAGCTGAAATTATCTCCCTGCATCTTTGCTATCCCGGCTGTGATTTAGCAAGTCATTTAAGCATGTTGCTAATGTTTAAATATACGAGAAAGAATTAGTTTATTGACTGAAGTCCTCACTAATTCCGGGCTCCATACACGAGGGGCTGTTGAAGAATTCTAGCTAGTTTTCCTCAAAGAAAACCACAGTATTATTTTAATTTCAATTTGTATATAAATAATAGCAGAAGAATGACCAAAATGAGGATGTTCCTTCATCATCCAGGGAAATCATAAATTGCACATCATTCAGATACAATTGTTTCTAAAACAGTTGAAAGAAGTCTAGCTTCTTGATGAAACAGTGACATGAAACTCAGACATAAAAGGTGAGAAAATACTGGAAAGGAGATTATAACTTAAACATTTTGAAACAAAAAAGTGAGAAAATTCTAAACAGGTGTTCAGTGCATAAAAAAAAGCATTTGATAAATGCTTAAATGAGTGAAAGCAGCTTCCCTATTAAAAAGAAATTTTTTGCTAAATTCAGTAACTATTCTTAGCATAGAAGTGACAGTTCACTGAGCAACAGAGCAATCACTTTTCCTAGTACACAGTCAGTAACAAAGGAAAAACAACTGAAGCTGTGACCCTGGCCTTAAAGCCTTGTCCCCCTCCCAATATCACTAATCTGTCCTTTACTGATTTCAGGAAGTGGTAACATTTGTTAAAGAGATTTACACATTAGTCAGAACATGCAACCACCAGGCATGCTCTGGGATAAATATGATTCACTGAACATCCAGAAGATGGCATAGATGTAGCAAGCCTGTTGTGGGGAAGCCTTTAAATACCATTATACAAGACAAAAAAAAAAAAAAAAAAAAAAAATCTCAAAGCAGCAGCATAATTTCACTTGTACTCAGCAGGGCTACCCAGCAAATATCAATACACAGAGAAAAGGGACAAAGTAACCAGTTTGTGAGGAAAAGTGTAAGGACTTTGACTTGCAGAGCTACGGGCAGTGCCAGGGAGGGGACGGAGCCTCTTGCAAAGGCTGGAGCCTGCAAAAAGCAAGGAGCAGCAAGGTGGCTGGGAGAGGCTGCAAGGGGCAGAAGGGGCTGAAGCAAAATTTAGGTTACCTGTAAGGAAAACTCAGTGGTAGGAAGGCCTGCTTGCCTGTTAATAGCTTCTGATCGAAAAGGCTATGAAAGGGAAGGTAATTTCTTTGGATATTATTAAGATGTTGTGAATGTGGATTATTGTAATAATGCTTTTATTAGATGTTAATAAAGGGTATTACAAAATTAAGTTGGATATTATTGAGTGAGCTGCTATTATCTTTTTTGCATTGACAAGGAGATGGAACAAGTATATGTTTTTAGTGTTTCTAGTCTCCATTATTCAGACAAGTAAAAAAATAATAATCTGAGTGACTCCTCTGATATTTTTATCAATGCAGAACTAACACAGAGGCAGAATGAAAAGACAGTCTCTGACTGAAAGAGCTTTCAGCATAAAATGTGATTACAGACAGTATAGACTAGAGAGCTTAATACTATAGCCTGTGACTTGTCACATGCTGTTTTGCCATTGTGTCCAAAATAGAGGAAAACATTGGTCACACACCAAGGCTGAAAGCAGTGGCGATGACAACTTGCAGGTGGTGAAAGGCACTGCTGAATCCTAAGACCTTCCTGAAGTCCTGCAAAGGTGTTGCTTTCTGCCATTGCAATGTCTGTTCTCACATCAAAAGGAAACTCATGCTATGACTGGGGTTTGGAGGGTCTGGAATTAAAATTCAGTACGGAAATTGTTCTTGTTGCAACATGGTCCACTGAGTGGCTCTTGCACTCATGAGAAACACCCCTTTGATAGAGCTATCTTGGACAAAGAGATCTGTGAAGGCATGTAAAGAGGCAAATATTTCGAAAGTCACAACAATTATTAATATGGTTGAATGCAACCCCATCTTTTGCAAACTGTGGTAAGAATTAATCTGAATCATCAGGGAAAAGGTGCTCTTTCATCAAGTCTTGCACCATCTTTTGTATGGGGTCAGGACTGGACACCCACCTCTGTAGTCCTCAGGTTGAGACATGACTCAGAAAGCTTGAAAGCAAGTGAAGATGGGGTTTTCCTTTCTCTAAGAAGCGGAAAAGTTTTCTGTCCCCCATGCTTTTTACATAAAACCACAAGCGTAGCTCTTTGCTTTGTGTAACAATGGGAGAAATAAGTGAACAAGAGATGGTTTAGTGGTAAAAGACTGGACTACATGTCTGGAAAACTGCTTTCTGCTCTGATGCCAGCATTGTGTAGGAGCAGGGACAAGTGACCTAGGGTTGGAGTCATACAGCAGGACAGGTACCACAGCCTAGGTTGCCCCCAAAGACTCCCGCCATTAAAGCCTACTCTTAGAAATGCTGACATTTCTTACAAAAATGCTCCCTTGGTGCTTAAAGGTTCTGCACAGTCTTGACAGGTCTGAGCACTTATCCCATGGCTAAGCCCTGCTGGCATTCACAGGTGGGCTGTTTCCAAACTCATCTCACCTGTGATCTACTTGATCCGACAGGCCTTCCTACTACACCCCTCTCAGGTTGGGCTCCAGCCAAAACCTGGCTGCCAGGAAGGTGCTTATTTTGTAGCCAACAGTTCAAGGTCACCCACAATGAAACATTTCATTTGGGATGGTCTGCTGGGAAATCAGAAAACATCAGGAAAAGTAAGTCTTCCCACAGAAATATGATGTTAATAGAAAATTACCAACCAGCTCTCCTGATACACAGTGTCAAAGACACTTAGACCCCAATCTTTGTTATGATCTGTGGCACTTTCTGTGATGAATAATTAAAAATACTGCTTGATGGAAGAGGAGCCAGTCTACTTGTTGAAAACCTCAGTTCCTGTGAAGAATGAAGAAGAGGGAAGAAAGTATGTGGACCAGTTTCTTCTCCTGTCTTTTAGTAGCAAACCTGCTGCTCTGAAATATGATTTCCTTCTTGGTGACTTGAGGATCACCTTAAAGCACAATAATAGGACTATCTTCTAAAAAATATAGTATAATTTTCAAGCTAGGATACCAGTGTCAGACTCCCCTTCCAAAATCAAAGTCTACTCTGTCCTGCTCTATCATTAATACTGGAGGTTTCACTATGAGATCAGTCTATTTGTTAGTGACGCTACTTGTTGTTACTAAACGAATTATAGATTCTGAGCTAAGAATAAAGAATTGTTTATAATTAGGGTTGCAAAACCTGTTTCTATATTCAGGAGGCATAAATGCGGTGTTTGTTTCATGGAAGAGGAAACAAATTTCCACTTCTTTGTCCAAATGGCATAGGGCTGCCAGTTCTAGGGATAATGAACCACAAATAATGAAAAAATCCTTCTAATTCTATTACATTGTACTTCTTGCTTTTTTGTTGCTTTGTCCAGAATTCTTATGTATAAAAGACTGTTCAGTTCATTATCTTGGAGCTAGCATAAAACTAAATACCAATAAATTAGTTTAAAGACATGATTATGAAATAAAACTTAATTAATGGCCACGTTCCAGCAAATCATATAGTTTCTTCCATGTAAATGTAGCTGGCCTTATAAAAGTCTCGGGCTGAGATATAACATTCCCTGGCACATTCTGGCTTAGATCAATTGCTGTGTGTTCACTTTGGTGTTTACAGCTTGATTAACTGGGAGGTGAACTCTTCCCTCTCCTGTCCTTTACAGTGTTTTTGCTCTAATGTTTGTTGATTGACTTGTTATATTAAAGTTTGGTCATAATTAAGTGTCAGTTTAGAGTTCTCGTTAATCATGTTGTCGTGGTTTAGCCCCAGCCAGCAACTAAGCACCACGCAGCCGCTCGCTCACTCCCCCTACCCCGATGGGATGGGGGAGAGAATCGGAGGAGTAAGAGTGAGAAACACTCCTGCGTTGAGATAAGAACAGTTTAATAATTGAAATAAGGTAAAATGATAATAATAATAATATAATAATGATAATAATAATAACAATATACAAAGCAAGTGATGCACAATGCAATTGCTCACCACCCGCCAACCGATACCCAGACAGTTCCCGAGCAACGATTGCTGCTCCCCGGCCAACTCCCCCCAGTTCACATACTGAGCATGATGTCATATGGTATGGAATAGCCCTTTGGTCAGTTTAGATCAACTATTCTGGCTGTGCCCCCTCCCAGTTTCTTGTGCACCTGGCAGAGCATGGGAAGCTGAAAAGTCCTTGACTAGCATAAGCAGTACTCAGCAACAACTAAACCATCAGCGTGTTATCAACATTCTTCTCCTACTAAATCCAAACCACAGCACTATGCCTGCTACTAGGAAGAAAATTAACTCTATTCCAGCTGAAACCAGGACACATGTCTTCAGCACACCTATGGATAAATTGCACATGTGCAAAATACCTCCATGAAGCCATTCAAGTAGTTCTGACATGAGCGTGGTAGAACTCATACAGCTTCAGGACAAGAAGAACCATGTTTGCTTTACTCCTCATGGACAATCACACAACTGACTTGAGTTAGCTTGAAGAAGACCAGTTTGAAATAACCTGAGGAAGAACTACCTATGATTTGAGGCAAAGTCACAATCTCTATCTAGCTGGACCTGCCTGGCTTTGCCTTTGAGTAAAGGAATGACGATATGTTAAGTAATAAGAAAAAGAAGTCATGAGGAAAAATTTAAAGCTAACTTTTTCCACAGCCTCTGAAAGAAGTTATCGAAGTAAGTGCTAAATGTCAGCAAAGTGATGTTAACACCACCACTAATACAGTTACCATTGAACTGTAAAACCTGAAAGCTTTCAGTTTCTGCAATGACTAGAACACACGGAGAAATAAATGGAAATACAAGGCAACAGGATTCATTTCAGAGAAAGAGCTGGATGCCTAGGCCCCATTTTCCAGTGAGGTAAAATGTAACCCAGCCAGCCCCTTTCGCACCCTCCTTTGAGACAGAGATTTAGCACAAGATAGGGAATCGGGAGTTCCTGAGGCTAGTCCCACATCCCTCCGCAGTCTTGCTGTGGGAGGGGACGTGGCACTAACCAGGAGCTCCAGCAGGTTTGGTTGTCCAGCCATTAATTGCCTATTCCCACACTGACTGCTGGAGCTGTGAAGGTCAACTTGATGAAGCTTAGACAGCACTTTGTGCAGCAAATAATTATCCCTGCTATCCAGCAGCTTTGTGAAAATGAAAATAACTGTGCCAACAGATAGCTGTTTTGTAACCACAGCTTTTATTTGCTGAGTTTGTATGCCTCAGTGCTCAGTTAGTTAATCACAAATCACCAGTAGACTGATTTTTTTATTAACATTAACAAAGTCCTTAGTTTTGGCTTTCTGCCTTTCTGTAGACTAGGCTTTTCTGTCTGAAATGACCCCTTATGAAGCTCAACTCACGTGCTTTATAAGTCTCTTTTCTTTTGGTTTTTGTTTTAAATTCCCCATTGCTTGTAAGACTTACCAGTAAGCAGTCTATACAAAAAGTTTGATGCTGATTTCTCCTCAAACATAGGATCTGAATTTTAACCTGTCTAGAATTTAAACACAACCTCCTCTTCAAGCAGTCTTTAAGATTAAAAGAGAGTGTTAACTTGATGCAGAGTTTTAAAACGCATGCACCTTTCCAGGCACTTAATTCAGAGATGGCTTGATGTATTTTAAGCTTTGGCAAAACATAAGAATTTTATGTTTACTGCTTGCCAAAATGCTGCACATACTCTCCTGATAGCAAGTGGAATGCTGCTTACCCTCTGAAGTATTTTATTGTTATAAATCAAACCACTGACTCTCCATTTCTAAACAAAGAAGGAATCACCAAAATTCAGCCATTTTAAGTGGAACAGTTGGAACAACAAAATAACTACCCTGGGAGCTTGTGTACATAGCTGAGGAGTCAGAGGCTAGAGAAGGCAGGTGGATGAACAGATGAGACTGCAACCTCAAAGGTTGCCAGAGGTGGAAAGCCTAGGGGTCACCCCAGGAGTAGTTCAAAAGGGTAATTCTCTGAGAAAAAGACTATTCAGAGGATGCCACCACCTGTATGGGTGTTTTAGATCATAGAATGCTTTGGGTTGGAAGGGACCTTGAGAGATCATCAAGCCCAACCCCCCTGCAGTAAGCAGGGATTGAACCTGTGAACTTGGCGTTATTAGCACCATGCTCTAACCAACTGAGCTAACCCAGCTGGTCTATATCACCTCAGGAGCATGCTGCTGAGGGTGGTCTCCCTGGCACCCCCAATTATTCTGCTTTTGTAGGGGCCAGCGTGAACAAACCAGAGTGGTTCTGCATGGTGCCTGCTTGGGAAGTGTGCTCTGGACATGCAGTTGCTGATGGCGCTTGCTCCGCAGAACCAGGCTAGGGATAGTTTGAAGTAAGACTCAGTGACTGCATAGTCAGGGACAGTCAGGTCCCTGGCGTGGACTGTTTAGTGCTATTGATCTGCTCTTGTTGGGCCTTTCTACTTGCATAGTCCGCTCTGGTGCAATTTCAGCTGCATGGACACTGAACTATAGCGAGAAGGAAGGCCATTGGATGGGCTGTGGGAAGGAAAGTTTGATCAAAACTTTGATCAAAACTTTGATCAAATCCCTGTGCTTGGACCCAGTGCACAGAGGACCTGAACGGTGCTGGAGCTGAACCTTGCCCCATCTCCTATTTATAGCGTGCACTGTCAGATCTCTAAGTTAATGCTGCATTTAGACCACTGCTAGGGAAAGCACTTATCCCCAAGCCTGATCTGAACATGCATATTTTTATGTGTATATATATGTCCATTTGGTTTCTGTGAAACTTGAAATACATGTCACAATTCATAGCTCTCATTCCTCTTGACTTGAGGTCTGTGCTGGGAGTAAAAGACTCAGACCTGCAAAGCTGACTAGGCTATTCTTAAAATCTTCTTTATGGCAAAGGGAAAGCACACCTTACGTAGCAATAAAGTAATAAATTTATTGAAATCTTAAGAATCTAAGCATAAGTAGTCCAGATCTAATAGTTACAGAAGAAGAAATAATAATACTTTAATTCAAATTAATATCCATATAATTCTTCATTTCTGCCCATTTTCCTGGTGTTATGCTCACCCCTCCACTGCCCCTCTGTGTACTCAAGTCGGCAGTTCCATTGCTGTAGCAGTGTGTCCTGGTTTCGGCTGGAATAGAGTTAATTTTCTTCCTAGTAGCAGGCATAGTGCTGTGGTTTGGATTTAGTAGGAGAAGAATGTTGATAACACGCTGATGGTTTAGTTGTTGCTGAGTACTGCTTATGCTAGTCAAGGACTTTTCAGCTTCCCATGCTCTGCCAGGTGCACAAGAAACTGGGAGGGGGCACAGCCAGGATAGTTGATCCAAACTGACCAAAGGGCTATTCCATACCATATGACGTCATGCTCAGTATATAAACTGGGGGGGGTTGGCCGGGGAGCAGCGATCGCTGCTCGGGAACTGTCTGGGTATCGGTTGGCGGGTGGTGAGCAATTGCATTGTGCATCACTTGCTTTGTATATTATTATAATCATCATTATTATATTGTTATTGTTATCGTTACTATCTTACTTTATTTCAATTATTAAACTGTTCTTATCTCAACGCAGGAATGTTTCTCACTCTTACTCCTCCGATTCTCTCCCCCATCCCATCGGGGTAGGGGGAGTGAGCGAGCGGCTGCGTGGTGCTTAGTTGCTGGCTGGGGCTAAACCACGACACAGTGGGGTTAGAGAGCTGTCAGCATGCAGGGTCCTTCTCCAGGAGAAATGTGATGTTCATGCTGATGGTTTCTGCTTCCTCACTCTAGGATCTACCTGGGGTCACTTTTATGTTTGCTAACATGCTATTACACTTTTGTCTTTGTTGGTCCACAGCTCCATGTTACATCTTAGTTTACTGTATATAGGGCCTTTTACGTATGTTAGATACTATTTCTTTGCTACTCCTCAAATTGAATTTGTCCAGCTCCAGGTCTGGGATGTCTTTACCTGACCATTGATGAGTTGTTTACAGCCACAAGGTCTCCAGTGCCACGCCTGTGCCCCATCTCTTGTCAGCTCGTGCCTATACTCCGTTATGTTGCATCCTGTATCTCCACTTCTCAAGGCCTCTGCTGTCGTATCAGGCTTGTGTTTCTTTATGGGACATCACCATTTTGGAGTCACAAATACCTCATTATGCATAGAATAACTGCTTGTTAGTGGTATGTATCTAAAACCGTGGTTGTACTCTACAAAGATAAACAAAAGTAGAAAAAATTAGCCACAGACACCCAGTCAGTTAGAGGAATTGCTGCCCCAGTTAAACCAAGTAAAAGAAAGCTGCAGGGAAGCCAAGCTGCAGATCAGGCTGAGCAAGACCAAGAAGCCTCAGTCCTGAGGCTTTGCAGACTCGGTACAGAGCTTATGGCCTGTGACTAGCAATGGCAATACTGTGTTACAGGACTACATGGCTACAGTTCAGGGAGAGTCAGGTTTGCTTAGGGCCTCTTGGAAGTGCTCAGCACCATCCAAGCTCAAAGCTGGGAAAGGAAAAATTCCCTCAAGGCGGTAGGTACACGGTCATCTTCTTTCTCTCATGCAGCAACGGGAAGAGGCAGGGTATGTTATTCACTGACATGTTGAGGTGGTGGTTTCTTTCAACACAGAGAAAATAAAGGGTTTCTGAAGCTTACTGGAACAGCCTGCTGAAACCAGGGGAGGCTTCAGTAGCCTCGTTAAACGCTACTAGCTTTTGGCTTACAAGGATCACTGAGGGCACGCGAGTGTTTGCTGAGCAGCCTCAAGCTCTTTAGAACCAGCACACAGACAAGGTTGCAGATCTCACATCTTTGCTACCAAGTCTGCTCTCAGATGTCATCAGCCACCTTCCAGTTATATCTTTTATTTCCCTTTCCTACCACCAGGATATGAGTACCACAGCTACCTACCCACAGACTTCTCTGAAATTCCTACATGCGCCTCTGACATATTCAAATTAGTTTATTTTCTAGAGCTTGGGAAGCCCAGATATGCATAAACATATATTGAAGTCCACATATTTAGCATAGCATTTAAGCATGTATTTCTGTGGAATTAGTCTCAGTGGAGAAGGTGGCACGCTTCTGTGGCTTGTTAAGCAAGGCAATACGTTAAATGCACGTGAAGTACCTGCTCAAATTTGATGCTGAATCAGGTTCTTAATTGGCTCAAAATCTACAGCTCAGCCTTGAGCCTTTCTTTCTACAGAAAACTCCTTTGGCTGGAGTGAGATGAGTCATTGCTCCCTGAGTGCAATTGTGCTTATTGCAGTCAAATAATATAAAAATCACCAGTCATGAGGGCACAGTTTGCTTCTGGTTAAACCAGTAGCAGTTGTAAATGATCATTCATATCCAGAGAGTTACACTAAAATAGAACAGAGCTTGGTTCAAATTCAGCTTCTTTGGGGAAAAAATAAAGGAGGCAGAGGGCTGTGAGCTGAACCTACAGACTACAAGGGCCAGAGGAGGATTTCTGAGTAGGAAAAACAGCTGAAGAGCCACTGCCAGAACTCTGGCTAGCCTTCTCCAGTCCCAGAAATCAGGGATTCCCTTCAGAAAAAAGCTCTTGAAAATCTGCTTCTTGACTGTCAAGAAGGAACTGACAGAGTCTAAAAGGGGGCTGCAGTATCAGTGGCTTCTGAGTACTGAAGTACTTCTGACTGGAATTCAGGAGTCTAGGTTATTTGGTATTTTTTATATCAAGGCATATTTTGATACAGCAAGTGTATTTGGCAGAATTTAGATTAAGATGTAATTGACTTGAATGGTATTAAAATGTATTAGCATGGAAGACTGATTAAGTTTTGAAAGGCAAAAGAGACTGTATTTTGTTAGGGCAGTATATACCTATATATGCAGTTATGAATACAGAAACATTCACCCCTTAGAATCGATGGTAGAAGAGGTAGCAGATGTCTGTCTTGCAAAGTTTATTTTTAACCTGGCAATGATGCTTTTCATTTCATGAATTATTGCACTGTGCAGGGTTTTCTTATGTTGTTATAGCACTGTCCTGTTTCTTCCCAGATTAAATGTTGTATCAGGAGTGGCTGAAAAAGCATTGTGCAACTATGTAGAAAATTATTAGAAGTCTGTTAACTTCTGTGCTCAGGCACAACATAAGGGCAGTCAGGCTCTTACAGGGCTCTTTCTTCACACTCCTCTTTGGCAATTGCATGCTGAGAAAGGCGAAATAACTTTCAAGCACAAACTAATTTTAAGAATACTTTAAAAACTGCAGGGCAATCAAGTTAAGGAAAGCTTACTGAGTGTACATAACTATTACTTAGGGAAGAAAGCTCCTGAAGCAGTATTGCAGGAAACTAAACTTCTGTAAAATGTAGACTCTAAGTAGAACTGAAAAGAACCCAAACCTGTGAAAACGCCCAGTCAAACCACCCAGACAACTTTATCTGGGCTCCCTCTGGTGCTGCCTTGGGCAAGAAAACAGAACCCTGAGGGAACTTTATCCAGCCATCACTAAAAAGCCTTGTTTCATTAGTTACATTACGTTAGTGGTGTCATTCCTGCAGCCTGGGGAAAGCATCACCTGGGGAAAGGCATTGGGCTCTTCTAAGGTTTGCTGGCCTGTGCTTTTCCTCTGAGTCTCCAACAACTGCTGCTGTTTCTGAATAGCCTTAGGTTCATTAAAGGTACTGAAATGTTTATTTCATCAGGGTCTGCACAGGACACCTGAGGTTTCTTCCTATTGCCTTGGCATACAATATGCATATAGTAGCTATATCCTGGGTTATGACAGGTTGGAAGGAGCTGTAGTCCAACACTTCCCTCTTTGGAGGTAGGCAACTATTACTGCGAACAGAGGGAAAAGTCATCTTTCCTCCTCAGAGCCCTTCTTCCCTGCTTTTCACAGACCACAGCCTTACTGGCCTCTCCATCTTTTCAGTGAGCCAAATTCACAGTTTTCCTATTTAGCTTCAAGATGGGGGTCTCCGTTGCCTGCCTCTTCTATGTCTTTCCTACTGCCAGCTTCCTCTCTCCAGTATGCTATTGGCTTAACCCTCTCTTAGTTTCTATTACCCTCCATAAAAGAAAACGACCATGAGTTGCATTTGTCCTTCTCGCACACTCACAGTGGCCAACACTGGCATTGAGATTACAACTCCGCATTGATTGTCCAGCTAAAGAGGACCCACCAGCCTCAAGTTCCTTATGAGTTACCTGCTGGAAAATGGTCCACAATTTAAAATGTCCTAAGGGGTTTCTGCATCCCAGGCTCTGAAAGCCCACCATTGATCAGGACTGGAGAAACCCCAAAGCATAGCACCTGGGAGGTAAATAAAGCATGGGAAGTTTATAATCAAAAAGCACAAAATTCTCTTTACTTTCCATACACTAAGGAGGAAAAAAGGGCGGGGGGAAATGTTTCCTTCTGTCTTGTTTTAAATGTCCCAGTGTGTGAACACATCAGTTACTCCAGGCACAAGTTAAAAGAGGGGTTGAAAATACAAAACCTATAATGGATGTCTAGACTCAGAATCACTCCCAACATCTTAATATTACTGCCCATGTATGGGAACAAGATGGGTATGTCCACATTCATTCAGCAGCACATTCCTCCACATTTTCTCTTATTTGTTTTACTCCACACAAATGAAATTCTCTAGCCACTTTACAGACATGTAATTAGACAGTTCCCTTCCCTTTAAAACATTTTATGTCGAGGTGTCTCAAAAGGCGTAGGACTGAGGCATGACTTTTATAGAAAGAAAAAAAAAGATTGACCACAAGGAGCAAATTAAAGTAATAGTTAAAAAATGAACTGCTAATTCAACCACATCTTCAATGGAAAATTCATATTACAATGAAAACACCAGCATATTTCTTTCTCCTTTGTGAGTTTAACTTGGAACGCCACCACGGCTTTAAAACTGGATGAAAAGCAAAGACTTTTGGAGTGAGAATTTCTAGCATCTGTTTTGCTATGGCAGCACTACAAGGAAAAAAGGCCCTTGTGTTAAAAGATAGCTGAGGATGTTTGGCTCAGTTTTCTGACCTTGATATTCATTTTGACACTAAGAAAATCTGATCACTATACCCTAATTTATTTTTTCTTAGTGAAAACTATACTTTTACACTTTGTAATTATTTCTGGTATTATTTGAGAGACATTTCCAGGACCCCCGTATGACAGTCAGGTCTTGCTTTTTTTGCAAAAGGTTACAGGATGTATAGTTTGAAAGCTGTCAAATTAAATAAAAATTACACTACAATTTAAACTGGCAATTGCATTCCTCCACTCCCTTGCCTGGTGCTAACATTTTGAGATAAAGGCCTGATTCAGCACCTTCTGCCACAGCAGTGCTCACTCTCCACTGAATTGAATGGCCATTCATTCAGTCCCTATGATAATGGGCAGATCCAGGCATATCAGTGAATGAACCCCTGAACAGGATTTGTCCCCATGCATTTATAAGAAGCTGGTTAGATCCTCAGTTAACCTCTGGACCTCTAGTTGCTGAAGCAAGATGGAGGTACTGTAAGGGCAATTACTTAAGGGTAGGAATTCATCCTATGATTACTTAACAGTGTACATTTTCAGGATTTTGCTCACCAGGAATGGTTAAAAAGTAGCCAGAATACAGTTCATACATAATAGGAATCTTACTGACATGTTAAACATTATGGAAGATGATGTTCTTGAACCAAAGGTTTAATACCGCAGTGGTTCCCACTGCGTCACAGACAGCTTTTGTGTGTTCATATTGCAGGTTGTCTGACAAATAAGTGCTGAATTTTGGCCCTCGTGATATCAGAAGTGATTTGGCACATGCTTTCAGTCATGTTTTACCACTGGCATAAAGTCTTCCGAAAAATGAGCATAGTTTTTGCTCTTTTCAAAACATAGTGTAGTTTTATCTGTAAAAATACTACAAGTTTTCAGTTATCTGCTGAAGCCTCCTTTGGATTCTTGAGTCTGCCTGCTAGGGTGTCACACTGGCACTGAGTTTTAGCTTTCACAAGTAGCAGAAGGAAGGGACTTTATAACAGCCACTGCAGTCAATGGATTTGTCAGAGTGTCTTTACACTATACCTACAGCCTCATTAAATGCAGTTTTAGCTGAAAATAATTGCCCAGTGACAGCAACAAGGAGAATACAAGCAAATAAAAAGTTTTATTTGATAAATGAGTAGACTGAGTAATTAATTTTATATCCAAGTGATCCATAGAAAAAGCAATGACAGCTGCTCAACTACAAATAAGAAAGAATTCATTTCTTTGCATGTAAAACCCGTATTGACCAACTAAGCCTTGCTAACCACTCATGAGTCAGACCATCATAAAGTAAGTTTCAAGAAATCATTTTCCTGGCAATCCATTTCCATTCCCCAGGGAAGGGTGCATTAACAAGAGAAGTTATTTTTGAAGTGACTGAGATGCAAATGTTCATTTGGTGATCCATATGCTCAACTAGGCTTGTAATTCTGATCAGTTTAGAGCAACTCATTAGACATGCAGCTCTGCTTCTGCACATGGCTAGCATTTTCCTGCTGCTAAGCTCTGAGTTCCTGCCTAGACTAACAGGGGACTAGGCAATTTCTTTACCTATGCTGCCACAAGGTCAATGTTTAGGTCAGTGTGTTTTGAGGACACTTATGACACCTTGACAGAATAAGACCCCTCACAAGATGTACCTGTGATGCTTTGTTTTAGTATATGGTGGTTTTCTTTTCAACAGCCACCTTGTGCAGGAGGGAGGAGCACAGAGATTCAGCGCTCAGCCTGCTTCTGCATGGTCTGGGATTACTCCCAAGGAGAGCTTTCTGTGACTGAGGAGACCCATTCACTCTTCTTGGGGCAGACTGTAAATCAGCTGATAGCTGTATTAACCATGGGCACCATCTCCAACCACTGTAAAAGCCTGGCCTAGTTCCCACAAAAAGATTATGTGACTGTGCTCAGAAGAGGTCTGCAAAAGTGTACTTCTGAGTGCCTGTGTTCTCAAGGGTTAAATTTTGGATGCCCCTATAAGCACACTCTTGCATGCTGTCCAGTAAACCAGGGGTAAAGCAACAGGACAGAGTAGGAAGCCCTGACCTCGAACTGGGCTGCAGCAATTTCTGAGGCTACTCAGGTGTGACTCCAGTAAGGGATTAGGATGGCACCCGACCTCCAGGTTTTAGGTGATTTGCCCAAGAATAATCCAAAAGATCAGGGCTTCCCATTCTCTCCTGTTGCTCTACCCTTGGTTTACCAGAGAGCATGCAAGAGCGTGCTTAATGAGTTTTTTTCTGAACTCTCTAACATCAGTAAGAAGAGTGATCTCAGAGTTTTGGTTATACACGGAAAACCAGGTGCCTATATGCAAATTAAAACCAGCCAAATGACCTGCTTCAAGCATGTAGCTCCCTTTTACAGCTGTTTTCCAAGGAGCACAGTGCAAAGGTAAATTTTGCCCCAGCTTGTATTGTGAGAAATAAGAGTGTGAAATACTTTCCTTTTCACACCTCTGTCCATTCAGACAGTTTTCACAGAAATCAGACAAAATGGTGACTAAGCCATGTAAGTCCTATGCAGAAGAGTGTCCTGGTTTCAGCTGGGATAGAGTTTGTTTTCTTCCTAGCAGCAGGCATAGTGCTGTGTTTTGGATTTAGTAGGAGAAGAATGTTGATAACAGGCTGATGTTTTTAGTTGTTGCTGAGTACTGCTTATGCTAGTCAAGGACTTTTCAGCTTCCCATGCTCTGCCAGGTGCACAAGAAACTGGGAGGGGGCACAGCCAGAATAGTTGATCCAAACTGACCAAAGGGCTATTCCATACCATATGACATCATGCTCAGTATAGAAACTGGGGGGGGGGGTTGGCTGGGGAGCAGCGATTGCTGCTCGGGAAACTGTCTGGGTATCGGTCGGCGGGTGGTGAACAATTGCATTGTGCATCACTTGCTTTGTATATTATCATTACTATTATTATTATATTGTTATTGTTACTGCTACTACTATTTTACTTTATTTTATTTCAATTATTAAACTGTTCTTATTTTTTCCTCACTCTTACTCTTCTGATTCTCTCCCCCATCCCATCGGGGTAGGGGGAGTGAGTGAGTGGCTGCGTGGTGCTTAGTTGCTGGCTGGGGCTAAACCACAAAAAAGAGATAACAAAAGGACCACAAGGATCAGTCGCTGGGGCTGCCTTGTGGTGTGAGAATCTGCCACCACCCCTTCCCCATACCCCACCGCTACTCTAACCTGGACTGCCAGACATAGTGATTGCCACGATGTCTGTGGCGTCTTGCTTGGATCTGCCTAGGGTAGACATCACAAGTGCCAAAGGAGGCAGAAGGACATGAAAACTTGTATAAACATGTAGTGCATGAAATTTTGCAGTTGCCGTGCTTTGACTTTGACCTTAGTTCTTTCTTCCACTCACATCTCCCTAACCATGTCTGAAGGTGGATTTGCTGCCAAACCATCTTTGTTGCAATTTATTTTTTTATATTACTGAGATGAAAGTCAGCATACATCAATGTAGACACTGATACGCTTTCATATACATATTCTGTTTAATGTAACTTGAGGCACAAAATCTTGAAACTTTAACAAATTCCAAATTTTGCTGGCCCTGGCAGAAGGCAAACTCCCTGCCTGTCTTTCCTAAGAGAGGTCTGTTTCAGCAGATCTAAGAAGTTGCAAAGATCATCCCTTGGTTAACTCCAACTCCTGAAAATGACAGGCATTTCTCATTTGAGTTTTCAAGATGATTGTACTATGTGTATTGTTGTGTTTCCATAGAACTGTAAACACTGATCAGGTGTTTCCAACAAAAAGATCAGTTTTTACCTCAGAGGCTGTAGGGTCAGCTTTGACTATTGCGCTGTACTAGAACAAAGGTAAGAGTTTGTCTTTGTTCTGTTAACTAGATAGCAGAATACATTGCTGTTTGTTGGGGAGCCAGCAAGCTCCAAGACAGCATACTGGGACGGCTTTAGTCCAGCATCTCTGTGTGGAGTTGTATTCCTCCGTGGAGTGTGTGTGTGTGTGTATGCAGGTCCGTGTTGGGAGTTACTCCAATGTATTAAATTTATGCATGTTGGATATAGAGAAAAATTGCGTAGAAATGTAAATGACAGTGGAGAAAAGCAGGCTAGAAAAGTTGTGTGTGTTCTATAGAAGTAAAAGTGAGGCTCGGGTTTTTTTCTCCTTACTATCATTTCTGTGGTAAATTGTTAGTCCATTTAATTTACAGTACTCATAAGAAACGCCAATGGGATAGTTCCCTAATACAGATGGATCAAAAATAAAGTGATACAACGTGCTTGGAATTTTAATATCAAGGATAAAAACACTAAAACTCTACAAAGAACCAACATTGTACACAACCCATGCTTTATGTATTTAATTTATCTGCTTAGTACAGAGGCAGCATCTGTTTTCAGTGAGATGCTGCTTTCTTTTTTTTTCCCCTAACTCAGCAGCTGGGATAAATGAAATAGTAGTTAAAGACCAAATTAACAGTTTGAGGGCCACAAGTCTGCTGGAATGAGGGGAAGGGAGGACAGTTGAGGAGGACAGTGACAGGAGGAATTGTAACCTCTAGATGTCCCAATAATAACTCCCAGGCACATGATCTCATAATGTGGTATGTATTATGCTTCACAGTAGACCGCTCTATCTCAGCAAAGTTTCTCACAGTGCTGCTAATTCTTCTGTTATCCCTTTCCTCCCACAGTACTGCAGAGAGGAGACGAGTGAAGGAGAGGTTCTTCTGAACCCACCGCACATCACTGATGCTGGCAGCTCCCAACAAGACATGGGCCACAGTGTTGCGATAGGAATAAACCTGACTTGCTCCACTCTGTAACTGGAGAGCCAAGCATTTTGGCCTCAAGTCACGTTCTTAAGCTTCTCCCTGGATTCCAGCTTCCAAAATACCAAAGTATAAATTCTCTTCTTTCTTCTTTGCTCTCCAGCTCTCTGGCTCACCACCTCAACCTTCTCCAGCAGCTGAGAGCGAGGAAGCTGCAGGAGCAGTCAGGAACTGGTCTGACTAGAAGAAACAACAGAGCCTTGGTAACCAGCAGGGCAGAAGAGAGGTGAGATGAGCTTCTCAGTCCTCAGCAACTGACTGCCGACACACTCTGGAGATGCCGTCAAGAAGAGGAGCCCCTGACTGCTAAGGAAGGCGAGGAGGAGGGACCAGGAATAAATGGACTGGTGTGGAAAGGTATTTGTGGGTGCATGGCTGAGTGGAGAGAGAGAGGGGCTGGAATGACTGACAACAAGGAATAGTGTAATAAGTTTAAATTGCCTTTATTCTAATGAAGAAAACTAGTCATTATTATTTTAATCATCCCAATTGAGATATTCAAGCTTTTACCACACCAGATTGTCCTGATCAGGGCTCTATCACAGCTTGAATAACCAAACCTATCTGTTTATGTACCCTTTCTAGCCCTGCATTTTCTGTTAGAGGGTCTGAACCTTTCTTACACTTACATCTCTTCATACTGCCAGAGAGATATAAAAAGGACTGAGTGGAATTAGAATAATAGCCAGAATATCCTTCATTTCCTTCTCTCAATGTCTGTGCGGCACTGCAGAGCACTTGTTGCTGGTTTTCACCTTAGGGAGGGTTATTGGCTTTAACAATGGCACATTGAAGCGGAGCTGAAGTGTGTAATTCCCCCGCCCCCTCCCAGTTACCCTGCCCTTTGCAATAGTTAATACAGAACCCACAGTATAAGCCAGTCTCTGAAGAGTGCAGCCTGGTCCCCAGTGGCGGATCACCCTGCGAGGAGCTAGAACATTTTGGATGAGAAGCCCTGCACAAATGCAAGATGATAGTGCTGATAGTATTAACTACCTTGTAGTTGTGCATTGCAGGGGTCAGAGATGGCTGAATGATCTCAGAAACAGTATTTGCAGTAATAGTTTTGCACAAAGAGGTCACTTAGAGATAAAGTGGCAGTTAATTCAAAACAGAATTTCAGACTTAGCTTTGCCTTTCCCCCCTCTTTGAAGGAAATGAGAGGTGACACAATTGGATTAGATACACATTTTAGGCTTTTTCAGAAACCAGGATATTATTTACTGAAAAGATTGTAATAGTTCCAAGCTGATAAATGCAGTACATTGTTTTTGGCATGCATATCAATTCTTAAAACAAATACTATTTACCAGAAATTTTGTAGAAGCTCCTTTGGACTCTCGACAGTGTATTAGGTAAATATGGGCTTTATAGCACTATAGGAAAATGTACATTTTTACAGAAGCTTTGCAAAGTTTGGCAACGCCTTCCAGCCCAAACCTCTTTATTCTATAACAAAGCTCTTGAGATTCATTTTTTACGACTTAGTTGCCAAAGTCCACAAAACTTGGACTACTCTTAACATGACAGCAAGAGAGTGAGGGAGATAGAGATGTACTTTGATTGGCAAATGTGTCAGGAGTGGAGATATAAAAATGAGAAAGAGTCTGAAGTGAAGTAGTTCCAGAAACCCAGAAGTAACAAAGGATCCCTTCCTTCTCCAACACCATGGTATCTGGGATCACAGGAGGTGAAGGTGGTCTGGTCTGCCAAGGAAAGCATGAAAAGCTTCCTTCTAGAAAGCACCTCTGCTCCTGTGTGCACACATGCACACAAAACACATATGCCATCTAGTACAAGTGTGTGTATACAAATTCAGGTTTTATTTACACACAGATACCTACCTCAGTGCAGATATATAGACTACAATTATTTAATTTGCTTTCGTTACAGAAATTGCTGGCAATAGGTACAGTAGCTCTTTTGAGGTGGACCACTTCTCTCAGCCTGCTCTTTCTAGCAGCCAGATAGTTTCATCTTTGCTAGAGCTTTGTGAAATATTTTATTTGCTGTGGAACTACGAATCAGGAAGGATTCACCTGCTTTGGAGTGTGTGCCCAAAACCAGAACTGGCAGGACATCTTGTAATGTGTTGCATCCAAATACTGTCTTGCCAATGCTGGAATTAAATTGTCTAGCTCAGTTTTGATAGCTCCAGATTCCTGGAGGTTCAACTTATTGGAAATCCAGAGCCCTTTCCATGGCCTAGGCCTGATGGCCAAGCTCCAGAAAAAATCAGTGTGGCTCACTGTGTTCTTCTGGACAGAGTGGGTGCCTTTTTGGCCAGCCTATTTTATCCAGCAGGAAGGAGAGCCACATCAGGGTCCAGTGTGGGGCCAGGACCAGATGTTGCCCTCTTACTGTCCAAAGCGAGCCGGTCTCCATCATCCAGGTGGGAACCTGGGGCTGTCTTCTGAGACAGACTCACCTGTGTAGCTCTGTGAGCTGCCTGCCTGCAGTTTGTGTCCCCCCCCACACCTGGCTTAGTAACATCTTATGCATGTTATTCAGTGGAAACCTTATGGCTTCAGTAGAGATCAAGTGCTTTCCTGCTTCTGTTCACCTGTGGAAAGCACCTGAAACCTCCTGTGTCCAAGTACAGGACTGTGTTAAAGGATAGCAGTCCTCTAAGGTGGTTTTTGGTGACTTTTCAGGCCACTGACTTGCAAGAATGAAGAAATCTTACTACAGATCAGCTGGGATATATTCAAGGAAGTGATACAAAACAAAGTGAAGGAAGTTATTGGAAAGTACACATCGTTAACGACAGTCTAGACGAGCAATAAAACAAGGCACTATGGGGAAAATGTAAACAAGCCAAGGCTGAAGGGAAACAAAAGAAGTAAAAGTATCTTGCAGAAAACTGAGCAAATCATTCTGAGGCTGGACAAGCAGGGAAAGATCTGAGGGAAGACCAAGACAGCAAAGCACAAGAGCAGTGTGCTAAAGGTTAATTTCTGTGGAAATGCAGTTGGGCCAATAATACCAACAATTAGGGGAAAAAAAGAGTGGTGAACCACACACCACAAAGGTGAAGTAAATATGGAAGAAATATTTTGAAGCTTGCCTTAGCCAGCTTTAGAAACTTGCAGTCCACCCTGCAATGCAAACACAGTAGACATGCTTGAATGGGCTCAGTTCCTTCATCAGAAAACTCTGCTCCAAGAAAGAGTTAAAGGCAGATGTCCACCAAGAAGAGTTAAATAGCACAGCTGGCTTTTTAGGGGCTGGAGGAACAAATTCTGCCAAAGCAGAAAAAAATATCTGAAAAGGTATATTGGAGCAAGTGGAGGTTCAAGGCAGCTGAATAAAGAAAATAGCTGAATGAACCCTGAGGAAAAGAGTTCCTTTCATTCCAAGGAATCCAGAGGTATAAGTTCATTGTCCTGATGAAATCAATTGTCAACAGGCTGCAGTTATCTGTAGAGTAGATGGAAGAGACAGTGTGACTTCAAATCAGGGTATGTTGCAGTGGTCAAGGTATCAGTCCTCCAGCAGTACCTGGAAAAGTACAGAGTGGAGGCACTCCAGTGTGACTCCACTGTCACTGTTTCTGCTGGATTCATCGCAGCATTCAGCTGAGATATGTTGTGGGAAGTAGAAGAAACATAGGGAGCTCCACATAAATGTACTGATAAAAGCTATGCTTGAACTCCTACACAACAGTGCCATAATGGGCGTTAAGCAATTGCTTCATATAAAAATTTAGTGAATGACAAAACAGTATGAATTCACCATCACTCTTTTTGGTTTTAATCAGGTATTAGAAATACTAGATGTATTGGAGAACAAAGCCACTGATGGTCTGATGTTAAGGTCCATATGCAGGTGCAATTGCATATCTGACAGATATTCTTAGCAGACAAAACTGGAGGAATTATTTAACAATAATTGTTATGTAGATGAATTAGTTGCAGCTAGGAAAAGGAAGTTATAAAACAAGCAGGTCATTTTGTGCTCCTTGTAAACTTCATCTTTGCTAGGCATCATTGTGTTTGAGATTAAAAGTATTGCATTAAAGTGTTATATTTAATGTCAAATACAAATTTATCGAGACACTGCATGAACAGTATGTTTTCGTGGACTGAACAATGTAGTCAATGAAAGTAGATAACCAAGCACTCAAAGGCTGAAGTTGGAACAATAGCAGAAGTAAAGTGCAATCATTTGAAGACAAACGAGGAAACTGGAAGGAGGGTAGGAGGTGAAATCAAGGCATGGGAACGACTGAACCTGAAAAGATTACGATGGTGGGAATACTGCAGAAATCACACAGATAACAGATGTCAGAGATAGTCATGCAAATGCAGCCAAGGTCAGTTCAACAAGAAACAGACTGAACGGGTTGGTCTGAATGGGTCCAGCTAAGTGGGCTGGCACCCTATGCAGGGATGTAGCCAAACTGGACTCAGTGGAGAAACAAGTCCCTGGGCAGGGACAAGCAGCAACGCTGCTCTGTTTCTGGTTTCTGCTGAAAGCCGGGGAGATGCAGAGAAAGAAGGCATTTAAAGAGAACATTCATAGTTGCCTGTAAAAGTTTTGATGCATAAATTAAGGCTTCAGTGTAACTTGTCTGTGGTCTCCTGTACACTGGTTGTGATGTTTTACTGAAGCCATCCTGTATGTTCCTAGAAAGCCTATCTCAGATTTTCATGGAGCTTGTGCCTTAAAATCTGTGACTGAAATCCTTGTAAGACCAAACCATGGCAGACAAACTTAGACCTGAATATTAATCAACTGTTCAGCAGTATTAAAGATCATATTGCAACCAAATTTTCTCTGCCTGCAATTTGGCACCAAAAGGAGCTGTAATCTGGAGGGTGTGCATCCTTATAGACTAGACCTACTGAAACAAATACATTTGCACTCCCAGAGACCTTTGGACAGCTCTAGTCTTTATTGTGGCCTGTAGGGAGACTGGCTTTTCCTGTCTGTACAGTATCTTTCAGACATATTTTCCGTGAATGATAAAATCAGGAGAATGTGTGGGGGTATATGAGGCCACCTGGGTTCTGTGTCTTATAGTAGACACGGGGCTTTGTTTTGTGATTGTTTTTTGCTTTGAATACTGCTTATCATCTCTGTCCCAATGTATAGTCTGTGGTCTTTAAAGCAGAGTATCTAATGCCCTTGGCACTGACTTACCCAGCCTTGTAGAAAACCAGCTAACTTATGGCAATGGATGGGAATTCGCACCATTTTGCTTAATGAACTGCTTGAGAAAAGCAAGTGTCCCATCTAACAGACACTCAAAAGAGCAAAACAAACCCAAACTCCTGTTGTGTGGCTTGTCATGTTGCCGTGTCTTGAAGACCGTATTTAACACCACTTGCCAATGGTTGTCTCTGTAACCCAAGAGTTCCTGATATGAATATGGTAGTGTCATTTGTCATTAAAGGAGACTCTTGCTCAGTTCAGTATCTTCCAGTTAAATCTCTCTTCTCTTTACCTGCTGCCATTTGCAAGCCTAAACAGTCCTTGCAAACGTTAAAATCAGGAGAGCTCTGATTTGTTTTTCATGCTTTTGATTTTCTGCTTTACATGATGTATGGTAAGATTTATTATAGCTCAGAGGAACAAAGCAGTTGCTATACAATCTAGCCCAGGCAAGGGGTCTTGGCAATGGCCAAAAAGTAATAGTCATGGTCCCTGAAAAGATTTTGCTCAGACTTTCTGAAAGAATTCACCTTTGAGGCAGAGAGCAAGCATGGAAAAATGCAGCCCCAAAGGTCAGCATTTTGCAATGCTTATGGCATATGAAAATAGGAGGTTGTGATGGAAACTATGGTGCAATCACAGTGACAATGGGTGCAGCCAACACCCCTGTGCCATCTTCTTGTCACGAAACAATCATTTTCTTCCCCTGTAATATTGTGAATTATATTTTACTTCCTCTCAAAGTTTAGTTCAGTAGATAAATGATGACAACTCTGCTTTATACAAAATTTGATCTTAAAGTTGAGTCTTTTTAGCACTGTCTGGACAAATGTTTGCACTTTACTTTTGGAAGACCACTTTCCTAATCTTTTTGTAGTAGGGATGCCATGATCTATGTTGGCAATAGTAATCCTGGGGATAGTCTTTGTACATACACCCTGTACTGCAAACTCTGTACCCTTCCCTTTATTACCCTCTTTTTGTGCACTTTCAGTAGTGTCATAAGCTCTGTTAACCTCAATAGTTGTCCGTAGGCTCACTTCATAATCCTCTTTGATAAAGTTTGGCAAAAGTACACACTTCAGTTCCTTTCCTTCAAGCCAGAGGTTATTTTCCAGGAAGACGCAATCAGAATGCACAAAGGTACTCACTTAATTTGTTCTACCTTTTTAGTACTGCTTCCTGAGAGGCCATCTAGTCTGGGCATCTGAAACTGGTAATAGTTATGCCACATTTTTGTCCCAAATAGTCACAGGCTTTTACAACTCAAAGAAATTCGGTAAAGAAAGTCCGGAACAGGTATTTTCACAGGGCTCTTATTGCTGCTCATGAAAATAATTTTCAAGTAAAATAATCCATTATTTCTCAAATTACTCCAAAGCAGAACTCCATTAAAATATTACTGCACTTTAAAGGTAAGGAAAAAACTAACCTACCTGCTGGATACTGCTAAGAAATGTGTTTGAGAATTAGAGATTGTAGCCCGGTGGGGGAGAATTCAGAGTGGACTTTTCCGATTCAGTGAGCCCAATAAACTGAAATCTGACTGGGAGAGATTTCCCTTCCCCTTGCTGTCTTCCAAAGTGTGCTATTGAAGATACATGACAGGATACAGCTGGGAGGCACTGAATATGCAAATTTCTCTTTGACTGAGGAACATTCTTTGTGCCACAGAAAACACATCCATAGAAGGAGGGATCCAATGGCTGAGAAGCTGGGACTTTTCAGCATTCCCCAGAAGGATTTCTGGTCATCAGGACAGCTCTAACTAGGGAAATTCACACTTGAGGAGAAGCCACAGGAACACCAGGGGGACTGACCATCATGGGTCAAGTAGATGAAAATGCCAGATCAGAGAAAGCTGCCTCCCTTTCTCATGGTCAGTGTTTCTTGCAGCTGACTGCTTTCAGCTCTGCTTCTCCCAGCATCCCCTGGAGCAGCTCTTCTGGACCATAATCCTTGGCCATTTTTTAGGCCAAACATTCTGCTTGTAGCTGAGAGCAATTTTCAGGATTGGGTCCTGCAGAGCATAGTTCTCCATGGCTGTAGATTCAAACCTACTACAACAAACCCAAGTTATGTTAGAGCTGTGACCTGAGTGACCTGGAAAGCTGTCTGTCCTTGCTCTCATAAAGATGAGCAGGGAAGTACTACAGGAAGCATCTTTGCCTACAGGAAGCATCTTTGCCCGCTGGGGTGCTACCAGCAATGTGAGCAGATCATCCCCATGGAGAGATTTATGCATCCTGCTGGCTCATGATGTGGCAAACCGAGCATGCACCCACCACAGAGTTTCAGAAAGCAAAGACATGTGGCCCACTTCCAGGAATCTGAGGTGAATTTTGGCTTCTCTGGACATTTTGACCAGATTGGCAGGGGAGGGGAAATTAAAATCCCTCTTGGATCTGAAGCCCATTGTCATTTTCACTCTGGTGTGGAAAGTCAGCTTGGATTTGAATTCCTGCTTCTGAATCTGCCCCAGCTCTGGGCTAGAACCAAAACCAGAGGATGCTCGTTTCCGCAGCCGGGGAGAAGGCAGCCAAACGTGCCTGGGAATGAGCAGCTTTTCGCAGGGGACTGTTTTTTCTCCAGAGCTTTCTGCTACCTGATAATCCTTTTGACATCTTGGGTGGTAACATGTCAGTACTTCTGTCATCAAGAAGCAACACCTCTGGCAGGAGCTTAAATTTGGAAGCTGAGGTTTGTCATCGAAGTCCTTCCATCCTTAGCAGGACAGCAGTCTTGCTGAGGCTCTGACACCCCGAGCCAGTCAGACGAAGAACCACCACCTTCCCTAATGTGAACAGACAAGACACATCTCAGCAACTGTAGTCTTTGCGAAGCCACATTATTTGCGATGAAGTTGAAGCTTTTGAAAGCATTAACTGCTGCGGTATCAGGGTTTCCGCAAAGGTCACTGCTCGCTTCATTTAGAACAGAGCTGGGGCCTCCTCAGCCAGATCCTTCCGTGTGATGCTCATCAAGTGGAATAGAATCCTGTTCCAATTATATGCTTTTCATGCACACAAATCTCCCTTAGGAACGACAGTGTCAGCCACAACGTCTCATGATGCAAAGAACATATGGTGGAGAGCTTGTACACAAACCACCACTTTAAACTGTAGCAGGCTAGGTAACGTGCTGTGAATTCCTTGGTGCGGCCACTGTTGCAATGTCAACAAAGAAGTAACAAAAGAAAGAAGATGGAAAAATGTGTATCAATCGTCCCAAGAGTGCACATGTGCAGTAAGAGCATGGTGTCTGATTTCTTCGGAGTATGAAGATTCATGTGCCCCTTACCATTAACATGCTTGGAGAACTGTATTTCCTAAAGCACCATCAGGTCCAATGTTTTAACCAATCTCATGGGAACGTGTGTAATGAATTTTAGCCCTTTCAATTCTTTTTTTATCAAGAACTTCATCAATAAGAAGCACATGAATGGTTTGATTTACACTTTAGATGAATACTGTAACGCACAGGGGAAAAATACAAAAAAATAGGAGACTATTTTAAAACAATTAAAGAAAACATACAGTAAAGAAAGTGCAAAATCACTGGATGGTTTCTCTGTGTTTAACAAGAAGCAGTTTTGGATTAAATACTTTGAATATCTCATATTCAAGTGTTCTGGTTTGGAAAGTATATATTTCTATTTCCATATGAGAAAGTCAGTGAAACTTTAGCTGCAGGGGATCTTCTAGTAAGCTTATGAATATGAAAATAATTTTTAGGTTAGTTTCTTACTTTTAAAATTAAATTCTTTCATGTGCACAGCAATGTGGGGTTTTTTTACCATTTTTAATGGATGCAGTCTTAATCCTGGAGGTGTCACATACTGAATGACTAGGTATAATTCAAAAAATGCTTGATGAAATGGTATTTGGGCTTAGTTCTGCACTGTGTGTTAAATGTTGTTATTGTTAGTATGAAGTGGGTAGTTTCTGTTGCATTAGTTTTATAGTACTTGCTTTCAAATCAAGACATATTTTGAAGTAATGAGTCCATGGACAATTTAGGCAGCATTCCTACCAATTTTTCATTAACACTTCTACTAACTGAAAGCCTTGCTATTATTGATGCAATGTTTCAAAAGCCTACAATAAAAATAGAAAAAATAGCTTGTGTAGATTAACATGGAAAGCCAGCTGGTACATGCAGAAAACATTAAGTTCTAGTAGTTTAGTACTGACATATAAAAGCAGTGTTTGGGCTGCAGGACTGAAATTGCTGCAGAATACAGAGCGCCACGAATCATGGCAGAATAGTTCTGGCCCCCAGCCAGCAGAACTGAATGCTTTACCAAATTGTTTTGACTTGGAGGGTGCACTAAAAAGAAATGTGCTATTACAAGAGATAAATTTTTGTGCTTTTCCTTCCCATCTTTACTGTATTTGTCATGAAACTCTTCTAAGGTTTGGCTGTACTGTACTATTATTCCAGTGTTACAGAGGGAGCCTGAGTCGTGAGGGACCACGTGTGCTACAGTGTTTAGGCACGAGTGTGATTTCTCTGGGAGCTGTACTCCTCAGTACTTCTGAGGATCTGGGCAAAGGTAGACAAGGCTCAGCTTCACACAGATATTTAGATGCATAAAACTACAAGTAGGTGTTTAGTGGTTCTCAGGTGACATGTCTGCTCAGGACATCTTCATCATCATCTTCATTCATCAGAACTTATTTTGTGCAAGGTCCATTTCTAGTCTTGTGTTTGATTTTATATAACAATCCCAATTTGTTTATATCCCATGTCTGGTTTTTAATTCATGAATTTGGTGTTCACAGGAACAGCAATTTTTTTTTTCTTGTCTTAATCCTGAGACAAAGAGATAAGGCTTGAAGTGTCACTCTGTCTTTGCCATTCCTACTGCACACATCCTCATGGGCTGAGGGTGACTCTCCACGTGAGAAGCTCAAAACACTGTTTCAGTAAAAGAACTAACTTTTGGATCGAGGATAAGTTGAAGGTGCAGGTCTGATGTGTAGGACTAACTTTTCTGCCAGGAATTCTAGTTTTATTGTCCCTTTTCCTAACTTAACTCTATCCAGAGCCAACATAAGAGCTGAAAAAATGCCCTGAGCAAGCCTCTTATCATCATGGGATTTCCTGCTCAGCTTTATTGATTGAAGAAGTTTGGATAAGTATTTCAACTTATCTAGCCCAAACTTTTGAACTCTTACCTTTTGTTGCTGTAAGGAGACAGGTTTATGAGCTTCGGTACTGAGGTAAAGCTAAAGAAACAACACGTGAGCTTATGCATTTTGGAGGGCATGAACTAACAAATTAGCTTCTCCCTTTAGCCCCCCCCCCCCCCCCCCCCAGGAACATGTGGTCACCCACCAGGAAACAATGCTTGTTTAAGATAGTTTGCTTGTAATAAAAGAGGAGTAAGAGCTGAGCACAGACAGCTATTGGCAGGCAGCTGACTTGTGGTAACCCATGTTCTGCTCTTCCTCTGCTGGCCACGCACTCCTCTTGGTCCTCTTGTAGGAGCTCCCAAGCTTGGGTGACCTCTAGATGAGGTGCCTCAGATCACTAGACTGGCAGAAAAGTAATCCTGCAGAAAGGAATATAAATATGTCACTTTCTGTCTGATTTAGCAAGCTGATGGGATTCTCTGAGGGGGTCGGACAAGCACCAGAGATAGGGCAAAGGTAGGGAAGGGACAGCACAATTAAAGCAGAGAGAAAATGGGGGATGAGAAACTGGAAGACCGCTTTGCATAGCCATGAGCAGTGTAGTCAACTCAGTCATCTTCTGGAGCCTCTCCATAGCTTCCTGGGAGAGAGGTTTTGTAGTCCTCATTTCCTGCTAAGAGCCCTGATTACCTGTGGGCTCTCTGCTAAACAGATGAATGGAAAACAGTATTCAAAGAAAGTTATTTACATTTTCAAGTCAAGCGTGCAAAGCTGGGAAATGCCCGTGCAACTTAAATTGTACCCTCTGCTCCGCCAGTCTGTCTTCTGGAATGGGATAGGGATCTACAGGGTATTAGCAAAACAGCACAGGAATTAAAAACTGAACTGTAGTGTGTTTGCACAAAGTGTGATATGTATCACTCAGAGCATATTCTCATATTACGCTCTCCCAATGACCCCTCACACTACAGCTGATTTCATGGGCACCGTGTTGCCATGGATGACGATTTGGGGGATGTGTGGGACTAGCACATCAGCATATTCACATTCAGTTATGATTTGGGCAGTTTCCCAAACTTTGGCAGAAGAAAGAAGAGGAAAGGTGTAATTGGGGGTTTTTAATAATGTATAATTCAGTTACAGCTAAACAGAATTTAATTGGATAGTGAAAAAGAATTTCTAGTATAGGTGCTTCATCCCATGACATCGCAGAGGGCTCTGCAAACAGAAGAGCTTATCTGAAAGCAGAAAAAGGCACTCACAAACATTTTTTTATATATATATAATGAAAACTGATAGGAGCTGTTGCCATCTCCCTCAGTAAATATAGAGAAAGAGATACCAGTGCAACAGGTTCATGGATTTGGGGAACAATCCAAGTCGTGTGAAATTCTTTAGTCTCTGGCAAAGTAAAAAAAATCACATCTAACTGTTGTCCTTTTAAATGTAAAACAGCTGCTGCGTACTGGCACTGCCTGAATGCCTACATACTTGACCACTTGACGGCAGAATTCCAGCCTCTAGTTTCCTATGGTTGCATATCACGACATTATTAATGTCTGTTAATGGCATTTAAATGTCTGTTTACCAATGCTGCTGAGGAAAGGAGAGAATTTGCTTTTGCTAATGTGTTCTCTGTGAATTTGAGGTGGGCAGAATTTTGTTAGTAAACAGCTCACCCTGTGTGTTGAAATCCTTTTTCCTCCCAAACAAAAAGGAATGAAGTTAACCTGGCATCGGCTGGACCATGGGATGTCCCTGCAGGTGATGCTGAGCTACAGGTGTATTGGACTAGCTTGCTGACATATGTAATTCCTGGAAGCAGTATCCTTGGGAACAGGGACACAGAAGAAGGATATCCAAGTGCTATCACATTAGCCTTTCTAGTGCTGCAGTAACTTCCCTTTCACTGCTGCTGTTTGCATTCAGTTCTGGGAATCCCGTCAAATACCATGGTGGTACCAATGGCAGAGTACAGGCTTTATAGATGGCAAACATTCACACCTCTTCCTTGCTGTGTTCCAGGTATGCTACTTTCCCCAATTCAAATCAGCACTATCTGTGTTTTCTGCATCTAGGAAATAAGAGCAGAAAGGCACTGAAACAAACCCAGAATAAGTCATCAAAGGGAAAGAGTGTTGTGGCTAAACAGATTGGAAACTTTGGTGGTCAGGGATTTCAGCTGCATCCGTGGCTGCTACAGCTCAGTGTGTTACAACTGTAGTATGAATTTATTTCAGATGAGTTTCAGCCTCCATTTTGCCAACAGGAAAGGGGTAATCAATAATGTCCACTTTTTATTCTTCTTACTCTTTTCTTAGCATTATACAACCACTTGTAACCTTATTTATTTAGGCAATAAGGCCTTTAAGGGACTTTGATCAGCCTGGCTAAAGTTTCTTCAAAGATTAACTGACGTTCTTTAAAAGTACATCAGTTTCCTCTTAAGCAGGTATTTGCTTAACACCTAACTGGGTGTCGAGTGCTAGGTAGTTATAAAGTTTGCTGGGCTCAGCTGTAGATTTCCTTAAGACATACTGCTGACATCACTGAGTCTCCTCTCAGACTATTTTTTTTCCCTCTCTCTATTTCCCCCTCCCTTCTTCTCCTCCCTCTCTCTCTCCAGTTTCTTTATTCAGGTAATTCCAACTCAGACTTATTCCAACTTGTTTTTGACTGACAGTGAGGGAAGGGAGACTCTCTGAGGGTTTGTGGTTGTGTTTTTTTTTTTTTAAACCGTGCACACATGTTTTATTGAAAAGACATCCAACTTTTTAGAAAAAAGATTGTTTGACTTGTCATGACGATAACATCTAGTAAGGAAGCTGAACATTGGTCTTTTACAGGTAAGAAGTATTTGTCAAAAATGCATACATGCTTAGCAGTGCTTTGAAAACTGTGTGGAACTGAAAGCTAACGAGTAGGTCCTTTTCCTATTTTTCTCTTTTTTTAGTAAATCAGGGATTTAGAATGTCTGTAAAATAAAAATGTTTATAAGATTATACCTTCTTGTGAACTTTGAGATACAGGCAGTTTAGCGATGATAAATCAAAAGCTGTCATAGTTTGGTCTTTCCACTGATGCAAGCTACTGAATGTGAGGTTTGTAACGTATGTGGCTGATATTTTTATGTGTTGGGGAGGGGGGCAGATACTGGACCTATTTTTGTAAATGTTTGCCTGTCAAAGACTTTCTTATAGAAATACATAGTGCTTTTTAGGCTCTTAGAAGCATATCTTTCAGTCAGCTCTTGTTCTTTTTTCAATGCAGAAATCAGTTTTAGTTGACATAGTGGGAAAACTTGCCTAGAACTTTATACAGTCCCTGTTACCTATCTGTATAAGAAAAGATTATGTAAGTTTTCTGTGGTAGGTATAAGGAATGTAAACATGTCTGAGCTGCAGAACATTATGCATTTTCTTCCAGCTTTTGCATGTGTCTTCATATTACTTGTTTACAACCGGTTCGGCTTATCCTCAGTAATCACAGTTCGAGCCTTTGGTGCAAATTCCCCTCTATTTCAGTGTAGCTCGGTTTTGCCTCCCTTTTTATTTCCATACAGGGATCATGCTGTAAAGAGATTTACAGATAAGTTTCTTTTTTTCTCCGTGATGTGCTGGTTGCAAAAAGAAACAAAGCTGGCTTTCCTTTGTGAACCAGGAGTATCTATATTACTTTTCAACTAACCTTGTTTCCTCATTTGCCTTTGGCTGTATTGTATTTAGAGGCATGTCTGGCGTCTTTCTGATCACAGTGCCTGCGTACCTATCTGCCGCCAAGCCTATTGTCTGTGTTCTCCTGTGATATTATTACCTGTGATTTCTTCTTTTAAAATTGACGGGGAAAGGAGGCTATTTGCTATTACAGAAATGTCTTCTTTATTTCCTTGGTTGTAAAATGTCACTATGCTCTCTGCACTCCCTAATAATCAGCTTATAGGAGGGGGGAATCAAGCCTGGAATGTAATGTAGTGCTGGTTGTACAGTACAAACTGGCATTGCTTTTGTAAAGCAGAGTGTAGACGAGACCAAAAACTTCCCCAAGAATTTCATCCCAGTAAATGAGGCATGGCCTAGAGACAAAAACAGCAGCAGATGACTTGTGCTTCAGTCTTCCAACATACATACAATACTTCAGTCCTGTTACTTTTTATAGAATTTCAAGTGAAAACAAATAGTTCTTTTTTATCCTCGCTCCTCATGCAATGAAACAAACAAGCTGTTAAACCACAGCCCTGATTGGAGCTGAAATTTTTGTTTGTCCAGATTTCATTAAAGCAGTCTGGAATATTATTCCCTCCTCCTCTCCTGTTTCTCTCTCCTAAGACACGCAGTTCACATGGACAGGCTGTATTCTTTGGGAACAGGTAGAGACCAAAGCTGTGAAGTACTAGGCGGTACTCTTGCAAGGGGCCAAGAAAAACAGAAACTTAACTGTTTTGCATGCTGAACCTCAGAACATTTTGAAATAAATTTTGATTCACTTTGCTTCCATAAAAACCAAGCAGATTATGGGATGACTTTTTTTTTTAATGGAGGGAAAAGTCTTTACCTTATTGGCTATACTGTGTATATGAAAATCAGAAAAAAACATTGGTTGGAGTATCAAACAGTTAAACTTTTCAGTCCAAATGAATTCACTAAATGTTAACTATTTGAAAGCTGCCTTCCTGCCGAGCTGTCCCTTACCCCTTGGAATGAGAGAACATTCATGGTTTGCTTGAATGTGTTACTACAGGCTTAAGGATCATTTTAGCACTCAATGTGTTTCTATCATTGATATGGTAAATAGCTTAGCATTAAGCGTGTACATGCTCTTGAAGTAAACAGGGCACAGCTGAAAAAAGCAGCTCCCTCATATTGTCTGTGCGTGGATTGAAATGCCTGCTCATTCTATACCTCTCTAGCCTCAATGGTGTGAAATACGCATGGAGAGCAGCCAGAAACAGTGGATACATGACTAATTGGGCTGGAGGAAGGAAGTAAAATGGCAAGAAAGAAACATAGCATCTTTCCCTCCTCCTAAGCATATGAAATTGCCTATGTATGACTAGCACACTCTGAGGTTCATAGCAAGTTAGAGGTCATGGTCAGGCAGAAAGGGAGCAAGCAACAACACGAATGCTCTAAGCATCATCATCCTTTACTGGACAAAATAAATGCCTGGACATAAAGAGAGTAGGCGTATGTTTTTGGATAACACATTTGCAGTCATTTTTAGCTGTTGGGGAGAAAAGTGTTTGGCAAATTTCATCTTCCAGCAGAGCCCTTTGCAAACCATGGGTTGCCTTTGGTCAAAGGTTGAAACTGAACTGCTGGGACATAGGTTGGACCCAGTATGGATCTCAGGGAAGTACCATGGTGTTATGCAGCTTTCCTATGTCTGCAGGACACCCCTGAGGATACTAGGAAGCCTTGCAAGCTTTTAGTCACCAAGGCTTGAGAATCCCCTTGGCCTCCTTGCTGCGGAGATCTGGCTCACTTTGCAGGTGTTGGTGGTGAGCATTTGATCATTTCAATCTAGGTATTTCCTTACTTGCAAAGTCCCTTCCCTCCCTGCACTGTGTCAGCTGGGGTATTAGAGCCAGCTGCTTTTCTGTTGCCTCCCAGGAGGGCTTCTTGATTAAGAAATGTCTGTCTTCCACTTGGTTCAAAGTAGCCCCTGCAATTTGACCTTCAGGGCATACTGCATTTTAGCTAGCTTTTAAGGTGGAAGGGAACTCTAAAGCTTGGGAACTGAAGCCTGGTACCTTTTAAAACCACACTTGACTTCTTTCTGGTTTGTTTTTCTCATGGAGATTGTCCGCTTGATTTGTCCATGCTTAGAGAGCCTAGGTAAGCCACCTTCCCTTTGCAAATCAAAACTGATAAAGTAAAATAAGTTTTGACTGGAACAATAGTATGGCCTGATTAGATTAATCTAATCTCCATTGCTTTAACTGAGGTGATTCACTCTTGGTTAGATAGTAGTTTGCAGGATACTCCTCTGTTTTATGTTTTGAACTTTTCCATATCTACAATTAGCACTTCTGAATTGAGGCTATATGATAAAAATATTTATCTGTTGAATAAATTACCGTAATCTGTAATAAAGAAATATATGAAACAGCACACCTACTCAAATGACTTAAAAGGTATATTCTTAGCATGAACTGATGAAGAGAAAAGGGAAAAACATATTATGATGAAATTTCCTCTTTTCCTCACTAGAATTACACAGCCTGACAAAAACATATAATAAAATAGATGTTTGTGACATTTTGACCAGTAAATAAATTTTTCCTGCTTAAATGATTTTTATTATCAGTCAACATTTTCCAAGGAAAATGTCAACCAAAAAAAGATTTCTGAAATTTTCTGATCTTGTCTGTAAAGATCCCCCTAAGTGCCCCCTTGTTTTCTGCTCAGTGACGATCCCACTCAAAGCTGTCTACCCTTACTCCTGGTAAGTTCCATGGCAGCTGTCCTCTTCCGACCCCCCTCCAGCCTCTCACCCAAGCAAACAGGCTTCGGTTTCCTGCTGTCTTATCCAGAAATAATGTTTCCTGAAAGTTTCCTTCCTCAAACACTCCAACACCATACCTATCAACAGTCCCCTGTCTCCACACTAAACAGCCAAGCCACGACTCTCTGTATTGCAGCAATGGGTAAAAGGACTGAGGGAAGACAAGCAAAGATGTGCTTTCTGTGACTTTCACAGCTTTTGAGCAAGGCTGGGCTTCATCCACACACCAAAGGTATATCAGGAAATGGGAGGAGGTGTTTGAGTGATACAGAGCACTTGCAATTCTGATTCATTTTCTTAGGAAAATGACAAATCATTCTTGCAACAATGCAAAAGCTTAGGATGAAAAAAAGAAAAACTTTTAAGGCAATATTTTGTTTTATTGTCCTATTGAGTTTCATTAACTGGCACACTTGGTGGCCTCTATGGTACGTGGTAATTGGTCTCTTGACTGTTCCCAGCTTACTAGTTTTAGATCATAACTCCTCTTTCCCTAAGATTAAGCAGATAGTCAATTGTTACAAGGGACTTCGTTTACAAGTTATAAATTAACGTAGCGAACGTCAGCCCATGGGTGCTTGCCTTCAATACATCTGTTATCTGTTGTGAAATGTGCTACGTAAAAGGTGCTGACAGCTCTTGTCAAGGCACAAAAAAGAGTCAAAGACTGAAAAGGCCTGCAGTGTAAAATGCTTGCACAAGACTAGAGGTGAATGAACACAATTCAGGCAGGTGTGGGAAAGCTAACAATGCCATTTTTATCTATGTATAATGGACAAACAAAAGGCTTCAGGTCTGGTTCTTGTTCACATTGTGGCCCTTTTACAGTGCTATGGAAAATCATAGAAACATAGAGTCATTTAGGTTGGAAAAGACCTTTCACGTCACCAAGTCCAACCAATAACCTAACATTACCAAGTCCACCACTAAACTAGTTAAGGGTAGAGTAATAATTAATTTCATGTTTCCTGGCTTGGTGGCTGGATTATTTTTTAATGAAAGTAAAAGTAGGAATCATTAAGGTTGGAAAGGACCTCTAAGATCATCAGTCCAACCATCAACCCAACATCACCATGCCTACTAAACCATGTCATAAAGTGCCACGTCTACAGGTTTTTTGAACACCTCCAGCAATGGTGACTCCACACCCTCTCTGGGCAGCCTGTTCCAATGCTTGGCGACTCTTTCAGTGAAGAAATTTCTCCTAATATCCAACCTAAACCTCCCCTGGTGCAGCTTGAGCCCATTTCCTCTCATCCTATCACTAACTACATGGGAGAAGAGACCAACACCCACCTCACTACTACCTCCTTTCAGGTAGTTGTAGAGAGCAATAAGGTCTCCCCTCAGCCTCCTCTTCTCCAGGCTAAACAACCCCAGTTCCCTCAGCCGCTCCTCATAAGACCTGTGCTCCAGACCCTTCACCAGCTTTGTTGCCCTTCTCTGGACACGCTCCAGCACCTCAATGTCTTTCTTGTATTGAGGGGCCCAAAACTGGACACAGTATTCCAGGTGCGGCCTCACCAGCACCGAGTACAGGGGAACAATCACCTCCCTGCTCCTGCTGGCCACACTATTCCTGATACAAGCCAGGATGCTGTTGGCCTTCTTGGCCACCTGGGCACACTGCTGGCTCATGTTCAGCCAGCTGTTGACAAGGACACCCAGGTCCTTTTTTGCCAGGTAGCTTTCCAGCCACTCTTCCCCAAGCCTGTAGCATGGCATGGGGTTGTTGTGACCCAAGTGTGGGACCCAGCACATAGCTTTGTGGAACCTCATATAATTCACCTCAGCCCATCAATCTAGCCTGTCCAGATCTGTCTGTAGAGTCTTCCTACCCTCAAGCAGGTTGACACTCCCACCCAGTTTGGTGTCACCTGCAAAGTTACTGAGGGCACACTCAATCCCCTCATCCAGATTGTTGATAAAGATATTAAACAAGACTGGCCCCAAAACGGAGCCCTGGAGAACACCGCTCGTGACTGGTTGCCAACTGGATTTAACTCCATTCACCACTACTCTCTGGGCTCAGCCATCCAGCTAGTTTTTGATCCAGCGAAGAGTACACCTGCCTAAGCCATGAGCCACCAGCTTTCCTAGGAGAATGCTGTGGGAGATGGTGTCAAAGGCTTTACTGAAGTCCAGGTAGATGACATCCACAGCCTTTCCCTCATACACTAGGCAGGTCACCAGGTTGTAGAAGGAGATCAGGTTGGTCAAGCAGGACCTGCCTTTCATGAACCCATGCTGGCTGGGTCTGATCCCCTGGTTGACCAGAACATGCCTGTTGAGCGTGCTCAAGATGAACCACTCCATAATCTTCCCCAGCACCGAGGTCAGGCTGACAGGCCTGTAGTTCTCCTGGTCCTCCTTCTGGCCCTTCCTGTAGATGGGTATCACACTGGCAAGCCTCCAGTTGTCTGGGACCTCCCCTGTTAACTAGGACTGCTGATAGATGATGGAGAGTGGCTTGGTAAGAACCTCCACCAGGTCCCTCAGTACTCTCGGGTGGATCCCATCTGGCCCCATAGACTTGTGAGTGCCCAGGTAGCGTAGCAGTTCATTAACTGCTTCCTCCTGGATTATGGGACCTTCATTCTGCTCTCAAATGTAGAGGCCAGAAGGGGTTCTTCAGCTGGTGGCATCACACCATGAGCTCCAATTTGAGGTCTGTCTGGTTTCAGTTGTGAGAACAGATTTCAACAAGCAAAATTCAGAAAATTGTGCCGTACATCAGCTAGCTTTGCAGAGATCTAAAGGTCTGTCATACTGCCAGGAATCCTAATAATATATCTTATTTTTCCTCATACCCTTGTTTTTCTTGAGCTAGTTATACCAACACACTTAAGACTTCAAATCTCACTCCATGTCCTCAGTACAGGTAACAACATCATTGGTGCTTCAGCCCAAGTCTTGAGGAGTGCCTGGTCCTTGAAGTTCATTCCTACTCTGTTCTATTGTTGCAGTGTAAAAAAAACCCCAACAACCAAAAAAACCAAGCTGACAAAAAACCCCACCCAAAACTATGTACAGAACCTTAAATGTGTATTTTTGGAACAAAATTGTCTAAAATTTAGTGTTGATTTCTTTTCCTGTCAGCGTAAAATGACCAAAGCTGTGACTTGATCATGACCCAGAATAATATTTAATGGTAGTAAATCTCCCTCCCCTATGTAAGGTCTCAGGTGATGGTGAACATAAAATCTTATTTTAAGACCATTTCTTAGAGTTTATGTACTGAAATCCAAGAAAATATTTCAGTGAAGCAGTCCCAGTGGTATATCCTCCTACTGCACCTTGGTGTGGGGTTCTGCCTTTGCAGATGTATTTCTGGTTTGTAAGCAGTGAAAATCTAAGAGTGGGGCACCATACCTTTAAATGTTTCTTAAGAAGCATTAAATGTACTTCTTAAGATCTTATAAATAATGATTCCATAATCAAGGAAAAGCTTTTGTTTCTGATTGCTTTATATGATCTTAAGAAAATTCTTAACCACCCAAGATGTCACATAAAGACTGAGAGTGTCACAGAAGTCAATAGCCTTTGTTTCTCCCTAGAAACTTTGATTTAAGCATGTTGCTAATAATACATACTATATGAGCTCAAACATTAACACTGAAATCCACAAAACAGCTGGGTGAAGGACCAGATCCTTATTCCCCAGCCTCAGAAGGAAACAATGGTCAAAGTTTCAGAATTTGCTGAGTTGCTAAAACTCCAGGTGCTATTAACAGAAATTAGTTCTCATCTTCAGCTTTGCTCAGCTTGAGACAATGCATGCCACTGATAGGCTCTGGTTTAGTCGTCTTCTCTTTTTGAACTGATTACTAGTTCCATCTCTCTGAATGGGAGATTAAGCAGGGTGAAAAGCAGGAGTAGATTTGAGCCACATTGTGAAAAAGTGATCTTTTGAAATATGCAGTAGTGAAAAAAATGTAGGATGTAAGTTGTTTGCAGGCAGGCCCAGACATAGTTTTTTGGAGGTGCATAGGTAAAACCATCATGGATGAGGAAGCCGTTCACAGCACAAGCATGATGAATTCATACTTTGGTAATGGACATGGTAGCAGTGTATATGTTGATGACATAAACAAGCAAGCTGACCTGTGGTAGGGAATGTCATAGGCAAGAACCTGTAAAACAGAACAGACATATCCTGTATCTTGGTTTAGATTCCTAGACAGCTTGTTTTTACATAAGAACCTTGTTCATCTGCTTCAGTGCATAATTTACATTCTTTTACATTAACTAAACTATATGTGTGATGGAAACAGTACGTCATGTTGTGTAATCTTACATTGGATTCCACACTGCACAGCATCTCCTGTGGGATTTAACCTGCAAGGCTTCATCCGTACGAGTCAGACTGACATGTATTTATTTAGGATATTTCAACTTAAAATGTGCATATGTACTATATAATTTACATGCATAAGCCTCATGATTCCAGGAAGAGTGGGGGTACCTTCACATGCACTGGAACAGTTGATTTCTGTACAAGCAATAAACTTGACACCTTTCAGAAGCACTGGCCTTGCTATGCAGGTGCAAATATAAGATAAATCTCAGCTGTCTAAAAGTTAAAGATCTGGTCTCAGCTCATCAGGCACTGCAAGAAGATGGGGACCTTCAGCATTAGAGGAAGAAGAGGCAGACTCACTGTGTAGAGGTGTCCAGCTCTCTCCATTCACTCTGGTGCCTTAGACGACTAGCTCAGACTAGACAGAAACCTTTTAGAGAACTGAAGTGAGTAGAGAGGAATTTCAGTCTGCAGAATCCAACAGTTGGCCTTGCAGTGCATGTACCTTTAGAAATGTCTCAGTTTGGTAGATGCTTAAGTCAGAACTACTGTCTTACAGTGAGGTTTCCAGATGTCTGGTATTCCCAGGCAAATTTTAAGAAAAGCATATCTCCAAATTTCTTTCAGGCAAAACTCACTGTTAGATAAAGAAGCATCATTCAAGCTATCCCAGGTGTGTAGTAGGCAGAGCCATCCTGGAAAAGGAGTGCCTCCAAGAAAACAAATCACTTGTTATCAGTGCTGATGCTGAACATAGCCTATAATCAGAACATGTTATTCTCACCATGCTGTAGGTCCTCAACATGCTTTGCAGTCAGATGAACAAAGACGAAGAAAACTTTAGGTGTGCTCTAAATTATTTCAGATCTAACAGCAAGTGAGGCATGATGCAACATAAAGGAGGAACTTGTTAGGTGAACAAAATGACTAGCAAGTGTTTGATGAAGTTGTAATGTGTCTCAAAACGGGTGTATTTCCAGGACTTGGTTGGAAGCTGGTGAAGGGGGGAATTTCGGGTATGTTAAATGGGAAGTTATTGTGGAATGGCATAAGTGAAGTCTAAAACATAAAGGGAGCAAAAAATTACAAGGAATAGGCATTGATGAGGAAGAGGAATGAGATAGCAATAAAGAGCAAAAGAAAGCAGAGCTATGGGGGCCAGGGCAGTAGCTGTAGAAAGGTTAGGCTGTGAGCTTTATCTGATGAGATAATGAAAGAGATGTTTGCATTAATGAAGGGGAAAATTATGGTCAAAATAGTAGAAAGAAAACCAGATTTGTAGCCTAGAAGTTTGAGTGATTTAGCCATGGGACAGATGAGAAGGACTGTGAACAAGAGACACATTGGGAAATGGTTAATTAGTAAACAGAAATTCTGGACTTGAAGAAAAGGTGGGTTTTGGAGATGCTGTGGAATCAAGCTGCCCACAGACAAGAAGTCTGAACCATACAGCAAGTGGAGCCAAGGAAGTGCTTTCACAAAGGCCATGTCCTTTGGGAAAAGACTGGGTTTGACAGCATGTCACCAGAGCAGTGAATGAAGGGGTTTTCTGCTGTCATCTGCCTGGTGGAGTCATAGTCTCTGGGACTTTCCAGCAATGGCACTATCGTAACGCCATTTGAAATATGCTGCTGCAATTTGATATATTCACAGTCCTGCTTAGCTACTTTTTGCAACAACTTATCTTTAGCAATTGTCTACAAAATATTAATTCTGTTCAGTGTCACTAAAATAACATATAAACAGCACTAAAATAACATATAAACATCTACTAGGTCTAGTTACACATTTCCCATCAAGTGTGTTTTTCAATGAAAACTGAGGCTTTATTAAATTAAATATTACAGGAAAAGTACAGAGGGTCAGAGGTCAAATTTTTCCACTGAAAGAATGATCTCTTGTGGGAGATGTAGTTGATTTCCTCATACCCCAGTTATTCTTTATGCCTGGACTCCTCAGCCAGACTATATTTCCATTGATGTATCAAGCCTTATAACAAGGCGACAGAAAGTAATTGGGGAATGGTGGTATTTTTTGTTCTCATAAATCAGGCTGCTTGGAAAACATCAAAGTGACTTCTGAAATTCATGGCATCTGGAAAACTTACAAAAAACAAGGTAGAAGTTGCTGAATATTGTAGAATTTTAAAAATAAGTTTGCGGTATTCTGAATGTAGTTGGAAACTATTCTCAGCAGAACATGAACAATGTTCTATTCAGTCTAATTACTTCACTGATCAAAGCTAGACCTTCCCAAGTTCCCAACTGTAAAAGATTGCGGAGCTTTTGAGCTTTTGACATGGGATCATAAAGGAACAGTCATAAAGATAAGATATGTGTAAATAAACAAGCAAAATAACCTCCTTTGAGTGTAAGGAAATGTAATAACTTTGAAAAACAGCATGAAGTTTTTTTCTTGTTTGGGCGCATGATCGCTGCTTTTTTCAGCACAGTGCAGTGTCGCACCACAAAGCTTTTATGAAGGTTCCCAAGAAACTATAGGACAAAGAAAAATTACTAGTGAATCACACAGTTATGTCCCAAGATCCCAGCAATGAGGACAGGCATTGCTTCTGCTGTGTTCTCCTAAGAGGAACAGTAGTTCACTACACAAACTTCACTTGTCACCGAACCAGCCAGGAAACTCGTGTGGTCTTTACAGTTACAGAAGGCTGTGATTTTTCAGCCAAAAGCCTTATGAGCTGAAAATGCAGATTTAGGTCAGATGAAAGATACAATGAATTCATGTGAACAAGATAGAGAAGCTTAGACTGAAAAAAACTGAAAACAATTTTGAAAAGTAAAAAACTTAATTTTGACTTTGTGGAACAAGATGTTGCAACCTGTCACTTCAAGCAATGTTTTGTTCCTCACCTGATTTAAATTAGACTATACAAATGTCAAAGCAAAATGAAAGGTTTAGTTTTGGTTTGAATAAACAGCGTCTTCAGTCCAGAATGACTTTTTTTTTTTTATTTTGCCAGAAAAGTTGAAACTTTTTTTTTTTTGCATTTTTTGTTTGTTTTGATATTTTTGGTTTGGCGAGAAAATAAAAAAACATTGATGTGCACCAGTACATTCATGCTATTTCCTCCCTTTCAGAAGCCACAGTCTCTGCAGCAGACTGAGGGGTCTGTGTCATGGAAATTGGCAGGGTTCGAGTAATTTGGGAAAGCAATGAGGAAAACAAATATTCTTTTCCCTCTGATTTCTTGGGAGTTTATCTGGAAGACATACAATCCTGGGCTGTATAACCTCTCAGTCAAGAAACTCAGGAAACAGCATTTTCTTTAAAAAATCTCTATTTTTTATTCCAATTTTTGCAATAGAAGAGTGACAATAAGTTCTGTACAATGATAACATTTTGTTGATGGAAAGGACAAATAATTAACCTAGCATATTTTCATTTCCATCCCCTCACGAACAGATACAAAACAGCCCACATATTTAAATCCATGGGTTAATTTCAGCTTAACTTGGCGGGTGAACAGAGGCTTCAGAAATTACATTCCAACAAGCTTCACGAAACCAGGTGGCTCTGCAAGTCAGAGAGACCTTATTAATACTTTCACCGAGAAGAGGAAACCAAAGGGGACCAGCCTTAACCAGGCATCGGAGAATCCCCACGGAGGCGAGTGCAATGGAAGAAGCTTTGCACAGAGCTTGCATGTTGTTACAGCCCTGGGGTTCACCCTGGAGATGTAACAGCAGGAGGGAACAGGGTTTTGCTGGCTCTTTCCCCATGGCCTCGTGGCTCCTGCCACCCCAGGAGCTACAGTGGGAGCCCTTGTAGGAGGGAAGGCTTGGGCAGGGCTGGAAAGGTGGCAGTCCTGCAGCCTTCTCTCTGCCAGGCTCCTGCAGGTGAGAAGAGGAGCCCTTTGCTCTCAGTCCACCGCCTTTCGCCAAGATGGTCATAACCCGAAATACCCTGTCAAAGGGAGCATAGAATGACACAGCTGAAAGCTGTCATTTCCATATAAATATCCCTAACGTTTCTCACTATTAAGCTTTTGTTTTTCATCCTTCTCATAAAATATCAATGCATTCAAGAGTGTTACTCAAGTAATTAATCTAAACAAAACAGAAACACATACCAGCCAGCAGTTTATGCTATTTCACTTTATAATTATTAATTTTTAAATCTCCTTAGCACTCCACAAATACAGCTCAGAGTCCCAAGCAAGCAGTGGGGCTCAGACCCCATGCACCTCCACCCATGGGCAGAAACAGAGTATTCCCATGGACGACGCTGGGCCTCCCTCCTGTTTCTGCTCTGAAATAACAGGTATAACTAAATTCCACTGGAGGCCTTTCCTCCTTCTCCACACGCTCTCCCTATCCTCCCCCCCAAATGTGCAGAAGTGGAAAAGAGGGCATTTTTCCATTCACTGCATAGAGAGTATGAAAGCTTGGCACACAAGTGAGCTATGTACTGGAATTTGGGCGGGTCTAGGAAAACTCACAGTCTTCAGTGGAAAACATATGGGTGTGTGTGTATGTGTGAGAAAAAGCCTTTTAAACCTTAAATTAACCACATCCATGGATTGATCAGGGGGAGAAAAAAAAAAGAGAAAGCTGCCCTGAAATAAAACTCCTGGACAGTAATGAAAATAAGCAACCCTACACCAATATGAAAGTGTCATTGGTGTTTTTAATTTAGCCTTGACCACTTCAAAGAGACAGGTGAAAGGCCCCAGTTTATATACCAACACAGCATTTTAATGGTTTATAGGACCCCCATGACCATTTCTGTCCCCCCAGGAGCTGTGGTCACCCTCCACGAGGCCAGTGAGGAAGCAACACTTGGCTGAGGGCAGCGGCAGGACCAGAACAGGAATGGGGCCAGGGGCTGGGGCTGGGGCTGGGGCTGGGGCCAGGGTGCCTAAGCCCCGGAGTAACACCAGTGGTCTCCTGGGGACTGTGGTGTTACTGTTTGAGCAGTGCTTTGGCAAAGCTCCAGGGGAGACTTGACTGGGCGAGGACTTTGCTCCAGGGCTGTGGTTACTGGTCATTGTGGATGTGTCCAAGACTTGTTGAGAAAATCTTCTTGTGTCAAGACCTAGAGACTTAAGAGAAATAATGGCAGAAAGGGAAACATGCATAAAAGAAGATGCATTCACAACTGACTGTAGATAGACCAAAATCTCCCGCATCAATACTCTATATTTGCAACTGCTTGTGCTTTACGGAATAGGCAATGCATCATTTATGAAAAAAACACATACCATGAAGTATTATTTTAAATACTAAAAATGAACCTATGATTTCTATACAAGTGTATATATATGTTTGCCTGTGAAATATCATGTGTCCTGATTTTACTGGACACTATTGAATTTTCTTTCCAGCATTTAAAAGTTTTAACATTTTGTTTTTGTTAAGTAGCTACCAAATATTTGTCTGAGATCAAGTTCTACTTGATCTCTGTTTATCAGACCTAGACAATCAAGGGAAATGGGTGCTTGGTGAAATTTGAAATCTTTGTAGTGCAGTGCAAAAGGAGTAGGAATGAACATTTTTTAAGCTGTTATGTTGCTCAAAGAGAATACTGGCCACACTTACTCTGTAACTCACAATAAAATAATTAATTATCAAAAATAGGTAAGTAATCTACGTATGTCTGTGTTGTGCCAGTAGCATCACCTGTGCTTTGCCTAAGAGAGAAAGACATCCAATTTAAAAACCATTAGGTTTGGGTGAGGGAAGTGGATGCTTTGTCTCCCAGGCTGCATTTTGCTAACATGAAAGAGGAGTCACTTTTTGAAAACATTTTCAACACAATGAACTTGTTCACACAGGTAGGGCAATTCTTCGTAACCAAATAACTTCCTGAGAAAATCCGTTTGTAACAAGTTTTAAGATGAAACCATGACAAACCCGTCCTCCTTTCTTGGAAACGTGCTTTGTAGTATTGCAAAAATCGCAAGGCCAAATTCACTGGTATGTCCTAGCCATGTAGGGAAGCCATAAATCTGGCTTAATTAGCAGGTTACTCTGCATTTATTGTTACTCTGACTAGATGAAGAAGCACAAAGCAGCTACACTGTACAGGCAAGAGAGACCCAGAAACTGTCACAGAGGAAAAGCTTTACTACTATAACAGGGTCCATCTTCCTTGACCCAGCAGTCAAGGTGTGCTATTTCCCCAATTAGATTTGATTCTGTCCCCATTAGACACTAGATGAACAAATAGTTACCAATATACAGACCTTTAAATAAAATGCTTTTCCCTTGCCAGTTTCCTTGCCTTTTGCAGCTCTACCATGATTTTCGGTACCATTGAGGTTTTTACATATCTATAAGATGCAAAAAGTTTTTTGGTGGAAATTTCTTTTGATAGACTGGTATTTAAGTTTTGACATTTAGTGACTGTATAGAGATGTAAAATTATAAACATGCTTATTTCAGCAGTGTTTGCAAATGTGTACATACAGTGGGATGTTTGTGTGGTACTAAGGTCACTTGTCCATTAGTGTAATGTCATGTGGTGTGGGCTAAAGGAGTGCTATGATTTACGGGAAATGCAGCTTTCATATGGAGACATAACGTTAAAAAATCTGCCACAGCAGAAGCCTGACACCCTGCAGGGAGCCTCACCTCACTGCCACACCTACACTGAGCTATAAGAACCCCCGTGTGCAATGACTAATTAAAAAACAAAACCCAACTTGACTGGGGTACAGTGCATGCATCATGCAATGAATTGGCATTACAAATGATAATTAAAAAGAGAGCTGCTCAGCTACTGGGTGTATTCATACTGTATGGTTGACATACAGGTAGGAGCCAATGCCCCTTCTCATCAGAAAGTGACAAAGCCGGTGCTGTGACCTGATGTCCAACGTTGGGTTTGAGGCTCAGGTTATCCGTAGAAAGGAAAGAGAGGCACAAAGCACTCTAAATGATTTGAAATATCCCACTGCTGCCTCGTAAATAATCTTTCATGTACCAGCCATGGTAGCTGAGAAACAGGGAGGAGAAGTGGCCCTGGGGAAGGCAGACTGTGGACTTTTTAGCCAGCTTTTGTGAAGTATCTGCAAAGTGCTAACTTTTCTCCCTGCCTCTTGCATAACCGTGATTAGGCACATTACTACTCACTTTCAGCCACCTGCTGACAATTTAAATTAAAAATCTACAGTAGTGTCTGGTTTTGGTTTTGTTTGCTTGTTTGTTTTTAAATGAAACCAGATTTTTATTAGACCAAGAAATTAATTTGGAGAAAAATGCAAACAAACAAGAAAAGAAACCAGACAAGCTTTCTGTCCCACTAGCCCTTCTCCAGGTCTGAAACAAAAGCAACAAATTTCAAACCACCTGCAGATTGGCAAGTCAGTTGCTCTGACTTCAACTTCATTATTATTACTATTATTTGGTGGTAGAATAAGCATCTGCCAGCTTGTGAAGCAATGGGTCAGTACCAGGGAGGTTAAAAACAAAGTGCTGTCCTTTACCTGCTGTGAGAGAAGGGAAAACAAGGACACAGCCAACCTGTGGTGAGCAGGGCACGACAGTCCCAGCAAACCTAGGCAGCAGCCCAGTCCAGTACATTTGTGCTCCACACTGACCTGGAAGGGGACTCCCTTTCCACGAACTTTGTCAGACTTCACAACCTGAGTGGTAGATGGGTTCACACTCATTATTTTCTATATTGTTATGAAAGCTGCCGCCATGTGACTAAAACACTAGAATGAAACACAGTTGTTCCTCGGTTGTGTACAAAAACATGAAACTGTCTTGGCACATGAGCTCGTGCTTTCAGATTATAGCCAGGTGATTTATACCAGGCAGCATATAGCCTCTGGGAAAACAATTCAACCGTCTTGAGCCCCAGCCCTGAAATCCGAGAAAAGAGCAGTGCAGTCTTTCTGGGCACCTTTTCTTGGCTGGTGCTCCCCTGGGAGCTGTGCTCCAGCTAGGTGGCTTGTCCTTGCGCTGGGACCGGGAAGGCAGCGGGAGCTGCATGAAAGCATGCTCTCACAGCAGCCGGAGCAGCTGGCTGGCAAAGGGCCCGTTCTCAAAAAAGGAATTAAGTGCTTAAGTAGGACTTAGGTAGGCCTTAGTTGACTAAGTGAAAAACTATTTTGCAAAAAATCCCTGCCCAGCTTCTGGTTTGTGCTGGAAGTGCTCAACGTGTACAGGTGTCTCCATATCCAACCCTCATTTTGCTGGGCGCCCAACAGCTCTGCGTTTGGGCATGCCACAAAACACCCTATAGGACACCAAATGGATTAGTTTGTCTCGTGTCTAAGCAAGAAGAGCCAGAAATGAGGCATTCCTTGGCTTGTCTTCAACCTTCTGCCAACATATCCCCTTCTGTGCTTCTCTACCTCCCTCCTGCATAGCAAGGCTCCCCAAAATGCATGGCTGCTGCCATTTGTGTTCCCAAATCCAACCATCGAAGGAGATGGAGGTGAGACTCCTCCCCATGTCTGAGAAGATATGTTCCCACATTTCCACCCTTGCAGAAGAGTTCACTGATAAGGAACTGGGGACATGAGGAGAGGAGACTCTGCACTTCCTAATGAAGCTGCATCACTGTATGAATGAGGATTTATAAGGCCAGAAAGCAAGAAAACATTGACATCACTCTATGGCCAAGCTGTTAGGGTGCTCAGCTGGCCATGGAGAACATGAGCGTCAGTCTCTGCACCAAGAATTGCTTATGTGTTTACACTCTGGCTTCCTGAAACCAAAACTGTCTTAACATGGGTGCAGAAATATCCCAAAACATATTTTCTTGGGTTTGATTTTGGAAATGGCTATTTTGTTTTGACTGACACATTAAGTAAACAAATGAATAAAAAAGTGTGTTTGCTTGTGACCAGTCTTGAGGAAAACCGCAGCCCAAAAGTTTGAAGCTTTGCAAAATTTGAAACCGTTGAAAACAGAGTCATATAATGGAGAGGTCAGGAATAGGTGTTGTGGACCTATGGTAAGATAGTTGCAGAACATAAACCAGTGTGCAATCTTGTGAGAAACAACTCTGCTGCCACAGCTACATGCTTCTCTGGTGGTGTTGTGACCACAACTGATTTGGATCTTTTGATTCACAGAGTGGAAAAGAGGAGAGGAATGGATACTATGCAAAATGGGGGGAAACAGGATAACAAAAGATACCCTTTTGGAAAAGAGAAATACCTCAGGGAGAAAGAAGGACAGGATGTAGCTAGTGAAAGCCCCCAAAGGCATCCTAGAAGGGAAGAGTGAAGAAATAGTGGCAGTGACTGCAAAACAGGACAACAGTAGACGTTAGGCTCTCTGAAGGTCTAGTCCTGGCCTTAGTATTGATTGCTAATGTTGATTGGGATAGGACATCCTCCCTTAGCACAGTTCCTTCTCTGTGGTGTCACTTATATGCTTGCCTGTGCCAGAGGCCTACTGTGAGGGGTCACTAATATTCCTACAGCAGGTCGAAGATGTAAATGAAAGTGGAAGTACAGGGTGTGAGCTTGAGAAGCATAATGCAACAATAATGTCCCTTTCAGCCTTGCAGAGTAGTTCTAGCACCCAGCTCCCCAGAAACAGAAAGGACAGGCTCTCAAGAGTCTGTTTAGACTTGCCCGTGTAGAAAGAGCCAGGTAAGCTTTGCACAGCAAGAACAAGGAAAGGGTTAGTGGGTAGGGAAAACATCAGAGCAGAGGCAGGTTTTAAATGCTTAACTGTGCTAATGAAGTGTTTGAAACAAAAAGAGTTTGAAGCAAGAATATGCCAGCAAGGGAGACATTCAAAAGTATTGAATATTGCACTACAGAAGAAAAGCCATTTGTAAAAATAAAAGAGCAGAACAGGTTTCTGGGGGACCTTTCTTGCTTTTCCAGCAGCATTATAAAAACCATATTACTGAACACAAAGAGGAGAATTTCAGAAACTGATCAGTTTACTTACTTCTTTCTGAAAGAAGACTTTGGTGTACATGAGGGTTCCCAGATTAAGGCTCTGCACAGCCAAGTCCGCTGTTCATCCACACAGCCCAGGGCAGAGGCTGAAGGACAGGTTTTTGGAAAGACGGATGGCTCACTTGCAGTGTGTTAGCTGTTCAGACACTAGCGGTATGTGCTTTTTCTCCACTTGGAGGCTGGATCCAGAGACCTGTGAAATCACTGGGAGCTTCTCCATTAACCTTGATAAGCTTTGAGTCATCTTTTGCCTTCCCTCTGCCTGCTTGGATGTTTTCCTATTTGCTTGCATCAGTGTTGTTTCCAAGGCTCATTTATGTAAACCAATAGTTACTGCAAAGTCTTATACCCTGCCCTTGGAAAGAACAAGATTCCTGTACAAATCTCCCTCAAAAACAATGCACCATGAGACTTCTCCAGTTTTAATTCATCTTCCATGGCCAGATGTCAGGCAGACAGCCTAGGAGAGACAACGATGGATTTGCACTTTCCATTTCTTCATACTGGTCTGTAAATGGTTGTCCTGGCCCTGCTGGGAGTGTTGAAAAACACGCTGCCAGCTCCCCAGTTCCACTGCTTGCCCCCACCTCCGGTGTAGTCAGTTCTGCAGCCCCCAGGCATGACCCTGCTGCGGCTGTGCTCCTGGGTGCTTGAGCCCGGCACAGCTTTGGGAACTGGTTTTGACTTGAGGGGGTATTTACAGCTCTCTTGGCTCAGTCCTTTTGTGAAAGAAAATAAAAATGTGTTAATTTAGTTTGTAAAGGCAGCATCTATGATCTCTCCCCGTACTTGGCACTGGTGAGGCCGCACCTCAAATACTGTGTTCAGTTTTGGGCCCCTCAATACAAGAAAGACATTGAGGTGCTGGAGCATGTCCAGAGAAGGGCAACAAAGCCGGTGAAGGGTCAAGAGAGCAAATCTTATGAGGAGTGGTTGAGGGAACTGGGGTTGTTTAGCCTGGAGAAAAGCAGGCTCAAGGGAGACCTATCGTTCTCTACAACTACCTGAAAGGAGGTTGTAGCAAGGTGGGTGTCAGTCTCTTCTCCCAAGTAACAAGTGATAGGAGGAGAGGGAACAGATCCTCAAGCTGCGCCAGGGATGGTTTAGATTGGATATTAGGAAAACTTTCTTCACTGAAAAGGTTATCAAGCATTGGAGCAGGCTGCCCAGGGAAGTGGTTGAGTCACCATCCCTGGAGGTATTTAAAAGATGTGTATATGTGGCACTTAGGGATATAGTTTAGTGGTGGACTTGGCAGTGTTAGGTTAATGGTTGGACTTGATGATCTTAAAGGTCTTTTCCAACCTAAACGATTCTATGACTCTATCTTTCACAATATGATTGACTGCTAGCCTGCCACCACTCTCAACGCTGACCAGTCCTAGCGCTGAAGGACTCTTATAAGTCCAGGGTAGCACTGTCCAGCTGTATGACTGACTGCATGCTGCAGGTGGTGGTGGAGGTGAAGCATCCTTTTGCTACCACTGCTTCCCTCCCTCTACCTCTGCTCTCTCTTTTTGTATTCCGTAACTCAGCTACAGAGGAGGATTTTGCTGGTTGACAATTGTGCAGCATAACCTGGTTCACAGCTCAAAGGGAGGAGGGTGTTCATGCTAGGCAGAGCACTGAGAATTCAGGAGGGACTTTTATAACCTACTGAACCACACCAAGGAAAGATCTAAAGATTATGTAGTTCTTTTCAATGTTTTCTTTCCTCACCCCTGCTTTTTTTAATGCCAAGCCTGCTAATGGTTAATGATGGTTGAAAAAACAGTTCAAGTTTTGCCCCTGTATCAAAGTGGCAATGAAGTGTATGTGAGGGTTTGCTCAAGTGGCAAAGCATATCTCATTAAAAAAAAAAAAGCAAACAGCTGAGGCCATTCGAACAAGTCATGCTCCTGTACACTTTTAATCAGTTGTGTCTGCCAAAAGAGATCTTGCACAAGCAAATCTGGCTTCATGCAACAGGAACATTTTTGAGTGTATGCAAGCTGGCTTCGACTTCTTCAAAATGTGGTCTCTGGAAGCAGTGTTAACGTGCTTGTTATATCCCTGGCTGCTGGAATTACCTTAATATCAAGGTATTCATGGTTGGTGGTTTGGTATGTAGCTCTACATTTTATTGACTTTGTCTGCACTAAACTTCTTTACCAGCATGTGCTCTGACGGGGAGTCTCCTTTGGCTGTTCCAAAGGGCTGGTGAGGAAAGGAGGTAATTCATAGGATATTAGAGTGATAGACAAGTCTGAGACGATTTCATTTTCCTCCCTCTTGAAGTATCTGTTTCTTAACTGTACTTCACTTTTATTTGCAGCTACTGTTTGAGTAAGGTTTTTTTACAGTAATAAAAAATACTTTATCAGTGTAAAATCAGTTAGCTAATGGACAGTAGACATTCTTTTAATTTAAAAATGTATACTACTATTATTATTCAGGCTTGTTTACTTATATTAACTTACTGTGGTAGACACACTTTCTGATTTAGAGGGAAAGGAGTAGAAACCAAACAAGCCAAAATCTTTCAGCTGAGGTGCTAGGGATGGTTGTCAGGGCATAGAGTATCTGAGATGCCTATATAAGGTATAAGTTGGGAAATAGTAATGCAGGTGTTATAACAAGGGTTTTATAAGTACAGACACCCGCAAATCATTTTTTGTGGGATATTGTACTGGTCACTTCACTCAGGAAGCCCAGTTTTGTTCCACTGTTGGTTTCATCAGAGTTTTTTCTCCCAGATGACTGCTGCTGGCTGCTGCCAGTGATAAGGGAGGGGAGCAGAGGCAGTGCTGCTCCAAGGCAGCATGACAGATCCTCTCTTCCCGTATCAGTGTGGCAGAGAAGAAGGGACATATTTCTGCAGGGAAAGGAAACCAAGATGAATTTCTCTGGAGAGGAAAAGAGCAGTAGAGGAATTCAGGATCACACAGGAAAAAGTGATGTAAGAGAAAAAAATAGGAAGCAAATCAACACAAAAAATACCTTACCACCAAAAAAAGCACCAGAAATTGGCTGGGATCCATTTCAGGAAATCACTGTAAAGCTGAGTAACTTTGTGACATACAGAAATACAAATCAAGGGAGGACACAAAAGATGACAGGGGACCTCTGCTACAGCCTCTTTCATCAATGGCAGGCTCCAAAACTAACAGCTCTGCCATGTTGGCTTCACATGTTGAGATCAACTTTACACATGGGGACAGTAGAGAGGCACAATGAGAAATGGCTTTGGTTGTCAGTTGAAACACAGTCTGGAATGTGCCAGACATTGCCTAGGGCTGCAGCAAAGTTTTACTTTTCAGGTTAAGCCTGAAATGGCAAATTTTGCAGCTGTGCCTCTGCTGGCATAGCCCAAGGAATACATTGTGCCTTGCAACTACCTTCCTACCTCTCGTCTTGTGGGGGGAGCTCTTCTGCTACAGCATTTTGGTATGTCTGTGATGTTAGGTGTCCTCCACCACGTCTGGGAATGCGGCAGGCTGCAGTGTCAGGATTTTCTCTGTTCAGGGCTCCCAGACAGGGAACAATGTATTTCAGGACAGAGCAGAGGCAGGGGCAAGAACTCTTACCAGGCCCTTGTGAGGGTTGAAACTGTGGACCCAGGTGGTGCTGCAGATGAACGGTGCAGTGTATGCATACCAAGTCTGGCATATGAAGGAAGTATCAGAGCCACAGTGCAGGTGGGGCAGAGCTGCACTGCACAGTATGCCTAGTACATCCCAAACATGCCCAATTTATTACGCATATGCTGACCGCTTGTACAGAAAACAGTGGGGTTTGGGCATGGTAGAGCCATGGTGAGTGTGGTGTGCCAGGCGTCAATGTGCCCCTTGCCTTGGGCCACCCCTGACCCTGACCAGGTAAGTCTGTTCTTCCACAAGCCCAAGAGCCCTGTTCCTGCCCCACCATCAAGCCCACCAGCTGGAGCACTGCAGACGGAAGGTGGAGCCTTGGCTGTCTCCATCCTCGTGGCCTCCAGAGGAGGAGGAGCCAGCAGCCCTGGGGAGCTGCTCCCAGGAGCAGGCGTCCAGGTAGGCTGAGCAGGGGGATGGGATGGGGACGTGTCCCCGGCACTGTATTGGAGAGGCCATCTATCTCCTGGCCTAGCAATCTGTGGCAGAGAAATTTGTCCTGACAACGCAATGTTTGTGCCTGGAAGTAATGGCTACAGGGACGTGTGCTTGAGAGGAAGAAGCGTACTTATTTTGGGACAGATTTTTGCACACGTTTTATATCCATGGCTTATCTAGGGTGAGGCTCAGTGTGGGGAATACAGCCTCTTCACTAAGTGGTATGCATTTTCTTAAAACGTTTCCCATTAGAGGTTGCATGTATTTACGGTGCACTGACAGTAGCACTTGATTTTGAGTTTGCCTAAAGAGCAGTTGCATGTATGCTCCTTCCCACCCCTACCCCTCCCATCCCCCCCATTTCCTCCCGTTGTTCTTTTTCAGATCACTTGAAGGTTTTTTCCTGTTTATTATCCGGACATGCTGCGCACTGTGTGTTGATTTGAGTGTCACATAAGGAATCTCCTACTGGGATCACTGATGCATTCCTTTATATATATATATATATATATGTATATATATACATATATGGCAATGGCTCCTAGGCTATGGAAGAGAAATGTTGGTGATTAAACCAAAATTGGAATGAGCTACAGGTGTTAATGGGAGTTACATTTAATTACCCTTTCCCAGAAAACCTGCAACAGTGTGATGGGTATAGTCATAAACAAAAATTCTCCTTAATTGACATAACAGGAAAGGTACTTCAGTGAGCAATTATGCTGATGTCCTGGACTGGCACATGTGTGTACCACAAATATATCTTGTACTTCCTGCAAAATTCTTTTAAGTAGCTATAAGGAAGACGTTCTTTTTTTTTTTTTTTTTTTTTTTCCAGTGGTTCACGAACACGAATCACTTACTTAAGGCTCTTTTTGAGAAAAACAATGGAACAAAACAATGCTTTTTGTACGACCTGCCAAAGCACAAAGGATGCATGGGATGTTTTTTTCTTTGTTGTTTCTCTCAGCAGGAAGTTTTGTTGTTGGAAACGACTATAACATGCACTGTCCTTGCTCTACGTAATCACTGTCTGGTCCTGCAAGCTGGGTCTTGTTCCTTGCCTCATCAAAACTGGCACAGGCACTGTTCTGCTTCACTCTGTGGGTTTTGTTCAGTCCTGAGTGTCTGCACACTTACTTTCTATCCGGACTGATGCACAGTAAACAAACTTCAAGAGTCGGGTGGTCCAATGATTGCTGGGTTCACGCAGGTCAGGGCCCATGGCTAGAATGCTGACTTTGTGAATTGCCTCCTTTTTTTTCCTTAGATGGCTTAAAATCGGAATGCTGTACAGTGCAAACAGCTTTGAAGTGTTTGCAGTTGTAAATATTCCTTTCCAAAACTCGACTTTGATGTGTTCAGGTCTGCTTTGTTTCCCTCTAGGTTAGTTGTAGGTTTGTAACAAAGAGCCAGATCCGATTGAGTCAATCACTTGTGGAAGTTAATTGTTCACAGTGAAAGCTGGTCTGGCTCATTTTGCCTCCGTCGCAGGAAGAGACAGAGGTGGTGTGCTGGATCTGCATTCTAAACCAAGCATTGACGCGACTTTAATTTTGATCAGATGTCTCTCTTCAGGGCATTAAAGAAAACCTGCTCAGTAATCAAAAAGAGCCTCTTCTCTAGAGAAACGTAAGAAAAAAAAATTTAATGCATTTTACAGAAATAAAGTACTAATATAAAATTTCAGCTTGGTCAAATTTCTTTTGCAGGCTATCATAAAGAAACCTACTTCTCCATATTTGGCAGTCACCAGAATCAAAAAATGATTTTTTTTTTTCCTGGAAAAAAGAATATGAAATTATTTGTAATGTCAGAAATTGTATGATGGTAACTTTATATTCCAACTGTTTTTATTCAGTGCTGCTGTGTTTAGATTATGTTTGTGCCTTCTGTCCATCAACATTTCAAATGTTTTTCAGAATCAGTTATGTGCTTTGATTTCATTAAGTAACAGTCATCTTTTATTCTCTCCTTAGGACTGAAGCAGTGAGAATGGAAACCACAAAGATTAATATGTCCCGCGTCCCACTGGTTAATGGAGGCATCGACACTGCCATGCTCAAGGCACACAAGCCCCGTGTGATGTCCAAAAGTGGTCACAGCAACGTGCGGATAGACAAAGTCGATGGCATTTACCTACTCTACCTTCAAGATTTGTGGACTACAGTTATAGACATGAAGTGGAGGTACAAACTCACTTTATTTGCCGCTACTTTTGTTATGACCTGGTTCCTCTTTGGAGTTATCTACTATGCCATTGCATTCCTTCATGGTGATTTAGAAATAAACAAGTTCACCCCAAAACGTGAGCCTTGTGTCAAGAACGTAGACTCTCTGACTGGGGCATTCCTCTTCTCCCTGGAATCACAGACAACCATTGGCTATGGATTTCGTTTCATTACGGAGGAGTGTCCTCATGCCATTTTCTTACTTGTGGCCCAACTGGTCATCACCACCTTGATTGAAATCTTCATCACAGGTACCTTTCTGGCCAAAATTGCAAGACCTAAAAAAAGGGCAGAGACTATCAAATTCAGCCACTGTGCTGTCATTACTAAACACAATGGAGAACTTTGCCTGGTGATCAGAGTAGCAAATATGAGGAAGAGCCTTCTGATACAGTGTCAGCTGTCAGGGAAGCTTCTTCAGACATATGAAACCAAAGAAGGGGAGCGGATCCTACTGAATCAAGCCAGTGTCAAGTTCAACGTTGACTCCTCTTCAGAGAGTCCATTTCTCATTTTGCCTTTAACCTTCTACCATATTTTGGATGAAAGCAGCCCTTTGAGAGATCTCACACCTCAAAATCTCAAGGAGAAGGACTTTGAGCTTGTGGTGCTCCTGAACGCCACAGTGGAGTCCACCAGTGCTGTCTGCCAAAGCAGGACTTCCTACATCCCCGAGGAGATCCACTGGGGCTATGAGTTTGTGCCTGTGGTTTCTCTGTCTCCAAATGGAAAGTATGTTGCAGATTTCAGTCAGTTTGAGAAGATTAGGAGAAGCACAGATTCCACTTTTTATAGTATGGACTCTGAAAAACAAAAACTAGAGGAGAAATACAGGCAGGAGGATCAAAGAGAGAGGGAACTGAGAACGATGTTGTTACAGCAGAGCAATGTTTGATTGAATGGACAAACTATTCTGATTAATCCTTTTTGCAAACTGAAAAAACACTCTCTATGCTGTATGTCTGCTATGCAACCAGCAGTGAAGTCCTTTTCAGCAAGTAGTTTTGTTGTAGAGTAAACCTATCTCTTTGTTTGGCTGAGTTGTTAATCAAGTATTTTGTAATTGGGCAGGATTTCTTTGTTCATGATCGTGACTTAGCAAAGTTGGATTTGTATTAAGTCTCTGCCTTATAACACCACTAAAAGCAGACACACCACTTTCTGTTTGGAAAGTGAAACTGGATGCACTGTGCTGATTCCTTCAAATATTTATTTGACATGGTTTTACTGTGAACATGCATTCGCAGAGACAACACACAGTACTGCTAGAAGAAAATATGCTCCTTTAAAATATGTATATTTAAAATGCATATTCTCGTACCAGGTATTGCCTTCACGGGGATTCCTGGCGCTGAAAGTAAGTTGATTGTAGAGACGAATGGTTGGATGTGGGAAGAGCCTGCAGGGGGGTGATAAACTCCTTCTTAAATCTTGAAGGGTGACAGTGTAGTCATGCTGGGTGGTGAGGAAGGGAGCTTGCTCTCTGTCTCCGCTACTTGGAGCTTGTTTTGTGATTGCTTTGTGATCACTCACTTTTTTAACCTTGTTAATGCCTGATTTATATATAATAGCAAAAAGGGGAGATGAGGGCAAGATACACAGAATCATAACAGTAATGAACTAAGGTTAAAGCTGGCTTTGAGACACCTGTTTTTTATCCATTGTAAATAGTTTGCAATAGCAGCATAACAATACATTTCTACAGATTGCTTGCTTTGCTATGGACTGTATTTAATTTTGGTTAAAAGAAAGCTGTACAATGTCTGTAGACAATATTTACTTTTTCTGGCAACCATAAAGGACAAGCATTCCTTTCATCCATTTCATTTTTGGTCTATTAAAACCATTCCATTAATAAAGGAACTTAATTTGACCAGCTCCTGATCTCTTTGTGGCACGGGGAGAGGGTGTGGTATCTTGGAGATGTTGAAAGAGCCACGTGCTTGGCATAGGCAGCTGCATCCAGCACACAACTCAGGGACTCAGATCACTAAAGTGGTCAGATTACGGGTAACAAACCAGGTAACAGTGGTGTCCACATAGCATGTCTATTATACGTAGGTTATGTGTTTTAATGGGACTTAGAAATTATTTCTAACTCATGTCACTTCGGCAGCTTTCTGAGTTCTAGAGATTTTACTCCTCTAAAGCTTTGGCAAGGAAAAGCTGGTTTAAGTACAAGTTTTGGGTCTGTGGGCCAGGTGTTGGCCTGAGAGCCACCAAGGCCTGCAGTGATGAAAGGGCATTACACTTACTGTTACTGTGCTTAGCTTCCCAGCAACCATGTGGCCTAGTGGAACGCAGTCTTGCAGTCTGCCATACAATATTCTATACAATCAGTGAATCTAGCTTGGTGCCTAAAGAGGCTTGCAGCAAGTTGAGCACAGACGTGCCCGTGGCACCAAGAACAAATGTCAAGAAGGGAGCGCATACTGCAGGGAGGGTGGGGTGGTGGTGGTAAGGGGGGGCATGAGAAGCTTAAAACTCCTTGTTTGTGTAAATGGTTAGCTCTCCTGTGTGAGAAGTCAGAGATCCAAGTACATGTCTGAAGACAAAGACTTAGCTTAATCCAGTAAGGTTCCCTGCCCACTATGATGTGAACAATGTTTTTCAAACCATTTTAATTGCAGGGCTTGCCTAGCACTTTTGGAAAGAATTTCCAGGTGGTATTACACTGTGTCGTCACACAGGTTTTCATTTGCAACCACATATAGAGGATGTTAATGTTCAAATTATTGATTATTAATTTTCATTTTTCCTTCACTTTGATCACTTGTTTTGTTGCAAGGAAGCGCATGTCCTCCATGATTTTTGCAGTCACTTTGTAGACCTGAGGCTCATGTACTACAACTCAAAGAACACTGTTTTGGGATGCTGAAGTGAAAGTGCGCAGGTGTCTTAACCCTTCTTCTGCCAAACCTTAGCCTCCATGTTTTGATAATCAAACACACACTCCAATTCTTTCTTATCTGGGTAAGTGCTCAGATCATTCCTAAAGTCATTGTCTCAGCTGTGTATTGACCATAAAACAGCTTCACCAACAGCAAGTGAGCTGGTTCTTCTCCAGAAATACCTGATGATGAACTGATCCCCTTCCTCCCATCCCCTTCCCATCCCTGGAAATAAAGAGAGACATGTCAGTTTGTATCTTTCAGGTAAGCACTCCATTGATTTCAATAAACTTTTTTGTTATTGCACTTTCTTGCTTGTATCTTAAGAAATCCTAGTGCATTGAGCCCTGTAGGGTAAACACGTGCCAAGTCCCAATGGGCCTACATATTTTTTGAGTGTCAGATCTAGGAAGTCCTGTGGGTACCCAGCTGCAGCAATGTACTTGTGTGGGGACTTCTGTGGCAGCCATTTAGGAGCCTAGAGGCCAGGCTGCTCCAGGCTTTGACAGCTGCTGAGCAGTAATTTTTTAGGATCTTCGCTTTGGGAGCTAAAGAAGAAGGCAGAGACTTAAGTCCCTGTGTACACCAATCCCAAGGTTCAGTCACTATGTTCACTAGCCCATTCCAGTCATTTGGTTATCCTGAAGAAAAAACAACATAAGCAAAAGCCTTGGAAAGAAAAAAAAGCATCACAGAATTTATTTTCTCTGAACTGCCAGTCCCACAAGTCTTTAAATAGAATAAAAGAAAAGAAAAACACTTGAAATCTTTGGCAAAGTCAAAGCAAACCTTCGTCAGGTAGTGTGGGCGTGCACAGTAGTATTGTATACGTACATTAGTATAATATATAATGCGCTGCTATTTATTCATTCCAGCTTCAGAACACCCTCTTAGTCTGCAATGAGCTGATTTCGTGCAAGCATAACTTCCATTGCTCTATCTGCAAGTTAGGAGGCGCAGAAGTGGCCTTGGAGCAGCATGCTTAGCTGCAGTGTACTGAACTGCAATGGAAAAATGTCATGACACGTGGATCTGATATGAATCACCAGCAAACCACAACCTCTCACTGCTTCTGGTAAGCTCTTCTAGTTGTGTAAATGCAGCTATGGTGATTTACCTCTGCTGAGGACTGACAGGATGGAGAACCAGAAAGCAAATCTTCCATGGCCGTCCCAAAGCTGCCTCACCCATGAGTAAGGACTGTCCTGCCCACATAGTGATTGAGAGTGTGAGAGCCTTCTTGTCTGCCAACTGCTTGTCCCGAGGGTGTCAGAGCAGAGCATCCACAGCTCCAGCAGGTCAGGTCCCTACAGAGCTGGCAGCAGTACCTTCTCACTCCTTCCCCTGCCTTGGAACCACTGAGTTGGATGATTATACTAATCTCTCAAATGTACTAACTTTATGAATAAATTTAAATTAAATCTGAATCTAAAATTTCAGGGACTAAAGAAAGCAGTGGAGCCCCATGTCCCTGTGTGCACTAAACGGATGAGTAAGTCCATCAAGTAAGTGCTCCATTCCAGTCACTAGATCATTCAGAAGAAAATCATAACGGTAAATTAAAATTAACTTTTTTAAATTTACTGAGGAATATGACATATTTATCTTTCTTTTATTCATGAGTTATCAGTGAGCAGAACATTTTTAGAGTCATTTTAATTATTTGGACTTGTACAGCACACAGCTGAATAGGAACTTATTTCAGCTCATGGACTGTTTCTGAACTATTTGCTTTGGCTTTGTCTTCAATACTTCATTGGTATTTTTTTTTCCTCTTTTTTGATTTTTTTCTGTGGAGGTAGGTGATTGAAGAAGCATAATTTCACTTCTGTTGCTTCCTTGCTATGACTTAGAAAAGGAAGAAATGAACCCCCAGAGACTGCAGGCTGACTGTGCCAGAGTCAGATCCACCATCCTTCACAAATGTCTCACTTCATCTTTCAAACTGATGACAATGTTTGTGGAAAGCCAAGAATTTTAAAGGGGAGCATAGTGGTCTCCAGAAAAATGTGGTTCTCTAATTTTCTGAATAGAAGTAGGAGGGCAAATAGCCATTAGGCCTAAAAGATACTGGGGGAGGGGATGCAGAATGGAAAAGCAGAGAGAAAAAAACCAATCATGCATGCTCATACTCATCTGTATGACTGAATATTTGCTACTTCCACAGGATGCCAGGTTAAAAAACCCCAACTCTCTCAAATTTGCTGAGATGACTCAAAGGACTGGGAAAAGTGAATTCGAGTTCTGTATTTGAACAAATGTTCCTGATGACTTCTGAATGTGTTTGCTCAGTGTTAGTCTGATGACAGCCTGATCTTGAAAGAGAACAGGTAAGACTCTCTGATGACTCTATCAAATCCATGATGAAGAGAAGCTTAAAAAAACGTAGTGTATGCTCTAGCTCTTGCTTATTCATTGCTAGCATACTGTTTGGCTGCAAAGCAGTCATGTCCTGGTCAACCTCGTGTTGTTGGAATTACATGAATAAAGGAATGTTACCCTGACTTGCCTGCTCAGCCTTCAGCAGATACTCTCTGCAAATATTAGATTACCAGAACAGAGCCCTTTTAGTGCAATAGGTACCAGTTAAACATCCTGTACCTAAATGGCTTGAAAGAATTTTTGGAGCATTTCCAGGATGTCATCTATTCCCTCAGCAAAGACCGTTCAGAGCTGCCCTGTTCTGCGTTAGCACATAGTACACACAGCAAAACAACATAATTCCACAAATAACACAACATACATATGCTTTTTGCATCTCCTCTTAACAATAAATTCTGCAATGGTCAATGTGTGCCTCACCATATCGCATAACTGTTAAATTCATTCCTTCTTTACTATTCCCTCTAAATGTTTATCCAGACAAAATATGACATGACGACTGGCATTAGTGATACTGAGAGGAGAAAAGTGTTTAAGGACATAGGATTTATGACTCTGACAAACATGTTGCCATGAACCTTTCACAGCAAAGACGGTACTGCTCTACCTGCTTGCTTCTCTCCTTTGCTCAAGATCAGCATCCTCAGGACCAACAGCAGAATGGAGCATTGCCTGGCACTACTGAGGCTCCAGCTGAGATTCAAATGTGTGGCAGGCTCTGATGAAACTAAAACCAGTTCGTGGAGGTAAGTTGGTGCTAAGATCTGGCACTGTGGAGGTGCAAGACATCTGTTCTGTTCTGCTGACTTTCATGCAGAGCAAAAGTGTCCGACGGGGGCAGCAACATAAAGCTGTCTTTGGCCACCCTCACTGTATATCTACTCTCTCTCAGGAACATGCCAGCCTCAAACTAAAATGCAGAGTCTGAGTTGTTATACATTAAAAAGGGCTGAGGTGTCTGAGGAAAAGACTTAACAGAGGTCAGACAGCTCCAGCACTTGTTAATGGCTTTTGCAGTACAAATTGTTCACATCCCATAGACCTATTTCAATGTCTTTTCTCTTCTACTGTTCATATTAAGCATCTAATTATCTAATACTGGTTAGGATCATAATTTATTTATCTTTCCTTTGCAACAAAGATATATACTTGGATCATAAGCAGAGTAAGATTTCACTTAACAACTGCGGTTAAACAACAATTTTCAAGTTAGGGAATTGTTATTCATTCTTTACCCAATGAAATTGGTAAAATGGTCTGTGAAATGTACCCTTCACTGTGCTCCAAAATAAGAAATATCTCAAAATAAATGTCAAAGTCCAAGATCTGGAATGAATTAGGTGATTCATGCTAAATGGCCAATCTTGCTTGTTATTGGAAAAAAACAGATTGTTATTTTCAGAAAAAAAGTATCATAACTGCTACCCTGATGGTAGACAAAGTTCAGAAAGAACAGTATATACCGTAGTAGCCTATGAAAGATGCTTGTTGTAAGTCAGGATAGTTTTTCATTGTAAAGCTGCAGACATATAGCTGCTTTCCTGAGAAACAAAGGTTTAGGCAATGTTCGTTTCCCAAAGTGTGTCCAACTGATATTCATGTGACAGAATCACTCACTTCAGTCTCAGTGCAGTACCATCAGGTGTCTGGGGAAGGTCAAAATGGAGGTTAAGTGTTATTCCCAATGACATTCCTAAGTTTCTTCCTCTCTCCCTCTCTCCTCTGCTCTCTTCCATGAATTAATTTTGAAAGGGTATGTTCTGTACACCAAGTGCTCTGAAATAACAATGAAGAAAAAATGGAATCCCTACAAGTTCTATATGAACATGAAGCAACTCTGAAAGCTGCAGACTTAGGTGCATATTACGACAGTTGATGGCTGGCAAAAAATAGGGAAAATGCTTACGTGTCTTTACAGGCAAGAAGAGGAACAGATCATAGAGTCATAGAATCATAGAATGCTTTGGGTTGGAAGGGACCTTTAGAGATCATCTAGCCCAACCCCCCTGCAGTGAGCAGGGACATCACTAACTAGATCAGGTTGCTCAGAGCCCCATCCAACCTGACCTTGAATGTTTCTAGGGATGAGACCTCCACTACCTCTCTGGGCAACCCATTCCAGTGCTTCACCACCCTCATTATAAAAAATTTCTTCCTTATATGCAGTCTAAATCTATCCTCCTTTAGTTTAAAACCATTACTCCTTGTCCGGTCACAACTAAACTTGGCCTTGCTAAAAAGATTGTCCCCATCTTTCCTGTAGGCCCCCTTTAAGTACTAAAAGACCACAATAAAGTCTCCCACAGCCTTCTCTTCTCCAGGCTGAACAACCCCAACTCTCTCAGCCTGGCCTCATAGGAGAGGTGCTCCAGCCCTCGGATCATTTTTGTGGCCCTCCTCTGGACCCGCTCCAACAGGTCCATGTCCTTCTTGTGCTGAGGGCTCCAGAGCTGGATGCAGTACTCCAGGTGAGGTCTCACCAGAGCAGAGCAGAGTGGCAATCCTTCAATACCTTCTCTAAGTGTGTAGCACTTCAGAACTGAGACTTGCTTTCCTCTTCAAATAAGTTGCACCTAATTATAAGGCAAGTTGGGTTTGTTTCCTAGAAAATTGCCCTAAAACCATATTTTGACTTATATCTGGGTGAATATGATAGCTGATCTTTTCTCCTTCAGCCAAAGTGCTTGAAAGCTAGAACACACTCGAGACTTATGTTTTGAAAATTAGAAATGGTTGAGTCTTCCAGCTGATACGTTGAAAAAAGTTTACTCAGCTGTGAAACTTCTATTAATGAAACACTTATTGCTTTATCCTGGCAATTTTATTTATACTAACCTCACAAGCCTGAGCAAATCTTTAATTCTGAATGGAAATAAGCAAGCTGAATTTATTCCCTGATAGACTTCTGCCATTCCCAGTTCTACAGAAAAATGAGAGCTTGTCTGCACATGTAGTTATTCCAGTGCAACCATTTAACAACTCCAAGTAACTCAGTCTGGAGTGATAGTACATGTGGACACTGTGAGACTGGAATGCGAGTGTCTTTCCCTGCATCAACTTCACTGACTTTCATGACCAATTTAATCAGAAATAAAAAGGAAATAATCGCATTGCCACATGACTTACTCCATTTTACCACTCTCCCACTTAAAATTTACAGCTACTCTTATTCCAGATGCATTTATTCACATGTGCAGACAAGCCCCAGACTGCAAGGAATGGCTCCAGTTTCACTCATGGAAGTGGTCCTTCCCAGGAATTCTTTCTGGGTGTTAATGTCACTGAAATCCAGAGGCCAAATTCTTGGCTCCATGGTTCCCCTTTCTGCAGCAGCCTGGCGTTGCAAAGAGGCTGTAAAGCTGATCCAAGAAGCCAGCTGAACCTCTTCTCTGGCACAGAGGGAAGCATCATCAAGACCAGGCTATTTCCACTGGAAAAATGAGCCTCATTTTGTTCAAGAAATGAATGTGCTGTAATGAAATTTTACAACCCCCATAATAAGCCCATTATCAAGATTGTGACAAAACATGAAAAAGCTTTAAACTTCCAGTAGTTTCATGCTAACCCAGAAGAATTGTAGCTAGCTCTAATTCTGTTTTGTGATGATCAGTTGGTGTCAGATATAGGTTTGTTTAAACATTATATTTTACAACCATAAATTTGGCTTTTTAGCTGGAATTTGAACTTAGACTTCATTGCTAATCCATGGTCAGTGATTGAACTGGTATTTCACAAGTTCGTCTGTGGACTTTCATATTCTGAAAGTGTCTATTTTAAACCTGCAATCTGATATCACCATCCCATTACCAAGTATTCATCTCATACCTGAATACAGCTGCTAAATAACAGCAACTTTGCCGATTTTCCTTTTGCTCTTCTTTAGAGCAGGAGGTTCTTTAGTGCTTTATTAAAGCAGTCAACATGGTTTACTGTCATTCCTGTTCTTAGCTGGGAAGCTGTGGCACATAATAGCAAAACAGCAAAGGTAACCCAGCAGGTCAAAGCTGGAGGTGTCAATATCAGGTGTCAAAGCTGGAGACCTGAGTTTTAGCTCAGTGAGGTTGCAATTAGGTCACATTAGGCATGTAAACATTTTTAATACATTTGATGCTACGTGAGAAGTAGTATGTGTCAAATTTTCTATCTCATCCTCCTATCATCCAGCAGATAGTGCAAATTCACACTGATGTTTGTCCATCAAGATAAACACCACTGTTATTGGCACAACTTTTGTTGTCCTCCTCATTTCTCTTGGTTAGCCCATGCTGCCATTCCCACCTGTTAGGACAGCCTCATTGGTTATTTTTCTATATGTCTGCTCAGTCTCCCTCTCTCCTTGGTCTCCTTCTCTCACAAATATTTCTTGCACTGAGATGGACAAGTAAAAATCCATTTACTCCCTCAGCCTGCCAATAGGAAAGGTGGATTGCCTCTGCTGAGACCTGTGGTTTGATCTCCAGCCCCAGGACGGACAGGCCACAGGTCTGACTGAGAGCCACCCAGATGATGCATCCGGAACCTGTCCACAGATGCCACCTGAGGCACTGCACTGAGTCAATGGGAAGTAGAGCCTATGAAGAGATTTGTGTTTCATTGGACTTTCTCTGCATTTCTTCAGTTATGTGACAACTGGAGTCACTGCATTGCTCACATGTACCTTCTCTACTCAGGTTGGAAGGTATTTGACAAGACCAAGCTCTGCAACTTAATGCTACTAACTGGTGGTTAAAATGCATGATCTTGCTCTCCGTCATCTTTCTCCTACCTAACTTCTGCCAGAGAGCTTTCTTGGGAAAATTATGTTCACAGCTAGGTTTAGAGAACAGACAACTGATGCAGGGCAAGAATATGTTAGCTTATAACCACATCTTTTCCAATGAAGCTTCATCTAAAATAGCTTCAATTTTCAGGCAGTTACTGAGCGATTTGAAGGGGCGATGGAATAACACGCTAGAAGGAATTAAACTGCAAACAAACTAAGGGGCTGGGCACTAAGTGGAAATATTCTAAATGTAAAGAGACCAGCTCCAAATGCAGGCTTGGGTTACAGAAATAGAGTATTTGCTGCTAGGTATGCATTTCCAGTCCCACTCCCAGGTCAGTACGTGTCACGACACTGAATATGTATGTACATGGTGATCTGCAGCATAACTAATTCAGTTGCTGGCAAAACACATGGTACACCAGACATGATCCAAAGTCCCTTGAAGTCAAGGGCCCTTTCCATTGACTTCAAAGGACTCTGGATCCTCGCTGCAGGGATGGTGAGCCAAGATCACTGCTGGAACAAATGATGACAACTCCATGGAAGCCAATGTAATTCTGCTTGCTTGTGCCAACAGTGAATCTGGCCTATAAACTTTGTTCTGCAGCAATCAGAGGCTGCATAATTCATTCAGTGGTTCTGAAGGTAATTAAATTTTCATGGCCATCAGCCTATTGACCATGTTATGTACCCAGTTACATTTTGACTATATGAAATAGTTATTTTCTGCAATAATTTATTTAAATGTTCCCTCTGTTGTTGAAGCACTCACAGTTTGCTCATTCTCCTTATCTAAAATGCTGCTTAATCTTTGAAGCCTTCCTTTTCACACAGTGGCAATGTAGTAAAATTGATTATATGATTATGAGTCTGGTTTGCATTTACTAGAGTGTTGATAGAGGAGAAATGAAATCACATGACTTGCAAAAGAGCAGAGCGGAAATAACTCTGGACATTACTAGCTCTAGTAAATGTAGCAGTAACTCTGAGCTGGCTCAATACTGGCCATTTTCAGTTCAGGCATTTGAATTCAGAGGAGACCTTCAAAGCATTGCATTTTGTTTTCTCTTTATTAGAAGGTCTTGGTGATAAATCCCTTGCTTAGTGATTCATGCAAGACAGTCATGTAGACTGTAATGCCAACATTTATGATCACAAGACCACACATACAAAAATAATAAATAGGAGAGCATTATGGAGGAGGGCCTGGTATTTCTTCCCCTTTCTGTTGTTTTATTTAAGTCCATAGGCTGATTGCTTGTTTTATTAGGTTTGTTCATATTAGCGACCTGACAAATGACCATCATCTGTGGATTGTGGCAAATGAAATGGTCCACAGATTTCTGTCCCTTTATGGCCAGCTGAATGAATAGCCGTAATCCAGATAACAGATGTCAAGTGGGGTATAGCTTTTTATGAACATATAAAACATATATGAAAAAAATATACATTACATGTTGGAAAAGGGAGGCAGTGAATGTAATCAGGGCCCCAAGAGCACTTACAAACCTTATGGTAATATCAGTCTATGCAGGAGGAATTTTGTGGTAGTGCAGAAAAATGGCACTTACGGGGAAGCAAAGGGGTATTTTACCATTTCATTCTTTGTTCATTTGTCCTTATAAGCACCACCAGTGACCAACGAGGAGGAAAAACCCTATTAAAAATGCTTATTGCACCTGCCTCCTTCTTCAGTTTGGAGATTTCTTCCCCTTCAGGCAGACAGCAGCCCCATAAATAGTTAATCTGGCTTTTGGCACATCTAAGGGATCTATGGTGGAGGAAGGAACAAGTTAGTGATGGGTGGAAATCTCTGATAACACCAGTAAAAAGTTAGTCCAATTACTTTTCATAAACATGATCATCAGTAAGCTGGTAACAATTTAATAGCCATATAAGGAGCTATGCTAGGGTGATCAGCTTTAATTAATACAGAGTCGTTTATCAGAAAGAAATGATTCAGCCTGGATATTTCTCATTCATGTCTTCATGAAGGGGAAGGTGCATGCTCCAGTGTGGCTTTGCATCATTTCCTCTGCTTCCCGTTGTTTGCGCAGGAGCAAGGCCTTGATTGTGTCTCGGGTGCTGTACTGCCTGGAACCGAGCTTGCTGGAACATCAGACTGATAAATGCTTATCTTTCAAAAATGAAAATGTTTTCAGGCTATTAAAAGTCTTCACAATTGCATTTGCAGTAATATCAATCTATCCTGGAAAGATTTGAGATCTGTGAGGTTCATAATTCAGGATAAAATCTGTCTCCCATTTCACCTATGCGGTGAACCGTGCTGTCAATATTTCTGCCACCCACGAGGTAGGCAGCTATATGGACAACCTACCATGAGGTAGGTTTTGTGTGACAGTCACTTCTTCAGGAGTGCAAAGCACAGGAACAAATGGGTGGGGATGGTTAGGACATTGTACTGAATGTCAATTGTAATTAAAACATGCTGCTGAAGGCGGACACTTAGTCTCCCTGGATATAGGTTGGGACACAGTAGTGACATAATCCTGCCTGCAGTCTTATGCTGGCTGACATCATGTGGGTGACGTAAGCCCTACAAGCACATTTTGGCCTGCGTGACCTGGTGGCTAGGTGCACATGTGGGGTCTTGCTACTGGCCCCTCCATTTCACGACCCAGTGATGGCATTAAACAGCAGCTTGAGCCTTCGCCTCTTCAACAACAATCCGTTCTCCACTAGTCTTATTATTTTGCTCCAAGGGCAAGCATTGCATCACACTGGCTTTGACAACAGCAGTAATCAGTTTTTGGGTTGATTGCAGCTCTTACAAGCCTTTCTAAGAGCAGTTTGATGAGACTAGTGAAGTCCCATCTGCTTAAGAAAAGCCCCCCGAGCACAGAGCAGCATTGGGAAATATTTTTCGTGCCTGTGACGAGTCGGTTGGAATTTCTAATCTGCAGCTTCCCCACAGCTGCAGGCACCCCTCCAAAATGGGTCTGTCTTGAGGTATTTATAACGTGTCTGTCACCAGGGTAGCCAAGCACCACATGGAAACGCGGCACCCAGGTTTGCAGCTGATGCAGCTCGTCACCGTTTTGTCTCTCTCCCAGGTTCCCCACGCTGGCATTCTTCCTACGATGTTCGCTCCAAAAGAGCTTGTTACAAACGTTCGCTCCTCCGAAAGCTCCCTCATGGGAACAGTGGGCAAGCCTGGCACCTGCTGCCCTGTAGTGCAGCATCTCCTCCACAGAGAAAAGGCTTTTAGACAGGGCTTTTTCTGTTCAAGGGTGTGGGCTAGCATGCAACAGACTTCGGGTGCTACAGTGAACAGCCACATTTAGCTGAACAGTATTTATACTAGCCCTTCAGACTCTTTCTGAATTAACTTTCAGTGTCCAAATCTATTGAGCTTGTCAGGTGAATACATTGCAAGGATCACAAGCCAATGTAGAGCATTGCACTTGGTTCTACAATGTCATGAACTGTTTTTTCCTCTACTCTCCTTTCTGGCCAATTCTGAAGGTACTTCAACCTGAACTAACTATCTAATAGCCTGATCAGCCATTTCCTTTTCATCTTGTCTGCAGTTTTCATCCCTTCCTTGTGTTCTACCCAATATTTACTCATAGGAGAGTAATCTTATCTGAAAGACGAAGTTTCTGCTCTTCAAAGTAAATATGCAGCTTGGACTACTCATAAATTATCTGTAAAGTAGCTGATAAAGGAAAATCACTCCCAAGCAGTTCTGGTCTGATCCAGATCTGAAGCCAAGGTAAAGACCTGGGACTCCAGAAAGCAGCCAAGGAATTCAAACATTTGTGCTGTCTAACTGGAATATATGTCTGAAACAGTTGCTAGGCAAACTCACCCAGTGCTTCCCAAACCAACCCCACCACTGGGTTACATACACACTTGCATGTCTGAAGTTTGACAGTTTTGCAAAATACAGAAAAAACTCTCTAAGTGGCATTTAGGTTGCAAACAGCTGAGAATTCATGGGGTAACAGGCGTTCCTGGGCAGTGAGGCAGCCCTGTGCCCACCCAACCAGTCACTCAACCCACCTAGTATGGCTCAAGTATGGGACTTGCTGAGTTTCAGTGGCTGGGTAAGCCTTCTGTGTAAGCCCTCTGAACAGGACAGGGTTTTACCCACTTTGAATAGTTTGCTCCACTTTGGCAGATGTTCACAGGGCAAATTCTCCTAGAGGCGGACAATCCAAAGGATGGGAATCTCAGACAGAAACTGCTAACGCTCCCTTTCTTTTTTCCTCCCTAAGGTTTTAATCCTGGAGAAAACAGGTCTGCAGTGGGCTAGCAGCAGCCCCCCTAGTGCTCTCTGCTAGCTCTGCTTCCTGCACATTTGCTGAACCCTGTAGTTACAGAAGGTTACAGACACAGAGCCAGATTCTGCCATTGATTTCCCATGTTTTCCCTAGAGAGCAGCCTCATTGACTTCCAAGGTATTACCCACAAAGCAAACAACTGCTTCCACTCATCTGCCCCTCAATAGCTGCATTACGTGCCTGCTTTGCCCACACGCAGCTCCACAGAGACTATCACAAACCATGGAAAATTCCAAAATTTGCTTTTGGAATTCCTGCGTGTTATAAATGCGGGAAAGGGCTGGGGCTGCATCCAGATTAAGTTTAGATTTGGTTTGTGGCTCAAAGCTGACCCAGGACTAGAGTTCATATTCATAATTGAGGAGTGGAAAACTCATGGATGCATCTGATGAGGATTCTTACCAAAACAGCTACCATCATTGGATTTGGGGCACACACGAAGCAAAGCAGGACACAAAGTACCCCTTCAGCCCCCCCATTGATTTCCATGGTATGACCAGAAGACATTGCAGTCAAGCCCTAAAACCAGATTATGTGAGCCTTATGATTTTCTAATTCTTATGCTGAACAGCATTCACTGAAGCAGGTTTGCTTGTGGGGATCAAAGCCCTGGATATTCGAAAGATATTATGACTTCTAGCCTCCATGTGACACCTAGACTATGCCTAGGACTGGGCTTTGTCCTAATCTAGCTGGGGGCGAGTGCACTTCCACTGCTATGGCTTATGGAGGTGAGCATACTTGCTGCACCGTCCAGGGCACTGGGTTTGGGCTAAGGGACTTGTGCCAGCTGGCAGATTTGTACTGTAAATACGCATTGCTGCTTACTCTTCGAACTTGATTCTGCAGTAGCAGGGATTAATAGAGGATGCTTATCATCAGTTTTTTATTCACTTCTGGGAGACCTCCTTCCCCAACCTCTTACAACGCTATGTCCGACAACACTCTCAAGAAGAAGATGGGGTCTTCAAAACTACTGAGGGTGGCATCTCTCTTAGCTTATAGAAGAAACACACTTTCTGGCAGGAGAAACACAACCTGTCCACAGACCAGCAGAGGCAGGAATATGCATCAGGTCTTCCTAGCTGATGTGCTCCAGCACCACTAGAAACAAATCTGTTTGCTCTTTTATCGGTGCAGCACACAGCACCAGTTTTCCATTCATTCCATTGCTGATCCAAAAGGGAAAGAAGCCAAACCTTTCACTTTTATTTGGAGACTGAGAACATAATTGTTTAAAGTCTTAAATGAGATTCCTGTGCTGCCAAAGATATCCATTCAGAAACCACGAATCAGGCCACTAGAGATCTTAAGACTGGCATAAACATCATGAGACCTTAAAAAACAAGGAAATATGGATTCTTTCTTTCTTTCTTCCTGTCTTCCTCTCTCTCTTCCCCCCCCCCCATGCCTTCTCTCCCCCTCCTATTTCTCTCTCGCTCTCCACCTCTCTTCCCCCCCTGGGTTAATATTTTAAAGCTTTTCTCTGGACCATTAGAAGTAGAGAAGCTTGTTTTTCAGTGGAAGCTGAGATTCAGTTGTAACCACCTGACTCTAGGACATGAAGTTTTCAGAAAAACTCAAATATTGGGAGACTTCTAGTGCCATTACAAGAACCTGCCACCCTGACCTGCCATAGGAGCTCCATATAAACAAAAGAACTAGCAAAGTTTCCACTGGGATAGAAGCTCAGCTGCACAGCATTTATTTCGCTTCTTTTTGGTTCATATCTGGTGACAGCAATTTCATGGCTACTTTTATTACTATTTGTTGTGTATATATTAGAGTAACACCTACAGGCTCTGGCCAAACCCAGAATACTCATACATGCTATGAGATACAGACATTCACCTCAGAAGCTACAGTCTTAAAGGACAAGATAAACAAAGGGAGGAAGAAATGAGAGATTATCTCTCCCTTCCCCCTTCACAGGCAGACACTGTGCAGCATGGTGAGATGGAGTGACTTTCCCACGCTATCTCAGGAAGTCTGTGGCAGAGCTCAAAACTGAACCTACACACTAATTTCCAGGCAACTGCCTTATTCGCAAAGCCTTCCTTTCAACCAAAAGCCAAAGAAATGAGAGCAGTAACACTCAGACAGCAACCTGAGGCGACCCGCCACCAGATGAGCTGTCATCAGGCTCCACTCTGCCTCCCCCCAGCCACTGCCTGTGCAGGAGAGACACCGGAGGCGATCGGGGTCCCTGTTGGGGCAAGGGTGGGTCCCTCCCTCAGGTGTCCCCAGGCACAAAGGGCATGTTTCTGCAGCACAGACCCCGGCAGGTGAGCTGTAACCTGAGGGTGACTTCAGGACTTGTCCTGACACACAGCATGGGTGCCGATGCACAGCGTGAACTGCAGTGCTCAGTCACCTCCATCCTCCCAAGGGCTCCCTGCACTGTCTGAGACAATGGCCAGCTGCTGGCTCTCAGGTGGCTTATTTTGGTCCAAGAGGAAAGAAAAAATCCCCACATGAACAGCTTTGCTTACCGTAGCATGACTGGAACAAAGGAACAAAGTACACTGTTCTTGAAAGTCAACAGATTACAGAGAAATGTCTCAGAACTGGCAGGAATATTACTTTGATTAAAAAAAAATAGTTTTCTGGTAAATTTCCTGTATTTTAAGGAATCCATCTGACCTTACCAGAACACAGGCTGGGGGTACTGAATTACCTTCCACATACCTGGAAAACTATTGAAGGTAAATAAATTTTATGACTCCCAAATATATATTACCTTTATGAAGGTTATTAAGAGAAACTGTATAAACTGTATCAGGGTCCAGGAATAGGTATTGTATGTTTTAATTCAAAGGAGTCTATGAAAAAGATAAACAGGGAAGTAACCTACCCGTTTTCTGGACAAGGTGATTTAACATTATATCAAAAGATAGTAAGCAGTGCCATCGGGCTTAGAGGTCTTGTCTCCAGAGTACTGAAAATTATATATCCATGGAGCTTGGGAACAAAAGGAGATTACGGAACTAAAAACCCTTTCTGGTGGGAGGTAGGAGGATGGGTAAGCACAAGCAAGCAACAGGTTTGCTTTTGTAAAGGAAGAGGATGGGATGGACCTCCCCAGGAGCAGGGAAGGGTCAAGACTTAGGATGGGCTAGAATCAGGTTTTCTGTTTTCTCTTTTCTCTGAAGTGGATTTGATTTAAGTAAAAGTCACTGGCTCTGCAGGTTGTGGCTGCTATTGAAGAGCATGGTCACTGCCCCAGTGGGAATGAAGTCAGAGAGGCTGATGTCATAAACAAGCCCAGCTGGTCAGAGAGATGTGGCCAATGCAGAAAGTGCCTCAAATTGCACCTGGCAGTGACCGGGGAACTGGGGCCCCGGGGGGGCCTGAGGGGACCTGGGGGTGCCCCCCCCAGCACAGGGAGGGCTGGGGTCAGCACACCGGAGAGGGTTTGAGAGAGCGTGTGGATCTCTCTGGGTCAGAGAGGTTGTTCGTTTGCTAACTCTGGCAGCAACGGGGCTGCACTGAAAATATTCCTCTTCTGGGTGCGTCTTATGGGCCAAAGCATGCTCCTTGTTGCCCTGTGCCCCGACACGGACCTGCCCCTGCCATGGCAGCCCCAGGGGCTGTGCTGCTCCCTGTCAACACGGCAGCTACGGCTGCACCTCGGCAGCCACACGGCTTCGCCCACTGCCCCATCCTCACCAGCATGCCAGCCGCAAGCTGTTGCCATCACCGGTCACACGGTTCTGTGTCTTGAAAGAAGGGAGAAGGTTTGCTGTTTACTTTGGAAGGCACTTACACCCCCTTTTGTTATTGCAGATCACACACAAAGGACAATCTTTGTCAGTTTTTCTCTGATCCCAACTCAGATATTTTTCCAGGGCTGATACCAATCTTGCTGGCTGCAAATGTAGGTACCCTCTCCTTCCTGCTCTGCTTTTTCCTTTCCCATGGTTACCCAAGTAAAATAAGTTATTTACAACAGACTTTTTCTTTGCAGCATTGTTCAATTTAGTAAGAGGGCTCCTGTTTAAATGCCAGATCATGCTGCTCTATGGACATACTCCCTGGACTTTGATAGGAGCTACAATAACGTAATCTGCTTTTACTGTGTAAATGGGCAGATACCTTAAAAGCCTGTTTTGATTCTCCTAGAAAGGCTCTGTAGGAGTGGGCATAGGCCAGCTGACAGAGGGCATCACATCTTGCATGCACACATGAAGAAAAAGGTCTCTGATCCAGGGCATCCTGAGCCTTGTCTGGAATGCACACAGCTCACCGGTCAGCTGCCCACTGACAGCACCCGGGCAGTGGTTCAGCCCCATAGAGGGGTGTAAACATACAGGCTGCTTTTGTGGGCTTTTTTTTCCTGTGCTGAAGGTGGCACTGCTCAGCTGGGCAGGCCCAGCAGGAACTGCCTTGAGGACCTGGTGCAGATCATACACCATCGCAGGCTAAGCTCTGGGGGCACCATCTCTGTGTTGTTTCACAGGTTTCAAAGCTGGAATGGCCCAGGAAAAAAATGAAAAACAAGTGCATCTGCAGTAATGTGACAATGTTTCCTAGACCTCCAGTATCACAGAGGCTGTGTCATTCTAGTTCCCCATTCAACAGGAGGGTAACTCCCCATACACTCACCCTTTCCCTTTCTGTCCTCACAGAGCACTGACGTTTCCAAGAGGACCATTAGGCCAGTAAAAGATGCTAGATCACTGTCTCTTTTCTTTAATATTTACATTTTATTTATGACATCTTTGAGGTATCCCAATGATGGATAAGCATTGTTGTTCTTCAGACCAGATGGGCAGGTATAACCAGGGAAAAGCACAACTTCTGACCCAATGCCAAAGTGGAGGGCGAAGGCGATGCTGGTTGGCCAAGGGCAGTGGTTGGAAGAGTTTGCATGTCTAGAGCAGCTGCTTGGGGCTCAATCTGCAGAACTTCAGCAGATTCATTTAGCCCACAGCTTTGGGGACCTCCCAGGTCCTCCATACGTGTTAATGCACAATGGTACCAATAAACAACACTTTTGTTCAACTCCCATTGCCTAGGAACCACCATTCTTTTCTGACATGGCCATTTGCACTCCCTTGGCTTCCTCACTTATCATGTAGACCACAGCAAAACCATAAAACCATCAGCCCATGGGATCACTAACTGCAAGAGAAAGCTGTGGCAGCTCTGCTTTGCAGTACCGGCTGCCACAGACATGCCACAGGCCTGAGCCCAGCATTTCTGAAAAACTGCCTCAAGCTTTGAGGTGGAGAATGACTTCACCACTACCAATAACTTCCTCCCATAAATTTAATATTCTTCTGTTCAGGAGAAAAGGTTGCTTTGGAAGTTTGTCCTGGACCATGAAATCATCTGCCCAAAGAAACTGTGGGTTATCTCAGCCCTTGTCACCCTCTCAAACACACACACAGAGGAATGAGGATATTAAAAAAAAAAAAAAAAAGGTGCATCCTATAACCCCTAAAAGCACTAAATCAAAACACAACATTGCACAAGTAATTTTTCCTCTGGGAAAGGAAAACCACACCACATGCACCATATATTAATCATGTGATTTAATGTACTCCTGGAATCATGTACAGCTCCTGGGAAGATAACAGCAGTATAATAAAAAAAACCCCAAACCGTGGATAGTAGAACAGGCTGAACAGCACTGTTCACTAAATTCACAGAGCCATTTCCATTAAGCTGAAGCAGAGGATGGGTGAGATGCACAGAGAGGCATTTCTGGTGTTTTTTTTTTTTTTCTCCAGAGTGGAATCAAACCTTTGGTCAACAGGAAAAGCTAAATAAGAGGGCCGTGGAGGGCATGGATGAGAAGCAAGTCTCATGCATACACACACATACACACACAGAGAAAAAACACGTGGTCTTTGAAGCAGAGGTTAAAATAAAAAATCCCACAGGGCCCATGACCCCCCCTGAAGCTCAGTGTAGCATGGGCACCAGCAAGACAGAGGGCTCGGGGATGATTGCTTCCTGCTCCGCCAAGGCAACAGGATGAGAGTCCCAGCATGGCCCTGTGCATGCCCCGTGCTCGGATAATGTCACTGCTGCAGCCACTGAGCCCTCCCATTTCCTTCAGCGAATAAACACCTCTGCTTCCTCTTGATTCTCCCAACAGATATTTGGCGACCAAGCTCCTCAATTTCCTCATGAGAGATGAAGAAAAGTCTAGGTTTTTCCCAGTTGCGCAAATCGCCCCGATTATAACCTTGGCGTGCATCAAGAAATGATTTCCTCTTTCATCAGCAAAACCTTTGCACAAGCCTCCCCTGACTCCTGAGCTGGCAGGAAAGACACCGCTGAAAAGACACCTTGGCTCAAGAGAGGGTGCAGCATGCTACTGGCCAGTGCAGCCTCATCAGTTCCTAAATGTAAGCAGCAGGAGGATATTTCTTAGTATTTACCTCAGTCACACTCTTGATGGCTCAACGGGTATTCATTGTGGCCCACCTTCACTCACCTCCTCTCCCTTCTCCAAAATGGTTGGACAGCAGAGACATTGCCAAGGCCTTTGCCATACCAAACCTAGAGCGCTATGCCAGTAAAGCCATTTGCACAGTGAAGGGCAAGCGAGATAGACTTTTTCCCCAAAGTTAGACAAGGTATTGGTGGCAATCTGCTAGTAGAAATCACTATAACTCATCAGCACTTCAATTTCCTTCAGCTTAGGAGACCTTGCAACCCTTGTGCAAGGAAATAGTTCAGCCTCTCATTTCCCTCTTTTTCTAGGCAGTGATGGGCATGCCAGCTCTCTAACTGTTGCTCTGTTTTCAGCATGCTCACCTTTGGTATAGGATTCAGCCTTCACGGATCTCACTCTGCTACGACAATGGCGTTACTGGGTTAGGTACCTATGGTTTTCTTTTCAGCCCCTTACCGTGTCGCAGAGTGAGAGAAGGACTCCACTTTATGAATAGCAAGGACAGGATGCTGTGCAGTTTTTAGCCTTTTGTATATTGAATCCATGCTCTGCACAATGGCATGTTTCAGACCTAACAGTCCCTTAGGAGGAAAAGACACCGGAGGAAGCATTTCCTGCTGTGGGCAGTTGACAGCTGGTGTTGAAAAAGGGCTTCTCGAGTGATGGAGAGGAGGCTATTTTGGGGAAGCTTTGGTAACATTATTTTACTCTTCTTGTCAACAGCATCAGTGGTTACCATAACACAAGTACAGTGACAGATCAAAGGCAAAAGATGATGGTAGTTAAGGGCCTCGGGTCAGTATGTGGGTCCCACCATGCAAACACAGGTATCTCTACTCAACTCTTGCCATCCTCAGATAGGGACAGCTGTCCCTCACCCGACAATCATGTTTTCTGAACAAGGATGGAGATGATGAGCACAGAGATGCCACAAATCCTCATGTATATGATACCATGCATGGACTGTGTCTCTGGAGAGCTGTGATAGCTGGGGGGGCTGCAGTGACAATGCAGAAGAAAGTCTAGGGGGTGAAGTCAAGCTATTTCAGCGGTTCAGTCAGGTTTTAACAGAGCAGGGATTTCATAGGCCATATTTTCTGCAATGAGTCAAGGACAAGTGGAAATATAAGGGTCAAGGTTAGGACAATTCTGGTGAAGTTCTGAAAAGACAGGACCATTTCAGCAGGTATTGGGAGTCTGAAAGGAAGAAACAAAGGAAGGGAGTCAAAGAAACTTGTCCACCAAGCTCTGAGGCCAGCAGAATTGCAACAGCCAGGGTCGTGGGGGCCAGTCAGCTGGGAAATCTGAGAGATGCAAAAATAAATGCTAATTTTTGCTAACTGGTAGCAAAACATTTTATTACACTGAGCAAACCAAAAGGGAATATGTCTAGTGCAATTACCTATTTCTAGCCAGTCACTACCTCCACAAAACCTGTGGCATAGCTTAGCCTGGCAGTAACATCACTTGATTTTGGGAGAAGAAATTTGAAATAAAATTGATATAAATATGAAAATAATCAGTTTGAACAATCATATAGTTTCCATGACTGGAACTGGGTGAAACTATTTTTAACAAAAGGGTTTAGATCAGAAAAATATCTATTTTAATTGACCATATATTTTGGTGAATTCCCATCAAATTTGTTGAAATACTTCAACCAGAAAGGGCTGAGAAGACAATGGTTAACCATCAAAATACTTATCTTCAAGATTCTCAAACAGAAATATTTGGTTTTCCACTTTGAGTGTAGCTTTCCAAAATATATCTCTGTATAAATATATCTTTAAGATTAAGGAGGGTGGGCAAGTGTTTATCTCTGAAGTCATATATTTGCAGTTTGGGGCAGCTATACTGAAGATGCAAAAGGAGGTTGCAGAGCTCCTGCTCAAACTGCCTGGCATGTCACGCACCACATATTACAGGACAGCTGCACAGTCTTCTTTTGTCCGTCCATCCCCTGGCATCGTGACTGTCATCACTTCTCATAGCTTCAGCTGACACAATAAGCTTGACAACACAGATGAACTTGTCCTTTGTGTTGCTGCCTGGTCTATGACTACTCCAGCATGTTAGACTACCATTCCCCATGTATATATAATTTCCCCGTAGTGCTATTGCTGAGGCAAGACTGGTTGCCTTTTCTCTTTTTCTTTGTAACACTTCCTTTATTATAAAAGGGCTATGCAGGCTTGGGGGAAAAAAAAAGTCAGCAAGCTGAACGTTTACTTAATTGTTGGTCAAGAGTTGGCTCCTGTGGAAATGTTGGCTAAAGGCAATTCTGTAAAGCGTAGTCCCTTCTACGAGAGTGCCAGAAAACCAAGGGGCAGGTGGCAGTTCTTGAACAATAGTCAATTACACTTTTTAGGCAAATATTTGCTCATGTGTTCAGACAATAATATCTTGTGGAAATGTGTTTGCACAATGTCCTTGACAAAGGCTCGTCTATTAACCTGGACACAATCGGGTACAGCTCTGGAACAGTGCTTAACACATGAACTTCTCACTTCAAGCAACGACAAAACATCATGCATCCAACTCTGAATAAAGCAATCACCCCAAATTACCTTCATATGGGCGGAAAAAAAGGCCTCTTGAAGACGATTTACTTTTAACCTATAAAAGCAATCCACCGTGAATGCGTGTGCTGGGATCTGTGACTCAGTTCCTACAATTTCAGTGTGCTTCCAGTATAGGCTTGGCCAGGTCACTCAAGAATGGGATTTCAAAAACCCCTGCGGCATGTCTACATTGTGCTGTGCTGCCACAAGTGAGCTTTGCCTGTGCTCAGTGCTGCTGAGGGCCCAGAGGTTCTCTCAACACAACGCTGCCTCCAAGCTCACGTGCTGAGACCCTGGTGAGTAGTTGGCTTCGCTTGGCACCATGCTGATCACGCACACACGGCTTCCTGCTGCCCCGTGCCTGGGCACGGGATGAGTCTGCTGGAGAGCTATTGCGGATCATCCTTGTTCCTCCTCAACCTGGATGTGTGTGGAAACACTGAAGCAGGAGCCCTCATCACAGCTCAGCAGGACCGGATGATCTTAAAGGTCTTTTCCAACCTAAACAATTCTATGATTCTGATTCCCATGGGGAGCCAGTGCCATTGATGTCAGCCCTCTCCTGGGGACAGCGGGGACAGCAGAGCCTCTTTTTCAGGGAACAGAGGGAGTTTTGTGTGGTATACGGTGTATGACAGTATACTGCTGTATTGCTAGCAGTCATGGTACTAAGTGAATAATAGTTTACTCCAAAAGCGCCCAAACTTGGAGTGGGGCCTGCTGAGGAAGGGTTGTGGACTAGAGCTAGACAAAGTTCAGCTGAATTTTCTATACTTCTCTCTGGTTCTGGGGTCACACAAAATGAACGGTTTGTAATGGGGGTTCCAGCCAGAAGCACTTGGGAATTGTTAGTTTAGTCCTTTGGATTGTAAATAATCATTCATGAGCTGCTTCTCTTCCCTCCCGTGAATTCCTTAGCGTGTACCAGTATTTTCTGAATGTTTTGGCTGAAAACGTTCCAGCCTCCGCTTTGCACACCACATGTTCACCTCATCTTAAAATGGTGATTCAGTATCCACGAGGTATGTGAGTCACCTCAGGGATGTGGGATTGTTTCTTATTCCCTGACTGACGGGTGGGCACTTACACGGGGGAGAACATAATACTTGCTATAGACAGTAAATAAATAAAGGAACCAAAGAGCAACAAATACAGTAGTAGCTGAAAATTTGGCAGAAATACACATTGTGCTAAAATGGATGGAAGTGACAGAATTCTTGTAGTTCTGCTTGGATATTAATGAAAAATTAAGAACCTGTTCCCCTGGTGTTAAGTTAATTACAGGAGTAGCTGGATGAAATCGTGTGGCTTCTGTTAATGAAGACGGTCAGGCAAGATAAGCAACTGGTCCCTGCTGACCTCAAATATGAATCCAGGATCACAGCAAACTAAACTTGCCTTGTTTGTTCATAAAAAATATTCCTGAGCCAATTGTTTAGGTTTAACTCCTCTTGGGGAACAATTAAAAAAATCTCAAATTCATGCTGCAACATTCCTGATGGTGAAATCATGCTCGCAACCATTTTATTGTGATCATTATCTTACACCTCTTTTGCTCCCCAAGGTTATTTTTTTCCTACATCATTTCAATGCCTATTTTTCTACAGGCTTTAAAAGCTCAAGCTTTTAGACCATCTTTTGCGTGCTAGAAGAAACTTTACTCTTCTGGGAAGCTAAGCTCAGGTTCATGTCGTGAGGACCTCAGAAAGAGACATTTAAGGAACAACAGTTATGATGGATTGTGCTGAAAGCCTTACTCAGCTATTATGATAATTATAAATAATTATATTTCCTTTCTTTTCAGTTCTTCATGAGCTGTAAAGCAATGCCTCAACTGGAGGCACCTTTTGCTCTCTCATGATGTCCCAGTTTTGACCACTAATGCATATAACTTAAGAAGGGTCTAACAAGTAGGTAAGTATCAAACACCAGGACAGGATTAAATTGAACTCAGAATATTTCTTGGGGTAGTGGGAGAGTGACCAAAACTGCTTAAGTGGCTCAAGACCACAGAGTTCAGCACAGGTCAGTAGGATTGCATGTGCCTGATCCAGAGCATCATGAAGGAAATCCTCCCAGAAATTGTTGTTCTGACCCCCAGTAAGCTGCCGGCATGCATGTTGATGAAAAAAAAAATCATCTGTTCAGAAGATGAAACAATCACACCTTGAACAACCATACTCAATGGCTTCTGAAGAAGTAACTAAAATATATGGTCTCTTAATTGCCGCTCTCCAGAAGACATATTTAACAACATGATTACAAAAATCAGGGCACATACAAAGGCAGAAAATATTCATTCCCCTGGGCCAAAAGCTACTTTCAGTTACACCCAAGAAACCACATTAAAGCCTCCTGCCTGCAAGGTGCCAAGCCATCCTCAAAGCACCAAACCCCATTTGCTGCTGTTGACATCAGTGAGCGCGGCAGGCGCCCATGGCTCCCCGTGGCAGCTCAGCACTTGCCAGAAGAAGTGCCAATGCCCTGGTAGGGCAACACACGTGCACACGTGCTGACTTCTGCACCCATGGCTGGCCCTGCCAGTGCCGGTAAGGGCTGGACTTGTGCTTACGGGCTGCGGGGAAACAGTTCCTGCAGCAGAGCGAGACTCAATCCAGTGCCTATTTTGGCACTAGGTGTTAGCTCCTGCCCTCTTGAGGATGATTAATTTTGGTAATTAGCTTTGCTTTTTCTGTAGTTTCTGGGCAACAATGCTGTTAATGAAAGTGAGTGAAGGAGAAGCGGGGCTGGAGTCGGAGCAGGCTGGCAGAGCTGCAACCAGCTGAGCACCTTTTTGCGTCCTGACCCAAAACCACACGGCTCCTTCAGACCCTGGCGCCTCTTGAGCAGAGGCTGACAAACATGCATGGTCCTGCCAAACCCCAGAATGGGCCTGAAATGTGCTCCAAACAGGGTCTCCGGCAAAGAGGGGATTGCTCTAACCCACTGCCCCATCTAGTGTCAGGACATTTTAAAACACTCAGTTCCCCTGTGCCCACGGCTTTTGTTCCAGAGCATCCTAAATATATCCTCTTCACCCAGAGCAGTCCTACAGTCAGGGTCTGCTTTGTAAAGTCTTTTTTGTTGTTGCTGGGGTTTTTTTTTTTTTGTCCCAGGGTCTCCTGAATTTACAAAAGGCAGAAAACTGCTGCCCTCCAGAAGGGCTATGGGTGAATCCAGTCCGGAGCAGTCGTCTCCTCTGAGACCGTGTTGCCACTTTACTATTTCATTAGTAGTTGTGCTGTAACGGTGCATGCCAGTTTGTAGACCACTGAGCAGACCAGCTGCCTACCCAAAGACATGAGTAGCAAAGGTGTATTGCTAAGCACAACAAAAGGAGTGAGCAGTGAAATAAGCGTGTCATACAGATCATACTTGACACTGTTAAAATAGGGTAATGCTCAGGGACAGTAACATGCTCAACTGACACCTCCAAGCTTTTATGTACTTAGAACAACATCTGCATTGCAAAGACTTCACCTTCTCCAGGTCTATCATGTAGGAAGTACCTGGGTAAGTTCAGGGCTAAGTACAGTCTTCAGACTGCCTCACACCCTTGTGCTTGTAATCATACTTTAGTGGCAGTAACACACAGAGGAAAAAAGAATCTTTCTGGCTGCTAGTGGTAGGAATGACTGTATGCTAACCTCTGGTCAAAAAAAATTGGAAGCACACATGAATCAGATGTCTTTCAGGAGAAGCCAGCATTTGCAAAACAAAAGATCTTTGTGCAAGAAGTGTCACTGCTGAACTTGCTAATGAATAACATTTACTTGGGCAATTGTGGGACCCAATAGTCCTTGGAGGCTGCTGAGCTGCCCAGGAGGGTGAGCCCCTTTGACAAGGCACTCCCTTCATTTTTAAATGTACTGAGACAGCACTTTCAGCCTTGGAGTTCTGCTGTCTTCAGAAACCCTTCATCTGTGTGCTTGAACTTCTTTTCATTTATAGAGCTATGATCCTATCATTTTCTTTAATGAAAAGAAAAATCCCAGCTATTCAGGTGATAGCTCTATTAGAGATGTTAATGAATACAAGAAGTCCATTATCTTGGAATGGGGATTGTTTTTTCAGGCTAAAAACTATTGCTTCACTGACAAGATAAAAACCTTTCTTCAATATGTTATAAAAATTGCAAGGAAAAATAATCTCAGCAAAAGTTATTTTCATTAGTTTTATTCTTTTAATCATGAAAATATTTCTATAATTGTCATTATGTAGAAACATTTGCATTTAAAAATCCTTAAAACGTGGCCTAAATTACCAGACAGACTCTATTCATAGGTTTATGGGCTGTGTTGCTCAAATGAAAAAATAATTAACTTCTCAGTAAAAATCCTAATTATGTCAATTTTACTACAGCAGATAATGTCAGCATACAAGAGATTAATTCCAATATTATATATTTGTTTTTCTCATTGCCTTAGAAATAAACCACAGGATATATGTGGAGGGGTATTTTCATCCCACCAAAAGACACCCCCTCCTGCTATGTACTCTCAGCAGGTGGCAACTCATTTTTCACTCTGTTTTTGTTGCCCATAACCTAGGGCCCCATTAGGGTCTGCCCTGGAGAGGTGATGGCTGCACATTCTGGAAGGGTCATCCCCTGGTTATGGGGGGTGAGGCGTGGGGACCACAGTGGAGGGCCCCAGTGGCATTTTTCACAGATGTAAAAATATTCAGGGCACCGAGTGGTTCACTTTTGGTGAATCCTAGTGCCATCTTTTGGGGGAAATAGGAATATGCCTTGAAGAGTAAATATGCCCTGACACATTTGAGGAGAGCAGCTCTGGCTATTCTGCTGCTGGCCGCTGGCTCCTGGGGGAGCGGGACATCACTGGGGCTGATGTGTGTGCAGGGCAGGGTCTCCTGGGTCCCTTGGTATTACAGCAGCTTGAGGAGACAAACCAGGGCTGACTTTCATGAGCAGGCTGCATCCCAGGCCAAGTAGGATGGTGTGGCACTCAACAATGGCTACGGGGGACCCTGGCCAGCACTGCAGCAGGGGGTGAGCACTGGGCTGGGGGCCACTTGTCCCTGGGGTGAGCACGCTGTCACCCATGCCATAGGGATCTGCTGAGGGGGTGGGAAACATGCACACTCTTCCCAGAAGGAGGAGCAGGATTGCATTTGTGGTGCGGTACGGCAACAACATAAAGTCAGGCCAGGGCAGCAGAGCAGGGACAGCACGGTGTGCGGTACCTTCCCAGCCCACGCTGCCTTCATCTCCCACTCTCACACACATCCACCTCTCCTTCGGCTGCCCTGGGGGATCCAGGCTCAGCACCACAGCTTACTCCAGGCTGGAGCGAGGGACATAGCCCAGACCTTCAAACAGGGAGCATCTGAAATACAGAGGGCATCCAAAAATGTCCTGTGCCTTCAGCTCTCCCTGGCCACCCAGCTGTAGCCCAGGAGGAAAGCAATGAGGGGAGAGGGCAAAGAGTCTGAATATGACCTGTGTCACAAAACATAGCCCTCAAAAAGCCTGTTATAAACCACTTGGCAAAACTCTGCAGATCACTCAGTACTACAGAGCACTGGTGTGGGAATGACGAGATCATGGGGAGACTTTACCAGGGAGCATTAAGGGTGTGGAAACCACGCAGACACATGTGCACACACACATGCATGCATGCACAGACTCTTCTGCTGGCATCTGAGGGAAGCCCTGATGTGTGCCTGAGGGTGCCCAGCCCTCCCTCTGTGGCTGTGGGGAGAAGGGGGATGGGCAGGTGGCAGGGCACACAGGGCTGCTTGGCGGATCACTGCTTGCAAAAGCCCCAACCCAGAGGTTAGTGTCCCAAGATGAACCTCACCATGGAAGTGCAGTGGCCATACAGGATGAGAAAGCAGGAGGTTCTGACTTGGCGTCCCTCTGCCCCAGCACCCTTTGGCATAGGTTGCACTGGCAGCCTACAAAGCTTTCGTCCACAGCTCAGAGATGCTGAATGCTGGGGCTGCCGGCATGGCCATGGTGGTAGGTTTGGTCCCAGCCTGGCAGCCCACCTTGTCCACCGCTCTGCAGGAGCACAGCCAGAGGAGCCCTGCCCCAGCAATCCAGCCTGGGCACACTGCTGCCAATAACACATGGGTTTCAAATTCACTTACTAGTTTCTGCATTTTTTAAAACATATTTTTTGTTTTTCTTGCTGAAGAGAAAATGGCCCAGTGCCTTGCATACCCACAGCTCTGTAAGCAACCTTGCCTGTAGGGACTGATCATTTGGGGTGTCCAGCTGCCACTGGAGCCATGGTTTCTGGATCTCAAAGCCTAAGTGACAGGAGGAGTTGCAGGAGCTGATTCAGTCAGTCACTGTGTAATACAAGGGAGGGTCAAAGTGGAGGCATGAAGTATTTGCAGGCTAAGCCCAGCATGCACTCCTATACTTACTTCAACAGTCAAGTAAACTATACTACTCCTAGAAAATGTTCAGGTCGCCTCTTTCTATGGGAGGTGCAGAGGACTAAGCCTGAGAGTCTCTAGGAGCCTAATTATAAGGCTAATTGCATAAACCATGCAAAGCCCAGCAGGTGTATGGGAGCACTGCTCCTTCCCTGGAGGGCTGTCAATTCTCCATATGGTTCACCATGAACGACAGCCCTGCCCAGATCACTTGGCGGTCAGACAATGCCACAAGCACTCAGACTTTCCTTAGTGTCTCATATTACATTATTGTTCAGGAAACTCATTAGCACCTTCACACTCTGTGAGAGTGCTTCTCCTTGCAGATGCTCCTAGCCTTGAAATAGGTGACTGCCCAGACACTAGTTGGCTGCTACTACCCTGAAGGCCGTAAGAGGCCCCAGCAGCCCCACAGAATGTGTTAGAAAATGCATGGGCATTTTTTGTTGAGATCCAAGAGCCATAAGGCCTTATTTCCATCTGTGTGGGAGAGCTTGTTTGGAGGTCACAGTTGCACATCAACATGCAGGTGACAGACCAAGACTCTAGACTTCATAGTCAAGGGTACTCAAACACAATCCCAAATTTACATCGTTCTCCAGCTCTTAACTTTTCAGGACCACCCCAAGCCCCACCATGGGGACATAAAGGTATCAACAACAGTTTTGAAAAGTGCTTTGGTGAACAGTTTTTTGTTTAACAGTGAACATTTTGTATGGTGGCATTTTACCCCCTGATGCTGCCTTTACTGGAGGGTGGGTCACCCCCAGCTTCAAGTGCCTTCAGCTTCAAGTCCTTCCAAATGAACATGACTTTGTTAAATGACAAAGCACCAGGGAAGGATTTCTAGAACATCTGAGGGACTGAGGGATACAAATCCCATTGCAAGTATATCAGATTTCAGAGCCTAAGCTACTTTGGGTCTTTTGGAAATCTTATCATCAGTCAACGAACTACATTTTGCCAGGTATTCTGACTAAATAAGGTTCCTCTACCTCTTCCAATTTCTCTACTTTTACATTGTATTGTGCCAAAATTGAAAAAAAAAAAGTGGCATGTTAGACCCCAATGACTCTCTATAACAGAATTATTGTTACAGTAAAGCCCACCAGACATTTCTGAGAAGCAGATGACAGCCACAAACCAAATGTCTCAGCTTTTAGCCAAAGTAGGGAAATGGAAACACAACAGTAACTAGGAACACCTACCATGTCTCAGCTCAAGAGCTATTCCATTAGTTACAGTGAAACATCAAAAACATTAAAGTAGTGACCGGTTTCCCACCTCATAGACTGCTATGCTAAAACATTTCACTGTGATCTGCATTGAGTAGGAAAAGAAGACCATACTGGATTTGGCACATAGTGGGAGAAACACTGTATGCATAAAACTGTACTGGTTTTTGGTATACAATTAAAATAACAAGAGTGAAAAAAGCTGCTTACAGAGTGCTAAGCCAGCATTTTATACAGCTTATGACAAAACAACAGAGATGTATTGTCTGATGCTTTTATACAGTCTGGAATGATTTATTATATACTATACATTTAGCATTGCAATACATTTAATTGTTGAGGCAAGTGGTTAAAGAAATGAAAAATGCTGGTTAACTCATTTTGCATAACACTCATCAGTGATTGGAACTGGGTATTGCATTCCCAGTGCAAATTACCAGCATTGGCAAGGCTATTTTACAGCTGTTCAGTGTGCAGCCTACATTGTAATGAAGTCGTGACATGAAATGTTTGTGGAAATTATAATGAAATGTTAGCTGAAAATATACTAAAGTGGTAAGTGTAGAAAGAGTAATGAAGTATAACATTTACAAACTCCATCGTCTCCTCAGCTCAGGAGGCTTCAGCTCTTACATTAGCCCAGATGTGCTAACCTGCCTCCTACTGAATCACATCACAGTTCTTCTCCAGCATCTCCTTTGGGCTCAGTACTTTGAGTTGAACCTGACCTGATCTTCTCTTTAAGTCTTTTTCGGTTCTCTTGAACCTCTAAATTCACTAGGGTCTATGGTCTCCTTTTCTTCCACTTTCACCTCTCTTTCTGCTAACCTCTTGATACCCGGTTGCTGTTTCCTTCCCCACATCCCTCAGATCCATCTTTCACTTTCCATGCCTATGTAGGAAAATAACCTGTTTGTGTTTCGGCAGGTATTGAAGCCTCCCTGGCATCCCCTGACCACATGCAATTCCTCTTTCCCTAAGGGGTAGGGTGTCCTGGTTTTGGCTGGGATAGAGTTAATTTTCTTCCTAGTAGCAGGCATAGTGCTGTGTTTTGGATTTAGTAGGAGAAGAATGTTGATAACACACTGATGGTTTAGTTGTTGCTAAGTACTGCTTATGCTAGTCAAGGACTTTTCAGCTTCCCATGCTCTGCCAGGTGCACAAGAAACTGGGAGGGGGCACAGCCAGAATAGTTGATCCGAACTGACCAAAGGGCTATTCCATACCATATGATGTCATGCTCAGTATATAAACTGGGGGGGGTTGGCCGGGGAGCAGCAATCGCTGCTTGGGAACTGTCTGGGTATCAGTCAGTGGGTGGTGAGCAATTGCATTGTGCATCACTTGCTTTGTATATTATTATTATTATTATTATTAATTATCTTTATTATATTGTTATTATTATCATTACTATTTTGCTTTATTTCAATTATTAAACTGTTCTTATCTCAACCCAGGAGTGTTTCTCACTCTTACTCCTCCAATTCTCTCCCCCATCCCATCAGGGTAGGGGGAGTGAGCGAGCGGCTGCGTGGTGCTTAGTTGCTGGCTGGGGCTAAACCACAACATAGAGGAGGTTGAGCTAAGTCAACCTCCTTGACTGCTGCCTTCACATTGTCAGCCCGTGTTTTGAACCTCTGTTTGGCGCTCTGTTTACTGATGACTCAGATATGATCTCATATCAACATCATCAAATCAGGTCTAACACTTAGCACCGAGTAATCCTTGCAAGAATGTCTTAAAGGTCCACTTATGCCTCCTTCCATAAATTGCTAATGAAGGGGGCAGTGTCATGACACTTTACTACCCCCTCTAACAACACTTCATAACTCTTTTTCCTCTTCTTTCCCTCTTGATTTTGGCTTCCTTGTCCTACTTTTCCTTCCCCTTTCCAAGCCCAACTCATAGTAGCTCATCTGCCAATTCTATGCATCATCAGCTGTATGCATCCTTTCCTGCCACCTCCACCTTAATCTTCCAGGAACAGCCAAGGTAACAACCTTTATTTTCACACCTGTTTTGAGAATCAAGCTCTGCTGTCCTACAAAGGCTGTGTGCCACTTGCTTTAGTCCTAATTTTCTCTTTCTCTTGGAAACTGGTGGTGGAAGGTTTACAACTTGCTTACAACCATACAGAGCCACTTCCAACTTTTCCATAGTCATAACCAGCAGTCTTTCAGGGAAAGAGTAGACACTTCAGTCCCTTGGGGACCCAGGCTGTGAGCTGTGTATCTGTGTCAGGATATGAGCCCATTGCAATGTCCAAGCACCTTCTACACATTTCCTGGATTTATGTTAGAAGAACAAAACAATCCCATCCTCTTTCCTTGAAGAAGGAGCTGAAATGGAAAATGTTCACCTAGTCTTGGTAAAAAATACAGCCTCTTCCAGTATTTATTAGTCTTGCATATTTAAAGATATAAGCACGTCAAAGCAACATCTGTTAGTCATGATCTGTATTTACCATATCCAGCACAATAGGATCCGACTCATGGCTGGGTCATTGAATGCCATTCTCATCCCAGGAAACTGAAATATACTGATGGCCCAGACTAGTGTTTCTGGGAACTACACAGCATGGGTGATTTTTCAACCATAAAACAAATGAATATTTTGACTTCCCCCTTTTTTTTCCTTCCCCTTGTATTTTGTCTACAGTAATGCGGGTGAACATACCCCTCCCTCACCCGCAAGGAAAAAGAAACATTATTTTTAAAATTGACCATTTCTGTGGTCAGTGCTGCTGCAGTTGTACTGGAGAGCTTCACAAGCCCTCCAGCTCTTCTCCAGGAGGGTGCAGGAAGGTGGTCTTTGAAGCCATATATTTTTCCTGGCAGTCCTGTGCTCATGTCTTAGATGGCCAAGGGTTCTACATGGCTGGTTTGCTGATACAAACTGCTAATTCGTTTTGCAAAAATATATGAAAAGAATTGGGTGAAAAACATGTCTAAACCTTAAAACTTGTCTTTCATATCCACTTAGGACTGCTTCAAAGCATAAAAGGACCATGGAAATCTTTTAGCCCAAGTGCCTGTGCCTGTTTCAAGAACCCTGTATCCATTTTCCACAGAGCAGCTTTCAAGTTGCCAGTTGAGAATAATGACACCTACATCACAAAGAAAGCTGGAAATGTATAGGCACCTTTTTTGGCAATGTTACTCATGATTATCTAGTACTAAGCAGCAACACACTACTGCGTGTTCTGTGGATGTGCATTTTCTCCCTGAAGCAGCTTTAAGCCTGGCCAGGACAAAGACAAACAGGGCCAAAATAAACACTGTAGAGCTGGGTGAGATGAGCTGGTGGAATTAGTGCAGCAAGTTCATAAAAATAGTTTGGAAAAAAATGTCCTAGTGGTCTGTTGGTGGAGAGGTCTGAGGAAGGGAGATTTTTCATTTCATGAGAAAGAAACTGCTCCAAACAAAGAAGAACATGGAAGCTCATTCAGAGCTGAAGGGGTGAAGGGTCTTCTAGCTGGTCAAGGAAGACCTTTCAGCCTGGTGAGGCTACAAGCACATTAAGTGCCTGACTGTGGAGAGACACATAGACTCCAGTAGGAAAGAGGTGGCAGTCAGAGAAGTCCTAGATGGAAATGGTTTAGACAGCAGGAGACATCAGGCCTGCTCATGTGCAGAGACAGAAAAAAAACCAAAAAACCCAAAAAAACCCACAAAAAAAAACCCAAGAAAGAAGGGCCCATTAACAATTATCAGAGAAGAAGAGGGATAGGTTTATGAAGTGGAATACATCTAAGCTTGGCTTACATCCAGTCAAAGGGAGCACAATAAACTACAAATATTTGGAAAGCTGTAAACATTGAGGCAGGCTAAGAACTCTGGAGTGTGATGCATGGGGAGTGTAATCAGAAGAAATTGCAAAATGCAAAAATAGCAGGAAAACAAAAAAAAACCCCTCTTTAATAATGAGACGTATTAGCCTCTGTGTTAAGGGAATGGGTGGAAATACCCTGGAGTTGAGACCTTTCCAAATGAGAAGGAAACATCAGTAAGTATACAATATAAAATAGTTCTGTAATAGTGAGGGGGATGGATGTGGTTTCCAAAGTAGACTTTCTCACTACTTCTTCTAGGATTGTGCATAGAAAATTATTCTGCCCCTTATTCTTTTATGAAATATATGGCCTAAGATTCTGGTACACAATCCAAGAAATTTTCTAGGCTTTGTTTTGACAAGTCCTCACTCCATTGATTTAAAAGTACATCTCAGGGCAATTCCTAGCCTAAGCAGCCTGGCTGTTTTATTTAGTGTTCTTGAAAATATGTGCCTTTTTAAACAACGATGGCCATTACACTTTGAAACAATTTTCCACATTTCAGTTGGCCTAATATCCTTATTAACCAGCTCACCAAGTGGTCTCCCTTCTTCAAGCAAGGCTCTCACTGGGTCATGCATCTGATGTAGTCTCAGCTGCCAGTGCTTCGAAGGAGCGGTCACACTGCCCAAGGGGCAGCGGTGGAGTCAAGCCACTTTGGAGGTTGCAGCTGAAGCCTGGAAACAAGCAGGGAGCCAGGACAGCCTTCTGAGAAGCCTCATGCGCTTCCTGAAAATGGTGTGGCTTACCCAGACTTCATTTTCATGTTTTCTCTTGCTGAAATCCTGGTGTGACCCGCTTATGTGGTCTGCACAGAGGTCAAGACATAATCAGATGGTCAGCGGCATGGGGGAGTGTATAGTTGAGCGCTTCATGCCTCGACTATGTGTGTGTATATGCAGTGCTCATTATGGAGGGAGGGACATAGTGCTAATCAACCAAGGGGGAGGTTTCATGGACTTCTTAGCCCTTGCCTCCCTCAGTGCAATGCCAAGTGCTGGAGGGTGGCCTCCTCTGAACCCTAAGGGCTGTGAGCTTTTAGCTGAGCTCCGATGAGGAAAGGCTCTCCAAACAGCCCAACACAATGAGGGATATGACAAATCCAGTGAGGGGAAAAAAAGAAGAAATACCTTTACAAAGAAAGCACAAGGGAGCTCTGTTTCTTCCACGAGGTGTTCCTGCCACATAACTGTGTTACTTGTCACTCATGAAACGTCTTGTCTTGCTGACGGTCAGCAAGGTCCCAGCCAAGCCCAAGGACTAGCCACAGTCTGCTGTGAGCCTCCACGGTAGCACCTAATTAACACAGGTCCCAAAGGCAGGCAGGATCTGCTGTGAAGATACCCGAAGGCTCCCTCCACTGACCAGATGGGGAACTAAGCACTTGTGTTGCATCAGGATTGCTTCAGGAGGCAGTTAAAATTCAGGCATGAGTTAACTGGATCCTTTGGATCGATGAGGTGCCATTCTGACTTACCAGTGATTCAGGTAAGCAGAGACTACTCTGCTTACAGGGCCATTTCCCTGATGTGACCAAAACATGAGAAAATGGCACAGAAAAAGATCATGGAATCATTAAGAATATAATATAAGGGGTATTTACCTTTCTTTAATGCACTTGCAATTAAAAATTTATTTTAAAATTAGATCTTAGCTGGTGTAAGAAACAGTCTGAGCAAGACGAGTTTGCAGAAGAAAGTCTAAATCACTTATGATTCCTGTGTTTCAATGATCAGTTTAAAAAGCATGTGGTGTTTGAGGTACACAACATGGACTCTTCTGAATGTGGAAATTGTGAGGAATAAGGGAGTTCATTACAGTTAGTGCTGTGCTGTCCTAACCTCTGTTGATCTTCCCTTAAGCCTCCCAATACAAGTGTTGTAAAATACATCCTTCAAAGGCATTTTTTTTTATATACTCACTAAACCCAATTTAATATCAGGGGAAATATCTTGATTGAGAACAGTGACATTTGAGCTTCCTAGTTTTACTTTTAAAACTTTGCTTACCACCACTTCCCACGTTACAGTGTAGCTTCTCAGAAGGAATGTGTATTTCTTGGTGAAAGACAAGCACACACGTGTATCTCTAAATTTCAGAAAAATAAAGCTTCTATTTTCAGAGCAGTCCTCAGAGTGCTGTAATAAGGTATGGGACCACTGATAACTGACTTTAACAGAAGTTATAATTTAAACATAAGGGCCAAAGTTATCAACACGACCACCTTGTACAAATGGAGGGCTATGTTGTCCATGCATCCCTGGTGCTTAAATGGCAAACAGACGGCACATTCAGCCAAGGTCTTGGGGTCTGGCTGAGCCTCACATGAATGTCTCTCATGGTATGTACGCAGAGCTGCTCAGCCTCCCCGAGCATTTTGGCTGTACTGGGCCCTTCCCTTGTCATGGTCTGAACTGTGAACCAGTGCCTAACACTCCAGCCTCACTCCAGTCTTCCTGGCTCCCAGCAGCAGGGCCAGACTGCGTAGCAGGCAGTGAGCAGCAGAGACACTACCATGGGTCCACTGCCTGTTTTGCCACTGCCAGTGCCCTGGGTCCTTGCCCTCCAGCAGGAAAACCATGTGGGGCAGCTGCAGCCCCTGGGGTAGGGAGGCCCTGAAAGTAGCAGAGCCACCGGTCCCAATGTAGCAGCAGTATGGTGTCTCCATCTTTCACTCTTCTCTTCATCCTCAGGGTTGCAAAATCGAGGTTTTCCAAGGCTTCTGGAAAGCTGTGAGCTGGTCCCGGGGAAAGGTGTAGCTCTAAGACGGGTGTCCTGGACTAGTTCGCCAGTGAGCTTACCCATGGTCTACTGTAGGATTTTGCTCTTCATCATGAGAGGCCTCCATCACGCCATCTACTGTGACTCCATCCCTGTCCCAGGATTTGAACCCTTTCTTTTAATGTCAGGATATTGTTCCCATTGCACTTGATGGCTGCCAGGCAACACAATCTGGAAATCTTGCAGGCAGCTCTGTGAGCACTGAGGATGCTTTGGAGGCCTTCAGGCATATCCTTGCCAATCTAAACGAAGACAGTTGTTTTATCTGGATTTTTAAGTGTTTAATTAAAAGGTAGTTCAACAACACACTTACCGTTTTTTGAGTTGGAAGTACACATGAAGTAGATAGCAAGCATCTGTAGATGTATTTCCACTGAAAGGCAAATTATTATTCTTACAGTCAGCATGTAGGTGTGCCTGCCATAACTTTCTAAAATAGTGAGTGACTAACCTTTTCCAAGAGTTCAGTTTTTCTAACCTTTCCGTGAGTTTTTATTTTTTAAGAGATACAGACTTACAGTGCTTATTTCCCAAATGATCACAAGGCTTATGATGCCACTGCTCAAGTCTCAAACATTACTAATATAATGCTGTGCTTATAAATTGCACCAAGACACCCATAACATGGGAGTTTGGCAAGTAGGCTCCCATTGCACAGCACCGATTTATGCTCCACAAGACGGATATGCAGAACATTTGCTATAAAACCTGAAACCACACCCATTTTGTCTGAAAAAAAAGACAAAAGAACAGCAAAAAAGAGGGATACAGTTGGAGGTCTGAGCTGTCTGGGGTCTCTGCAGTAAACACTGCCTGCTGCGGAAAGCCACTCATAAATGTCAGTGCTGATTTTCCAGACCAGTTCTTCAGCTGGTGTTGCAAAAAAATGGATTCATGCCATTAGGCACCAGATGTAGTTTTGGGGCCCAGGATACAGTGTGGGAAGCCTTTACATCTAGAACAGAAAGCAAGCATCCTGCCCTTTGTAAACAGCCAGGATGGACTACAATGACAAATTAACAAGCTATCATACACTCCGTTCTAAAGTGAGGAATAATGGAAGTTGTTCATTATTCACTTTATTTACTAATAATGATACAGTATGTATTAATAGCAAGGGGGCATGGTAATTCAACATATGATTCAGTATGAAAATACTTCTTAGGCTGAGATTATGCCGCATAATCTGACGGCAACAAAAGATCATTTCTGGGTGTCAGTATTCTTCCTTAGAGGCCTCCTTTAGACTTAATTTTTAATCTTGGCCTTGAAGTTGTCAAAGAATTGGGCATGGCTGCAATCTCTGGGCAAAAGAAGCTCAGGACAAGAATGGCAAGGCACTGTTAAAGAAGGACTGCAAGTATTTTAGCAGAACTGTCTGGAAAATAAGATACACAGCACCTGTCCACTTTGAACTTAGGCTAAGCATTGCTATTTGGTCCTATATTTTCATGATTGCCAGATTTCACAAAACAAAATTTTAAAACAAAATGCTTAGCATATTTTAACATGGTGAGTAGGAGATTTGATAGGCATGTCAGGCACTAAAAATGCAAATGCAAATGCAAACTACAGTGTCAATCTGAATTGCCATGCTAGGCCAAGCTTATTTTATTACATACATTCTGCATTCTAAGTACTAATATGTTCATAATGTAAACATTAAGCATACAGAGTTAAAATTCAAGGCCACAATATTTTTGATTGTCCCTTTTTTGTGTCTTTGGTTGGCCGAGATCAACTCGTAGTGTATAAATGCATAAGTTATATAATAATTATATAAAAAGGAAAAAATAACATTGACTTGTATACTTCATTCTGACAAACGCACAGCGTTCGCGACTCGATAAAGAAAAACTGGCGCCCGCCTAACAAAAATACTTAGATGATTTCTGATTTTGGCAGTCAGGGGTTGTCTCTTGCTTTAACCAATAGAAAACAAACTCCCTTAATAATGATGAGGTTCTAACGGGTAACTTTTAAATATCAAACACAATTCCAGTTTTACTTTTTTTTAAAAGAGATGCATATTCTGATTTCTGAATTCTTCTGCTTTTCCCTTTTCCCACTTTTTTTTATTACTATAAAATCAAGTCTGTTCCTCCTGTAATACTGGGAATGGTACGATACTGAGCAATATGTTTCACAAGTCCAAACAAGTGTTTCTTCATAGTCCCAACGCTACTAAGTCTTCAGTCTTTTCAGTCTCTACTGGTAAAGAAGTTTCTTTTCTCCCATTCTCACTGCCTTTGTCCTCCTCTTTCTCCTTTCTGCTTCCTCTGTCAGGTGCAGGCCTCTGATCTACAATCATACACTTGCCCTTCAGCACATTCTCATTTCCAATGTTTGGCTCAGGGTTCCTGTAATACTGTCAAGGAATCTTAAAGTTTGGGTTGTCTTCACAGTTTGAATAGCTGATAACACTCTGATGAATGGAACACATTTGATATTAACCAAAACAATGCTGTTATATTCCAAATCAGCTTCCACGCTAAACCAGTCTCTTTTGTTGATATGTTTTGATTTTTTAAATACAGGTAGGTTTTTTTTTCTTTTTTTTTTTCCCCCTTCTTCCCCCCTCTTTTGTAATGATTCATATATTGTATGTTAGGTCACTATAGACTTATCCTTATATTGCTGTAGTATAGTCCCAGTTTTGCACTAGCAAGATATCAAACTTTACACATAAGCTTATCAACTTTTTAAGACCACTAGCTTTCGTAGGTTTTCCTTATCATTTCATGCTCTTACCTACAATAGTCTATTGTTGTTTGGTCCACAGAGTCGATGCCCATATACATTACATTTTAGTATCTTAATACTTCTTGAATGTCTCCTTTAAATCCCTACCACAAAGAGTCTTTTTGACATCTATTTTTTAATGTGTTTTTTCCCAGCCAAACCTTCACTTGTCTCTTTAGGCACTTTTAATTCGTGTACTCCAATAGAGTTCATTGCAATTCATCAGGGACTGTATCCCAGCGAGAAGTGTCTTTGCTTTTTCTGGTGTTTCTTTTTTTCCCCACTTAGTAGTAGGTGCCAAGATGAGAAGGCATATGAGCAGCTGGCAGCCTGGTATTGGGGTAGATACCTCCAGTTGGTGAATTCCAGTATGGATTAGGGGCAGCGAAAAAGCTGGACGATGTTACGGGCAAAGCAGGGGGGTGGGGAGCTACAAAGTTCATCTTCTGAGGGTGCGCATGATAGGAGCTCATGTAAGGGAGGTCTGATGGGTATTTGTACATGGACGACTCTGGGGGGTGAGGCTGGAGAGCCTGAGCGATTCCATGGAAATCAAATTTGTAGGCGTAGCGCTTACCATGAACTTTAGTCATAATATTTTTATCATAGTAGTAGCGAAGTGCACGGCTGAGTTTGTCATAGTTCATGTTAGGTTTGCTTTTCCGCTCCCCCCAACGTCGAGCCACTTCGTCGGGGTCGGTCATCTTGAACTCCCCATTGGTGCCCTCCCAGGTGATGCAGTTGGAGTTGGAGCTGTCCGAGAGGAGCTCCAGCAGGAACTGCCATAGCTGTATCTGCCCACTCCCTGCGGGGGGAAACGAAATAGAAATGTCAGAACTAGTGACTAATAATGTTAAGACATCAATTCTTCCAGGCTCTCACATAGGACCCTACTAGGAAATGTTGCAATGTCTGTTCCTACTTCTTACTCTTAACTAGTCCTCCTTCTTCCAGCCCTGTCTCATGAAATCCTAAAGAGCAGAGATAATGGTAATGTGTCATGTTTTCCCTCATCTGAGTGGCAGAATGCCATTACACGGGGATTTCATAGTTACCTAATGTCATTCAGAGTAGACAATTGATGGGGAAATAATACAGTGCTCATTTAGGAAACTAATCTCTAAAGTTCAGGACAAACAGCTTTCACTTGCGTAACATTTTACTTGTTCTCACAGCATTATGTTGCAACTAAATGTTCTCTGCTATGGAATAAGCCTACACAAAATGGAGAAGTTTAGAGAAAGCTGGGCTCGTGCCAAACCATATCATCCATTTGCAGCATTTGGGGAAATGCAGAACGGAAACTTATTAGCTTGCTGTTGCACTGCATACAACTATAGGGCAAAACATTTGCAAGAACAGTGAAAAGGTCCATAAAATACATTCTTGTCATCGTTTTGTGTCAAATGAGTTTAAATGATTATTGAAGCTAAGACTTAAAACGTTGTTGATTTTTTCTCCCTCCTCTGCCAATTTAATCTTAAAATGAAAATAATTAGTCTGCTGTCAACTTTGCAGAAGTGTGTTGCCCAGAGTTATAGGAACAAAATTTGACCATTTTAGGCAATTGAAAGTAGATTTTAAAGGGCCTTGCCACTGATATTCATGTTAAAAGCTTAGCATTTCTTAATAAACCAGCACTGAAATGATGCAAAATACAGCTGAAGCAGCTTGCAAGGCAATCTGTTTCACAAGCACAATGTCAGCAGAATTTGCCAACCAGCTTGTATGTGCTAACTTCTAAGTACATCTCTGACCAGGAATCGGTTGGGTTTCTTTTTTTTTCCAAACCAGATATGTGGGTATAATAAAGAAGCTTTTCTTTAGAAAGCTTATAGTAGCGAATTATAATATCAAGCTGGAGTAGCATCTGAAATCCATTAGCAGTTTATACTTCAGTGCAACTGAAACCCATATTCGTTTAAATTATATTTATCCAAACTGTCCTTAATGAATTTCTGCTGTTCCATTAACATGCATTAAGTAAACAAACAAACAAAAGAATCCATGGTATGAGCAAGGCATGCAAGTTTTAATACACCAAACATAACAAGAGGATTAGCCTTTGAAAATCAATAAACAGTTCAGCACTGGACAAAACACAAATTTTTGAATAAGCAATCCAACATATGTTCTAACATAAACACTTGCCTTTCAAATGTAATATATAGTCCTATGAAAATAAATGGTTGCTGTCAATTTCCTTTTAATGAGAGAGTAATTCCACCGATTTATAAACACACAAAACATGTTAAGGCACAGCAATGATGGTGTGTAGGAATTCCATATCCAAATGTTAAGAAAGTATCCCAATCCAGATCATGTTAGTGTCCTTGACAGTGATGAAGGCTACCAAATGGACGCTGGACAAAATTGCAAAAGCTGGGATTTATGAACAAATTAAAGGGAGGTAGACCCCCACTTCCAGTTAAGATCAGTGTCATCTGGAAACCCACAGCCTTAGGCCATTTGGAAAATCCTATTATTAATACTTACTGAGTTGCTTTCCTATGCCATGCAAAACTGTTTAGAAAGTAAACTAATCTAGAACCGTGCTTGACGTCACTTGGGATAAAGTGGAACAAAATGTATCAGTATTTTGGCAATTTCATGCCTTGAAAAGCCACACAATCATTGTAAGAAGAAACATTGTTACTGGGGGTTGAGGAGACCTGCAATGTGGAACAAGGAACGCTGTGCCCTGTGGCTGTTAAAGCAAGGGAAATAGTAAGCGGCATGTACAATGTCAGTCCATTGTGGCAGATTAGGATGTTGATTATGGTGGTCTACAGCCACGGTGTGTCCTGCGGACTCAGAGCAGCAACGCTGAAATCTGCACAGCTCACAATCAGTGTTATTAACTCACCAAGAAGGTTCCTTGTCTTTAGCTAAAATACACTACAAGCCCCTGCCCACAATGAGCCTTGTTGCCTTCTAATGAGGTATTTGACTGACTGAATGTAACCATCTACTTCAGGATAGTTTGAATGGCTCTCTATGGAGAGCTATATTAACTATGTCTCCAATGAATATCATGGGAAATAAGACACCTAGCTCATAGGTAGACACCTGCATTAAGATACATGAGTTTATGTGTCTTAATCTGTGACCTCAGTCCGACCCTTGTGTTAGAAACCTAATCCTGCAACACATTGTGTATCATCAGCTCCCACTGAGCATACTAAAGAGTGGTAAAATCGGTCACATCACCTTCCAGGTCTGGCCTTAAAGCTGAAGTGGGGACACTAGCAGTGAAGAGAAATCCTCCTAAATCAGCAAAATCCATTCTCACCTGGATTTGCAAGTCGGCTGCTGGTTGGTCCAAGAATCTGATATGGATCTACAAAATTGTGAAAGAAAGATTTTAAAACATGTAACAATGATGTCAAATATTTTAGGTGTTAATTTTTTAACATTGTAAGAGGCAGTGTATGCCGCCTGATGGGAGAGCAGGTCCAACACTGGGGAAAGCGGTTCCTTTCTCTGCATCACAATTCTTTGCATCTTTTCCCTTAAAACTGGGTGTGCAAGTGAACAATTGCAAGGATACACATTTGCCTTTTGTACTGTACTAGCATGCACAAGCATATATTCAGACACACTGTAAATTTGGCCCAGAAGCATTCTGATTCCTACTTAAATAAAGTACACATGCACACAGGCACCCTTTGGTACTATCGACCCTGGCAGCGTGCCAGGGCCCACAGGCACAGACAGGTAGTGGGGTGAGAATCCCCTCCACGAAGGACAGCAGCCTCTCTTCTGGCAAGGCCACATTTGTTTTCCCCGCACCACTGCTAACTCTTTCTGAGCCAGAAGAGCCTCCAGAGGAGGGCTGAGAGTGCATGGCTGAACCCAGGCAATGTGGCTGGGTCCAGTCTTCTCTGTCACCAGAGTCCAGTGAAGGACCCCCTGTATTAACCTTGCAACTAGGGTTTTCAGAAGAGCCCGTGTCAGCCACACAATGCCTGTAGCATCTCAACGTTTTCCTCAAGGGATTCCCTCCGGAAATGAAAACTTATTTTGGCCTGAATTGAAGTACAACAGGAAAAAGGGAAGGTTGTGACAGAAATACAAAAGCCAAAGTGATGGGCTGCAAGCACAGCCCGGAGCCCCTTGCTGAACGACCCTGTCGCTGGGCTGCCTTGTGTCCGGACAGCTGCTCTCAAACGGACGCCAGTTTTACAGCCAAGAAGATAATCAGGTTACATTCCTTATACATTTAAATAGTCTGTGCAGCTCACACACAGCCATTAAATGGTCCTAAGGACTTACATAAATCATCAGTATGTTTCTTGAAAGATTCTCATGGTTGGAAGGTCAGATTAAATAAAATGCTATTTGGGCAAAAAGCAGTATAATACTTCCCAGGCAGCATGCATGAGTTAATGAGGTGTGGTCACGCGCACAGTCTTATTTAGCTGTAACAAAAACCAGAATAATGATTTGAAATCCATGTGCTAAAAACAGGCTCAGAGTCTTCTGAGCTAAGAATATCCTCCAAATCTCTTTTAGTTCTTATTTCTACCCTTTTGCTGTTAACAAAAGCCATAACTGACTCAGAATCTCTGCAGTGCTTTCTAGCTACCTGTCCAAAACACAGCCTAATTCACAATAAGGGACTAGGTCCTACCCAATGGATTAGCTGCTTTGAAAACACAACATGCACCCATTTTGCAAAACACTAGTCTACAAACTCATAAACTTCTGCTTTCTCCTCTATTTCCCAACAGACTAAGAACCCTTCTAATTCTCCTGTTTAATTTCAGGAGCCCAATTCAAATAGGTTTCTGTATGCTGTAATCCATTTTCCTTTCTTTGCTCAGGCCCATTTTCCAACTGCTAGCATTTCAACTACTGTGAAGCGTATGGTCTTTTGACATCCTTACCTTCCACTTTTGTACCTAAACTGTACACAGGTACTTTGTTTAACAGCTTTTTCACTCTGCAAGGTTGTCACTGCCATTAAACATTACTAAAAGCAATTTTCAATGGCCATGGGAGCCTTCATCTCAGATACAGATATAGAGCCAACTCATACACATCTGGGGATTTACTGGTCACCAGCTGGAGATCTCATTAGTGGTCTGAATCAGATGTTGCAATTTGCTTCTGGTTGGTAGGTGAGAGCTGTCCTTCTCATCATGTCCAACAAACCTCATCACACCCAGGCATAATTCAAACAAAATGACACCTACCTAACTGAGGACGCTGGTCTTCTGTTTTGGGAACTGTTGAGGATGATGGCTGAGTAGCTGAAAATGAAAAACCCATGTAGTTATTTTTCCAGTTTGGAAGATGGTCACCACCAAACCTGTGACAGATCACAGGCCTGGGACTCCTGCTGCTCCCCACTCAGTTATGGTCACAATAGGATTTAGCTTTCTAAGACTACATGGCCATGGACCTGTTGAAGCTTGAGTTCAAGGAAGGATGTGGCTGCCCCAGTGACTCCAAGGCACAGGTAAAAATCCTCCAGGGCTGAGTGCTGAGGTAGCTCCTATCAGTTCACTTCAGAGTCTACCCAGTTGCACCAGATGTGCATTAGGCTGACAGACTAGACATAGGCAGATGTTTTTTACCTTTTGACTGAGGACTGGGGTGGGTGTGACTCGTCCATGCTGATCTCCTGGCTTGCTCATAAGGCAAATCTGCAAAGGAAAAATACACTGATTGATGTAGATATGGCATAAAGTGTTTATGTGCATAAGGGGCACATTTCTAGGGGACCCACTGGATTGGAAAAATTACTGAAATAGGAAGGACACTCGTTGTTAAAACCTTTATCATCTTTATTGTCTCTAAAAGTAACAGTACCACACTGCCCTCCGCATTGCTTTTTAGAGGTGCCTATTCTTGTTAGATGTCTGAACTGCACTGAAATAACTGGTACAAATACTCTATACAGTCCATCATTTCCAATGGCTCAGAGTACTCCCTTTGGTCTCCTTCCTCAGCCCAGGACACCAAGAAATGACACACTGCACATCACAGACAATTTCTGCTACAGTCTTGCAGGAAAAGTCCCCCAAGAGGTCAGAGCTCAGATTAAGCACAAACTGCGTACCATTCCCTCCCAATTTCAGCATGTAACAGTATTTTAAGAAAATAAACTTTAGTTGATTTAATGTGCCATTCTTTGTTAGTCTGTTGCTGCCATCCCTTGAGATTGTTCAAACCTTACAGGCTGAGTTTGAGAGTTCCCTTTTCTGTCACCTGGTCATAGGCAGAGATATGTGAGACATCAGTCTAGGTTTTGTCTGCTGGAGATTCCTCTAAACCACCGTTGTATGTTTGTGTTTGCACCAGCTCTCATTGCCATCATGCACTTTATTATGCTCTCCCTGTAATATTACTCCTCGTGCTTGCAAGTGCTCTCTTCCTCAGATGCACCCTCTGGTCTCACTCTCATCATTCAGAATCCAGCCTTTTGGGATAATTGATTGCTGCACATTGCCAATCTCACTTGTTTCTCTTCTACTAGTCATTTCAAATTATTAATAATTCTTTTTCTTTCACTTTCCCTTCCACACCCCAGTATCCTCACAGATCTTTAGAAACATAACATGTGAAAACAGTGAACATGCTTAAATATTAACCATATATATATGTATACATATTATTTTCCTTCCAAAAAAGTGGATAGCTTTTTTCCTGCTTCATCTATTTAAATATTCCTTTCTGCTTCTTGGAACAAGCTCCTTAACTTTATGCATCTGAATTTTTGTTTGCCCTTTCTTCCATTTACTCATTACTTCTATTTCATTTAAATGCTTTAGCATTAAATGTAACAGCTTTCTTCATAAAGTATATGTAGTAAATTCAAATGTTTGGTTTACCCTTTGAAATCTTTTGCAATTGCCTATGCTTTTCTGTAGCTGGCTTTAACGCATTAGCTAAAATTGCTGCCAAAATCAGAGACTTATGTAGCCTGCCCAGGATCTCAGGAAGGTAGCGGTACCCACCTGGTAGAACTAAGTTGGTGCAGATGATTTGATTCTTAACAGTGCTTGTGTTTTATTTTAGAAATGATGTTTGGAAGGAAGTAAAGAAACAGTCACAGACCGGCTCTGTGCAAAACAGATGTGCCTCTGCCCATTTCCAAGCACTACGAGCAGACATGTCGAATGGAAATAAAGTGTAATGTGAAATTCACAACCAAATTGCCTTTAATTTATTTAGTCTATTTGGATTGAGGAGCAGACTGGCACTACCAGCACTGTCGTCTCCTGGAATCTTACACTTCAAAAGCTTTGCTTTTGCTGAGATATGCAATTTATCTTTGTATTACATTCGAGTAACTAGTGCCTTTTTTCCCTGATTTCTTGAGAACTATTCCACAGTCTTGTCCTTCAGAAACTCAGAGAAAATAACATGAATTGCACAAGTGCTCATCTCTGAGAAGAATACTGGTGTGCAGGTGAATCATTGTAATATGCAGATGTCCTGACCAGGTTGAGATCAACACTGCTATTAATTGTTGTAGTTAGAGACACCTCGTGGCCTGAGAACTTCATCATCTGGCAAAAAAATTCAGAAGGACTCTGGTCATGTTTTCAGGGGTTTCTGAGCTCTATTTGTACAGAGGGGGACAGGGCTCAGCTTTGGGCTGCTTGCATGTATCTTGCCCAGTCCTGCCTTGCCTGACCATGGCAGCCTTGCGAGGGAGCTTCTGGTGACATAAGGAACCTATTTTTTTCCCCCAGTTCTTCCATTCCCAGCCCAGAAAGACTACAGACAAATAGGGAAAAAAGATCACATAGAAGGTATGTGCTTGTCATTAGCTGTGCAACTCCTCTCCTCTCCTCTCCTCTCCTCTCCTCTCCTCTCCTCTCCTCTCCTCTCCTCTCCTCTCCTCTCTCCTCTCCTCTCCTCTCCTCTCCTCTCCTCTCCTCTCCTCTCCTCTCCTCTCCTCTCCTCCTCTCCTCTCCTCTCCTCTCCTCTCCTCCCCTCCCCTCCCCTCCCCTCCCCTCCCCTCCCCTCCCCTCTCCCTCTATTTGTGGGTCTCCAAATTAGTAGACACCTGTACACTGAGAGGGCTGTGTGCTTGTACTTAGTGGCACTTCAGCCTTAAAATATATTTGGTACAAATTTAGTACTGTGAGAAAACTGTTTTGCCTTTTAATTCAACACATCATAAGATGGTTTTCCCAACTACGCCCTCTCCATTAAAAGAAAAATCCAGTTATCAGCCTTTCTTGAAATAGCACAAAATTCCAACTTCATTCTTAGTTCAGTATTGTGCCTTGATAAACATGTTGCTATCCTAGATAAGCAGATCTGTTCTTATTCATGAGATATTAGTACAACATGTCCTTATCTTGGACAGATCTTTGATGGGAATGCTCCTGTTTGATGACACATGTAGACAAACCCATATTAGGTCTTCCTGAGCTCCTGATAACTTCATTGTATTACTTTCAGCTTGCTGAAACCTCATGTTCTGTTGTAAAGGTGACTGAAGAAATACGCCTTTGTCATTGCAGTTCACAACAAGCCCTGCTCATTTCCTATTTTCCTATTGTAGTGCCTTAACAATGGCAATGTTTAATTACTTTCTCCAGAATTGCATCCCAGGATTTGGCTAATTCCCATTTAACATTATTTACCTCCTCCCCCATTTTTGACCTTTTTCATGTCATCAAGTGATTGTCCCCAGGGTCTGTTATTGCTGTCACATGAAGGGCACTTTGTTATGGAAAAGCTTCCTTGCAGTCTAGTTGAAATGTGACATTTAACTAAAAAGAAAGCCATGGAATAAGCCAACAAAATAGTTTCTTGAGAGAAAACTGAATTTCAGAAAAAAAAAGCTTTTGTCTTTCTGAATAAAAATTCTGACTTTAAAGATGTTTGTCAGCTTTCAACTGTAAAAAGATAAAATAAAATAATACTTTCAAAGTCACATGAGAGTTTGTTGTAGGAAATGTTTAGTTAGGATACACCAGTTTACACAGAAGAATAGAGACACCCCATATCCAAACTACAACTCCCACAAGGAATTGTGTCAACACAGAAAGATGCTTTTAATGTTGACATAAAGCATTTTGTTTTGTAAGTGTCATTGCAAATGTGATTTGGATAAAAATGCTGAAATGAAGGACTTCACTATGTCTGATATGTTTTTTTTTCTAGAACCTTTTACGTCAGAAGAAACTAGTATTTTATTTTTCCATCACAAGTCAGGATGAAACAATATTGAAATCATAGGATTTCTCATGGGATAAAAAAAAATCCAGTTTTTGTTCAAGTCCAATGGAAACATACCCATAAAATAGTACTCTCTCACAGTAGACTCATTCTAGCCTTTGCCTGAAATCCTCTCAATTGGAATGGTTACTTCCTGCAGGACACCCAGGTCCCTCTGGTCTTACGTTACGTGTTCATTTTCACTGGAAACTACTGAGAGCTTTGGGCATCCAGTTTTACATTGCATAGTTGGTAACTGTTTCTATAGTTATACTTTGTCTTCTCATCCATACTCATGTCCAGATTCCTCCACGCCATTCAAAGCTCTTGGGTGCTACTGTAACCTGTGACCATGAAAGCCACAGTCTGCTTTAATGTTTCATGAAAATGTTTAACTTTTTTTTAATATCCTTTCTTCTAATACTGAGACTAAACAGGTACTATGTGACACTCTTTATTTTGATAATTATATCATGTTTCCTCATCCCCAGACCCTGAGTTGAACAATTTCAAACTTTTGTGTCTTTCAACATGCTTGAAAGGTTTTCCATATTCCCATGGCTTGTTCTAAGCACCTTCTAATTCTGCAGACAGCCTTTTTGATAAGGGATGATTCACACAGCTTTCTGTCCAAGACCACACTGCTGATTTATTTAATGGCACAGTCAGATTTCCTATATCATTCTCCACTGTGTTTCTTCATATTTTTATGTTTTTTTTCACTTGGCCAACAACTAGAGCAGTAGCTTTCATTGTGCCATGAATAAAAATGCCTACCTTAAGTTCTTCTTTTATGAGTAGAGAGGGTTAATTTGAAATCAGTAAGACAGGCAAATAACTTGTGTCTTATACTGCATTTATCAACTTGTATTTTCAGCTGTTAACATATTGCCAGTTCGTTGATCTCTAATAAGGCTCTGAGCGCCTGTACAGGAATCCTTTAGAGGAACCTCTGATTTTAAGTAATGACAAAATCATATGTCATCTCTAAGAATTATACCAAATTTTATTATGCCCTTTTTCCAATTATTCATAACTATAGATCATGGCAGAGAATGCCGAAGCACCTATGACTTAAGGGGTCCATTATTTAGTCTTCGTAACAGGTTAATTAGCCAGTTCTTGATCTGTTAAAATATTTTGTTTCTTATGATATGCTGATTTAACTTTCATTGTAAATAGTTGTGGGGCGCTTTGGTAAATGTCTTATGAAAGCCAAATGCCAAATGTATGCATTGGATTTGTGGTTTCCTTTCTATTCTCTACAGTATTGTTATAGATAAACAAATCTAGCAGAAGAGTTTGTTTTCCTAGAAACTGAGCAGGGTGGATTTTATCATGTAATGGTCTGGTAGCTGTTTCACTATCTATCTTTTTTAATTATCAATTAACTAATTTGCAGACATGCATATATACATGTATCCAAGTGTATATAAAATAGTTACTTGTGTATACTCTCCTGGATTATACCCTAGAGCACTGATAAAAGATAGATAAAATATTTGCTATCCAAAAACCCCTGTGCTTTTAATGAGAGAATGTATCTTTTCACAAGAGTTCAGTCAATTCAAGTGTATGTCCCTTCAGAACACTTGGATGTATGCCTCTGGCTCAGTAATGCATTTCCTTTAAATTTAGTATTTTGCTGCAACTCCTCTTCATGTCGAACAGTACTTTGCACTTATTACTGGAAAAGCAAATGTCCAGATCAGGCATTTTTCCAGCATCTTTAGTGGTGAAGGGTGATGTAAAGAAAATTTTTAGCTTCATAGCAATGTCCTCATCTTCTTTAATTATTCCCTTTAGCCTTTCACAAACCAGCACACCCACAATACTTTCATGGGCTTCAAACTTCTGAGCAATAAGAACTTACTTATGTTTTGATTTTACTTACTTAGTCTCTTAAACTCACGATCAGATGTTGTGGGGTTTATTTGCCTCAAACACAAATAAAAAGTAGGTAACAGGAGAAACATGTATCCTGCATTTTTAAAGTACTTTTTCCCAATATACTTCAAACAGCATTACAAAAGAGGACATGCCTCATTTTACAGACAGGGAGCTGAAGTACATTGAAAAGTGACTGTGCTGGGACAATGCAAGAGACCTGGTGAATACAGCTCTGGTCTTTCAATTCTCTGGTGCTTGAAACAGATAGCATTGCTTCAAAGACAGAGATACGTGCAAGAAACAGACATTAAAATGCTCTATTTAATCATCTCACTCTACACAATGATACATGCACAGACAAATAGATATAAAATGGATGTATATAATATGTGTGTGTATTCAACATATAGCCTAATATTTATGAAAAGAGAGTTGAAGCAGAAAAAGAACAAGATACTTCAAGATATTAAATTACTAAGATCACAGCATACAAAAGGCGGTCATTGTTCATACCTGGCCTGGTTGTAATTCTTTGTGTTGCTTCTGGATAAACTGATGTATTTGGAAAAATAAAAGTGGCACCTCCTGAAGAGAAAGAAGAAGACATAACACCTAAAGATTCATTTTCACAGTCCCTAAGTCCACTGATATTTTCCCTCTTGTAGTGTGTCTAAATGAAGACTATGAATAACTATTTTCTATCTTAGGACTGTTATAAGTTAATTCCGATAGCCTTTGCACCTATGTAAATCCATTCAAATTACTGGATAAAAGTCTGTGCAAAATCTGTGTTAAAAGAGGAGAGAGACAAGTTCAGGAAATCCCTTCTACCTTCCCCACAAACACTTCCACCTGGGCAGGTGTTTTCATATCTTCTGAAATAAAACTTCTTTGCCTTCTCTTCATTAGTGCATGCACTTCCCAAACAGGTTCATATTTTCAACAGAGACTGTAGGCCTGGCACAAAGCCTATTGGTGTCTGTGGGAATCTTCTCACAGACTTTGGTCAGCTTTGGGTCAGACCCTCAGAAATCGCATTCTCTTCACAGAGTGAAAAAATTAAAAATATTGAGCTTGATACAGAAAATGGTATCTCACTTATCTCAGGCATTGAAATTGCTCTAACTACATCAGCAGACTCCTAATGACCATCTCTAGGAACATGAAAAGGGTCATAAGGATTTGTGCAATTACTGCTGACTTCAAGAGGAACTTGTTTCTAACTCTTTTGGGGCCCTTTGAAAATCCCACTCCAAAGTTCTTATGCCACCAGAACAACTAGTTTTCTTTATGCTGATGATCAGCATGATATTATTCACACTCCCAATGACAGAAATGCAGTGAGTCTCATTTTGGTGAAATGAATTTCAAAATATCATTGTCAGTGCACACATATAGAAAAAGATAACACACAGAACTGCTGAACACTTGGATAACTGTATGTGGAAACTGCTTGGCAAATTAGAATCTGGAAAGCCAGAGATGGAAAAGACCATTGAGTCCATCTATTTTTAAAAAGGGCTTCAGGCTTATTCCAAACCCCATCAAAGTCAATGGACATTTTTTTTGTTGCTTTTGGTGGGGTTTGCAGCAGGCCTACAGCCCACAGTAGGACTTTATGTCAAGTGGCAAACATCTAATCTCAGGGAGACATCTTCTAAACTAGTTAATTTAGCTAGAAAAGTCACTGCTATTTACCACAGTGAAAAACTAAATGAAATATGAAAAAGGCATCGCAATCCAAGGTGTTCTTTTTTTTTTTTCTTTTGCATTATCCTTTGTATTATCTTTTTCATTTCTTATAAAGAATTGTTATTTCTGGTCACTGTAGGTAACTAATACCCTCAGGCATGATCATGCAATATTCCAAACATCTTTAATCAGTATATATACCATACTACATGTACAATTCCATGCCATCTTTTGTTGCACAACTGCTGGAGGAAGATAAAATTTATTCTGAATTATTTTCATAAATATTTTAAGTCACATCCTGAAAGACAGATGCTTTTGAGGCATGTATCGTACTTACACTCAATACTTTTCTGGGCCAAATTAACAGAGGGGTGAATATTAACAAAAAATAATTTTACATTCAGATCAGACTTAGTGGAAATTACAATATCAAACTTAGTGGAGTTTCCAGCTCAAGTCCCATATAGCTGACAAATGAGATGAGCTAACTGCCTAAATAGCAATTTTATTGACTTATAGGATATATATATTGCATGGGAGGGGAGACAGTCCCCATTCACCAGAGGCAACAGCACTTAGGCAAGTGCTGAAGCACTTTTGACCTCTATCAACCTTCTAGGGATCTGTGGAGTAGATCTGACAGTACAATAAGACAGAATGAGAAAAAAAGTTCTCAGAGACAAAGGCCCCAAGCCTGCAGTTTATCATGTGTCAGGGACCCCACTCTCCTGTAGGACATTAGAAATTACCAGTAAGGAGACCATTTTTGCACCATCTGGCCCTACGTTATCTCACCTTTTTTCTGTGTGTCTGTGCATAAAACTCACACACACAGCAAGGAGAGGATATGCTTGTCTCCCTCCTGATTTAGCATTTCCATTTTTAGTAAGCAACCCATAAAAAGGAATCCTGTGCTTTTAGAAGATGACCTATAGCAATGGGAGCAATGCCAGCATTACCTGTGTTTCTAGCATGCATTAACCGTGGAGAGTTTTGTAAGGCTTTATCAACATCATCTGAAGTCAAATGTGGAAGAGGAGCTACAAAACAAAACAAAAAGCAACACCAAAATGAAAAAAAAATTGTGAATTATCTTTTTAAACCATATTTTCCCCTGACAGGATTGTCTGAATGCGAGTCTACTGACAGTCAGTTTCAGTCTGCAGTTTGGAGGGAGGTGTGTGTGCTACAGCTTAAACTAGGGCATTCATTTATTCAACATTATGAATGCATAATATTTCTGACTGATTATTGACAGTGTGCGTGTGGAGAAGACTGCACCGCACTGGTGTTGCAATGCTTGTTGTTTTTTCTTTAAAAGCCATATTCACTTTAACTTCTTTAAACTGAGGCAAACCTGCAAAATTTCCTCAAGCTTAGATGAAAGCCCTCAAGCCAGGAATTCACTAGTCCCTTCTTTCCCTTTGAAATGCTAGCCATGCACTACAAGTAATTTGCATTTGGACTTCAGGGACTGTTCCTTTTTTCCATGAATGTACAGAACTTTTATTCTGTTCAGTGAAATCTTCCTGATCGTATTCAGAGTAGAGCAAACTGCTGTCAGCCCTCAGAGTCATGCCTGGAATTCACTTTATGAATCAATGTTTGCACTCTCATTTAGCATTCTCATCGTTAAAATGGAAAGAAATGAGTATGTGACCAGAAAAAACATTAGCACTGAATCCCATATTATTTTCTTCCTACAGTATGCTGATGAATATGCTGGGTTTCAATTTGATTTTTCTCTGAGATGGACATGTAGAAATATCCCCTAACTCTCTTCTTCAATGAACATGAGTGAAAGCCAACTGAAATTAATGGGAATCTTTCCATCAAACTCAAGAGGCTTTGGATCAGGCTCCCTACTATGTTGTTAGGAACAGCAACAGACATTTGAAAACCCAGCTGAGTGTATCCACATCATTAAATCTAAGACTGGTATCAACCACATATTGATTGTAGCCGCTACCATAATGACAGAAAACTAGCTTACTCTCTCTGAGGTAGTGTAGGTGTGACAGGAGGATATCTGCATTATAGCTTGGGGTGAGTCTCTGGAAGTCATCTTTGGTCATTTTACATAGCTCCTTCCCATCGATGTTCTGGAACAACAAGATGTCCACATCTGGGAGACCGTACTCCTTCACTGCCCATTCCAACCACTGGCGTACGTGGTCTGTGCTCCATAACGTAGGATCTGGTGGTATCACAAAGCATAAAATTAGGCAGAGAGGGGAGAGCGCTGATGCGCTGGACCAGTACAAAATAAATGTAGATCACAGTCAAACTGGAAAGACCTTAATCCCTTGTTTACTGGCTGTTGGAGATACATAAGGAATTAGTTCGGCCTGTTGAGTGCAAAGGAGAACAACTGTCTGTGAAAAACTATTAGGGAAGAGCTGTGAGCTCTGATTATTAACAAGAAACCCTCTGCTGTTGAGCTCCTTCTCCCATTTAGTTCTTTTGTCTTGTTGTTTTTATGCATTATTATCCACAGATTAACATAGGCTCCTGCCCTCATGCAGAGAATACTCTTTAGAAAAGTATTTAAGACAGCCCACTAACAGCACTGCAACTTGCATCTGAACAATTTTCAAAGCTCTCTGTTGAATTTGTATCTTTAGTCAAGTGAAATTTCCACTCAAGTCAGAAGTACTGTTTCTTGGGCATAGGCTAATAAGCAGTCACAGATTTGGCTAGTTATTTCATAAACTAGAGTGGGTCATGTTAAAATATTCTGCACTTCCTTTCCCAGACTGCTGTGTTGTACTGGTGTACACTGCTACACCTGCATGGGTTTTTACTTACTACCTGAAGTACTGGCAAAACCATCTGGGGAAAAAAACAAGTCCAGATTTTTAGCAAAACATAAGGCCAAATACCTTGTGTTTTCGAAAGAATCCTTGATTTTAACTTAAACTTCTTTTTTGTCTCTAAACTCTTCCTTTTCTGTTTCTCTTCTGTTCTACTTTTCCCTATTCTTGTGTTACAGTAAGCACCACCGATATGAAGGTCCCTAACAACCTGTGTGTGCACAACCCCATAATGGAAGACAGCTCCTACCATGAAGAATTTATACTTTTTGAAGAGGAAAGAATAAGGCTAAGGGGAAACAAACTCCTTGAGAGTTTGTGCCTTCCAACCTAAACAATTCTGTGATTCTGTGATATCCTGAAGACTGAGAATGGAGCACACAGAGGTCAAATGGCTGTATTCTGTCACAAAAAAGTCTGTGGAAGGGCTGGGACTTGAGTGATGGTCTAAATAGCTTTTCTGTGGCTTAATTCAGTGTCATCCCCTCTCTTTTGACTGTTGTTCAGGCTGGTCTGAAAGAGGTGGGGACCTCTTTCCATGGGCTAGGAACTATTCAGAGTCTGTCATGCTGTTGCTCACTCTCAATCCTTCACTCAGTAGTGCCTCCCCTTTTCTGATGCTTCTTTTGGCATTTTAAGCCCTTGCAAGTTAGAATATTTAATCCTCTGGAGCTTCAGAGGGTTTCTCTGTTCTCTGAAGTGCACCAAAAAACACTTAAAAGGACCCTTCCATCTGGTATGAAATATGCAGCAATCTAGAGAGATGCAAGTCTGGTTGATAAACCCAGGCTCTGAATGAGATTGCCCACATTTACAGCAGAGAACTCCAACAACTACATTTGGTTTGGTTTGAAGTAAACAACCAAACACCAGGAAGTTTACCAAAACATTGTGATTATGCCTGTAATTTTTAAATGCTTCTTATTTATGATAACTAGAAAGTTACCACAGCTGGAAATGTGAATTTTGCTTTTTTTTTTATTCCTAAACATTGCCACATGAGCTGCACACTGCCTATGCAGTAGTCAAACAAACCCAACTGATTTTTACCCATACATTTCTTCTAGGGACCTCAAAATAGCAAGGCTGTGATTGTGACCATCTTGTTCCTTAAATGTCACTCAAATCCACCTCAAAACACACCTCCAGGAATACACTGAGAAAAAAAGATGTCGCTGAGCTAACCATGCTAAGGGTTACTAAAAGACTGAAAAAAGTGCCAACCACCAAGAAGACAAATGTTTTAGACGAACACTCAAATGTCATGAATTTCACTGTGGTGTGCTTCCAGTCAGCCAGGACACTTCATTATTCAGTGCATCACTCTTCTGTGCTTCAGAACTGTCGATACCATTGCAGAGGATACTGCAAGATATTTGTCCACACTTATCTTGACAAATAACTGAAATAATCACAGCTTGCAAAATTGGCCACAGTTCGTACTCTTGCATATCTTAGCAACTGAAAAACTGAAAGAATATTAAGCAACATAGCAGTAGCAGAAATATTTCAGATGGGCACATCTCTGCTGCAGAGGAACTAGCAGCAAAACATTCCCTTCTGTTTGCAGGTTGCAGGTGTTGTGTCTATATTGTGTATATCCAGTGGTTTATGAACACCCACACATGCCATGATGGTCTAATGTTTTGACCTCGGAAATAGGCATGCTAATTATTTTGCACGAGGGAACAAACCTTCAAGCAGAGGTTTGTTTGGAGGACAAGGCACACAGGAGTGAATGCCTTTTTGTTCAATTAACTGCTGAATCCCACAACCAAGCTTGCCAAGACTAACCAAGAATTTCTCAATTGTGCTCTTATATTGCAGTGGAGTTGTCAGTTTGCTTATTAAAACATTTTACACCGCCCAAACTCAGGGGACAACCTAGATAAATGCTTTTCAAATGCACTGTTTGATTTCACAGAAGCTATTGTGTTTTTAGCATTCTGAGGGCTGGACTGCATTTGGTATTTGGGATGTCATGTGGTACAGTGGTCCTTTCTCTCTCCCAAACACTGTGCACCCAGCTAGTCCATGGTGTTAGGAAATGGAAGTGGCTCTTCATTTTGCCCACTTTAGGGTGAAATACTCCAAAAGGAGCTAGAGAAGTCAGATAAGATCTAAGTGCCTGTGATCAGCCAGTTATGCCGGTGAAATGGGAAGGACAGGTTGAGGAGGTGGCTTCACTATGATATTTCTCAGCTTGTTCTCTTAATAACCCTGGGAATTACTGCTCTTTTCTTCCTGATCACCTGTATCACATTGCCACTTTTCTCCAAATCTCCTTAAATAATGTTAGTAGACTTAGGGGAAATGCATTTTTTTTCTTGAAATTTTTGTGAAGAGGGTCTAACCTGCTGGCACAATGACTCTTCGTTCATTGGTAGTCATGTTTGGGGGTGGAACGTGCTTCTCTTCCATGTAGTTTCCATAGTTCATCCCAACATTGTCTGAGCCGCTAACCATTTTCCCTCCTTTTGCCACGCTGCAGTCATCAGGAGAATTCCTAGACAGAGAAGAGAGGTGCATTTCTATTATTATTCCAGTCTCTACCAATATCCCTAGTAAAGAATAATGTTGAATGAAATGACAAAAATGAGACTTGAGCGCCAGGGTTGGGCTGTCACTGGAAAACTCAGTACCTACCACCCAATGATTCTGCTGATTCCTTCAGTTGCCTCAGAAAAAATGACCAGCCTCAATGGACCATATATTTATTTCTGTTTTCAAAGGATCAGGCTTTTATACGTCTCTAAACATATAAACACTAATGATTTATTTCCAGAGACCGGGCTAGAATGGAGGCTTGTTCATGAGCTTGCTGAGCCTGATAGCTGCAAGTAGCTCCACTTCTCTCTCCAAACATCTCACAGACAACTCAGCAAACATAGAGATGCACTAAATGTACATTTTCTGAGGGAAAACTATTATCAGTTGTCATTGTCCAAGCCTTGTCCAAGGCTTGGACAGCTTCCTGTCTCCACTGCTGTCATTGTTTCATGTGGGCCACGCTCAGTTGCACTTTATGTCATGCAATGTAGACACGCTTCTATGTATGGCTTACAGAAAACGAACATTTGCCAAAGCCATGATTCAAAATACCACACGCATGACTGGAAAAATCTTTCAGCTCCTGACTAGCACAGTCTCCATGGTACTGTAGTCAAGAAATGGAAATCTGCAGAGGATCTGCAACCAGACACCTCTTTAATTTTGGCTTTGCTTTCTGAATAGAGTCTTTAGATTTAACATCCCACAGGGGGTTCCCTAATGGCATTTTAATTGCATCACAGTTTTCTTTCTGGCAGACACAGACATATTTGTCCCTTAATTTAATGTCTACAACGTGTTTCATCAGAGAGAAAAAAATTGTGACAAAAATCAAAATAAAGAACAGAGCTGCGGGGAATACCTTTAAATGTAAAGAGGCTGTTTGGCAAGGGAAGGAGGGTGTTAGTTGGGTTTTGGTTTCTTTAGTGATACTACATTACTAACAAGCTTTCTTTTAGTCCTGCCATTTAACTGCTGAAACTGTACTGTGGTCTTACTAAACAAGCAGCAAGTCAGGTTGTGATGCTTCATTTCGGTTCCTTGCAAACCAATTAATTTGCAGTCCAGAGAACCAAGAGACCCTCCAAGACCCAGACTCCTGAAAGCATGTTTCAGGATCTGCCCTCTGCCCCCCAAAATGTGTTTCACCCAGAGCCTCTTGCTCTCCCCAGCTCAAAAAACCCAGCTCTTGCTGCAAGTGTTGGGCAGCAATATCACTGTAAGCCCACCAGTGGTCAGAATACAGGTTCTTTCCCAGTAGAGCTTTGCTATTGTTTGAGGACAAAAGAGGAAAAATAATACACAGTTTGGACCACTGTCTGCTCAACATACGTCGATAGTATGTGGCAGATATTTTATTCAATGCCCAAGTGACTCAGTTGAGTTGACGGCTCAGCACTACCATGGGTCACGAACTAATGCAGTTATAATTCTCACATGTGTGTTTTAAAAAATAACTAGCACTTGGAAAGCTGAAAAGATTTAGTATACATCTTAAATACTAAAAGTACATTTTAAGTATATCAGCTTTTTTCTATGCAGTGTTACTACTGATTTTACCATGTCGTGTTAACGTATACATTAAAAAAAATTAACTGCTGATGGCTTTCAGTTTGAAAATAAAATATATCACAGAAACCACTCAGTGGGCACTGTCATCTTCTTTAGGAGAAGCAACACGGCCTTGAATGTTGCCTGGGAAATGTTTGCTTCACATACTTTTTTCAGGTATAAAATATCTTGGGTGCTGCATAACATATTACATATGAAATCTGCCTCGTGTAAAGGTCCTACAACTGCTTTGTCAGCAACAGGACTGAATAATAACCACAAGGGAAGATATAGTCAGCACATGGTCTTGCCTGTCATTGAGTGGTGGTGAATTTAGCCTTTCGTCTCAGAACCAGAATACTTGGGCATTACTCTCTCAGGTTTAACTTTTCTATCCCACTACATACCTCGAAATATAATTCTGGTATGCAGCTTATTTCTGTCTAAGCAGAGCTAAGCAAAACAAAGTAACTTTTTCTTTCAGATGTAAACATGTTGAAAAAGAGCTTTTGTGATGATTGCTTGTGACTAAAATGTTGACCTTTTCTGTTTACCTTTAACAAATACAAATGGCATATATGCATAAGTGAGTCTGCATACTAAATCACATATATTTGGAAACATCATCCAACTCTGCCCTTACACCTGTGCAGATGCCCACCCTGACTCCCAAGGTCAGTTATGTTAGAAAGACAAAAGAAAGAACCATTTGGCACATTCACTGACTTTTTAGGGATGTTTTTGGGAAACAGAGAGCTAGCAGCATCCTTTGGCCTAACTGGCACAGTTACTTCATTTTGTTTTTCTGTGAAAAGGAACTTGGGATACAGGGACATCAAAGTCTTTCTGCTGATGTGAAATATCACATCAGTATTAGCCTACACCACTTCTGTGGGCAATCATGCATTAAAAACACTCTTGTAAACACTGAACAGTAAATGATGTGAAAGATCCAGTAGTAGCACACAGCTTTTGGCAATCTGACAGGGCTTCTGAGCTGGTTTTCTGATCTGAATATAAACAGACAGGGGCGGGGAAAAAGATCATAAATAAGTCAAAACTTTTCACTAAAATCCAGAAAGCAGATGGTCAAGGGTTTTGTCCTGTTAACTTACTGGGTGGACAAGCAAATCCCCGGTTCAGCACATTTTCTAAGACCATGCTTAACTTCAAGCATGTAAGCAGCTCCAGGACTACTCAGGTACTTCAAATTGAGTGCATGCTTATGCATACCACAGAACCAAGGCTTAATTGAAATGGCTGGAATGGATTTCTATGGTATAGAAAGCAAAACTGAAAATGCAAGCAGACACTAGAAAATGGTATTTTTAGTGCCCAGAACAACAAGAGAGTGATTGTCTATGAAGACTTTTTTTAGGACTTTCTGTGAGTCTGCTTTATTTCTGAACCACCAGGGGAGCAGGGGCAGTGGAAAAGCAGCTTTCAGAAAGTGTGCCCAGTGTAAAGGGTGCAGCTTTGCAGTGATTCATCCTAAGCCCCAGGTCTGAAATGAAACCCAAGATGTTTTTCTTCACAGCTGCATGTTATTTTTAGCCTTTGTAAATATACTGTATTACACCTGGAATTTACCAAAAAAAAAAAAAAAAAAAAAGTAGAAAGACTACAATCATGCTACCCAAGAGCACTTTTTGTCCACTCCTGAGCTGATTCAGTTCTGAATGCTAATGTCTGCCTGTTGAAGAAAGTATTTCTCCATGGGTCCTTGGACCTGGAAGTCTCGTCTTTATTCAGGGTTACTTAGAATCAAGCTGATTTGATGGTTAAATTTAGCACCCACTCCTACTGAAGCTGATTGGAGTTTTGCCAGCCATTGACTCTGATGAAAGCAGATGTAAGTTCATAAATAAGTGTATGAAACACATTTTTTCCTCTTCACTATGCTACTGTTTTCCCCATGTGACATGAAACACCTGTGTTGTGTTAAAATGCAAGGTGTCAGAGAAACACAGATTAAGAATCAGCAAAATTTTACATGATCTCTGTGACATTCCCATAATATAAACCCCTCTATTTACTACTTCTGCATTTCAGAGGGAAATAACTGAGAAAAAATGTATTCTTCAAATATCTACATATCTTTGTAGGTTTATTTAATAACCACAGCTTGAATAACTTCCTTACAGAGGCTGCTTATAGAAAAAGGGTCTCAGGAGAGCAGAGAGGTGTAAGGATATCTTTGAACAGTTTTCCACGCATGGTCCCCATCCAGCCCGTGGCTGGTCAGGTCAGAGGACATGCTGACCTACCAGGAAGTTTTGTTCTGTGAGGCTCTGGTGAACAAACCATGATGTTGTCGTACAGGATACAGATTCCTCTCCTCACCTCTCCTCTCCCATTTCGTAATGCCAGTGAACTGAGAAAGAGTGGAACGGCCCCAGCAGGGCTGTGATGACCCCACCCTGTCCTTACGTACAAGAGGGAGAGCTCCACAAAGCCAGCTTCTTCAGATAATTTGGGCCAATATATGTAAATTTATATTTAGCCAAAATGACATCATTTAAAGCTCAGCTCATACTGAGTGTATGGCAAAGCATGCTCAGGCTCGTCTCCATTCACTGCAACTACTCAAGTTGTAGTGAATTTGGTCAGCACTTCACCCCCCACAAAATGGTTTGTCACTGAAAAAGTGGCCCATGAAGAAAAAACCAAAACTTCCCTGAGATTTCTTACTTTGAGGTACACTGCTGTTTCTTAAAGCACATCTGACATACTTTAGTCCACGATATCAATTCAAAGGGTTACACAGCTGTAGCCCTACACTCACTTCCCCAACCCTCTCTACACCCCCTTCCTCTTCATGAATCAGTGAGATTCACATCTGCTGAGACCTGCCACAGGAGTGACATGCAAAGAGGGCTCCTGCAGATCCCCTTTTGGGTTCCCCTTTGGCAGCAATCACTGGGGACAGTCGGACCCTCCCTGGTGAGAAGCAGCCCGTGTTCCCCAACTGCCGGGGCTGCACCAGCAGCTTTGCGGAGCCCCAGGGGCTGCTTCCCTGGCACCAGCTGTGATCCCCATGGGTGCTGAGTGAGACTCTGAAAAGCACTTTCAGTGGTGATATCAGAGGCCCCAACACTTGCTTTGATTGAGCTAGGCTTCCACCATGCACACTCATCGCCCACCACCGCAGCTGGACGCGCCTGCCCGGCTTCTGTGCGGACACCAGGCCAAGCCCTGCAAGCGCACCAAGCACTCTGCTCCTGTGCAGGCACCTGCCCTTAAATCTGCTGCGTGAGCACCACCACGCTTAACCTGGTGAAAGGAAAACAGGGGTTTTATTTTCCCTTCCAAGGCTTCTTGTGAAAGCAGTGCAAAATTCCCCACAGAGGACTCCAGCATAACAGAGGCATTAAAATGCCAGAAAATGCACGTAGGTCGAAATGTCCCTGGGGCGCTCACACATGCTCTCGCGCAACTGCTTAGCGAACTGGGCTGGGGAGCTGCTTCCCCAGCAAGTACGCAAATAAGTAAATAAAAGGGTGGGTGGGTAAGTAACTCAGTGCTTAGCTATAACCTGAGTCACTCCCCAACCCGTGTGGGATGGCTGTGTGAAGGCGATGTTCACCCACAGAAAGGGGACAGCCAGGGTGGGAGCAAGCTGCCGAGGTCTGGGGAAGGGAGGGAAGCCCCTCGGCACCCACGCCGCTGGCTAAAGCTGGCTTAAGCTGATGCTGAAGCCACGGTGACAGTCTGTTTATCTTTGCTATAAGGTGAGCATCAAAAGCCATCTTAAGAAGACAAAAGAAAGTTAAAAAAGGAAAACCAAAGTCCTCACTGGGCCACGCAGTCATGGAGGTGCACTGCTGCATGCTGGACTATGCAGGGGCAACCAAACCAGTCTTCAACAGCCCCAACAGCCCAGGCCTGCAGTGTGGCTGGGCTTGGGGCAGCCCCACACTAACACACTCCCTCAGAGTCCAAAACAGGGGCAGACACCACTGTGTGGGGTGCCCCGAGATCGGTAGGTGCTCAGGGTTGCATGGGGCTGGCACAGGAGTCGTTCAGAGATGTCACAGCGTGGCACATCGAGGTGCCTTCAGTTCCTTCCTCCTGTGAAAGGAGAAAGCAAACACCACATGCCAACACACACAACGTTGTTGGCTTTGTGTAAGCAAAACAAAAGATGCTTGTTTATTGAGTTGTCTATGCAGCAGCCGTTCATTTTCAATCAAACAATAACTTTGGCTAATTGAAACAATCTTTTCAGTTCTTTTTTTTTTTTTTTTTTTTTTTTTTTGCTTAACTTTCCCCGGCTATGCTGCGGTCCACAGCTGCTTCAAGCCTTAAGGCCATCATGGCAAATTAAGGCAGTCAGCATCTGGCTCACTAGAGGCCAGTCAAGCTATAAATATTACCGGCCTGGCTCTTTGTGTTCACAGTGTGGGGAAACAGCTGGTTTAAGTTTGACTGCACGTTGTCATTTCTCCATTAGTGCAAACACTTCAATATTTCTTATGTGTGAGGTTGGAGTGAAGAAAGGGAAAGAAGGGAAGGGGGTCACTAAAAGCCAAACCTAAGAAATGATGTTCTGTATATACATAATTTACAATTAGATTGCTGCCTGGGAGAAGGCTGAAGTCTGACATGGTGATAGCTAGGCCAAAGCCACAATGACTTCCCAGTTGGCCTATAACTTTCAGGACCTATTTTCTTTTGTTTTTCTTTTATTATTTTTATAGAAATTCTATTATAATGGTAATGGATTACATTTCTCAAATTGTATTTCATTTCAAGAGCTTGTAAGACTGTTGTATTTGTGGTTTCATAAAATATGAAATACCGGGAGACAGGGTCCTTCCCAAACCACATATGCCTTCTTTTGTGGGCAGGGATCGTATAGAAAGTTAGCAAAGTAGAGCATGCCAGGCATAAACAGAAGTGACATCTTGTATGGAAACCATAATCCCCCGTGTCTGTGGAATGTCTGCTGATTTTCGTCATTAGCGTTATTGGGCTGTGAGGCTGATGGGTGCAAAAAGTCAATGATTAGCCACTTTTCCTTATTCGCCTTCTGCTTTGTCTTAAAATGCCATTCCCAAACTTTAAATACTGAACACCCCCACTGATACTACCCTGATCTAAACAGAACACCTACTAATAAAGGGGGAGAGAAGACGACTCGTCTCCAAATGTGCTGGGTCAGAGACGACCTACCTACTGACAGCGCCTGTGCCGTGCCAGACTGGGGAAACACCACAACCACCAGCTCTAAATGCTGTAGACACAGTAAATACTGTACTGGAAACAAAGCAGTAATGATAGCAAAAGTCATAAATAATGTCAGTGATCATAACTCTTGTGGGGTCCTATGTCATTATTTGAAGACTAATTTTATATTTCACTACCCATATGAGAGCTTTTGTTTGCTTAGCACTTTTGAAATTCTGGCTATCCTCATCTCCCTCTTAAAACTCCTGAAGCTAAGCACACAATTTAAGCATCAGTGGTCACTCCAAAATGTAACCATGCCAATTATGAATGAACACATTATCCCAGAGTGGAAAGCTTCTTAGCTAGCACCTGCCAGCCCAGCACCCCCCGAAAAGCTGCAAAAAAATAGCTATAGTAGTGGTGAGCTGGGTTTGTTTTTCTCCTTGGCAACGTTTGCCTCAAGAACAGAGCCAAACCATGCACACGCACACAGACACACACACACACAGTGCTAAGCTGGTGGATTTGCAGAGCAAAGAGGAACTTCTTGAAGCAGTCACACATAAAGCCCTACATGGAGAAGAACCTGAATTTGCAGTTTTTCCAGTTTGGTAGGCAGCCACTCCACCAACCACCCAGCCAGTGGGAAAAAAGATTATCAGTCTGAGATAACTAACACCACATCTTTTTTTACCCAAGATTAATGTTACTTTGTATAGGCAGCTCCAATAAGTGCATTAGGAAAATCATGCTCTTAAGACAGATCTCCCAGCTTTGCTGTGGATTGACATAGGGACTGACTCAAGCCCTGTTGGAGACAGAGGAGAGAGTCCCATTGACTGCAGTGGGTTTTGGACCATGCTTGTTGTTTAGTCTGAACTGAGGTTTACCAAGAATACCAGGGCTGCATGCCGGTGGTACGCCACCAGATGAGGAAGGGATGGCACTGAGCCTCAGCCGTGGAGTTGTGCTCCAGGGATGGAAAAAGCCATGCCCTTGAAAAACAAGTGATGTCAGGCTGATTACTGCAGATCAACCCTGTTTCTCCATGGGTTGGACACATGCAAGGTGTGCAAATGCTCTAATTAGATCCACCAGTATCATAGCACAGACTGGAGCATAACGCAGAGGTGCCTCATCTAGCTTGAAGCACATCAGCCTGGTTCCTGGGAGCAGGATGGTTCTGTCGTGGTGGCAATACAGAGCACCATATGGATGAATGCACCCTCCTTAGTGGCTGGGCACATCAGCTGGCACATGGCTAGACTGCGCAAGGTACCTCAAGTGCTACCCATTCAAATTTGCTGGTTTGCATAGCACAAAATAGCTACCACTTAGGAGACTTTACATCAAGGGGAAAATAAAAAAAAAAAACCAAACAAAAACTCAAGGTCACTTTGGACTCTGAAAAGTCCTCCTGTGTGTCAGATGCACTAAACCCAGCCAGTACAGAGGCTCTTTGATGAAAATTTAGAACAGTAACATGCAAAGAAAAATGGTATTTCCCAAAAGAGCCAGCACAAAAGATATATTAAGTGATAATTTCATTCTCAAATGGTTTCAAGCAACAATTGGTAGCACTTAAAACAACATTTTGCACATGATTAAATCTTAATGACAACTAATTATTTCTGGCATTTCTTTAAAACTTCTGTATCAGCCAAGCTGATGTTGGAAAACTTCTGCTGTGCTTTCACTGCAGCTAACTTTCAAAATGCTTTTTCAATGAAATCATCACACTGCTCATGGCAAGTGAAATTTATCTGTGGCCTGAATAAGACTCTGTATTCCACTTCAGCCTCCCTTAAAAAGACTGATTACCTACCAGTAACTGTAGTTCTTCCAAGCTACCTTTGTATAGTCCCACCCATGGGCATGGTGGATTCCCATGGGTGAGTGTACTCAGCGACCACTGAGCAATCCATGGATTTAAATGTTGTTTAAACAGTACCCAGGGCCTCATGAGAGCACTTCCACAGGAGTGAATTTCACCCTAAATGCATAACATGAATTGCATTCATTCATTGTAGTGGAATTGCTCATACTTAATTTGATAAAATATGTAAAGAACAATAAACAGAAACGTCAGTAACAGAACGACATATGCAATCTCCAGATTTCTATTATAGTGCTTTACTGTAACAGGGTGAATCTTTTGGACTGACTCAAGAGCAATAAATAGCAGGAAACAATATTATTACATTCAGGTGAAAGATTGACTATATGGTGGCACAAAAGGTCTCATTAGATTTATGTACCTGGAAGAAATATAATGGCTGTACCACCGTAATGGATTTGAAGAAACTCAATTTGATACCACCTGTGACAATCTGCATTATATATGCAACAACAGCAATGTAAATGACAGCTTTAATTTAAACTTTTCTTGCTTTATTTAATTTAATGTGGGCCCTTAGGCTATATTTTCTGGTGCTGTGCAGCAGGGTTTAGCTTTAAAAATACTCTTATTGTTAAAGAAAACCATGTAGCTAATCCCTCTGCAGCACACTGAAAATAACCCTTTAATTTCATTCTAATGTTATTTCTTCGGTATTCACAGGAATACCAGTTTTGAGACTGTTGTGTTTTGTGATTTAATGTAGAGCAATTACAGCCAAAGTATATCTGGGGAGAGTCCTAGCAGAGTGAGTACATTTCTGCTTTGAGTGGGTACTTAATTGTTGATGTGTAAGAGGTTTAGTATGCTCCTAAAATTTTATACCCCCTTCCAGACGACAGAATATATGGCCAGGAAGCAGCCTAACACAGTGAGAAGAGAGAGCCGGACAGCAAAAATCAAAAAGCTAACTATTCTCTGGTTACCACTTTGTGGCATCTGGTACCCTGTTTTGCATCCTCTTTACACCATATTATTGAGACCCAGGCCCCTCCTAGAAAGACAATTACAGAGGATCCTCTGGAGATCCTAGAGGTAGCACTTCTGTGGCTCTGCAGTGTGGCTGCAGTATTTTAGACTCCTTTGGGACAACCCAGATTTTAAAATGGGTGTAAACAGAGAACAGTTTTACTAAAAATGAAAAGCAGCTCCAAGCTCTATAGCTACTGCATGTGTTAATTTTTAACATATGAAACATTTTTAAGAATGGAGCATTTCATTTAAGGGAATAAATTTATGGACTGGAAATGAGGAGGGTGGGGAAGGCTTCTGCAGAAAATAAAATGCAAAGTAGCCTACAGAATGGCAGGGTACCACTAATCTGCACATCTAAATTGTGGCCAATATTATGTATGTGACAAACAGCAGATAATCTCTCAGGAAACCAGGGAAACACGAGCAGACAAATGGCAAAGGCCTAGCGGGACTTCAGGAAGGAAAAAATGGTTTTCAGATTTATAAGAGATGCATATATCACACTGATCTGTAGTGACTTCTGTATGGACAGTACTAATCAATATATCAGAATAGTTGTTACGATTATTTAGCAATAATATATTACTGATAAGTAATTCCATTTTATGCAAGGCTTGAGTGAGACATACTTTTTTCTACAACTGGTAGGAATATCACATACTAGGAGGCATTACAATTCCCAAAGTATTAACACTACATATATTACATGCACACATATATATGAATTTTAGAAATGCCATAACATATTTATAATTGTTACTTGGCCATATTAGTTCTCCATTAAAAGTGTAATATTAAGATCTATTTTTTCAGGCATGTGTTAGGCCTTATAAAATAATAGTTTTCTGATGAAATAAAAAGTATATGTTAATTACAGTAATAATTTTTTTTGTGTGTGTGTTAAGTATAAGCATACAATATATGCATGACTGTTTTTGTACTGTTAATCTATTCTTATCTTTGGTAGTCTATATGTGATTCTTCTTTGTTTATTTTCAGCATAATGTCATGCCTTAGGAATTGCAGTGAAATATGAATTTTTCTTCATTTTCTCCAGTTAGCAACTCTGCATTGCTCTGTCAATAGGGGAGGCTGTCAAATCCAAGATTAATAAATGAAACCCTGCATCCAATGCTGCAGGTTATTTTTAATCCAATATAGGAAGAACTACATTTCTTCCCATTATATTTTCAGCCAGAATGTGCACTTTAGAAAAACAGTGTTCTGATCAAAAACATTTTGCAGTTCAGAGCAGTAACTTGTACAGCCTCTTCCAGCAGTGTAACCCGTGTGCCAGTTCACATGCTGGTTGGTATTGGGAAAGAGTGGCCACTGCTGAGTTGTTCACTCTCTAACGATGGCCACATTAAGAACCTCTGAGTGATGCTGTACAGAGAAAAATGAACTTAGTCTTCATGTGCTTCTCAGCTGATTTGCACTACACTCCAAGACCTAATGATGGAGTCGGTGGACCTAATGCTATTTTTTTAGAGAGGAGGTACACAAATTTTCTTCTTTTCATCTCTTTACTTCTGTAACAGTGGTAAAGGTGGTCAGGCTGGTGCAAAAGTGTGTCACTGGGGTTCCAAATGCCTTGGGAACTCCTGGGTGCCACCTCTTTATATCAACTAACTGCTCTGCTGGAAAAGTATGAATCAAAATTACGCCTTGTGACTAATCAAAACCCATTGATTTAAAGACAATTCCCCCGATGCTCAGATTATATATCCTTGCAAAAGTAGACGCTTGTCCTGGAAGTAACAGACCATATGCACAAACATTTTATGCAGGTAATGCGGAGATCAGGATACCTCCGAAGGAAAGGCAGATACCTCTCTTTGCAGAGCAACGCAGGTAGCCTAAACCAGCGGCCAATTCCTGCCTATTGACTGTGCAGGTAGCCTAAGCATCACCCTAAGTGATTCAATGCATGCATACACTGATAGAAAACAGCATAAAGGAAGGAGAAATGACAGGCATTATGAAGGTATGTCCAAACAGCCTGTTTAATTCAGGGCTTCTGAATGCTTATCCATCCCTGGAAAGTATTCTGAATTCACATATGCAAGGTGAACATAGCTTAGATTTGGGAGATATGGACAGTGAGCCCCCGCAACCTGCACACCAGGCTGTAAAATACGCTGAACATGAGCCTGCCCTGTCCTGCCTGCTGAAGTCGGGCTGCCAGGCAGGCAGCAACACGTGAACTGCGGGTTCAGGCAAGAGATGGGGATCCTAACTCCAGCCCTGCAGCTGGGACGCTCTGCTCTGGTGGCTGCGCTGCGGTTCCCCGCTCCCTGGGTTACTTCTGTTTTTATCCAACGACGGCACAGCCCCCAGGAGGGGAGCAAAGGCAGTGAGCGCAGGATCTCTCCCAGCTGCAGGCCCAAACACACATCCACCCACAAGGACACTTTCAGGACTCTCTGGATATCAAGGCAGGGCTTGGCTGCCTCCCCAGGCACTCCACAATAGCAGGGGTGCCTCAGGGTGCCCAGCCCTCTCTGGACCAAGGCAGCCCTTGCAGAAGCCAGGTGCTTTAGTGCCTGGAGCTGTCTGTGTTCCCAAATCAGGGCTCTTACAAGTCTCTACTGGCTTGGGGCATGCTGGTGTGTGACAGCAGATTTCCTACACTCTGCTCTGAGCCACAGGCTATACGGGTTTGCCTGGAGACCCAATTTAGCTGATCTGACTATGGGCACACATTTTGGTCTTGGTAAGGGTCCTGACCTCCTAAATCAGAGTATAATCCCTACCAGGGTTGCTAACAAGGATTAGACAGGACAAGGTTTCAGCTAATAAAGGACGGTATTACTGCCTATGGTTTTGTCCTTAAACCATCACAGCAATAGCCAACTACCTGTGATTCACAAACTAAGTTCTAATTTTTAGGCTAGTTACATATTTCAGGAATCCAAGACAGCAAATTCAGGATTCTGGCTTGATTATTTTAAAAATGTGATTGACCAAAAATTTAAAATGTATCTGTATCATCCAGACTCTTCCTTAAGATCTGGGAGTATGTCAAAGTAGGAGTCTGTGGATGACTGATTTTAGTTATGTATAACATTACAAATTATTACCATTAATCTCAGTAACAATTAACACTAATTATCTACTCTAATGCACATTATGGAATTTATACTGAGAAAAACTGTCATCAGTTCTCTTACAGAAATGCCAGCACAAATACTTAGAGGTAATTTTAGGAAGCAGGTGAATCTGGTTTTGAATCAGTACTCCATTTACGATTTTATCTGTGCATTTGCTTAGCACAAAAAACGAAAAAAAAAAAACCTTACTGAAGTTCATTGTGAATAAGTTCTGAATAAGTAGGCTTACAAGAAGACTTCCCCTAATTCTTTGTAACGTCAGTTCACCATTTATTTGTACGTATCTCAAATCTTTGACTATTCACTGGAAATTCTGATTTGACTTCAGCACAACTTCCATCCTTACCAGTGAAGTGTAGGTGTGATAAGCTGTCAAACCACTTTGCCCTGCTTGTGGTGCGCATCACATCAGCACAGCAAGTGTGAACAGTAACCACAGTGCCCATAGCTGAGGTTTTTCTAAACAACTGATGCTGGCAGATGAGATTAGTAGGCAGGTGTTTGTGACAGAAAGATGTGAAGCACAGTCTTCACTGGTACATCACCAACAATTGTGAGCAACCAACTCTCTGGACCTCTGCCTTTCAGCAACACCAAAGGAAAACTGGTTTGATAGTCAGGCATTTTAAACAGGAAAGCAGTTGTTTGGATAGTTTCCTTGAAAAAATAAAAATCTTCATTGTGCTTTTTCAGATGGAAGAAATCCCATAGAGTGCTCCTATGCTTGGGAGAGCTATCAGTCAATATCCACAAATCCACTGCATTACTCTTTCAGCCTTATCGATACAATTCTGCTTCATAGTGACAATCATTAAAAAAGTCCTGAGACAACAATTAACACACTGACAGGCTGTGGCTACTGCCCGTTGAGCTGAGTAATTTCTTTTCCTGTTCCTTTCTACTCCCCTGCTTGTCTCCATACATGTGCTGTTCCTTCAGTGTGAGTTCTTAAATCCAACTCCATGGTTATGCTTTTTGGCACTATGTTTACAGTAAATATAAAAGTAAAGATCAACAGTTCACTCCCTCTGTCGTTACAAGAATTTACTTCCTATGCTTCTCTGGTTATATTTAGAGCAAAGGCAACTGCCCAAATTACCGTATTTTGACAACTTCCACTGAGTGTTAGATCACACATGCCACACCCTTAGATGGATCAATGGTGCTGCCCCAGACTACAGCAAACTCACATTTTGCTAACTTTAATATATGCTCTTTCACCTAGCATGCAATGCAAGTTCACATCCAAAACTATCCAGTCAGAGGAAACATAGAAAGGTATTGCACAAGCTCATGAGAAGACTGTTCCTGTAGCACCATTTGAGACCCTCCGTAACACCTGAACGGGGCTGGCTGGTGTGACCCACAATGTACGGGAGACCTGTAGGCTGCTGGCACAGCAGCTGATGCCCAGGTGGGATATCTTGCAGTTTCTAAAACAGTGCTAGATTCACAGATTTAGACAACTGAGCTATACCTATTACAAGAAGAAGTGTATTTGAGCCACAGTAACGCCAGCTTTATTACCTTGACCCATTAACCTGGTTTGGGTTACACTCCATCTTGATGGTGACTCTGGCCGGGGGCTGCGATAACCAGTCTTGCTGGGGAACACGTGGACTCATCTTTGATGTCTGCCCATATTCACTGGAGGAGGAGGCCGTCATCTCTGTCTTCGTAAGGTGGGGCGATCCGTAGGCGCACTCGAACAAGGACTGGTCTTCACTCACCACTGATAACGCTTCCTGCAAACCAGAGAAGAGAAGTCAGCACGACCATGCTTCAGAGCACGCATTACAATATACCCCAGGAAAAAAGGGTTTGTCCATCTCAGAAGAAGACAACCAGCCAGTCACTTGCTTAAATGCTCATTACTTTTTAGGCACGCCACTGCTGTCGGTGGAGGTGAGGACATGGTGCCAGACATGCCGCCAGCACATGGCAGAAGGACAACCTCTCCCCCGGGGAGACCCTTCCCACCAGCGGCTGAGAAGATGCGCAAGCACACGCTACCAAAACTTAGGAACAGCGGCCAGGAGCTGGGAGGGAGGAGAGGGCAGGACGGGCAGCGAAGCTCAGGCCTCTGGCGTCCCAGGTAGGGATGCGGAGGGCCAGATCTGCCGGGGGCGTAAGCAAGCTGCCACCACTGCTTTAACTGCCCCTGCAAGGAGTGACCGAAAGCCAGGCCTTGCTGACTCACTGGGAGCTCCTCTTCCTTCCTTTGGGACCGAGGCCAAGTCCCTTCTGGACAGGGAGCCGAGACAGCTGGGCGCAACATCTCATCCAGGGACCCTGCTCTTTCTGCCAGCACCCACCGCCAGCTTTGGTGGAGGTGCCCACCGCCAGCCCTGAGAGGACATCATGCCAACCAGCCGCCTCTCCCCCTCTCTCACAGCAACCCTTCCTGGCGGGCCACCGGCCAGGGCATCCCGCTCCGGCGCTGTGGGAAGGGTTTCCCCGGCCACCTTCCCTCGCCGTGGCAGCACTGTGGTTATGGCCCTTGAGGGCGGCAGGGTTCACCAGGCCCTCGGTGTCGGGGTGGCTGCCATCGCGGCTGGCTGGCTGGAGACCAGACAGGCGCCAGAGGGAGCGAAGGCCACCCTCTCTCCCCACCGCCGTGCATTTCTATTGGCACCAACTCCTTCCCCACGTTATCTGGAGCCCAGTCATGGGCGCGAGGCAGTGCCCGGGCCTGGCTCGGGCAGGCAGCGTGCCCTCCGGGCCCACCGGGAAGCCGTGGGGAGGGCTGATGCCGCTGGAGGGACCCGTCCTGCCTGAGCCGAGGCTCCCTGGCCATGGGAGCCAGTCTGGGCTCCCACCCTCCTGCTGGTCCCCCGCATCTCACAGGCTTGGGGGTCCACCTCTCCCAAAGCAACCTGCCAAGGAAAGCCCCCCTCTCCAGGGGCTACTTAGGGTGAACACGGGGCGTAAGAGTGTAAATGGGTGGTAACCCAAAGCATGACTCCCTCCCCCCGCCCCAGCACCACGGGTCTGCCCTGAGATGACCAAAACAGGGTAGGGGGGCAGCCCAGCACCTCCCTCCCTCCCGCACGGCCCCGTCGGTGGCTGGGGAGCAAGCCCCAGCAGCGGGCCGGCAGAGGAGGCTCAGCGTGCAGCACACCAGACGACAGCGGCCGTGGAGGCGGCCAGCTGGCGATGGCTGGAGGCATGGGGGCCAAGGGTGGGGGCGTGGCGGGGGAGCCCGAGCCAGATTCGGGGCAGGGTGCTCCGCGTGCAACCGCACCCTCGTGAGGCGGCGTGTGTGGGCCCACGCTGCTCTGCCGCTGACGGCCGACGGGAGGACAATAAAACCGTGTGGCCCTGTCAGCAGAGGAGGACGCGGTGGAGAGGGGAGGGAGAAAGGAGCCAGAGTGGTGGGAGTCCTCTGGCTCCGGAAAGCTGGGCGGCTGCCTGCAGGCTCTTCCCTTCCCTGCCTGCTGGAAGGAGGGCTCTGCACAAGCTCCGGCAGCCGCATGCTGCCCTAAAAAATCAGCAGTTCTAGTTCTTCGTTTTAAGCGGGGGGGGATATATTTATCACTCTTTTTATTCACCTGGTTTCTGAGCCCTTGGGGTGCACTCTGTTAATACTCAGTTTTCTCTGCAACCACCAAGGGCTGGAACATCGCTTTCTTCTTATTACTTCTCATGGAAATTGAGATCACTCCTTAATCTCTGGACCTGGGCAATGGGTTCTCAAGCAGCCCTCCAAATGCCATCAGACTCATGATTGAATCACTAACACTAATGCTTCCTGCCACAGGCCAGGACACAAAATTCAGACCTGCACCATTTCACTACTGCTATTCTGATGTCATCTGAGTGCAAAGGTCACCACCAGGCTATCGCCATTAATATTAACTCCCCAGTTAGCACCACTGCTTCACACGCTCTTCCCCTAACCTGCACCCACCTACCAAACTGCTGCCTCTTGGGTCTCTATGGGTGTGAACGTGCTTCTGTGAGACAGGAGAGACGCCAGAATAACACCTCTCCTTTTTGCCATGCCTCTCAGACTCCAGTGGGTCTGTGGCCTGCTAAAAACTGCTGCTGTTGGTGGTCTGAAGCTTTTCTGACGAGCCATTTCTGGGAAAGCCTCCAGACAGCTCCTGTTTTTCAAGGAGGTGTGGGGGGAGATGGCTGCTGGTCCCTTGCTCCCCAAAGATTGCTCCCTGGCTACACTGTGCTGAGATACAGCAGGGGGACTTGATATGCTTGGATAGTAAAGTAGCAGGGATCATATCACAAGAACTAAAGAAAGAAAATGTTACACTGGCAGGAAAATAAAAAGTTCTTTCTCTGCAGTCCATGAGAGTTTTTCCTGAAAAAAAGGAATTTTATATATATGTATACACACACACACACACACACAGAGCCTGGCCAGGCAATCACAATGCATCCCCTGCCTGAGACTATTTACTGCACAGTTCCCTCTTTTCTGCCCCACTGTAGAGCTAATGCATGAGCCAAAAACCATGCAATTAAATGTTCATCTCGGAAGAGCTAGCTCCAGTAAATACAGGAAAGTGTGAATTATACAGGAGAAAGCACATACAAGATTGCAAATACAACAGGCAGAGTATTATTTTACTCTGCAAACCATTTACTAATAGACCCTTTCAAAATAGGCATCAAACACTATACAATGGATATATTTCTCATCCTCCCACACACAAGTGAAACATAGCAAATTTATTCTGGTTCCTATTAAACTTGACTCCACCTAATGTAAGTTAATTTATGAATACTTAGGGTATCTATAAATGTAAACAAAAAATACAGGTTTTCTATTTATTGGCATTACTAATGACAGTAAATATTGCTTGTACTATGGATGCCTATTATGTTGCACAAAGAGAGAAAGTACACACATTTTAACTTCCTGAGAAGGATAGCAAATGCTGGAAATATGAGGCCAATTAATAATGGTTGTGTGAATATCTAAAAGACTATGGCAAAAACAAGACAAAAACAAATGAACCCAAGAGACAGACTCAGACTTCACATTTCAAGAAAAAATGCCTGGTTATTCACGGACAAAAAAAGCTCAATTTCCTAGCTAGAGTTTTGTTCTGATTTAATAGCAAACACTCATCTGTACTCCATCCTGCCAGTTATCAGTTAGTGCATGCTGACAAGTCTGTAAAGGCTCTGTAGGAATAATTGAGTTTCTGCCAACTTTGCACTCTGTTGGGTCGGTCCTTATGTGGAAGGCTTATTAATGTGTACTCTACGATAGCGAGTACCTCTGACGTTTTACTCCGAGTCCTCACTCGTCTTTGCTGGCCTGTCTTGAAGGACAGTAGGACATGTATCACCCCTCCCTTGAGCACATTACAAAAGCTGAACTGGCCATCTAAGCTTTTGCATAATTTTGAGGAGTCAGCATAACTAGAGAACATGGTCTAAACTAGAATTAGCCTTACTTCCTCTTTAACCATCTTTTCTCTCTTCTGGCACATAAGTGAGATTGAGGTTTCACTGTGGAAAACATGGAAACTGTGTTTAGCATCTGTTCTGCTACTCCTCCTGTCAGCCAGGACTCAGGCAGTCATACTGACGGTCCTCCCCTTCAAATGCAGCCAGGACCATTGATGTCCAATTACCAGCAACCGCTACAGGTGATATATGTGGTCCTTGCATATCCTCATGCACAGGGAAAAGTTTTCGCCAACACATGGGTGGGAGTAGTGTGTCGAGGGTTGGCAACTGCTGCCTTTCTTCCTCTCAGTGATCTTAAAATGTGAAGAATTTCTGAATCCATTGACCTTGCAAGACACGGTGATGCTAAACAATCAGAGTTAATACAACCTCATATAATTTCATGTGAAACTCATGCTGTGGGAAAGCATAGAACAAGCATGAAGAAATATGAAGCATTTCTCAGCTATACAAGAACGTCTGATAACTGACATAATTTGGTATCTCAAAAATAAAGTCAGAAAAAGTCCTTCAGCTGCTCCTTGCATGCATCATTTCATCTTGTCTTTCCGTGATTTCTCTTTACTAATCAAAGCCTTCAAGCCTTAACCCTACACAAGCTGTGAAAGGAAGGCTCTAACAGCAAACTACTGCACTGAACAGCTGATAGAAAGCAGTGTGGGTATTTCTTTCTTAAATACAGGGACTTAAAAATGTGCCTTCTGCTATAATTCTAAATGCAAGCTCCTGGACCAAATGTAATACAAAAATTGTCAGCACTCACCATCATGAAGAATAGCCACACGGTCTGGGCACATATAAACGTAAACAAAACTATCAATATTGACAATGCTTGGCAAGGGTTTTTTACATATGGATGCCAGTTCTGTTTCCAGCAAATACTTTTCATTACTCATTTACATGTTAATCGTGTTTTCTCATCTATATTAATGCTGTTTCTGGAGCAGTTTGGCAACATCAAGCAGTACGCAGGATAAAGTAAAGCAAGGTAAACAATAAATATTATAAAACAGATTCATTATAAGGTTCCTTTCAATCTTGCCAAGTTTTGTACCTTTATGGTAATTTTAGTAGCGGATGGGTCATCTTCCTGGATTTCATGTGACAATAACATATTCTCATAACATCTCAGAAATGAAGCCTTTCATTTCTAGTAACCAGTGTCTGGGGTAATGTCATATGAAGAAAGCAACACATACTGCTTACAGTGGCAGGTGGGAAAGGTCTTTCATGCAAGTCTGTGAAGTAGAGCTGTTGGTAATATTATCTGAGGTCAATATTGGACATGGATTTTCTTTATTTCATCTTCCTTTCTCCACATACTTCCTCTCATGACATCACCAGCAAAACATAAAAATCTGTTCCTTAATTAAGATTTTTTTATTTTTTAATCACTTGTACTATGCAAAACCTGGCTTCTCACTTGGACTTTCCGTACTAATGATAAAAGAACAAAATGTCTTCTGTATTTGGTTTTGACTAATAGTTCACTGATAAGTTAAAAAAAAAAAGAATAACAGAGTGACAAATCTGCAGAACAATAGGTACAGCAACGCCTTTAAAGTAGGCATAAAGTCATTAGGACAAAGGTGTTTACTTAATCAAATGCAAGATTACTTGGCCTAGAAACATGAAGTTACAGGAAATGGGATTGAAGTAGTTCCCATCATGAGAAGTATATGCAAGCTGACCTGTCCTTTATATGCAATGTCAGGAACTAAGGACAAAGACTTTTTCTCCTAAAGCTTGATCAGACTTAAAAAGTAATTATAGAAGACAATGAGGTGTGCAGTTGCCTAGCATAATTTGCTTGTGCTGACGGTTATTGGAGAAAAAATACAGCAGCAGGATTTTAAAAGACTTTGGAGGCCATTCTAACCTGGCAATGCTTTTTCTCAAGTTAATTCTGGTTAGGGAACATGCCGGCTTGTGCATGAAATACATTTGTGCACTGTCCCTCCATGTCATCAACTCAGCTTCCACTTTAGACATGACACCATTTCCATTTATTTGTATGGCAATCAAACTGAATTGTGTCTCCAGGTACATACTCATTGTATGCGTGTGTATCTCTCTCTCTCTCCAAATATTCAGCTCTGTTTTTTAATGTCTTCAAATATTTCTGTGGTTTATTGCTTAATCCCTGTAACAGAAAAGGGTTAGTAGACCTTTTTTATCCCCATTGGCTATCCAAAATCTATCAAGTCATTTGCTGCTTGAAAAAATGCTTCAAGAACTTTGAAAGTCAAGAACTTACTGGCCAGCACTGTCAAAATCCTAGCAGTCAACAGCACACCAGTATGATGAAAAACACTGGCCACAAACCAGTAGGACACTGGGCAAGAACTACACATAAAGAGGAGGATGCATGAGGAGACACAAATACAGCAACAACCCTCTTTGTACGTTGAGAGATGCTGCAGACAGCGAAATGCATTTATTGCTTGTGGAGTCATCTTGTGGCATCAGCACTCCCACACTCCAAAACAGACCTGTTACCCTTGACTATGAGGGACTTGCAATAACACTACAATTGAGAACTTTTAATTAGCTTTGCCATATGTCATTGCATTTATATAATCTATTTTTGACACCAGTTTTATGATATTTCTCCTCATTAATGCAAACAACTTTTACTTCTTCTCTAAGCTGATTTCATGATAATACATATGTAAGCACAAGCTTAGAGCTCCACACAGCCACAATCCGCTCAGACATAGGCTGTTTTCTATCAATTGTCGGATGTCTACAGTTGGTCAGAAAAATTAATTCTCTGTTCTACAAAGAATTCTGACACACTGGGACTTATTTTCATTTTAAATTAGACAAAAAGCTGTTATACGAAAACTTTCACCAAAATGTTTATTAAAAGGATGAATTGTAATGCACTGCCGTTGTGTTTTGCAGATGTCAAAACACTCTAATAAACAGTTACATTTGGAGAGGACCTGCATTTTTTGAGGGAGGATTGTTCTGATTAAGACCATGCAATTAGCTCTATTAAATGTTTCCATGCTTTTTTGCACTCAGTATCCCTTGTATACTTGATAACATTTGTTATTGAAATTGTGTGCAATCAAATTACATACAATTGTAACTGAAAGAAAGAACAGGTGAAAGTGTGCAAGACAGCACGTAGTATGCACCTTGGTACAGCTGCTCCAGACTTACCAATCACTCTTCTCGCTTGCTACTCTTCTATTCTTCCCCAGACTACATCTTCTGATGCTCTAGGAAGCTGTTTATCTGAAGTGAAAGCCTAATTTCAAACAGGCCAGGAATGTCATTTCCACGCTGGAACTGAGAGCACACGCGAGGCTGGACACCAGAACCTTGCAGAGCAGCAGGCAGTCTTCCAGTCTGAAACTCCGCTCTGCTCACGTCTGCAACAGGCATCGCTGCATGATAAAGCAAGCTGTGGTTGAACTGCTTGAAGAGCTTCTAGTCTAAATTTGCAGTCCTGCTTTAAAGCCAAGTCTTTGAGCCTTGGATTCATTGCATCCAGCAAGAATCGGTGAAACAAAAGACAAATGATTCATGTTTTAGCCTTGCTATAGCTTATTAATCATGATGCTCTTACAAGTCTCTTCTGACCATTTGCAAAAGAAGCGGTTTCGCAAGATATTCAATATGGTGTGTGGAACATACTGGAAAAGGTTACTACTTAAAATTCAGTCACCTGAGTCAGGAATTGCAGCACACATCTGGAATATGTTTTCCTTCTAAATCTCTGAGTCTTGGATTCATTAGATCAGACAAAAATCCACATATTATATTCATGAGAGAGTTCAGGAACAACAAAAAGCCTTGGCAACTACAAGATAGGAACGACAGATGTTGTCCTCACCTCCACCCACGAGAATCTTATTGCCAGCTCAGCTAACATCCTCCACCTATTTGCAAAGAGCACTTGGATAGTCTGCGCTAATCCAAACACAAGCCTGGTGCTGCCACTTATCTGATATCTTCACCACTTGCTGAGAAAAATACAAAGGATGTTTGGAAGCAAGGAGAGCCACTGCCGCAGTCCCACTTGAAAAAAGGAATAATCAAGCATCCATCAAAATGATGTTATGAGATTGCGGGCTAGATTCATTTCTGGGAAACAACAGCAGATGTTTAAGGACTGATCCTGCAGCCCTCTTTGCGTAAGTCATTCTCCTGGCTTCACTAGGACTAGTAATGTGAACAGAGGCCTCATGGCTAAGCCCAAAGGTTTAACATTTTGCGTCTTAATGAACAAATTCTGAGACATAAATTCAAATGTAGACTGTGGTGCTTTATCATCATTTCTGATATATGTACTGTCATTCCTGAAATGTCAGCAAGTCCTATTTTTGCCCAAGCTATTATTATCACGTCCTTTCATCATAGGGTGATATTTGTAGCACAAGGCATGCAACTCCAGGTCTCCAAGTGCTTCATAAAATAAGAAAAAATCACGGTTCCACTATTGCAGATGGGGAAACTTTGGTAAGAATGACTAAAAATGGGTCTTGGCTTAGAAAACATATCTCCCTCATGCCAAGCTCCATGCCATATCTGGGACTACCCTGCACCTCACACACTAAAATTATCACACTGAGTAGAGTTGATGAACCACTAACTTCCAGAGGTCAGGAAGTGTCCATGAGCATCTGATTTAAAGAGCTGCCATTTCACAATCTATTATTTCACCTGCAGTCTTTATCTGACAGTAAAGTGCAAATGAATAGTTTAACCCGAAACCAAGAGTTAATAAATGGAAATAGGAAACTCTTTCGTACTTGTCACATGCCCTGGCCACCATCAAAGCAACAGAGCGGGCTTGTTCAAATGTAACGATGAAAGCCTCCGTCCTGCATCTGTTTCCGTGCACGTTCAATGCCCAAGTGACTGCAAGAGGGGTATGCATGGAAGCAGCTCTGCCCGTGCACAACCACCGAAGAACTGCACCAGGCTTCTGAATGAAAGCAAAATTCACAAGACTGTATCAAAAAGCCTAGGGAATAAAGCAGACAATCTGGTACTATACAGTGATGAAGCCAGTTCTGTTGTTCCTTCTGCATGAGTAGAGCGCTGGGAAACTACATAAAAGCTGAGGCAACACCACATTTTATTTACTGCACCAGTAGCTGAATGAATGGGGTTAGGTGGCTGCAGGGCTGGAGCAGCACAATGATCAGTTGGGCTCAGAGTACGGATTCCTGAATGATTATGTCAACCTTAATTCACCAATGCTAAAAACAATACATTTGTATCCTGCAGATTGTATATTGTATATGCATTTTTAAAGAAACTGTAGCTTTGTATGCTTATTTTAGTACTTCCATCCATATAAAGAGCTGAAACACTGAAGTTTGAATGACTATTTTTTCAGTCAATACAATAGACTTTTCTTCCTTTTCATCTTGATAGTATTGTCCATTATGAACTTTGAAAGCCTGAAGTTTTCTTCCTTCTTCGTGTTTGGCTGTTAACTTCTAGGGCTTCAAAATGCTTAGAAAACTGGGAAAACTTGGAGACAAAACTCCTTTTCATTTCTGCCTCAGCCCAGGGCTAGCCGGTTGCTTCTACCCTGCTTTTCTAATATAGGACTTCATTAATCTGAAGGAGCAGCCAACCACCTACTTTGTTAAAAAATGTAAACATCTGGGGTTTTTTTCAGCAATCTTTCAAGCAAAGATTTGTTTGGCAAAACAGGTGGCAGGTTTGTAAAGTGGCCCGCAGCCCAATCGGAAGTGAACTGAGGCTGCATGCCACACCTGCTATGAACTTCTACTAATAGATCAAAATGATTTTGAGAAAGAGACTTGGGGCCAAAACAGCTGCCCAGAACCAGACACTGATCCCATCCTAGGCATGCAATCCTATCCTTCCCATATTTCTTCCTAACATCTTTGGCATCATGGGGAGCCCCCGTAGTTTGAATGGGATGTCTTCAAGAATTACTGAGTGTTTACTGAAGTCAGTAATCTGTCCAGAACTAAAGGCTTTGCTTGAACACAGTAACTGCCCTGGTACTTTGATTTTGGTTACTTTATTGAGAAAATTCTTAACATAAAGATACCACATGATTTTTTTCTGCCTTATTCAAAAGATTTGTCCAGTGTTATCACAAATGTTATCACATTTGCAGCTCTTTTTCCTACCATTTAGCCAAAACTACAAGATTATACATTACATTTATACTAAGTTTAATATTTGTTAACTGTGGTGGGTTGATCCACCACATATATATTTGTATATATAATTATATATGCCCATTATATATATACACACATAAGTATCCGTACACACACACAAGCATTTTTAGATAATCCCATCCTCAATCTCTGAACAAATTTTCAAGTAAAAATAATTCAGGCCTCAAAATACTTTTCTCTAAGGCATACTATGTACCAAAGATAAACTCATCAGCAAAGTGATGAGAAATGTATAGGAAGGAATGAAGAGACCTTTACAGCCATTGCATTGGTGAAAGAATTAAATATTAGGGGTAAAACTGAAAAGAGCATCGAAATTAGGTTCCTTTCCAATGAACCTTTGGTTTTTATGAATGCCTAACAGCATTAGGGAAATAACACTTGGACGATGGCCATGAACTGAACTTCTGGGTGACCCATCATTTCCCTGTAGTGACTCTGTGTATGGCGTTTGTGCACGTGCGCACACGTGTGTGCCATGAACAGGTCACTCACTTTCTGGTTGGAAAGACTGCAGTTATGGGGCATCTTCGCTCCAAATGTAATATTAGGTACCCCAAAGAAATCGTGGGAAAACAAAAGGGTGTCCACTGGGCGTGTTACCCGTTAAATCTGGCTGGTCCCCTCAAACCAGCAGGCAGGCACAGCCATCAGCCAAGAGAGAGGGAGGGGGGCATCTGCAGAGCTGCTTTCCTGCAGCTCAGCTTCCTCCTCAGAGACCCCCTGGAGCTGGAGATCCTTATCCCTGCTGTATCAGGCTGACAAGGTCTCAGATGCTCCCCCTATGTTCACCTCATAGACGTAAAATTCTCACCTTCTTATTTAGAGAACTCTTACCACACTCAACATCTATTAAAGTAATTTCATTGCTTGATAGCTTTTGCACACTGCTTAAGCCATCTTTATTTGTAAGGATGTTTTTATTTACTTCCAAATGTACTTCTCTTGATATTTTTGACCAACTTCTCTGCACTAGATAACTGGAATTACAATGCAAATTGCTATTGCTTTTTAAAAATTCACTACATTGAGAGTCCTCTCCATTTTTGCACAACATTGTAACAGAAAGTCTTTTGTTTACATTAATTTCCCTTCCTTTTCCTCAGCCACCTTTTATTCTGGATCTTCCATGTATACATTGAATATATACATATATAGTACAATATGCTTTGCATGGTATTCTCCATTTTACAAGCATATGAAATACTGCTCAGATGGGTATTCTTTCTAAATTCAGAATGAACTTTCTAAGTATGCCCACTGTGTATGTAAAAGATGACTTCCTGTCACGATAACCTTTACAGTATATAGCCTAACATACTTTCCTATAATTGTTTATAATGAATATCTTGATTCATACTTCAGCACATGTTATTTTAGTCATTTGCCACAAAACATGACTAATGAAATTAATATGGGGTTGAATGTCACAGTATTAAGTCATTTCTGTGTGTGCGAAAATTAACACAGGTGAATACTTCGCAAAATAGCATAAAGTTAAGTGCGTGCTTATGTTTAAGCACATTTAACCTGCTCTTGAACCAGTATAAAGTAAGGATATTTTTGTTTTAGCTCAAACATTAACTATTGGATCAGTCAAAAAGACTGGTATGGCCTTAGATACATTGCAGTTGGAGAGGTAGCCAAACCAATGGATCCAAGAAAAATGTTGTTTCATACCTATGACAGGCAAAGGTTGGAGTGAATGTTCTTTGTTTGTCCCCAAACAAAGCAAAACAGAACAACAAGAAGAAACCCTCACATACACAAAAAAATTTGCTTTGTGAAACTCAAAAAAAATTTAACCCCTGTTACACCTGTGGTTTTACTTTTAAATGGAGCTCATTACTTTATTTAAACAATATCTTTCTAAACAAAATCAACAACCCAAAATGACAGAATTTAAACAATTATTTTAGAAGATTTTCAACTTTTTTCATTCTTTTTCCCTTTTTTAGGAGAACTGCCTCAGAAATTCAACCTTTACCTTTATTATGCAACTTGTGGCTCTGCGACCATGTTTTCTGCTGAATCTAGTACGCAGCAGAAATAGTTTTTAATTGTAGATGTGAAGAAGAAAAGGAAAATGCATGTGGTGATCTTTGATGTGGCGACAAGAAAAATCCTGCAGTTTTTCCCTGTATCTGTAGCTCTTCTGAACTAGGGATTATCAACATTATCACCCTTACTAAAACCATGCCCTGCAGCTCTGATACTGACTGTATTTTTCAGTGACCCCTGAAACGTCTTTATATACTGTACGCTATGCCTTCAAACATACAGGAGAGGTATGCGGGCTGTTTCTCTTTTATTGTTTCCCCAAACAAACCCATTTCCTACAAGCTGTTCCCATATCTTTTGTGCCACGTCCAGCTTCCCAGAAAAACAGCAGGAAAACAAAGTGTGAACTCAAAACAACCCATTTCCACAGAACAATGTGCCATACCAAGGAGAGAGAGAGCTAGAGGGGGGAGGGCTGGGGAGAGGGGAAAGACAGACAGAGAGGGAGAGAAGCTGTTTTGATGCTGCCAAGGGACTTAAAGAAAAAAGGAAGGAGGAACTTTTAGAAGTCACAGAGAGGAAGAGTTGTGTAACTGTAAATATGCAACAGGCAAGTTGCCAACTATTTCAAAGGATTTGAGGTTTCAAAATCATCAAGAAGGCTAACTGATTTGCACTCTGGGTTTTGAGCTTCCAGGAACACCTTTATGTGTCTGAGCACCAGAAACTACCATATCTTTTTATAGACTACTCAAGCCATACTTGGTCATAATTTCAAGTTGAATCAGTAAGGAATGTAAACAGACACGATTTATGCTTCTCTGCAATCTAATAAAATGAAAGCATGGACTAAATAAAGCAAAATGATACATGTTGTTCTGTAAGATGGGAAAACCAGAAGATCATGTTGATTTAGTTCCTGGCTGACCTGAGCAATCTCCAAAGTTCCCGGTATTCAGTAAACCAAGAAAACCCGTACACTAAACTCCCATAGGTATAATGCATATCACTCACCGAGACACATAGGATAAAAGTCAATGATAAATGTCACTGTGCCATTTTTAAATTCTGTTTCCATATTTGGCTTGTCAAGGATATAAAAGCAGAAAGAAGGAATAAAAGTAAATAAGGAACAAATTATTTTAGCCTTGCTGTCTATGACAATGATACAAGTGAAAAAGAAACATTTGTAGAATCAACATAATAACTGGAATGCTTTTCCCCAAATCAAGAATCTGACCAGCTTTCAAATCTTTAGATAGGGAGACATGGCTTTCGCAGTGGAAAATGTGGCTCCTTTCTTTTTTCTGTTGATAAAAGATGCAAAAACACAGACTTTGCAATCACTTGCAATTAAAACCCAGAGCCCAAAACACTACCATGCATCAGCAAGACTTGGTGTTACCATGAAAGGTGTACTCTACAGAGAAGGAGATATGGGACAACGCTCATGTCATGATGTGCTGACTTCCTACTGTGGTCTTCGAAACTGCCATGGTACTGCAGCAAAAAGGACCCTTCAAATGCCTCAGTAGTATTTACTAACCATGAATGTTACGCAGTGCTAGATGCAAGAAAGAAATGGACTCTTGGGCACGGAACTAAGGCAAAGCAGTAGATAGACCTTGTCACAAAATGCTTGCAGCTAACACAGAACAGACACAAGCAGGGGGACATAGGTACAAAGCACAAGTTAAGTGCATAGTGTGACCAATGTGACTGTCACAGTTGTGCCAGAGGTTATTATTCAATTTGAATGAGCTATGCAGACGATAATAAAAAATGAAAGGTTACTATGCAAGGCAGGCAAGAATTGGAGTGGAGGTGAAGAGAAAAGACTGAGGAAGGGGGAAGGAAGAGCAAAGAGCTATTGAGCAGAGTCTGGAGCAAGCCCAGCTAAAACCAAACAAGTCATCCCTGTCCAGGCTCCTTCTGCAGCTGCTTTCTCTGACTCTAGCTGATCTCCCTCTCTGTGTCAACATCATGGTGGCAAGGAGGAACCTGGAGGGATCACTCCGCTTTTGGATGCCCTTTGACAGTCCAGGACCATCCCTGGACCTCACACCGGGGAGAGCATGCAGGAGCAAATGCAGTGTGCAGTACTGACAGTGCCTCCCTGTGCTCCCACGTCAGCCCCAAACCCTCCCTGCTATAGATACCTGTGCAGGGTGGGACACAATATCCCTGCAGGCTCCTGCTGGGGCAAATTCCCTAACGCAGGATGTCCCACCAAAGGGAAAATGCCTCTCACCCCTCGTGTGCAGAATCCTCCTGCCCTATTGCAATGTCGGGGCTTGGCTTCTGATAATGTCAGGAGCTGCCAACAGCTGAGGTAAGCCAAAGGCAACAGTAAGTCGATAAGAGCACTTGACATGAGAGCAGGAAGGTGGGCTTTTTATGTTTTATTTTCCCTGAGAGCCTGACAGACTGAAAACTGGAATTTGACCAAGGAAAGTCTTAGAGTTTTCTTAATATAGCATTCAATTCACCTGGAACACATCCAGTTAATGAGGCTTTTGTAGTTGTGGGTGTTCAATACATTTGCAAGTCAAGCAAATAATTACGATGCACACATACACGTAGGTGCCCAGCCTCAGGTATCCATGTTTGAACTAGGCATCTGTTCAAAGTACAAATTTCTCAAGACTGCAGTTCTGCAGCCAGCCAAATACAAACTGATTGCTGAGGATTACCAACACTATTTTTATCGAAACAAAATTATTTTAAATTGTTCAACGTGAACTAATTTCGCTCTGTCAGAGTTAACAGAAACACATACCTGTTTTTACTAAGAGAATGCTGACTCTTCTGAACATCTTTTAAATATATAAAAGGTTTCTGAACTCTTTTCTTATAAGATACTTCCAGTAACACTGAAATCGAAAACAGATCTTTAGAAACCAATTCTTTTGTAGGAATATGGAAAACAGATCTAAGGCTTCGGAAGGTTTTTGCTTCCTCATGTTGAATATTTCATCACTGACCAGGCATGTTTTAAAGCTGTTTATTACTCTCTGAAGCTTCAGACTTCTTGACTGTGGAGAAAACGTTCGCTAGAAACATTTAAAATTCCTGCCACATATTCTTGTACTCCACTTTTTCTACAGATATGCTTTGTATGTTGAGTATACTAAATACCACCCTTGTCACATGCACAATTTTTTTTTTTAATCAGTTATTTGAAAATTCAGTTTTTATTTAGGCAGTTTTCAAACTCCAGAGTTCCTGACTCTGTATTTCTAGTACCATCCCTGAGGACATTTTTCTAACTCTTACAATATTTTTTAGGTGTCAGTGAAATCATCAATTCTCACAAAGAAAACTACACTACTCATTTTACAACTTAGTAGCTAAAAATTTTGCATTCCACACTGATCTTTTATATGAGCACTTCTATTGACATAAATAGTACTATTTGTAAATAAGAGCTAACAGCCTTTGATTTACAGATATTTCTCAAAGCACTAGAACAACTTCAGCATTAACTGAGCTTTGTGGCAGCCTGTGAAATTTTAGCACCTGAGTAGTATGTCCCATTTCACACCAGATTAAAAGCACAGAGAAGTTAGTAACGACACCAATTCTGTGGGAAATAGAAAAGCTCTGAAAATCACCATGAAAGTGTCTTAGGATGGGAACCTGAAAAAAAAGCAGCTGGTTTTGAAAATACATAGTGATTTTTTTCAAGTCACACTGTGGATCTGTGGATATAACTGAAAAGCCTCCCCTCCAGCCCTCTGCCAAGCCATTAGCCACCAGATCATGCATGTATAGAACCTGCTCTGACTCACTGGTGCTACATAACTCTCTGTTCCCACCAGGCTTACAACATGGGAATTAAAAAAGGCAAAATGTCCTGTACTTAGCCAGCAACAACAGGAGTAATTAGCAGGCTACTGATTATACAAATAGGAGGGTTTGGGACGTTCCCCCCCCTCCCCCCCCCCCATATTTTCATTATTCAAAGGGAAATATTTTCCCATACAAGCAAGGTACTGAAATCTGCAGTCAAGTGAACTGTGCTTCTGGTGGAAAGGGGTGTAAGATCTTTGTATGAAGATGCAGGAGACAGTGTGAAACTATCTCTGTCCTTCAGAAACATGTGTTTAGAAGTTGAGGGCAACTGAGGATTACATAAAGCAGAGAAAAGGCAATCTCAGTGAAAAAGAAAACAGAGGAAGAGATGAAGTAGTCCTAAAGGAGATCAAAGAAATCCAGAGAATGAAAGAATATGGATGATTAAAAAATAGGCAGAAGTCTTTGAGACTGGAGGATTCTGTTGGTAGCTGGAGCACTGGGAAGGCATCGAGTACAACAAAGTCAACCAGAGAAACTGAGAAATTCAGAGGCAATCGAGGTAATGTTCACGAGGACTTTGGTGTGCTGAAGATGTCCACAGTGGTTACAATTTATATAAGAGACTATCCATCGCTTAGAGTTGTAAGACTTCAATATGCAGAGACAAATGAGGTGGGTTTTTTTGGAGCAGTGTACAAAACTAACTTTAAAAAAATACTCATTTTAGTTTAGAGATATGTTTTGACATTTGATCAGCAAACCCACAGGCTCTAAGAAGCTTAGAAAGTAAATCAGAAAGGAATATTAAAAGAGAAAGGGGAAAAAAAAAGATTTTGAAGGTCAGGGAATTGAACACTTTTATTGCGAGCTTTTGCATTAAATTTCCTGTCACCTAAAAGAAGATAGAAGCAGCATTTGGTATTTAGTGGACACACTGGGTAACAGCCTGGAATAGAATGGATAGTTATTAACACGTTCATACTACAGCAAATACAGAAGATACAGTTTATAAAAATGCAGTGGAATGTAAATACATTTTTCATGCCAGCTCTGTTGGGGCTTCTTAGCAGTAGGAGAAACTAGAGAATCACAGTGCAGTTTCTTTCTGAGCCAGCTGAGTTTACAAACAGTCTTACATGAATTTCTGCCATGTTATGCTAAGCCTTTTGCTAAATCACCTGCCCCGCAAATGATATGTGTGATAGGAAGAACGCATTCACACGTATGAACTGAGGACCTCTCCTTGTGTACTATTTCCACCGTTGTGCTGGGACCACCACAGGCATCACATCCCTTAGAACAGAGAGACGACTCGCTCTGCCATTTGCTACGTACAAGGCAGGTAGGGAAGTGCTTGTCTTTGCCCTGACACAACTTGCCTGGAAAGGAAGGCATTTCCTCGTTGCAGGGAGCAGCACATGCACTCCTCGGGCAGTGGTGGTCTCCCAGAGGATGGCAGAGTGGCCTTCGCACAGCAACTCTGCCGGGCTGTGGCTGAAGGGCGCAATAGAGCTCACTGCTTGAGCCCAGTCACATTTAATAAAAACAGCTCAGGGTCTTTGCACAAAAAAGAGTCTTCTGCAACTGCCCACTGTTCTGTGAAAGCAAATGCAAATTTTTAGCTTGCACTTTGGGCTTTGGATTCTCTGCATTTGCCTAATTCACAGGTAAAATCCAGAAACTTTGGTGTTGTTTTGTGTAGGACTTCTTCGCTTGCAAAGCTAGACTTTTTTTGAAGTTTTGGCCTCTGTTCTCCTTTGCTTGGCCACATTCTCATTTATTTACACAAGTCTGGTGATTGTAAATGGTCTCTGAAGTACTGGAGATTACAGTTTATACTCACTGTCACAAAAATTCAGAGTATAATGACTTTGTTTTTCTTTCCTCCTAGTGTCCCCTGTATACTAAGCTGATAGTTTCAAAAAGTCTAAAACTTTGTCCTCCTTAGGATACTGAATGACTCAAAGTACTTCCTTGACAGATTTTGTTTTCCCACCTTTCACTTTGTTTTTTTCAGCATTGACCGGCACTGATTCTTATTGCTTCAGTTGCTTATGCAGTAGTTTGTAAATTATTTTGAAGCAAATTGCATTGTTCCTGCTTCTGCTCAGCATCTAGTTTTACTGTCATTATCAAACTTAGACGTTTCATTTTCAGCATCATCCCAATCCTATTTGCTTTATCTTATCTAAGATTTTAAAAGAGTTAATTCTGAAGATTTATCAAGCTTTCTTTTTAACAACTGTAGTTGCCAACTTTCATGATCTTACTAACCTTAGGTTCCTTTGAACCTAAATTCTAGAGTCAGCTGAAAACCTAAAAGACTGTTATTTTTCAGCTAAAAAATTGTGAATTTCAAGGTTTAAAAGGCAGATAAGGACAGTATAATGTATATTATTCCCTGAAATGTCATGATTTTTAAGCTCATGTCATCATCTTGTGAATTCTGAATTCTGAATATTTTTTACTGACAAAAATTATAACATTCCTTATTGTCACCTTAATTTCAGTATTGTGTCCCACTGCTCTCTACCTCCACCTTGAAACTTTAATATAGAATCTTTTGCAACATTTTCCCTCATCTTCTTATTCATCCTTCAGAACTTCTCCGAGTCCTCTTTTCACTAAGGAAAGGAACAGAAGAGAAGCTATGGAAAAAAAAAAAAGAAATCAACACCTTGGGGCTCACAGACAGCCCACTTAACACTGACCTTTCTTAAGCAAGGTACCAGCCCCCTTAACTGATCCTCTCCAGTGTCTTCAAGCCCCCTAAATTGCAAATTTTGGAGAGAAAATTGCTACTAAGATATATAGAAGTGCATTATCTTTACTTGTGATATTACAAACATTGGGTATTTTCAGATTTTAAAAAATGATCTGAAGCTTTTGTCAGTTACTATACAAAAATATATTTCTCCAATAGGTTAGACTGACAGCTTTATTTCTTTACAGCTTCAGGAGTAAAACTTAATATTGGACATCTGATGGCAAGAATCCATCTGAATCCCAGCTTACAAACTAGAAACATGATCAGAAATGTGTTTGACTCATTATTTTTATTAATTAAAAAATGTGCCCTAAAATTCCAGGTTACTGAGTGTTCACCTGCATCAGACCCTTAGACAAGGCACTCGTTTTGAGTGAGATTTACCTCTGCATATAGGATTAGGTCAATACTTAAGCAGAACTAACACCACATGCAGCCCCTTAAGAAGAGGGTAAGCAACGTCCAGGTGGTGTGCGTAGTTTTTCTGCAGGGTCTTTGCCCTGTGATGAGTTCAGACCTGTTACATGAAGTGCTCAAAGTTTTTAAGTCAGGCCTCAGGAACAAAGAGTACGTAAAAGCAATGCACTTTGCATCTGCCTCCTGGCTTTTAAGCCTATAGGGTAGATTCTTTAGTACCAGAGAGTCTTTTGTCAATGAAAACTGAAGACTTCAAGGGTTCATATAATTTAAGAAACTGTCCTTTAAGAAAACCACTAAATATCACAAGACTCCTGATTGCGAGTGTTTGCAAGAATTGCATCCTCCAAGAAGCAACTGAGATTGACAGAGGTTGAGGCCAAACAAAACTTCTATGAAAGAGGAAAACAGCACTATGAAGGCCCAAGTTCAGAACAGAAACATACCTGGAATTGAATTTGGTCTGGTCTGGGTTCTAAAAGGTTAGATTAAGTATGTGATGAAGATGCGGGGAAAAAAAAGTGTATCTGAAGACAGCTAAGATTTAACATTCATGCTAATTGGAAAGGATCTGGGCACCAATACAGAGAAAGAATTCATGCAGAATGAGTTAAAAGTCAGTAATTTACACATACATTTTCTACATTGTGCTTTACTTCAAACTATTTTTAACATCTATTTAAATGCATTATTTAAAAAAGGTGTTGTAGATGTCAAATCCACCCCACATTTGACCGCCAAGCAGTTTTGCAATTTGTAGTTTATTGTTATCCCATTTTGAATGTTTGGAGCTAAAGCTTCCCATCCTAAGTGAGAAAACAAAATTCAAAAGCATTGCATGAGTAGCAATAGTTAATGGCAATTTTTTGTCTGAAAGCATGTCATTGATACCCATGTGAATAAAAACCTAACACAACACCATCAAACTAAACAAGAAGTCTGAAGAGTTTAAAAGGGAATGGTTACTACTTTGCAAAACAAAAACAGCCTCTGTTTCTGTATATTAAAGGTGGGATGGAAAATACAGGAGAATTTTTGCAAAACTGCAGTTTCCCAGCATTTCAGCTGGTTAAAACTACAGGTTGGGAGGAAGGTACAAGACAGCAGAGTACAGCAAAGCCACTTTGCCCACATCTATCTCCTGCGCGACTGTCTTTATCCAACTTTCAATTACATTATTTTACTAAAAAAAGACTCTTCCTAGGAAAAAAAGATCTAACCACTTTTAATTTTCCTTACTTTTTCTAGAAAGGTAGTATTGCTTAAGTAGGGGTTTTTTTACATCAGTGGAAGCAGGTAAGTGGCATAACAACACTTTCCAACTGTAAGGAGTCCATCTTCAAAAATCCATCCAAAGTTTCACTGAGCAGGAACAGTGGGAACCCTCTCAAGTTGATCAGCACCTTGGAAAATCAAGATCCTTATTCAGGGGTCTAAGCTGAGATTTAACAACCTAACCCGAGGGACCCTTTTTTTTGAAAATTTCAACCTGGTCCATTTAAAGACTTTCTACTAAACTTGCTTCCTTTGGCATAAAGCACCAATGATTTAGTTGGGATTGTAAAGATTTACTATGCACCTTTCCTATCTTATTAGAACCAGTAATGGAATCCACTTACTTGAATTTCTTTGGCTCTGAATGCTGAAGAGTATGACATCCAGAGGTTAAATTCCTGTCTACCTTTCATTTCAGCTTTATAACTGTAGTGAGTACATTTCCTTAAAACCTGTGGATTCTAAATCAAAGGAAATTTATTTTTCATCTCACCAGTATTTAAAAAAAAAACCTAAGAATTCAGCAGTAAAGTTATTAGACTACTCTGATGATTAACAAAACTATTTTTCAGATAATTTGTTAGTTTTCCAAACGTTTATAGAACATATATTGAAAATAAACAGTTTCAGTAAAGACCTTCACTGAAACATTAACTGTTTCTTGACCAATATTACTGACAAAGCATACAAATTTATTCCTCTCACTATGGAGGAGCCCCATGCATGGGAACAAGGATGCCTTTTTTGCTCTGTATCTATCAGACACAGATGATGACCTGTATCCTTTTCCTATATTTTCACTCCAAATCATAAGAAATAACATGATTTTCTGATGTATCCCTGGGTGTAAGTCTCCTCACTACTTAACCTGTCTAATGCTGTACATGTGCAGACACCTCTGTCCTCACAGGTGTATAAAATGTGCTGGATTTGTCTTATCAGTTCAATAAAAAGAAAGTGGGGGCTGTCACCTTGCCATTGCAGAGCCCGGCACAATGAGGCACGTTTGCACACTCTTAATCTAAAACATCAGTGGAACAGCTCAGAAGCTTTCAGTTTGGCACGCATCCGTACAGTTTGATGGATCACATCTACAACGACCATTCAATGAAAACTGTGCTGCCTGCGACCCTCCACAGAGCTTGCTTTTTTGGCTGGGGCAACCCAGCCTGATTCAAAATTCACTGAAGTCAATGGAGAAACTCAGCACCATCGACAGGATCGCACTGATCCGAAGCCAGGACAGGAAACTGAGGAAACATAAGAGCTGCCCTGTTTGTTGCCTTGAGTATTTGTTTAGTGTTTTGGAATTTACTGACTAAAGCTGCATGGAAGAAACTTGGCAGCCCGAGACTTTTGCCAAGTTGTGTTATTTTCGTTGTATCAGAACTCCTGAAATAAACCCAAAACTCCAGCGAGACTTTCGTATTCATGCCATAGCCTCCTTGAACTCACTCCCTCCAACCATTCAGGATCACCCTGGACTGGCAGATCTGCTGCAGTCTTGGCTAGCAAGGTAATATTATGCTAAGAATATAATGTGCCCGTTCTCCTCTCACTTTACATCCATCTTATACCTCCGTAGCCCATTTGATACAGTGGATCCAGTTCTGATTTACTCCAGCTTAGAGAAAGAGGAAAATTTAACAGGTTTACTGTAGACCCCAAAACAAAGCTCCCAGAGTTTGAATTTCTTCGAGTGGCCACCATGCTATATTTCCTCTGAACTGAAATAAGCATTAACTGAAGTGGCCACGTCCATCAGTTAATCAACTGGACAGAAACATAGCCCCAGGTTCCACATCTCATGAGTGGCTATTTTGTTGTATAAAATTTTCAACAAAAATACACCTTTGGAAGTAAAAAAATACCACATTTAGAAGAGAACGGATATGAAAAAGGAGCCTACGGACGATTCGGCCAGAGTTTGTGTTCATTAAGAGGGTTAATACAAATGTTCCTGATTGTTTCTGTTGTTTATGAATCTCGACCTTCAGAACAGCACTGAAATGTGCTGTCTCCTAAAGATGTTCCCTACCGATATGACACACACTTTGTATTGTTTCACTGCACACAAGCATTAATATCCCAGAGGTAACCCACCCTTCTTTTAACGGCTGGTGACAGGTCCAATGGCTGAGCAAAAATCAGTTGAAGGAAAGGGAAGTCTTGTCGGAAATGAGATTAATCTTGTAACGAGTGTTCAGCCCTGATAACCCATCTGTGCAGAGAACTGCTTTAACTGGAGAGCAATTAACCTTCACCTGACAAGCTCTGTCCAACCGTTATAAACAACATTAAAGGCACAGGATCCCCCTCTTTTTTCCCCCTTTACGTAGACTAAACAATCAGATTCTGAATTCCATGTAAATGGTACATGTAACGGTGCCTTGATGACAAATCGCAGGAAAATTTTTTAAAAGGTAATGGCTGTATGGAAATAATGTGAAAAATGTCTCTGGCCACCACTTCAGTGAGTTGATCTGATTAGTAAAAAGCAACAATTTTGAGCACTTCCAAGGGAATACCTTATGCATGAGGGAAGCTGATACGAATACGCCAAAGACTAACAATAATAAAAATGTATGCAAGTAGATAAGAGGTGGCTAACCACATCCCAGGAGCATTGCTTTCAGGACAGAGCGTCTATTTCCCCAACACCCGTGTGAACCCAAAGCCAAGGGGCAACTTCCTAGAGCTTCTTCACCCGTGGCCTTGTGGAAATTACTTGTCAAAACTAACTTCAACTTGCAGAACCCATCTGCAGTAACTGGGCTTTTGGGTCAGGTCCCCACAGGACCAGCTCTCCCGTCGGATGGCTCCAAGTGATGCGGTCTCTGGAAGGGTCTGTAAATCCAACCTCAGATTCCCAGCCTGTTAGACCACAACATGAATTTAAACAACTGCCTTTCCCGCAGTAGTCTGAGGAGACAACTGAAGGTGGGTCTATTCTTCAAAGATGAACAGGCGCGATATATATGAAACCACAATAGCAAATGACTACTCAACTCTATGGGGAAGGCCAAGATACCAATCTCAATCACGGTGGCAGAAACCTGGAATTACTCCAGGGGAATCACTGGCAAAACAGTGCACAAAATTTGGGCTGAGCTCCTGAATAATTTGGGTGAAAGCCTGGCCCCAGTCAAGCCATTGGCCAAATACTTTTGACTTCATTTTGGCCAATTTCACTTCAGGTTTCATAAATACTCATTTGTTCTATTAAAGTGCCTGAAAGCAATTACCCTGAAGTTATGATTAGCAATGGAGGTTTTCTCTCTTTGTTTACTTTTCTTGTGCTCTAGGTTTCTCTTTTTCTTAGCAGAAAATCAAACATACAGGTTAGTCATGGTTTTACTTCTCTGTACAATGCAGCAAAATTTCCATTTCAGTCATTTCAGTTGAATATATGTCACTGTGGATTGCAAGAGATGGCCGTGACTCTTTCACATATCCAGAACATGCCCTGAACTATTTGTTGGAGAAGTCCACCTCAAGGGCTAGTGAACCATATAGTTTACTTGGTGATGCATACAAGTAAGGAAAGGATGCAGGCACCAAGGAGTTGGGGGGAGGTTGCTTGCTCTTCATCTCACAGAATGACAATGTATTTTGAAGCATCCTGATTTGCAGTATTGTAAAATGCAGGGCCACTTTTCCTACTATTGCAGAGAAAAACCCTGGTATTGCATAGTCCAATGTAAAAGCATTGGTCTTAAATTTTTACACAAACAGATGTGTTGTACTGTGGCTTAAATGTTTAAATAGTAACAGGCAGAACATTACCTTTATATCAGACAAGAAGGGCTTAGATCTTTTCAGTGAATTAGATATTAACAGATAGGAAGTTCCTATTGAAAGCATTTCCTGTATCGGTAGTCCCTGATTTTGGCGACTTATCTGGGTAGGAAATGAACGCAGGAAGTATCTGTCTACAGTCTCTTTATCATCAAGGTAATTGCTGTGGCAGCATTTTACTGTTTATCAAGGTAATAAACATATTGTCTAAAAAAAGATGTTTTTCAACTCTAAAGAATGAGGTTTTAAAAAAATCTTACAGGCTAGCACTACAGCTATGCAAAATCTTCCATGCAGAATTAATATGCTGCCTCTTGTTTCTCTCAGCACAGCTGTAATTAGGGATTTGTCAAACAAAACATTTCCAGTCTCCTGTGGCTTTTTTCCCAGTTATAGCACTGTTTCTCTGTATCTTGCTCTCTCATCTCTCTTAAGTCAGGTCATTTTAAAGAGTTCTGCCACTTCCCATAAATAGTTATTCACCACCCCTTCCTGCAGGTATTTGCATATACCCAGTCCTTGTAATTTGTTGTTGCATTTCCTTCCCATCTATCAGGCACTGCCTAACCTGGCAACACATACATTTAACTAAGCAAGCCAGGTCTTTTCCTAGTGTGAAAAGGTTACGCCAGCCTAGTGACACCATTTCCCACCCATCACGTGAGATATACACTCAATACACATAAACATACATTGCCAATGAAGGGAGACATCGTATCATATGCATTCCTTCCACTCATTAACTTCCAAAAGTCACCATTCCAAAAGACCATTTGCCTGGTCCACTATATGTGGATGATTGCTTGCTGTGTCCTTCAGCCTAGCCTTAAAAAATTGCTATTGCTCATGATTCTTTTTTACCTTTTAACGTTCAATGACATTTTTATGACAATAATTGTCATTTTACTCATTTTACTTTGAAACAAATTAGATTTATGACATGATAATTACCAGAAGTGGTAATCACTGGTTTGTACACAGTAGTTATTAAAAACCATTACAAATATTACTTGTTTATTACCAACTAATATCCCTTTCCTGAAAGCAATGTTTAATGTTTCTAATAGGATGACTATGTGCATAGTAAAAATCAGCAACCTGGTGCCTAAGGACGCATGCCAAGCAGAGAGGTAACTTCCTTGTGATACAGGTTTGCAACCTGAATCTCAGCAGATTTCCTGAAACTTCTCCCTCTGTTCACTGTGATGAGTTGTTTACAGGATTATACAGACCTTCTTTTAAGGGGGGCAAGAGGGGGGAATAAATTGAGGGACACAGCACTATGCAACCTCAGGCAGGGTTGGTTACAACATTTAAAAAAACCCCTTCAACCATAAAGACACATTTATCCTTTAAGGAAAGGATTAATACTTTTCATATAAGTACTATTCATAGTATATATAAATAGACTATTCATAGAATACTTTTCAAATAATTTTCATATAAGCGCTTCAAAGTTCCTGCATCATTGTCAGTGTTTTGAACAGTCAACATTTCTTCTATAATACACAGATATATATTAAGGACAGCAGGATGACTAGCAGAACACGTCATTTTGTGAGACCATTGGCTTTTCATTACTGACAACGTGAAAACCTGCTAGTATTTCTCTACTGTATAATTACCTATCAAAAGAAATTAATTTTTAAATAGTTAACGATGAATCTGATAGGAACCACACTGCAGTCAATTAAAAGATTTTTGTTAATTTGACAAGGTTTGTCACGGCATGTGGTATTTTCTACTGTATCACTTTTACTTTGTTAACATTGATAATACAAGTGATACAAACCCATTTTTTCTTTTTCTTTTCTCCACTTTGCTGATCTTCAAAATAATTCTGTTGGCTTGATTTAGAAACTTGCATTATGAAGCCTACTTCTTTTTGAGTGAACAGCATTATATATTTTTGCTGGATTATAAACTGTCACTTGGAAAATAAATATCTTCTTTTGGCATTCACATTCTCAAAACTACTTCTGTATTTATCTTTCAGCAAGTCATTCTCCAAGAGCACTTGATTTTTTTAACATTGTTTCTGAAAGGCCTTTTGTAACTCCTGGAACTTGCTGAAAAACATTTGGTTAAGAGATAATATAGTTCTTGTTAAGAAAAAAACAAACAAACAAACCAACACAGACAGTAAAACATACACATTTTCCAGCTGTTGTTCCTTGCCTGGGGACTTAATTCTGGAAAGCAAAATCCTTATATTTGACTTCATTTTGGCATATATAGCCACAAATCAGATTGAGTTAAATGACTGCTGATTAAAAGCAAAAGAAAACAACACAAAAATCCCCCAAATATCTTCTTCTGTTCTTACATGACTATTTCTTCCTTGAAATCGTACATTTGTATTTGAGACAGAAATACTATTTTACCTGGAAATAATTACAGGTCGGATTCTACTGCCTTTACTGGAATAAAATCTTCATGACATTGGTGGAAACTTTGAATTAAGGAGTGCAAGATCAGGCTAAGTGATTTAAGGCACTCTTTGTGTTCTTGCTTCTGACTCACCAGAGCACTCAGGTGTGTGCTTAGCTTTAAGAGGGTTGTGTCCTATCACCAAAGCCAATGAAGTATTTAGAGGCTTAAAGTTTAATATACCATTGGATCACGTGCTAACTGAGATGAGACTAAAAAGACAATAATCTTTATAATTTTGTTAATGCAAGGAACAGAAGTACAAATTACTGTATTAGTTTTGTTGGATTCAGTGCAGATGCCGTCCTCTAAACAAAGACTTAAACATTTCCATATGCCAAGAACAATTTTTTTTTAACTGTCTCCAGCTTTCCTTGGATTTAGAAATATTTAAGCGAGTACTTAGATTTTCTATGAGAAAGTGAGAGAAAAGTAATACTATAGAGAAGCACAGACTAAGATTTCTCACAAAAAAAAAAAATCTTGCCACTATATACTACTTTAATCAGTATATCCATACTCTTTGAAGCCTTAGAAACCACAAAGATTCTCCTGTACTTTATCAAACACACAGACTTTTTCTCCTAGAAATCATAGCTTCCATGTGACTAGAACATTACAAATCAATAATAAAAAGTGGATATGTGCATATTTAGAAGTAAATTAGAGTAAAAGAAATATTTACAAGTGTAACCACTAAGTCATTGCAAAGTCAAGATGACTTGCTGAATAGTTTTTCTAAGAATAATTGCATTGGCAGGCAGGGAGAGAAATATAACAAGGCTTGCTACATGGCAAGGAAGTAGAATTCTAGTTATATTTTTCTATTTAATGTTCTTTCCTCCACTCTGGGATAATGGGGAAAAAAAACAAAATTACCTCCAGGATAAGTATTTTTCCTTCATTCCAAGGTAACACTTGAGTAATTTTCGCTCCATTGTATTAAAGAGAACCACCAAAAAAGACAGATGCCTAATTCAGAAGCCTTTGATATTTTCTGAAATTGTATTTACAGTAACTAGTGGGATGCTTATAATTAGCAGTGCCGTATTCATTTGATATTCATCATCTTCAGTGCCCTGCACCGTTGTGCTACTGCACGTATCTGTCAGGTACTACTTGTGCCAGAAGGAAACGTGTCGCCTTACTGCTGAAATCCTGACTGTTGAAAAAAACTTGAAAAACCTGAAAAAAGCATTTTGTCCTTCAAATTCCAAAAAACTTAACAGTGAGATTACCCGTGTGCATGCCAGGTATAGTGAAGCGAATGCATTAGAAATATCAGCCCCCCTCACTACCTAGTGAAACCAAAATCGTGGCTGTGGAGGCGCACGCCTTCTCCCACCACTCTCCACTCTGCAGCTTCTTATGCCGCCCTGCACGGGAGCTGGCCCTGGCCTGAGCAAGGGTGGCCGCTCTTATCGTGTAAAGGTCAGAATTAAAGCAAGCCATCCATGTCAGAGCCTAGGATAAAGGCACTGCTCTGTCCTCCTCCTTAGGAGAAACCTTCCACCATGACCTTCCCTGTCATGGGGAGAAGGGGAAGGGGGCAGCAGAAGGAAGGCAGGGGATGAGATGAGACTTATCTCACAGTAAAGACACACTCGTGACGTCAACCCCAGTGTTAGAAAACTTACACAAATGCTCGCCTTCAGAGATAGCCCCAGTTAAGCCAGCCTGGTTTCTGATGAGTGTCCCATGGGTCTGTCTGCAGGTTTGTGATAACAAAAGGATGAATCAAAGTTTCACTGGAAGGCCACCTTTGCATGTGTGTACATTTAGAGCAATTTCTACCCAGTTATCATAGAATCATAGAATCATAGAATGCTTTGGGTTGGAAGGGACCTTGAGAGATCATCAAGCCCAACCCCCCTGCAGTAAGCAGGGATTGAACCTGTGAACTGTGGCGTTATTAGCACCATGCTCTAACCAACTGAGCTAACCCGGCTGGTCTAATGAACAAATACATAGCCATTCACAACCCAATTTTGACATATAATGACTCCACAGCTTCCCTAAAGAAGAGAGTGAATTCCCAGCACAGAGATCCCAGATAAGGCTTTCCACCTACCTTGGCCAGAGCCTCTTGTTGCCTATGTTGGGATAGCTGGGCTACCCATTGCCAGCAGACAACACGGGCCATTATATTGAAATTGCAAAAAACATTTGCTAAACATAATTGTTTAGCAAAAGCACAAACACCATTTGGCCTTCAAGGGAATTTCTTTTTTTTGGAAACCTCTCAGTTAAATGACTTCTTTATGTACTTAGTATAGAAGAGGAATTGAATCTCTTTGGACTGGCTTAGCTTCATGTCAGAGTACATTTCCTGCATCTAGAGTACAAAGCACCTGTCATTTCTTTCCAGTCATTTTACATTTTGCACTTGCAGAAATAAAATCCTTGCTTCAGAATATAAGGCCTTCCCAGCACTGTGGGCACCAAAATCCTCAACATTTTGGGGTGCCTATTTCCCCCCTGCAAGTTTCACACTCCCAGATGAGGAGACAAAATTGTACGTTTTTTCCACTCAGGAGGCTTTGCTGTCTGCATTGCATTAACGGGCTGCATAATACACAGCTGCACACAGTCTCTTCTCACCTCTGTAAGTGTAAGGCGGAGGTAAAATAATAACGGTGAGATATTGTTTACAATCATTTACCCTACTATAAGTCAGCCAACACAAAACATAAAAAAATAAATAATAAGAGCTCCTCAAAATGCATACAACACCTAATCTCATTGTACCATCATTTTTGGAAAAAAATTTCCCATCAACATTGACAGTGCATTCTGATTAATAGATGCAAAAAACAGCATTAGTATCTCAACACATATCCCTTCTTTTAACAAGGCAAAACTTGACTCCCCGAACCCTCAAGATTTTCATAAAGCGCCTGTCATGTCCTGTGTGCTCTGCAATGCGCAGCAAAACCAAAGGGAATTCAGCTGTTTCAGGAGCTACTTAGCATATAATAGATACTGGCAAGCAATGTAGAGGAGACTCAGATCTTTGTCTCCATAGACAGCCTCTTGAAAGCATCAGTGATTGCAAAAAGAGAAGGTTCATTAGGTTTTTTTAATCACATTGTCTTCAGGCAAGACTTCCAGATTTCAAAAACTATAGCAAAAAGCATCAAATGATCTTCAAAATGTAAACATCTAAGCAGAAGTTACTGAGAAATCAAACTGCAGCTCCATTTAGCTAATGGCCAGGCACCGCTGCTATTCTGTATCTCTTACTAAATCTCTGGCATAATTAGAAAAGTACAGAAATACATAATACCACGAAGAAAACAAATACCTTGATCCCAAATCTGATAATACAACGCCGCAGAGTCCTCACTGTACACGTTGGTTTGCTCTTCACATAAAATTAGTTTCACTATCACAAAGCATTTAGTTACAGTTATACTTCTGCAATTAATCACAGCTATTGCTATATCTGTAACTGCTATCCATTGCAACATACAGAGAAGCAAAAACTAGATAGATAGACACATAGATTTATTCAACTTTCTAAGTGACACAACCTGAAAAACTCAGCAAAGTCATTCTTAAAAAAACAAACCATGCACTGAGATCAATTTATAAGCCAATAAGAGAATTTTATTGTCAAAAAAATTAAAACAAAAAGAACACACCCATGAGATCTTGCCGCCACCATTAAAATAACATTCAGAAAGGTCCCGAGTAGCAGCATAAGAGTTTCTAGAAAAGCACATAATTAACACCTGCACGAGAGAGAAACTAGAGCTGGTGCCTCTCACTCCCGCTTGCTAGTATTTGTGCCCCATCAACAAGAGAAACATTTAAAAGTATCCAAAAGGTTAGTACTCTTAGGAACCCTTTCTTTCCTTCCAGTGCGCACCCTCTCCCCTTATGGCAGTCCGCAAACACATCCAAGTTGTCAGAATGATACCTACAAGAAATTTCAGAAGCTCTCATAAAAGGGCTTCGCATATGCAATCCACAGCACTGAACAGTGAATTTAAAAAAACCAATTTTTTTTCCGAGTTTGAAGTTTTTAAGCCTTGCGGATGGTTGGAGTAGGAAAAAGGAAATTTACTAGGCAGTACAAAGGAAATCTTGTTGTCCTCTATTGTGGCAGTGGGGGTGTTGCCCAATTCTAACTTATCTAGGTTGATAAAGGAAACCAAAGAACATGCCACTGAAAATAATTCCAACAAAAAAGGTACCCCTTTCTTACCTTAATAGTGCTTGCCATAATGTGATCAAGATTATTGATCGCTAATAATTGCTAATAATAATTATTGCTTCGCTCTGACCAGAAAGAAGTTTTGATGAGGTTGTTTAGAGCGGATGAGATTGTGCTAACTCTGGGAAATGAAGTCAGCCAATGGCAGGAAGAGGTTTCTATTGGTCCTGGCCACTGCAGCTCGAAGAAACAGGATATTTGGGAGTGAAGAGATAAGAGTCCTAAAACAATGTTGTTTTTCTTGATGATATGTGGCTAAATTTTTTTTTTTTTTTTTGAACAAAAAAGTCAATTGCCTGTGACTGCCTGGGCAGGTGTGATCTGATGTGCAGTAAGTGTGACATGCCACTTTGAGGCAGGATGCAGATGTCAGATGAAATGGGCCAAATTCAGCACTAGTTTCATGCAGTCTATTCACTGGGGAATTGCTGATTCAGGGCCAAAGCCACACTTGGTATAAGCGGGTGTAACTCCAAATATGTTAATGAAGTCTAGCCCCACTTACACCACATCTATATTTGTCCATTAACTTCATTCCTGGATTCTTGAGCTATTGACACTTTCTAGCCTATCTGATCTAGCACATCTTTTTTCTCAGAGAAGAAGCAAGTAGATTGGAGACAATCATTTCTTTTTGATGCCTCTTTTTTACTGAGGAAAGGAAGTCACAGAAAGACATACGTGTCAAAAGCAAATGCCTGAATGCCATAAATGGTCTTAAATTTTCAGGCTCTTCCTTTACTTCGCAGCGCTATCCATGCATGAAAATGAGATAGTTTCACTGGCAATTCCGTTCCCGGTCAGAGTGTGATAGTCATTTTTTATTCAGTGTTATATTTTTATTTGTCCTTTTGTAGCACTTGGCAGTCACAGGGCACCCCAAAACTACCAGCTGTGCAAACAAAATACAGTCCCTGTCCCAGACCCTTGCCTAGGAGTCCTGAACTGGGAAAAGAAAAAAAGGATGGGAATAAGAAAGGCAAGGTGTTTCCACAATAGCAGCCAGCGTAAAAGTCCACGTGTAAAGAACCACTTAGGATCCAGTGCTGGCACAATCCTCTTGCTCTTATGAGTCTTGCAACATTTTGTGTTTTTTTAAAAGACAGGGTGTCAAGAGATTCTGAGCTTTCAGCTGGAAGAGAAAAGCTTGAAAATAAGATCCTCAAAAATTAAAAGAAAAATTAAAAGAAGTCAGAATGTATTGATTTTTTAATAACCTTGTAATTTTTAAAAGCTGGTCCTACTGTAACTGGTTTATGATTTCTCAGTGCTTCCTATAACAACATCAAACCATGGACATGCTGCTTGAAAGCACTGCAGCACCAGGTAGATAATTCCCACTGTAATAAGGTCCTGCCCTCTGACCAGGGACTCTAGTATGATAAAAAAGAACAAGAAATAGTGATGGCTTGGCATAGTGTTATTTAGTGGAGGCAGATGACCTCACCCTCTCCCAATGCCTTCCTCTCCGGCTCCTTAGGAAAAGAAAAGGAAATCAGAGCGTTGTTCTGTAACTGGTGATGACTGCTGGCATTTGGTATGCATTTTTTCCAAATGGTACACAATGACAGCGGTAAGTCCCAGTTCACTCTTCCCCTCCTATCCTGACCCGAAGAAGGTGAAACGCGGCCATGCACTTTTCCAGCGATGCACCCAGAGGACAGGAAGCGCTGCCTGCTTGGCCCTCGGGCGTTCGTCCTGCGGGCGCTGCTCCATCTCACGCAAGGCAGGGCAGAAAAGGCTCGACCACCTGCCCCTGCTAAGGAGAACGGCTCTGCCACCCACTAGGTCCTGGGAAATCCTCGCTTCCAGGTGCCCCATGGGGACCGCAGAGCTGGAAATCCCTGAACACAACGGAGTGACACAGGACCAGTGCAATCAGGATCTGGCAGAGCTGCCCCTGCGGAGTCCCTGTTTCAAGCTTACTGGTGTGTCTCCCAACTGGGCCTGTATCCCAATTCATCTCCAGCTGCCTCACAAGCCTCAGGGCCTCCTCAGCCAGCCCAAGGGGCCGAGCAAGCCTCCAGCAGACTCCAGATCCCGACGGAGACACTGGGAAGGGGAGAGCAGACACCCTGCTTTTCCACCCCGCTCTGGATCCTCAGGTGCCACAGGATCAACTCCCTGTACACATTCAGCTTGAGCTTATGGTTTACTTTAAGGAGCTCTGATTTCATCCACTGCAAAGATGACTTCTGGTCACTTCAGAGCAATCCAGAGTCAGCACTGCTGTGCAATAGTTTATATTCTCTATTGGTTGATTCATACAGAAATCCAGTGCTGAATACACTGTTCAATGTCTTGGAGTCTACATCTACCGAATTACTGTGTTTCTGCAGAGTAGGTAACTAACTTCTGGTAACTTTCCTATTTTCATTACGAACAGTATGAAAAGAAAGCAATTTACAGTAATTGTATTTCATGGGGATGTTGATTTCCTCCCTTTTCATCTCCAAACAATGAGCAAGACAGCCAAAAGATTAGAACCTTTTTCTTGAAATTTCAAAGCATTGTATAATGTTTCAGTTGGGTGACTTCCACTCCAGTTAAGCCCATAATATTTTGGGTTTTTTCTCAAATATATTGAGAGACTTGAAGTATTAGTTCCAGCTCTCCAGTGGGTGGGATCCAACAAATTCATTCACAAGCAGGTTTTAGTAATGATTCTTCTCCAGCCTACCTCCGTATAGATAAACTTCCTCTTGATTTAGATGGGGCTTTTTGAAGCATATGGCAGGCAAAATCAGACTCTGCTGAGCTCTATTATTATTATGTAAGTTTTACAGAGCCCACAGCCTGGTAAGGATTTTGCCATTTTAAACTGGCACACATTCTGTGCCAAAGAATTCAATGAAGTTTATTTGACTTTCAAGCTAATACCCACAGGCAGATTTCTGAGTGCTTATGCTTATGTCGATCCAATTGCAAGACAGAGCCCTGGTACTGTAAGGAAAGGAAAATATTGGGTTATCAAATCACTGTCATGCAGTTGCAAAAGAAAAATAGTACAAACACTTCTACTATTTGTCTCTTTTCTGCATTTTGTTAAGGTTAAATAGAAAGAAAATATGTTTTTGTTATGTTAGGCAACTATGTGCTATTGTCTGAAATAATGCTGTGTGAGTTTGAAAAAATGCAGCTTGGTCAACAAACAGAATGAGAACACAAAAAAGTACCAAAAATACACACAAGTCACCTAACATTCCCTTCCCCCCTTAATTTGTCTCTCAAGCTTGTCACCCTAATTTGTCTGGGCTCCTTTCTGTTGGAATTTTCTTCTACATTCAAGCCTGCATCTGGAAACCACAGAGCAACAAAACACTACTGCATGTGCTTAACATTACACATGCGCTTAAGTTTCTTGATCAAAACAGGGGGTTTGCACATGCTTTAGAATTACAGCTGTGCTTAAGTTCTTTCCTGAATACAAACAGGCTTAAAATGCCTTCTACCTTTAGGACTAAAGAGCTCCCTCTTTAGAGAAGAGCTTTCTAAACTGGAGACAAAGGATCCGATCTGTGCTGATCTAAGCCTACTTAAACCAACACGGCCCTGTACAGACCTAAAGATTTGGTCTGACCATGCAAAAGAAGTGATTAGACAAGATCCTAGACAAAGAAGATGAATTTCAAAGAAAAAAGTTGTTTTGCTTGTTGCATCCTTTCTAGGATGTACCAGAAATATGTTCAATATGCAGATACGCACCTAAACACGTATTTCCAAACAGACCATTTCTCATGCTATTTGAAACACCACTATTAACTCTGATAAACAATTCTGCCCTCAGATTTTTTTATATCGTATCCGCTAGAGCATTAGGATGTAGGAAATATATTGCAATATTCCCTATGTAAACAGATCTGCAACCCACCTTGCTGTCTGGGAGGTAAACCAAGAACACTGCTCTCAGCCTGGGCTGACCAAGACACTAGAGGCGCACTCTGCTATCCTCACTAGTGCCGCTGTATCCTTTACTTTCACAACGCCTGTTCCGCAGTCTGCCTGGATAGCTTCTCTCCTTTTTACTTTCAAAATGTTGTTAGTACTGCTAATAATGTGGCCTTCTTCACTTTAGTTGTACAGATTTCTTTACATTACAAATAACTCTGGGTAAATAATTGGGCAAGCTGGAGACACATTCTCCTTGAGTGTTATGCTTAGTACGCATATATACAGTGTCTGCAGATGTGAGTATTAAAAGAAAAGAACAGAGAAGAGAAAAGAAAAAGTGAGCTCTGTTCCTCTTACCAACATTAGCGGTAAAAAGGAGGTTCTCCTCTAGAAGCAGGCTATAAATCAAAAAACTTGAGTACAATAAAAGACTTTGTGTTGCAGTTTTTGGAAGCAGATTTCAAGAAATTCGGGCAAATTAATGTTACTTCATGGCACATGCCGATACACCTGTAAAGGTCTTAATCCTCTAAAAAAGACCTAGCATTTTGCTTAAATGTAGCTCCAAACATCAGTTTGGCCATACTCAGCTCAGTGTGTGAGAGCCAATTACACTCTTACCAAGTTTTCAGCAAGCCCTTCAGCAGGACTTCCTCCCTTTAATTCACAGTTTTCAGCTGTCTCTGAAGAAAATGTCAGTAAATCTGCTCACAGAAGGGGAAACTCTCCCCTCACCACAAAGAAAGCTCTCACAGATAGGCTTTTAGCAAGGAAACAAACAGGGGCGCTCAGGAGAACAACGGAGTTTCACAGCCTGCCGGAGGGGCTGCAGGGCCAGCAGCTCAGGCACTGCTCTCCGGGGTGATGGACTCTCGTCCCCCATCTCCAGGACTGTTGGGCCTTTGGGGCTGCTGAAGGGACCTCTTCCTTCCACGCCTGAGTGGGTTTGATGCAGCACCAGGTCTGAGGGCACAGGACAAACTCCGTCCTGGGAAAAATGGGGTCCAGTTCTGGGGTGGGCACATGCCCGTTGACCCATGGCTGGAAATGTGGAGGTCAACTCTGGGAGGAAGGCGCTACTCTAAGTGAAGCGAAGTGGGGCATTTGCTTTCGCCAAACTCCAATTACTATGTCAAAGCAAGCAGCCCACGTAAAAGCCGCATAATTAATACTAATTATCACCACCCGGCCACTGGGGCAACACAGCATGCATCCCACGAAAAGCACCCTTTCCACCAGCATTGTTTCCAAACTTTCCTGCTTCTCATTTCCTTTACCATCAGGTCCCACACCACAGCGGAGCAAGGAGGAACATGTCCTCATCCCTTCGACCTCTCTGGTCCCAGCTGGCGCGCCTCGGGAGCCGCGGGCAGCTCGGCAGCGCTGGTCACTAGAGGGTGCTCCGTGCCCCTCTAAAGCAGAGCTGCTGGCTCGCCTGGCTGCATTGTTTCCTCCAACACAACGCAATGAACAGCTCTTTCCAAAGTCAGAAATTACTTCTTTTAATAAAAAGAGTATTTTAACAGAAGCAGATAAAAGACATTCTTTCCTGCTGCGGTGGCACCCGCTGTCAGTTTTGCCCTCCAGGCTGGTTACGACTTAACGTCTTCCCACTCTCCTGCCTTTGCTTCCTTTCCAGTCACCCCACGCACTACCTTCAGCTGCTCCAATCTGTTCGGCCAATTAGTCCCTTCACATCTTTCCCCCATCCCCACCTTCCCTCCTGTCATAGCAATGAATTCACCTCACTCGGTGGCAGAGCTAAGAAGTTGGCCTGATTTGGAGGCAACACGATATTTTTTTAACTTTACTTAATGGAGCAATAGCTATCAAGAATGGATTGTTTTCCAATGGACAAAGTTTTACAGAAATGAAATGTTGTAAGTTTTCAAAGTGAAAGCCAAAAAGCACTTCATTTACCAAGTCCAGGTGCCTAACTATGACTCACACTATTTAAGCTTCTATCAACCAAAATATTTTTGGTGACTACACCACTGTTTGCCCACCTTTTCTGTTCTGATCACTTCTGGAGACCAGCTATACTCTCTATATAAAAAAAAAAAAGCACCACAGAAATGGGAAATGAAATGGGAGCTCTGTTTACATGAATTACATTGGCACAGTCACTATTATATTGACACTGGAGTTATTTGCAATAGTCAACTCATGTACTTCGTAACAGGGAAGTGCTGACACACTCATTTGCAGACAGGGAATTGAATCGCTATGGCTGAAGTGGGATTCACTTCATCAGGCTTCAATGATTTTAAATGACGTGTTCAGACTAAGCTAGTTCTCCAAGACTACTTCTGCAGTCCCCAATACAACTATCTTCATCGTGTCATTCAGTCTCACCTACAACAGGTATCTAAAAGAGGAGAGATGAATCGCACCTTCAAAGTTCTTCTCTCTCTCTCTCCATTACCTACAAAGGGAACCTGTATGATTACCTGAGACACCCAGCTTTTGAGTAACTCTGCTTACATGAGATGAATCTCACCCAACTTTCACTCTTCCTTAATCTTCCCATCTCCAAAATGTTAACAGTTGTACCGCCAAATGCCAAAGGAGTGCTGTATGGATTAATAATGAAAGTGCGCTGAAACCTTTGGCTGAAAGTTGCCACTGATATGAAAGCTATTTGTTTTATGTTTGATGCTAATTTAAAGCTGGTTAAGTGACAATGATACCACAGGACACATAAAAAACCCCAAACCAAAACACTTCAAAAAAGCAAATTCTCTGCAAGGAAAAAAGAAATAACTATGAGGGCAAAGGCCAACATTTTTCATCACTTTCTTCCAAATGTTTTAGATAATTGTAACTGAAATACACAATATTTTGAACGGGTTACTACATACCACTGTCCTTCAAGGTCTTACTATCCTTAGATTGATGGGCATTGCACACAGCAAATATGTCAGGCATATTGGATTTCTACACCGTATTAGTGAGGCCATTTCAAGATTTTCATCAAGAATGGAACCTATTAAAGTGTCTCTCACACTCTTCTGGCTTTTATAGCATGCTTTGGAGGACTGCGTGCTCTTTTTTCCTCTCCATGACCAGGAAGTCTATAGAAAATGCTTTCAACTGTTTTATTTGACCTTTCACCTCTAGGCTTTTGCCTAATCTGCAAATTTGAATAGGAGGTATAGCTGTGCTTTTTTTTCCCCTCTCTCTAAGTAACTAGCTGAATTCCTTAAAGGACCAGACACGCATCTAAAATTGGGACTCTTTGGTATTACACTTCTTTGTTAGTGGCTGTGAACAAGAAACAGATGTGAAATATCTGTGTTTGAAACTTAGTGACCCAGAAAGACCAGGGCTAATCCAGATCATTCTTAATAACTGAAATCTGCCACCCTTTGACCACCTTGATATACATGCACACACCCAGGAATATCCCCACCCCAGCAGACAGACACAAATAGAAACCCTCAGGACTTTTATACATCTTTATGCTAATTATGAACTCAGATGAAGTTCAAGATTTGAACAACAGCAAAAAAATGGATTCCCCATTGATCTTTCTCCCCAGTATCGATCAGCTTCCTTCCATTTATACAGCTGTCTTTCACCAAAGGTGAATTCTTCAGCAGTGGGGAAGAGAGGAAATGTAAAAGAAACAATAGACATATAAACAAAACTTTGGCCTACGTAGTTTGTCTCAATCCATGCCAGGTATCTCATAGTATCTTACGTTAAAACTGAACTAATTGCCCTGTCTGCAGTAGGGACGCCTTGCCTGGTGCCACCCTCGGCTCCAAGTGACAGGGCACAGTTAGAAAAGCAATGGGGTGGGGGCTGATGGAGCAATGCACTAAGTAGATTCCTCGACGAGCACTCTTCTTTTGTCAAAATTATGAAGGAGAAACTCAGGTTGCAGGAGATGCCATTTCCACCATTGTTTCCAAACACTAAACATGTGCTGCATACAGACACAATAAAAGCAAACTACTACCACTGCACTGGTAACTTGCTTTCATTTTCTTTTCTTTTTTCTATCTAGGACAGAAGAATACATTTAGCTGGCCCTTTTAAACACTGAAATAATGAAAACAATAATCATTGAACAACTATTTTGCAACAAGATTCAAAAAATACATAGAAATTAAGCACTTGGAAAATGTGATAGTACATCTTCTATGAATACTCCCGAGGCTAGGCTGTGTGGTCTGAAAAGGGCAAGATTCACACATTCCTGTAACTGCCTGATATTTCTGGCTCTCTCTAAGACCCAGTAATAGCACATGCCTCATGAGAAAAAAGATAATTTAAAAAATCACTGTTAACTAAAACTGGTCTCTCTTGAATCTCAGCTATACAATTAACCTAGAAAATATTTATTGCCTTTTTGAAGAGCAGAGCAAATATGTTGAGAGGAAGTAATAACCAAAAGTGGCTGTAGAGACAGCAGTTTTCTTGTGGCTTTCTGAAGAGCAGAGAGGATAGGTCTCAAATCACGGCATGATGATGGGCTCCAAATAGCTCACTTGTTTCTCTAGCAATGAAACCCCTCATTCCTCTCTCTTCTGCTAGATCCCATGTTTGGGAGCTTTATCCCGTACCTGCAGTGGTGGTCATGCAGGATCATCTGGGTAGGAGAAAGGACTTTTGTTTGGAAACTGGGTGATCCCAGGAACTGCCTGTTGGCAACTCTCTACTTTTGGCATTATTCAAGCAATTTATAAAACAAATTTTTACTACCAGAATGAAATGCGCCTGTGAACTATTCTAAAGAGTAACAGCATACCTTGGATCTCTAAAGCTTGATGACAAATACCAAATATTTCCAACACCCAAGAAATGCCATGTTGATAAAATCCTACCTGATCTGATTTCCGTATGACCACATTTCTAAAGCTCAGTACATTTAGAGAAAGACATTTCCAACAACATACAAGAAAATTAGATTATTATCTTAAAAGTACTACAGTGAAATCAAAGGACTTGGCATCGATAAACCAAAATATTTCCTCTTGGGGACTAAATACACCTGCAAGGAAGAGAGCAAAGGAGTTCTCAATTACTTGAATAGATAAAAACTGTGGGCATAAAATGCTTACCATTTCCAAAAAAATCACTGAATATAGTTAATTGCCAAGATAATTCTAACTCAGAGTTTTTAGAGACCCAGGATTTGTCATCATCATCACAATCTTTTTACCCATACCTAAAGCACTTTGTAGGTTACACAGTGTAAGACAATGCGCTGCTTCCACAGACATGGATGGCAAAATTCCTTTTGCCTTAAAGGGACTAAGGTTTCAACCCACTGAGAATTAAACAAAATTACACATTATCAGAGTTTCCTGCAAACTGGAAATTCTGAGTTTCAAAGGGCTCTAAGTAAGTCATGTTACAAGACACAATAAGTACTGTCTAATAACAAAAAATGAGCAGAAGTGGAAACAGGGAGGTAACCAATAATTGATAGGATTTAATGCATGATTTAAGGCCCGGGAAAGAATCCCTAAAGCCTTCTCCTACTATGAAAGGCTTGCCAGACATGTGTGAAAAACTTGCTAAAACATGTGTGTTGAATTACCTTGGTGGCCTGTGACTTTCCCAACAACCATTCACAATTAGCTGCGATCCAGTAAAACAGAAATGAAGTTTTGTATGCAGCATTAGTCCTGTAGAATGGGGCACTTATTCTAAAAGGATCTGTGTTTTGGGCCTGGCCCTAGAAGATGCCAAAGTTTTCCAGTTCATGGCACTCAACTCCATGGGGTGTCTACTTCTTCATCTCCATCTTCTCAAAAGACTGTATCAACTGAAAGATAAAGGCTTAAACTATCCCTTCTTCTGTTGGGCTGGATCTGACTTTGAATCACTTGACCTTACTCTAGAATTAGCCCAGTATTTCCCACAATGTACTGTGACTGGTCTTACAGAAGAAGTTCCTTTTTAAAACATTTCTATCTAAAATGTTACTGCCTTTCTCAAAAAGGAGCTGTTGCATTAAGGCAGTTTGGTTTCCTTTGCATCTTTGCCCCCTAATCCTTCCACCCGCTGCCAAGGACTCCTCCACTCCCTCCCATCACCCACAGAAGCTGTGCAAGAGTCAAGGCGCTGTAGCCAGTCGGGGTCTGTGCAAGTGCCCATGTGCCAGGCAGCTGTGGCCAAAAGCAATGCAAAATGCACCCAGTGCAGCACAAAAAACTCCTCCCGCCTTTTCCTTGGTGGGCACACAACTTCCCATGGTAGGCACACAATTTGTCTCTCTCACCTCCCTGCTGAGCTACACAACCTCGTGGAAAGCTGATTATCCTTGAGCTCTCAACCTCCCCATTGAATGGGCAGAGAGCTCTATTTCCTTATGAAAGCTGGACAGGATCTACTTGAGACAGATGAGTCCTTGAGACTTGAGGACAAACCTGTCCCAGACTGTCCCTCCAGTCAAATCTGTCTCTACACTGAATGGCTGCCTTGATGGAGAGGCGATCTTCTTTTCACCCATAAAGTTGTAACCAGTATTCCATACACAATTCTATTTTAACAACCAAGAGAACCGAGGTGAGAATTTTGTTTGGCTTGTAAATGGCAAATGCGTTATGAGAGGGGAGAAGACATGTTATTCATGTCAGTGTCATTTTTTTAAATGATCTGGCATTAAAAAAAAGGAAAAGGAAAAGGGAAAAGAAAAGGGAATGGAAACGGGAAAGGTAAAGTAGGAAATTCTCCTTAGACTTCAAAGTAACCAAGATTTATGTTTTCTGTAAGTGTTAATATTTCATAGCTTTTCAGTTCTTAGGTTCAACAAAGGACACTGCTGGTACCTGCATTGTTGTCACTTAGCAACTGTAACTGCTGGATTTCTTTTCAATGATCTCATTTTGGTTTTGAAAATAACACCACCGATGTGAACTTCAGTCCTGCAAAGACTTACATATGGGCTTATCTTTACACAACTGAACACTACATTTTCATTGACTTCAGTGAAGACTACATAAAATGTAAGAAATGAATTTATGGATGTGGTTTTGCAGGCTTGGAACTTTATTTTTTTAATTTTTACTTTCTCTGAGAATTTTCATTCTAGCTGTAACTGAGCATCTATTCATGCATTCACATACCGTAGGCACAAATGCTTGAAGCCACTGGTTTGCATGTCCAATTATACATCAGTCAACTGTGAGATTTACCAGTGTAATCAGATATTCAGAGTTTCAGGAGACCTAAACAGCTGGTGAAAAAAAATGCAGGCAACTTTCAGAAAACCCGGACTTTCCTGTCTGATGTGGAAAAGAGTCTTCAACAGACTTTTTTTAGACATGATATTGACAATGGGCTTACCAAATATAGAAAAATTCCATTTGAAAAACAGTCCTGTACAGATGGATTGACCTTCCTACCCTGAGCTGCTGACACTGCTGTTAGTGCCAATACTTCGTACGGAGTTACGCACCATATCAAACTACTTCGCCGGCTACCCACAGGTATTTAAGATAGCTTGGTGGTTTAATACCCTAACACTCAGGCACAGTGCTTGTTTCCCTCCAAGGCAGCTCCAGTCTGGCAAAGTTCTCTTACCATATGCAATGCTTCCATCACAGTTTGGTGAAACTGTATGGGCAATGCAGTTATTTGCCAAAGAATGTGGTTTGGGGACAGCTGAAACCATTTGCTAGCTCAGGACAAACTTGCTGAGTAGTTTTGGCCTGAACAAAAATAACAGCAGGCTTTGAGAACATTGGGCATTCCCTTGAACAGATATTTTAAGTTGTTTCAACACTTTGCTTTCAGGGCACTTCTCACGAAAGCGAAGGAAGGAAAGAGCACGACTCTCAAAATTTTCGAGGAGGGAAAGCCCCCCCTCCTTTCTCCACCGCAGCGTAGCACGTGCCCAGGCACAGCACTCAGATCACCTCCATCCCCTGCCAGCAGGACTTGCCACCTGCCAAGACAGCAGCTTCACTATTCAGTCACTCCCCCAGCTCAGCCTCTCGCTCGCTCTTTAATTGTCCTGTGCAAAGTGGGACAGAAGGAATCACAAGCAACCAAACTGTGATATAACGCTTGGTCAGATGCTTTCCTGGATCAGGACCTTCGATCATAAACTCATCCCAGGTCCTGCACATCGGCAGCCCCAGATCTGGGGGTTGGGGAAGCTTTGTTTGCCATTGGAGTACAAATAACACAATAATAATGTTATAAAAGAATGCATTTCTCTCAAAGTTATGCTTGTGTAGGCTTTGTTCAAGCCAAGCATATGCAGAACCAAAGCTGTGTATCTGCCAATATCACAAGTATGATCCAAGCAAGTCCATCGAGATATTGCCAGCCACACAGCTCTCTCCATAAGGAAAGAATTTGGAATGTATTATTTGACACAGAACCATATAATTGCAGCGTCAAAAATTATAGTAAATGGTTCTAATCAACTGCCAAGAAGTGGGATATTTTTCTGGCTTGAGCTTCTAATAGAAAAATAAAAAATGCACAAGTTACAGCAAGTCTGATGTTACCAAGCTGTCATTCTAGAAATTGTCCTTTGAAACAAAACTGAAGTGGATAACAAATAAAATTATACATGTTAGTTCAAGTAAGGTTGGAAAACAAGTAGATTGCTTTCGCAAGCTTCTTATACCAAACAACAGAACTTTGTGCACTATGAATAGCCAGATTCATACATGGTAATTTATGTTATTAATTTTAAAGACTGTACAAAAGAAGTCAAAACAGTTGACTCTTCAATTACAATGATGGTTTTAGTGTGTTCAGCTCTTAACAAAATATTCAGCTGCTATGGGTGAAGTTTCATTTGAAGGATTTTCTCCCTCAGGCTAATTTTTGTTATTGTGGGTTTTTTTCTTTTTCTTTTTTTTTTTTAAGTTACCCTGCCATTTTCAAACTGAAACACCCACAGATTAAAATATATCTCATGCCTTAAAGTGCCTTACAGTACATATATATTTACATAAATTCATGCTCTAATCACCATGCTATTTTGGGCTTCAATCTCCTTCATTACATGGTGATTCCCTGGCCAGGACACGGAAAGAGCCCCCTTCCCCAAATATTTAGCATGTACTAAGGAAATGCAAAGGATACAGTAGAGTAACAAACATCCTTATGCGCTGGATAAATTAGGAAAGCAGATCATTAGGGAGTAGGACTTTACTGGGAGAATGGTTTTTGAGGAGAATTGCAAGCATATCGTAATGGGGATATTGTTCCCACATTTTGGAGAGAAGTGAATAAGAACCCCTTATAAAATACAATTCTGAGCCATCTGAAATATTTGCAAATTTGAGTTTAATTCCACGAGTTCCTTTGGATTATTTTAAAAAAGTGAGAAAATTAGGAAATGTCAAAACATTGTACAACATTTATAAAACAAAATGTTTCTATATACTGAGAGCCATGTCACATTTACAATAACACGCCACAAGCAAGAATAATGGCGCGTATCTCCTGCATTACATTTATATGGTAGTGTGCTGTGCAGTGACACTGTATTTCTTCCTTTTTCAAAGTTTTCAGTGTGTCGCCTGTCCAAGGAAGAAGAGTCATGGGAATGTATGTGCCCCTTCCACTTCTTGCCCTCTCTTTTGCAGTATTTGTGTTTTATCATCTTGTGCCTGTTTCTTGAGTCTTGGTGGTTTTGGTCTTCATCTGACAACTTCCACTTTCGAAATACTAGTACACAAGACAGTCTGCATTCACAAAGAGGGTCATCTGCACGGAGTTAAGAAATAAAAGTCACACCAGCTTCTTATGTGTGAGCAGCTAGGTAGATCTCTCACCTATACAACTGTAAGAGTATGAAACTTGCCACACAAATGCCCTTGCAGTGCAAGCAGCTGACCAACGATACCAAAGCAGCAGACTGAGGAGGCTGAAAGTGATGGAAACTTGTGGTTTCTTTATGACTTTGAGATGAATTCTTTCATCAGATTAACCACTTCTGAATGCATGTGGCATGTCTAACATCCTCAAGGGACAGACAGGATCTATTCTAAGGCAATGCATGCAGGGTCTGACTCAGGAGAATATCATTATTCAGGAAGGACATTTCATTTTAGGTTTCACTTTAAGCACGTGCTTAAATCCCATTAAAATTGGTGAAATTTAAGCTTATCCTCAAAGTTAAGCATGTACTTAGGCAAGTTCCTGAATCAAAGGTCAGCAGGGAAATGCAGGTGGAAATACAGGTTGCTACTGGTAAATGCAGAAACTAGTGGAAGAAAAAAACAACTCAAATTGGGAGCTAATAGAATGTCAGTTATTATTAAGAAAGCTTCTAGAAAACTAGGAAGAAAACCTAAGTGAATCGACTAGAAGGAAAGTGGTCTCCTACCCAAAGTCACAAACATCATCCCTGTATACAGCATTAAAATAACAGCAGAACAGAGACACACCATGCTGCCACGAGGTGATTCGTGGGACATATCTGATCACACCCATCAGTCAGCTGTTGTTTGCTTCCCCTTTCACCTCTGAGCACAGATAAAAGGGCCATCACGCTGCAGGCTGAGTTGCAAGCTGTGCTGAGACTGGCATCTCTGAAATCAGCTGTGTCCTGAGGTGCCTGCACCTCACCAGGTCTGGCCATGGGAGAGTTACAGCTGGGGGCTTTGACAGAATAAAAATACACCTCTGCTTCATAAAAGTCAGGCTTATAAATGAGAATGTTTTGCTGGAAAATACACAAATCTGACACAGGCTTGGACATTCTCCAACACTTAGAGAACAGCAAATCAGGTAACCAAATGCATGTCAGTCAGAAGAAAAACAGCTTTGCCAAACTCCAACCGTACCAGATCTAGTGACCAACGATAGACTCAGAAACTCAGAGAAGCATTCAGGTAAGTGAACAAATTCACCAAAAACTGCCTGGATACAAAAACAGTCTTTGGACATGCAGTAGGTTATTGTGGCATCATAAAGAAATAAACTCATCATTTTAGGAAATTGCTATTTATGTGGCTGTGCTAAAGAAACAATGTTGATCATGCTAAAGTACAGCACTATTTCCTGAAGAAAAGTTCCTATTTGAAACATTTTTAGCTAAGTATGACTGTAACTCAGTGGGGCCCTGTGCTGCCTGTGTGTGAGAGCAGCTAACAGGACTAGTCATGAATGTTGCAGCTTAGTTCTAGATTCAGACTTTTCAGCCTACTAAATTGGAACGGGTATTTACATCTTTGTGGGGACTGACCATAATTCTGTGTTTGATCCTGTGGGTTGCAAAACTTGGTTGTAACTAATGGGTCTTGGATTTTCATCTGGGTCCAGGACAAATAAATATGGACAGCAACCTGCCTCCAAGGAGAAATCTTGCCTTCCCTAAAGGGGTCACTGAAGATTTCTTTTGCTGTAGAAGACAATTTGGATTGCAGTGAATCAGTATTGACCCCAGACAGCACCAGAATAAATCCTAAGGGACCACAATCTTACTGTGTAAGGGCTGTCTGTAGGTTGCCCCACACCCACCTGAAAATGAGGCCACCCAGGTGTGCACGAAAGTGATCTTTTTCCTCCACCAGCTCTGCACAGCAGTTGTTATGGAGCCTGTGCCTTTTGGTGAAATTTCTGATGGCTTTGTAGCAAGCCTAATCTAATAATAGGCAGCCTAATATCACGCAAGCTGTTGGTCTCCTTGTGGGACTCAACTTTCATTAACATCAACTGCTAGGGAGGACGTTACATGTTGTTCTCAGCTTCAGTGGGTTCCCAGAGCTCTGCTTCATGGAATAACAACAAAGTGCAAAGATGTTTGCCAGGATAAGATGACACCATTTTTTATCAAGTGAAATCAATACAGAAAATAATTTTTAAATGATCATGCTCATTCTTCGCTACATCAGCAGGAAAATGTCTCCAGTTTGCCAAGTGGGAAGAGATGCAATTACCTGAGGGAATTGAGTATTACCAGCTTTTGAAGAAGCACAACAAAGCACAAGCACAATAAAGACCAAGATTCCAAGAGTAAACAGCACCCAACAGTCTTCTCCAGCAAAAAAATGGAAATTGGTGGTTAGAAAGCCATTTGGGGAAGTGATCATGGAAATGACTAAAATTTATTTAAAAGGATTTCCTAATGGGAAAGTATATTTCTGTGCTGGCACAAGGATATGAACATTTGTGAAAAAGTTAGGGCAAACTTAATGGAGGAGAGCTTAGAGTAAATATTTTGAAGCAAACACTGTTTGGAGGAGGTAGCCTTTTGTACTACAATCTCCATTTCATTCAACCTCCAGGAAAGGTCATTGATTTAATCAAAAGCTTTTTTCCTTTGGTTAGACTCCCAAATGTACATACCATCAAGATCTGGTGCACAGAAATAATTTGAAGCAAATCTTCTAAAAAAGGTTTTGAAGATGCTTGCCAGTAGAACATTGTGCCTCACAGCTATAATATCAGAAAAAGCCATTCAATTTAAATTAATATATTTGGCCAGACAGCTATATTAAAATTCTTGTTGTTTTTTCTGTTATAATGGTAGCCTGTGGTATGACTAGCCCTCTTCAAAAATCTGTATAGTTATTGCCTTTCTCTTGCCTAGGGTGCATCATATGTTTTTGATTTTGATGAGCTGCATTGCACTACCTCATTAAAACAAACACTTATGCAAAACAAAAGACTGTGTATCACAGCACAGGGTATGTAAGCCAGCTTTGAAGACTGCAGTGTTTCAAAAGCATGTTTCAAAGGAGAACTTCCGTCGACCCAGCTCCACTTGTGTTTAGCATTTGTGGATGATGTCAGACACATTCGGTACTTTCTTAGCCCCTGCAAACAAGGAGGCTTCAAAAGCGATACTAGCTGCAGCTGTAAAGCATGCAAGTGCAGCGCTCACTTGCTGGTGGAAGGGACAGGTAGGACTTTCTCCCCATGTGCATGTCTTCTCTTGGCCAGAGAGCGCAGCGGCCATACCCCAAAGGCGGCTCCGTGCGCTGTGCCGGCACTGCTGGACAGCTCCGCTTCTCCTCCGCGGACGCCCACCCGAGGACAACCCTTCCCTCCTCCCAAAGGCCTCCCCACCTTTTGCAGATGTCTCCTTTTTTTTCAGCGAGACGCCATTCCCAAAGCATCTTTTGGGGGAATCAGGAAGAACGTATTCTGTATGAATTTTTTTTTTTTGGGGGGGGTGTTAATTTTCAGCAACTGCTTTCAGCTGAGATTATTTTTGCCTTTAAAAATGGCTGGTTCCCTCCCACTGGAAAGGCACACGCATGTAAAGGGAGCTTTGGATAAATAGCTTAAATGGAGACGTTACAGATGTCTGAAGTTAGGTGAGATGAAGCCTACCAAAAAAGCTGAAATGTGACTTTTCTGTGTACACAATTTTTTGGTGGCTTGTTTAAAAAGACTGAAGTGCCAACGTTGATGTTTTCCATCCAAATCTCTCAAGCTGTTTACAAAGCAAATTACATCATTGCTACTACTAGCTTAACAAAGTTTACATCGGCTAGATTTTGGAAGGTCATCAAGATGTTATAGAATCTCAGTGATTATCGCGGTTTTGCATAATGTATTCCTCACACTAATGCTTTTTCATTGTGTGTCAAAATACTTAGATTAATGCAGGCATTGATGCAAATATTTGCATACTTTAAAAAATGTTCACCGTTTGGCATTTTTGATGCTCCACAAGCTCATTTTTAATCACTTATTTTTGAGATTCAATAACCCTGCTAGTAAAAATTCAGCAGGATTTTCTATAAATTCCCTTAAAGTGTAGCACCATTAGTTACTGTAATTGTAACTCAGTACAGAAAAGGAATTACCAGGCTGTGTGCTACATCATTCTTCTGAAATAACTACTGCTAACCTATATATTCTACAGTTGTAAAAATTTACATATTCTTAGTTTTCCATGTGGTACATTTTGAAGTCACTGACATAAAATCAGGACAAGACTGTGGTGTTTTGGAAGCTAAGGATACCAGTGTCTTTATTCATGGAGGTTCTGTACTGAAGGACGACTTCACTGAAAGGTAATTGAGCACTGCCAGATTTGTTTCTGGCCTTGTAGCTTAGACAGTTTTGATTATCCATTCAGCAAAGGTACTACAGGAAATGCAGGGAGCAGACTGGTCATAGAGTTTGCGTATCAGTTTTTTTAAATTAAGGTAGTGAATTCATAGCTTGTGAGCAAGCCACAGCCTGAATGCATTGATTCAATGTGTGAATTACTTCAAAGGGTATACAATGCATATAAAATAATTCTATGTTCATGGACAACTGCAGAAGAAAAAGACAGTATTTAGAACTTGACTACTTTGTTAAAAAATATCCAAACATTTCACCTTATGAAGAACCCTACTCGCTAGTTTATCTTGTTATCTCCCTCTGGATGGCTCTACAGTTTCCTGTTTTCAACACCTTAATACAGCCATTTTTTTTCAACAAGCTAATTATGTTTAAAAGTGAGTATTTTATTTCCTTTTACCAAGCTAGCAACTTGACTTAAAAAAAATGCATACTATTATCTAGCATTAAACCCTGCCAAAAAAAAAAAAAAAGGCAAAAAGTGATACAGTTCATAACCAATACAAGTATATACATGTAGCTAAAAAAAAAGATTGTGAGGGTTAAATCCTGTCTCCATTGAAGCCAGGGGAGTTTTGTCACTGTCTTCCTTAGAGCCTGCACTTCATCCTAGCTACTCCTAACACTTTTCGTACTTGATAGGGAACAATTTAAAGTGATAAATAGCAGCCAAAATGCATGTGTGTGTGAGGGGGGCAGACTTAAAAACAGCCTCAGCGTTGAAAGTAAACTTCTTCTGGCAGTTTTGAAATTTTTGGCCTACCAGGCTAAATCTGAGTTTAAGCAGGGGATACATTTCTGCTTATGCTAGCTATCTGAAAGCTCTAGGCTAGTCAGACCGGCTCCCTCTGAAGACAGTGGAGTCCCTCTGGAGTCATCTTCTAAGATGCTAAGTTCAGACTGCCCAGATTTAGAAAAATTATGAGGGCCACCAACCTTCACTCAGAAAATGAAGTTATCTTTATTTATGTGTCTATACATTGGTTTAAGATCTAGTTTCAGGTAGAAAAAAAAATGCCTCACACTACTCTGAAGAAAAATTTACACCATGAAATATGAACTTTTTCCTCATTTCCTGTTGGCAGAAGCTTTACTGTGAAGTCCTGATCCTGGAGTCACATCTGTAATGGCTGTGTATCTGTCCAGGTAGAACTGGCTGCAAAATTTCGTCTTTGAGACCCAGTACCCATTGATGCTGATTATTGCTGCAAGGTGCACTGAGAATGGTTAAATCCAACCTTCTGGCTCCATAAACCCTAGATGAGAGGGTGGATCAATCTCACTGGGAGGGAAAGCATTTCCCCTGCCACCCTGCCTTGCTCTCCACCACATCCTAGGCTTTCCTGTGACCCTGTGGTTTGAACAATGTCCTGGGGGGGCATAAGATATGTGTTTAAATGCCCTCACGTTAAAGAAGGGCAAGCAATCCAGGCCTGCTGGGAGAATATTTTCCCCACCCTTAACTGATATAAGAGGAGGAGCTGTTTAAAGTCAGGCAACTTCTTCCAGAAGAAACATTTTTGCTTTAGAGCAGCCTGGGCGCAGGATCCTCTGCCCAGAGCAGGGCAGCCGCCCACCACCACCTGCTTCCCTGCTCTCCTGCAATGGGACCATTACACGCCCAGCTCCACTTCCTCACGCCAGCTCTTTGCGCCCAAGGAGATGACCTTTGGAGTTTAAAGTGTTCGGTCAGAGGCAGCCTCAGGACAGTTCCCCTGGCCTGTGGCCACACAACGGGCCCGATGCCATGCCGGTGCTGAGCTGCCTTGCGGATGCGTGGAGGTGATGCTTACGTGGGCCACAAGCCAGCCAGCTCCCCTGCTCCCTACCTAGGGCAGGCACAGGCTTGGCAGCCTCTCCAAGGACCTCTGGTTTTGGTCATTTTGTGGTTGCATCTTGAAAGTATGAAGATTAGCCAGTGTGCAAGAAAGCAGACTAGAAATATTAGAGTAAATAGTATGTGACTGTCTTTTCTTGTGAAATGTCACTATACTTAAATTAAGAACTGTGAAGATGTTTTACATCTCTTTTATTTCCTTGATAAGTTTCCAAGGTAATTCTTCTACATTACTTCAATTTTATCCCATTCAGAGAGCAGAAATCTTCAAAGCAGGGAAGGATAACATTTTGCATTGCTTTCCTGACAATGTGTTCAGTGATATATAGCTAAAAAATGGCAATATTCATACACTCAGTTCCTTCTAAATGATTTGTCATTTTTCACTTCTTTAAAAAAAAAAACAAACCCTAACCTAAAAATATTTCTTGAAAAGGTTTGTTTTCAAATGTAAATTTACAGGTTGGATACAGAATCATTTTAATGTTTCAGAGTAATGCAGCCAAGAGTTGTATTTGAAAATGGAATGATGATTTGCTACCTGAAAATGAAAATCATTAAAAATGGATATTGGCATAAATGAAAGTTATGTAATTACAGACTCCTTCCTTTCTTTTAAGCACCTCTCCTTACCAAAAAAAAAAAAAAGTTTGTCATGCTGATGTGAGTGAAATATTTCAGGAAACTCCCTCACAACTTTTCTCTGGAGAAGGAAGGAAGATGATGTGCCATAGGTTGTATCTTCATGTGTGAAGCTGATCTTTGTCTCCCACATCCAAGTCAATTTTTAGCCAAAATTATTTGCCTGTCACAGATGAAATAATAGTCTTAAGTTATAGCCACATGCAGAGCAAGACAGACAGAAGAGATGCTACCCCCTGTCAAGCTTGTCAGATATCTGGCTCTAGAAAGACTTTTCCTGTGCCTGCCATGCCAAAACCAGTAATATTAACAGTGCTGCTATTACAGCCAGCGCTTCCAAAACCACCTTCTCATTAAAGTCTATCTCATTGAAAACAATATAAAAGTTCTATATCTAGACCACATGAACGTATGTAAGAGTGGGGCTAGGCGTTATCTGAACCTCACCCAGCAGAAAGGCAGCCTGGTCTGCTCATCAAGATCACCAGCATTATCTAGTAAAGCATCTGAAATCACAATGCTTTCCAGTTTCCTGGAAAAAAATGCTGTCAGCCACACGGTCTCTTCCACACAACTCCACCCATAACGTCATGGCCCTCATTTTTATCATATTTTTTAGGGGGCACTCTCAGAAAAGCCCAGGTGATGCCATGGGAAGTCCTGCATTACCAGATCCCAGGGTTCACGTTAACCTGTCTTGGAGACCCTCTAGTTAAGGCATGTACTTACAAGATCATGAGAATCTGCACATCTGAAAGACAAAAAGCATTATTTTGGAGCTGCTGTTTCGTTTCTTCAGTGCGAGATTTCCCTCCGACAAAGAGCGTTGTGTTTGCAAGGGCGATGCATTCCAGGCCAGATCCTATGGCTCCAACTCAAGCAAACACCCCACAGATTTTAAGAGGGGCTTTTGACTGCATGAGAAGACAGTTTCCTTTCAAAAAATTTCACAGGGATAATATCTCACTTTATTTGTCTTAAGTGATGGCAGAAAGCTGTAATTTCTAGCTTTAGGCATCCCAGATGCCTCAAGAATTTTACCTGGTGTTTGTTTTTAACTTATGCATCCACCTTGCAGCTCTTTGCCTGTGTTACTTGATTAATTTACCCTCACAACAGACGCATGAAGTGGGGAAATACTGCTGCCTCCTTTGTTGCTGGCAAGATGCTATCTCCCAGCTGCACAGGAGGCTGAAGCAGAGGGGGACCTCATGCCATGCTCGGGATCAAGCAGGCAACTGGTAGAGCTGCCAAATCTGAAGATCAACAGAGGCCACCTGGGTCATTACCTCCACCTGGTGTTGGCTATAAGGATAAACCAAGGATAAGGCTGTTTTTTCTTCCCATCATCCTGAAGTGAGAAGGGTGCAGAGCCTGCACCAACTGTGGCTCATGGCTCTGTGAGATGAGTGAGGACCAGGGAAGGGCAGTGCTGGTGTCCACTCCAGACAACGTCGGATGCTTCCTCTGACAGCTGCTTCAAGATTTACAAAGTGGGAAAGCAGACAAAAGTGGGTTTTGTATAATCAAGGCTTCAGAGAGTGAAAAGTTCTCAGACAGGGCCAATTTTGCCATGGGTAGAAATCATGGCAACTCCGCAGACACCAGCAAAGCCAAAACATTAATTTATTCATACTGAGGACCTGGCCTCCCATGACCAACATCATAAAAAATACTGACATTTTGCAAAACAGTCCCAGTTTTTCAGAAGTGCTGCAGACTCCGGTTACCACTGCATGGTTGCCATGTTTTATCCCAGCACTGGCTCCATTTCAGTGATGAGAGAAGTGACTCCTATAAAAATAGTTTGAAAAGCACTCGGGGATTCCTTCATGATAAAAGATGCAGTTATTCACCATATGGTGCAAATAGCCAGGAATGCTGTGCCTCCTTGTCAGCAAAAGCTAAAATCTGCAAGAGGCACAGGGATCCTAGCTAGGAATGATACCATCAACTTGGGTAATAGGTTTGTATGTCTGAACCCATTTTAAAAGAACCTCACTCTGGAGCAGGGAAAGATTAAGATGTATTTAATTTTTAGGAAGAGCCAAGCAGACACAGAGCATTAAAGCAAAATATTTCACCAAACTCCTAAACAGACAGGATTAAATACACTTTTAAAATTATGTGTAACCCTACAAGTGCTGGTGAAAGGAAAATTAACATACAAAACTGAGTTACAAAACTTTAAAAAGTCACAGTTCCATGAGGCCATGAATGACTTTTGCCCTCCTACACCCCACAGAAACCATAAAAAAAGTAATTTAGTAATTTGTAAATCCAAATTGCTAATCCCTGTACTTCTGATACCTTTAACTGAGTACTAAAACTACCCAAGATAGCAGTCTGAAACATATTTGGTAGAGCTTTTTTTCCATCTGATCCACTGTTATAAAGTTGGCGTGTGATTTTTCTTTTAAAAGTTTAAGGAGACTTTTTAAGCCTGTGAATGCACCTTTCCGCTACAGAATCAGGAAGCAGCAATGTATGCAAATCCTTTAGCAAGATTACTTTACCTTAGCTGCCCAAGTTCGACATCTAGGCTGAAAGAGTTGCCTAGGCTCCTTTGAAATATATTTTTAAATGGGATTAAATACCCTCTGGATATGCCTCTATTTCCATTAGCTCTGAAGACAGGTCTAGCTTTCAGACAAGTAAAGTTAGGTGAGATGAATCTTGACCCTAGTGGCATAAAGTAATGAAGAAATGGCATGTAAGTCAGACAAGGGTTTCATAGGCCTTGCCTATAGGACATCAGGAAGACAGAAATAATGGGAGATGGCAAGGCAGAAAAAAGTTCCTACAAAATGGGTGGCACTGGGTAGCCATTGCCAGCCACACCAGCTCCCTGATCTGAGGGAGCTCAAAGAGCACTGAGATCTCACTGACATAAGTGAGAATTGGACTTGGCACCCTCTGCACAAACTGATACTAATGGAAACTCTGAAAGAAATATGTGGCAGCTGCTTTATGTAGTTTCCTACGTAAAGATATATCTGGGAGCATGGGAGAGCTGAGGAAACTGTAAATAGGAATTGGGTCATCCACATTACCCTTTTAAATTCAGCTCAGCTCAGGAACAACCAGAAGTCGTCACCAGCAGATAGGTGGTTATTTAGTGGTGGTTTTAATCCAGATCCCAAAAAACAAGACGTTGACCACGCCTCAGGTTACACCCACGCATGGCTATTAACCTTGGCAGTCTCATCTGGAAAGGAAAAGGCTTCCTAGAGGGACGGCGACCAAACTATTCCCTCATCTTTCAAGTGGATGTTCGAGGCCATGCCTTGAAGGCAGTGATATGACAGGAAGGATGCTCACCCAGCTTGCTCCTGCTCCGTACCGTTCTCCTGGGCAAAAGGGGTCTCCAGTCACCAGGGCCCACAGTCCCCTCCCCGTGCCCAATCCTCACACAAATGCAAACACGATGCCCGAGTAGGAACTTCACAGAATAATACAGCATCTTGCAGGGGCCACAGATAACCTAAGGCTCACTAAAAGCATTTTTCCAAGGACACCACTTGACAATATGGCCAAGGCCCTTTTGTGTCACAGTCACAGAACAAGTGAGATTTCCTTGGCCAGGGGAGAGTTATAGAGTGGGTTTCTAACACGTCACTGGGCACCAACTCTTCTGTATTTCTTTCTCATATTCCATTTCTCTACTCCTAAAGTTGCTGAACTTCTCTCACTTCTCTTAACATAAGTTGAAAAATGAACATTTTTATACCACAAGAGACAGTAAATGTAAGCCAGCTAAAAATATTTTATACAGGTATCTCAAAAAAATACACCGATACCAAACTCTGTACCAAAACCAACAGCAGCAGCACTAAGAACGATTCTGTGGAGAAGCAGTACCAGGACACACATTAATCCTGTATCCACCCCAGCCACCACGCTCAGTCACAAGCACAGGTGCCCATCACAGCAGCTACAACAGCTGATTATGGTATTAATTACCATCACTGCCATTTGTCAGCCACTGCACCACATAGATCACTGGTTGGTCTGGGCAGAATACAAGTGTATCAGAAGCTCCGGACTTTCTGCAGAATAACTTTAAGAAAGTTACCAAAGAGGAGCAGTTGTCATAGGACAGAGGTTCATATTTCGCCATAAATTAGAAACTGATAAGCAAAGAGTAGGAGACCAGTTTTCAGCATGGAAGAAGATTAATGCAGTGTGTCTCAAAAGCGGTATTCGGTATATTTAATCCCAATGACAGTTACTCAATGGAACATATTTTTTTTTTCTTCCTACGTTACTTTTTCATATGCATTTTCATATTGATTTGTCATAGCACAGTGCTTTCTACTTGGCTTGGTGAAACATTCCGTATTTCCTTCAACTTGTCTTGAATAACCTAAAAAACACATGAACATGCATATCATCTCCAATCTGATTGGGGCCTCACTTCCTGTTTTCCAGCTCATTACTGAATGTATTAACAACGCCAGATTTAGGATGCAATTTGAGACACCCTGCTGCTGATCTTGGGTGCCAGGCTGAAAACTGAATGTTTACCTCTATTTTCTTATTTTCTCTTGCCTATCCATTTTTAATGGGTGACTGAATGTCACTGTTTCCCTTGTCAAGAAAGCTCCTTGAGCTTTTTTAGAAAAATTAACCTGTTCTTCCAAATCCATTTTTTTGCCCATTCTAAAAATTGTGGTACAACAAAGACTTCCAATTTTCCTTTGGAAAATACATCCCACTTCATCTCTTTCATATCATTGATGTAGGAGGTGTATTTATAACTTCGCCATTGTTTATTATTACAACTAGTTAGGTGTTATTTTTGCCCTGCAGTAAGGCTTGGAGGTGCTTCCCAGCACCACTCTCGTGTTTGTTTTGAAAAGTAAGTACAAAGACTGTCACTCCCAAGTTCTCCACTTCCCTTGAGTCCCTACATTTCTGTTGTGAGCAGCTCAGGCACTTCATTCTTCAGGCCTTTCACAACTCCTGGATTAATACCATCAGGTCTGGGTAACTTGTTGCTATTTAATTTATCAGTTTGTTCCAGCACCTCGTCTGTTGATCCTGGCAATGGACGCAAAATGCTTTAAGGGCGCCTCTAGAGCAGATATCTAAAGCAAGTCACACACACATCCCTAAAAAAATCCCCACTCCAGCAGCCAGAATTACAGATTACAGCCTGGTTCATGGACACAAGCCACACCAAACCAAATGGGGGATTCAAATAACTCAGGTCTCTCTGCTGCTGAATGTATGGTACCACGTCAAACCTCTTTATAATTAGCACAATCTATAACAGACCTTTTTTCTCCCAAATGGTAAGCATTCACGTGCTTTATTCAGCTAAGGTGGCTGCCAGTCTGCTCCCAGCTGTGTGTGTGAGTGCACATGCGCGCACATATTGCAGCAGCTGCCCTGAGGACAACGTGCTACAGCTGAAAGAAGAACCTGACCCACGCAGCAGAGGAACACTTGGTGACATGATTACCGTCACTATGTGGGTATCATCCCAAAAGTGCCTACCTCAGAAAACATGCACATTAATTCAAACACAAAGCGTTGGGCTCGGTGCAGCAATTACTTGACGAGCTCCCGCCGCCCGAGCAGACCAGCTGGCCACACATGCCACCTCCTTGCCCAAAAAATGCAGCAGCAAGAGCAAACCGAGGAACTGGACGCGCTTGGGAACCTCTCTGTTTACACAAAGACCAAGAGCAGCATGGAGACAGACAAACTGGGAGCGGGGAGGGGGCTGACCGGCCGGCAGCCCCCGTGCCCTTCTCCCCCCACCCCAGTGTTATTAGGGCTGCAATGGGATCCATGTGTGATCGCCGGCCAGCCCACATGTGCACGCGCTTCCCGTGCTCCCAGCCCTGCCGGGGCTGGGGTTTTAAAGGAGTGACAGCATTATATTTATATATCTGCCACCAGAGGCCCGCAAAGGCTTTGCTAATTCTGGACACCTGCAAGGTCCATGAAGCAGGCGGCCAGCCGGCACCATGGCACGAGGCGGCTCCAGGGAGGAAAAGGGTCGGGAGGAGGGAAAAGCAGTGCCAGCCCCCAGGACACGAGTGCCAGGAACAAGGGGAGCTGCTCTCTTCATTTGCTTTGGAGCAAACCCTGGCGTTTTTCAAGACCAGACCCAAACCTCATTAAATTTGGGGTTTGAGTTAGCCACGGTTGTGTGAACAGGTCCTCGCTCCCGTTGTGGGGGGCTGTGGGTCACCCCGGCAGAGGGGCAGAGCCCAGGCACAACCTGGTGACCAACACCCAGCCTGCACAAAAACTCTGGGTTTTGGCTCCCTTCCACCTTGAGTGCATTAAACCAAACACAGCCAAACAAAGGTGGGGGAGGATCAAATCTGTGCTGAAGCAAACAAACAGAAACGCTTTCTCCAAAGTCTCCCTGATAGATTTAATATGACTGGGTTTTGGAGGCTATCTATCATTTTTGTTTGGCATTAATATAAATCAAATAATCCCTTGATCCCAAGAAGTCACTGAGGAGACTCAGTCAAGTCTCCAGAAGGGATGTGCTCCTTAACTTGGAAAGTTGGCAGATGATTTAATTTTGTTAGCAAATTTGACAGTGCCATAGGAATTTTCCAAAATCAAAGAGCCCTTTCATAGGCTTCTCTACCCAATACTCAATCCAGTGTCTAAGAATAACATTCATCCCTCATTAATTAATGATATCAGTCCGAATAATGTCAGATTGCCTCAGAGACCTTGCCGGGATGGATGAATCACACCCTGCTGGCTCCAAGGCTCTCACTCTGACAAACTGCAGTGTGCGATGACGGGCTGCCTCGCCTGGAAAGCTCTCGCCCACGGAGCCCCGGCAGCTCTCAGCCCAGCACCGTCTGAAGCATGCACTCAACGCTGGGGCAGACTGCAGGGTTAATGGGTGTCTGAGATAACACTCGGCTCCTCGAGGCCCCGCAGGGCAGGGGCAGGCAGCTAAGGACCCCTTCCTCCCCTCTCCCGAGGCAAGAGGGGTTGCTGACTCCAAACAATGCAGCTGCCAAGCAGGGTGAGCTAGCGAGCCATCAGCATCACGCCAGTGTGCCTCTGCTGTGGGCAGCACCAAAGCTGGCCTGTCCTCAGATAGCGTGGTTACTTCTGCCGGGCACTCAGAGCTACACCCTGGCTGTATCAGAAAGAAAAATACTTTTTTTTCACCCCGGTTAGGTGATGCTGCACCTCCCCATGTACTTTGTGTGACAGATGCAAGAATGAACTGCAGAGGTCCACTAACTTTTGAGGTTCACAGCAGAGTCAAGATCATATCCAACGGTGAAACACCACAAAGAAATCTACATCTGCGAGTCTAGGCTTTACCAAAGCTACAAACTAAGATTTCTCACAAGACCTACTCAGCTGATACTATTCCAACATGGGAAAAGATACACCAGCTGTCTCTATAAATTTGCAATTTTACTGAATCCATAATTACGTATGAAAACACCCAGACTGCTTCCAAAGTGCACTGTACTAATATTGATATAAATCTGCCTTGTTTCTATTTGCAACATAATGACAAATCCACTCTTCAAGTTTTCACATACCCACCTTCTGCTTGCTGCAATAGCTGAAAGCACAGTGACTCCTTATCAGTCATGAATATGAGGTTTAGTAACATTTCACAGAATCATAGAATGGTTTGGGTTGGAAAGGACCTTAAACATCATCAAGTTCCAAGCCCGCTGCCACGGTCAGGGACACCTTCCACTGGACCAGGTTGCTCAAAGCCCCATCCACCCTGGCCTTGAACACTTCCGGGGATGGGGCATCCACAGCTTCTCTGGGCAACCTGTTCTGGTGCCTCACCAGCCTCATAGTGAACATTTTCTTCCTTATATCTAATTGAAATCTACAATCTTTCAGTTTAAAGCCATTACTCCTTGTCCTATCACTACATGCCCTTGTAAAAAGTCCCTCTCCAGCTTTCTTGTAGGCCCCCTTTAGGTACTGAAAGGCCACAATAAGGTCTCCCCGCAGCCTTCTCTTCTCCAGGCTGAACAACCCCAACTCTCTCAGCCTGTCCTCATAGGAGAGGTGCTCCAGCCCTCAGATCATCTTCGTGGCTCTCCTCTGGACTCGCTCTGACAGGTCCATGTCCTTCTTATGTTGGGGGCCCACAGAACTGGACGCAGTGCTCTGGGTGGGGTCTCACCAGGGCAGGGTAGAAGGGGAGAATCGCTTCCCTCAACCTGCTGGCCACGCTTCTTTTGATGCAGCCCAGGATATGGTTGGCTTTCTGGGCTGCAAGAGCACATTGCCACGTTACGTTGAGCTGCTCATCAACCAACCCACCTACGTCCTCCTCAGGGCTGCTCTCAATACATTCTCGGCCCAGCCTGTATCTGTGCTTGGGATTGCCCCAATCCATTTGCATATCACCATCTCTTTACGTAAATGTTGCATTCCTGAGGCCTCATGAAAAATTTACAGGCAAGAACAACAACCGCATTGTTTAACACATTCAAATAAATGTTTATTCACAGATGCTCTCCCTCTCCCCTTGTAATGAGCATGGCTGGTCAGGCGTGCACATCGTCTCCTATCACCGCGCCCTGGCTTCCCCTCAGACGCCCTGATCCTGCCACGAGTGGGCAAGATCAGCACGGGGCTGAGCCGAGCTCAGTGTAAACATGAGCTCAGCAGAAATACACATGTGGCGTTCATTGTGGGATCCCGGTCACAGAGGCAAAGTGTCAGAGAGACAAAGCTGGGACTTGTCTTTTTGTGCAGTGTTTGTTTATATGCCGCACACGTTATGCCCAGTAACACGAAGCCATCAGTTTCAAGTTACAAATATACCATAAATGCCATAAGTAATTTATTTTTCTGCTCTGCCTGGGAAAGTGAATTTGTGATTTTTTTAAAATCTTATTTGACGCTGATGTATTCTGATTGCCACTGCAAATATACATGTTTTTATTATGCATAAGCATTGTTTTGATGTGATGGCCAAAGCTCTCAAAGGGTTCAATGCTGAGGGGTGGGGTGCTGAGAAAGGCCCATTGGACTTTGGGACCCCCTCCACAAACAATTTTCAGTTCAGTAGGACTGGTTTGAGAACAATTTTAACATGCTGTTTAAGGCATCTTGGTTCTAAAAGCGGTTGACAAGTTTCACACACATACACTTGTGTTTGGAAGAGGCACTGCCAAATAATCCTGTAAAAAGCATTAAATCTAGAACTTGTTATTTTACTACAGCATTCTGAAAAATTACACTAGTGATTGCATTTGAAAAATCTGGTAACGTTAATTTCACCACTGAAATATGATTTCTTTTAAAAGCCTTTTCCTTCGTGGTCCCTGCCATAGGATCCACCCCAACATCTGGATAACAGAATCCAGGCTGACAGACTAATACACATGTGGAGGAGTGTGTCTGCTACTTTGCTGCTTCTCAGGACAGACACATTGTCTCCCTCTCCTTCTCCCTGTCCCCTCCTTTTCTTTTCCTTTTTTTTTCCCCTTCCTTTAATAAGACTGCACATGTCTTCCAGCTCTCTGCTGTGAATGTGACCAGTATGCGATATTGCCTTGCATCAACACAGAACGTCTGGCTTAGGTGATACCAAGCGGTTACTGCCCTGGCTTTGAATGCTTGCTAGGTTATTAACCGGCACATCTGGCTCTCTCCCTAGGAGGGTGAGTTCTGCAGTGCCCCAGGAATTTCTTTCATACACCACTTTTATTAGCTTTTCAAAAGAACACGGATTACCACTGGAAAGGAAGACTTAGGTCATTTGCAAGCATATTGGTCCCCAACCTGTTTACCATGTTTAAAAAGCAACAATAACTGAAACTCATTATTTGATTTTCAGAATTAATCTTTCCTCATTTTAGCACAGTCCTATTGTTCTTGTATTTGAAAGGTCTGCTTTACTGAAAAAATGGGTGGCGATTTGTGACAGATAGAATTAAAAAAAAAAAATTTCAGAAAGCCACAAAGATAACTTAGTTTAGAAATAAAGCTCCCAAAACATTAATTTCTAATCCTACTTTTCCTGCGGACCTCACTGCATCATCACAGGAGGGAAGACAAAAGTGTTTCAGGCTTAATCAAAAGAAAGAAGCGCATGTGTAGCTCCAGAGAGCAAATTTATCTCCGTTGCCCACACATGGAAGTTACACAGGACGTGAAGTTCGAATGCAAGAGTTGTATTACTATAATTTCCCATCTGGACATCCCTATTTCAGTAATGTCAGAGTGGCCTTTTCTGGTTTTGTTTATGTCACTTCCGAAGCAGTTTAAGACAACTGGGAAAACTACTTTTGTTTTCTTACTGAAAAAAGATCCACGTGGGGGAGTTACAGAGGTAGTTCTCCAGGGCTTTCCTTCTACCTCACTAGTAAAGTTCAACACTCCTGGCCAAAGCTGTCCTGAAGCAAACCTGGGAAAAATTTGCCTGCCCACTTAGCTACCTGCCGGCCTACCCACCTACCAACTCACCTGGAACTCCACCTTCCCAGGAGGAACCTTCCTCTTAGTGCATCACCTGCAACTGCTGAGCGCACTTCATGTGCAGATAATATTCTCCATGTAGAGCTAAGCAAATACAGAATAAAAACCAGTTTGCTGGACTTGCTAATCAATCTCTTTTGAAGCCGTGTGAGGCCAGATTTTCAGAAGCTGTCGGCACCCACCAGCTTCCATTGTTCCAAGTGGGAGTTGTTTGGCACTCGCAGCTTTTGAAGGGACAGTATTTCATGTAGGTGTCTAAATGGGATCTCTGCTCTCCACTAACCTTTTGCAATTGCTTTTGGCTAGACTGAACATCCAGAAATATCACATCGCAAAGAGGAACATGTAAGCACTCACAGAAAGCGTATTTCAAAACTACGCATAAATAGCCCATACTTGTCCAGCCAGGAAAAAGAAACAACATTCCGTGATTTCCCCAACCGAGGGGGACAGCCAGGTGAAAAGTTCACAAACTTCAGTAAATTCATACAAAGAAAACAAAAACAAAACAAAAATTCCTACTTATGTAAATGAAAACAGTGAATGTTTTCAAGAATGTCACAAGCTTACTTGGAGATTTCTGCCAAACAGAACAAGAAGTTAAGTCCATGAGATAAAATCCTGATTTCTTTAGATCAATATCAAAACAAAAGGGCTGTCTAGTCAAAACTCTAAGCCATAGATTCTAGTATCAAATAAATTACAGCCAACAACATAAAGATCTTCTCACCTCCTCAGGTCTGAATCTTCTGAAAAGCCCACCTTGGCAGCATTAGACTTGGCATTATTCAGTCAGCTCCAGTCTTAAAAATAAACACGACTCATTTGGTCCACTAAAGTTCATGTAAATCCTTACAGGGTTTTTTGTTGCGCTTGCCTATAAATTGCATTGTCTTCTTAAGGCTTCCTGTCCTGCAAACAGAGGCACTAGCACAGAGATTCAACTGAGATTGTTTCCCCCTCTTCTGCTGCTTTTATTTAACACACACAGAAAAAAAAAAAAAAAAAAAAAAAAAAAAAGAGAGAGAGAACTGGTAGAAGTTCCTTACAGGAGTTGGAAGAGGACATCTGCAGGCAATTTAACATGAGGGTTTGTTTCTGTGTCAGCTGGCAACCCCTGGATAACTCTGTCATGTAACTTATATGCTAAAACATGATGTAGGACAACCAGTGAGATGGGTAAATATGGCAGCACATCAGTTTTATTTGATTAAGATTTATACTTTTTCAAAGGGAGCAGCCCTGCCATAAACTATGAAAACAAACACAACCCTGCAGCCGAGAGAACGTCCTACCCTGCTGCACTCCAACAGCACTGATCTTCCTCAAACCCACCTTCTCCTGCAGCCCAGGACAGTCTCTCCCTTCCTTCCAATGCAACTCGAAGAGCAACAGAAAACAGGTTTTTTTCAGATGAGGACAGGAATTTCTCTGTTCCTCTCCTGGGGAGCCATCCCTCACAGCAGCCCTCTCTTGATTCGGGAAGGAGCCAGCTTACCCTCCTTTGCAGGCGACGGCAGCAGAATGTGGAAGGGCTCATGCAAGCACGAGGCCGAGCCTGCAATTTGTGCCTCAGTTCACTGCTTCCTGCCGATTTTGAAAGGCTGTTCAGGAACATACACTGGTATCTAAAGAGAGCTCTGGAGACAACCCAGATCACAAAGTTCCCCCACTCCATGTGTTTAACTTCCTCCCAATTAGAGGAATCTGGTCAAGTGAGGAATGCTCATCCATTCTGGTTCCACTTCTGTTCTTGCATCAGATCTTATGTATTTTGACATTTATAGCCATGCATTTGAACTGAGGCACTGATTAGATTCAATTGTTAAAATTACCTTCCTCCCCCTTCCTCTTTGTGTGCATGCTTTGGTTTGAATTATTAGCAATTTAAAAATCAATCTTGCAGTTAAATGTTTAATGATATAATTGCTTCTGTTGCCTAAATTTGTTTAGTTTGTGCTTTATTAGCATGTAATAACTGAAAGTATATTTTCCTCTGTCTGAGTTAATAACATCTCTGTGATGGCTCACGTGCCATTAGCCGACTGGCTGCAGTTCTGGGACAACTCGGAGAGAACTGGAAAAATTTTCTGAAGCTGTAACTAAGGAGTAGGTGGCTTCCTTTAGTTTATCTAATTGAATGAATTTGAATTCTTGGTTGGCCTCCAAGTTGTAAACATTTTTTTGTTCATTCAGAGTATTTTGAGGGCCTCTTAGTGTACATGTTGGGCAGGGAAGCTCTCCTGTCCCAGACTTGGACACGTGTGCCAGCTGGGTCCATGCCATGCAGCACACTGTGCTCTGCAGCCCTTGTCCCCAGATCTTCCCTGTGGAGAGGTCCTACAGGTCCCTGGCTGCTCACCTACACAGGTTCCTTTGCAAGGAAGCTTGGAGGCTGGGAGGAAGGCGGCTTAGCCTGTCTCCTGCTGACAAGGCAGCAAGGACTGTGCCCCAAGTGTCTTCAGACATCACCTGCAGTTCTGCTGTGCAAATCTCCACCTTGCCCTGAGATCCAGGCTCAGGTTTGGGATGTGGCTGCTCCTGCGCAGTCTGCCATCTACTCCCTGCTTTCCAAAGGATTATTACACTTGTGTAAAATGTCATCTTGATGTGATTATATTGCTTTTGGATTTGGAGCTAGCTTGTTTGGACAAGGCTTGGGTGTATCCCTAGTTCTGTGTTACGTATTGAGGATATGTCATGAAAGATGGGATTCAGTCCGTCTAATGAAGAGCCACCTACAAGTCCCCCTGTACTCAATATAACTACTCTAGAGCCTCCATGTAAACACTGGAAAGAAAGAGGTGCTTCCCAAGGACAATTCACCCCTTCCTAATATAGGTCTCTCCCCATTCTTTAAAGAGGGGACCCAGAAAGTGCTTAAACTAAATGCAAACCAAAAGCAGTTACAGTTAGGTAAGCATCTTGTCCAGCATGTCCTCAGGCTCTCCCTGATCATTTGCCATTTTAAAGTTACCACATCGTACTCTATTTTTCCTTCCCAGAGGGCACGAAGCTAGTGTTACCATTCGCAATGCCAGGCCCCATGACAGAGCAGAAAACGTAAAGCACAGAGGTAAAAAGGGTTACATGTTTGGGAACAAAGCTCCCTCTCCCACGTCTCTAGGGCCGGTGGCAACAACGTTTGGTGCACGTTCAGATTTCTGCAGCAGCGAGATTTCCACTGGTTTAAGCCAATGTACCGCACTATGCTCCTTCTGACACCTATCCAAGAGGTGCAGGCAGTGCTCAGCCCGCGGGCTGGCCATGCTGGACACAGGATTTCTCACGTTTGCAGGATTCCTCCCATGTTATTCACAGCCCTGACATCTGCCAGGTTTCTGGGTCCCTGGAAAAATATGTATGACCAAAGCAGTATGGACAAATGATCATGTCAGGTCATCCTGGAAGGCTCGCAGTACATGGCAGATTTATCTATCTTCTTTTGAGTGCTACTGTGCCGAATTTGAAATAGCAGGTTACAGTGTCCTACCGAACTTGTACTGCTCTGCAAGGAGGTGATAATGACTGCCAGCAAGTTTACCTCTGATCCAAGGTAATCACAGACAATATGAAATATATAATGCACATGCCAAACACTCATTTCAGGCCACAGCAGCAGAAGAAATTGATCCCATTCGTGTCACAAAAACACCACTGGAAGCAACAGAAGTACTGGCCTAAAGATGTAGGGGATGTCATACAGTAAAACTCACCCACGTCAGTTGAGTCTCACTGTGTTGTAAATCTGGAGGGTAACATTTGGGTTTTGCAGGTTATGAGGCAGCTAAAAGCTGTATTTCTGATCAGGACCTGGTAGTGAAGGAAGCACACGGTAGAGCCTGTTGGGTATAGTGCTCACTGGCAGGACAGACATGGGAATTTAGGGTGACAGCAGTGGTCTTGTCATCCTTTCTGTTCTTCTAGGGCAAAAAGGACAGGATGCACACTTCAATAAAAAAAACAAAATTGCACCAAGAATACGCATATGGCTTAGAATCAGTTTCTCTTTCTAATGAAACATGCCTGGAAATACCCAAATACTGGCTACTGGCTGGAGCGAGCAAGAATTTGAATTGGCTTGGGAAAGAACACTGAGAGTCTCAAAATTTACTACAGAATAATGGGCAAAGACTTAGGACAAACAATAAAATAGCAAGTTGGTGGAAGGTATCTAATCAAATGCCCATAACTGTTTATGAGGTAATGTCTGTATTAATAGTCTAAAGAAGGGGATTAAACAGCACATCAGCAAAAGGTATTACACCCTAAAGTCAATTTTGGGACACCAACAGGGCTGTTGAAATAGTCCAAAACAGTCCTGAGAAGATTAGAACATGGGTAGGAGATAATGAAGTAAGATTTCAGATTTAAGGAGGATGGTTGTCAGTACGAGTACGCAATACAAGATCAAAATGAAGGGGGGAGGGGAAGGGGGGGGGGGGGAGAGAGAGAGCACATTAATTTTTGAGTATCATGTGCAGAGGAAACACATCACCAAGCCCAAGAGAAGCATCTCACCCTGTCTGTGGGCTGCAGGAGCAACAACCCTTGGAGTACGCCTTCCAGCTTGAGGAGGTGTTACCAGAAGGGTAACAACGTGGTGATTCGTGACCAAGCAACAGGTAGAGCTGAAAGCAGGGCTGGATGCAGCTGCAGTTGTGATGGGGGGAAGGCTGCCTGGCCCCCATCACCTGAAACGGACTGCGACCAGAACTAATGCGGACAGGCTGTGGGATGCTTGGCAATCTCCCCTGAGCTCTCCCTATAAATCGCCCTCTTTAAGAAGGTGAGGAGGAGCAAAAGCAGTGTGAAATTAAGGAGTCTGGATATACAAAGGCTAGTCAAAGAGGGGAGCAAGGTGGCTGAATATGAGGAAATGCTTCACAATAATGAGTCATGGGGAATAGTCTCTCAAGAAAGGTTAAAGATGACCCATTGCTTGGGATATTTGTGGCTAGATCAGGGCAAAATGCAAATCCAATATACATTAAATAGTAATCTCCGACCCAGTGGGAAATAATCTCTGCACATCTTTAGCTTACGCACTGTATATTTGTGCAAGGATAGTCCTGGGCAGGTGGTTTCTGTAACCACTTGACACGGAAGGAGGAGACTGTCGTTACAGCCTGTCAGATTCCCAAGGCTGCCCAAGCACCACGCTGGTGGAGCCCCCTGAGGCAGACTTTCTTGCACCCCTTCCCTTCAGTACTCTCACTGCACCACACACAAAAAGCATGGCCTTAGAGGCATGAAACACAGCATGGACACTTGAGCCAGTGGAGTTGCTGGCCCCATCTGTGCGGATGGCCATGACCTAAGAAGGAGGAGACACCTACTTTGGCACGGGCTTGAGAGAGATTTACAGGCAGCAAAACAAGCTTGCAATCTGGGAGCCCTTTGTCCCACTCCAGGTTCTAGAGGGGAGGAAGAGGAAGGGGAGGAATCATTTTTCCCTGTTTCCCCAAAGCCTTTTTGTCCCCTTTTTGCCCTTGTCCCAGTCTGTCTTGTTTGCCCTTCCCAACTTCTTGTAACTTCTCCCCATCCTCAACTTGCCACCCTATCTCTAGTTTACATGGCCATCCATTTTACGATTTCTACCCATCTAGCAGAAGAAATGTCCAGATTTTTAACTGTCTGGCAGACTGCAGAAATGAGATTTGAACACATCTGACTCCACATAACAAAGGGTTAGTGTAAAGCATATATATCAAAGTGTAAAGCGTATATATCAGCCAGAGCATTGAAAATGCATTTGGTACTCTTTAGTTTGCTCTTTCCTGCTTATGAAAAAGATAATTTTTGTTTAAAAATGGTCTCACTTAAGGAATTATCCATGCCATTAGTCCCCAGAACAATAGAGATTAAAGTCTCTAGACCATCCCCTATCAAAATAACATACTTTTCTTTGAACATGTCATTAACACTGTTTTCCATCTGGCTGTTGGCAGCAATCTTGAATTTGCTCCGAATTGCTGAAAGTTCATCAATTATAGTACACAGAAGCCATTATCTCTTTTTTCCTTCAGCAAGGAGGTATTTGCTCAGGCAGAGAGAAGAGGTAGAGTTCAAGAGAAAAAAGAAAAAAAAAAAAAGAAAAAAGAAAAAAGAAGAATTTACTCATGTAAACTCTATGGCAATCATTAGGTTACAATCCAGAATTCTAAACTTCTGAGAAGTAAATCACAATTTCTGCATATAAGGAGATCCCAGCATTCAAATACAGTAGTGATTCTGGCATTATTACAGGTAACTGATGTATGCTGACAGAGGATGGAAATGACACACCAGATTTTAAGCCTGGCAGTTTGGAGGCTCGGTGAACGAGTGCTGGTGAGGAGGAGTACCACCCAGTTTCATGATAAACTCAGTTACTTTATTTTATGAGAACCCAGAGTAAACCATGGCTGTCGTTCAAACAAGATTTAGCAACTGTGATCCAGCTAGTATAATTAGTAAGAAGCATGGTGAAATTGAAACAGTGGTGGTATCCTGTCAGTACAAAAGCAGGGGAAGAGCTTTTAAACTTTTGCCAGAATAATGAATGAAGTACACAGTGAGGGGTAAGCAAAGGGGATGGGACTTACAGCTACTCAGCTTCGGGGACTGCTGATACCGATGCTTTTTCACATCTGTCACTGAGGGACATTTGTAACCCATGAGATGAGAGCCTGCATGCAGCAGTTATCCCAGAGCAGCTGTCAGGCAGCAAGTTTGCAGCCCAGATAACCCACAGTAGCTTGTTCAGCTCTGGGCGCTGGGGCTAAGGGCACCGTCTCACAGCTAGAGGCCACTGCAGGCAATATGTCCATGGGGTCATCACCACTTCATCATACCTGTGGGAGGCTTGGCTCATTAGCCAACAACTATCAGGAGCAGTTATTCCATATTTTCTGGAGGGGATGGGAGTATGTTATCAAATTGACTCCAGTGGTGACATACTGTGATACAGTAGTATTACATACTCCATATGGATCGCCTACTCAACTAGGCTGCAATGTGTCTGCCATTAGCTTACTTCACATGTGACTTTGGGCAAAGCTCTTTGTATCTTTGGCTCGAATTTCCATGCTCTCACCCTTAGCTGAGCTGCCCAAATATCATTTTATAAGCAATGAAAGAAGTGCTTTAGCAATGCAAAGAATCCACAAAGACTAGGCTCCCAGCTTAGTCAAGATCCTAAAAAGAGGTAGGAGGAGAAGCTTGGCTTTATCCTCCTTATCCTGGAGGATAATAGTAATTCTATCCTCCTTCCCTTCTTGTCCCCCTTGCCTATTCAGGCAGAGACTGCATTGTGCATACAAAACTCCCAGCATAACGAAGTCTTAGAACCTATTTAGAGACTCTACAATTCCAGGAAAAATAACAGATTATATCAGACCCAGAATATGCTCCTTCATGAATAATACCAGTAAAAAAACATCCTATTTAACCATAACACAACAGATTAGGTACATCCAGCAGCATCTCTACACTGCCACAATTTGAAATCCAGCATATTCTTTGGCCAGCAAAGGAGCTCTGGGATGAGGTTTTGTTATACTTCCAATGACAATATGGGATGCTGTGCCTGGAAATGTGTATGTGCCACCTAAATCATAGCCCAGGCACATAAGTGCTAAATTCAGGACTGATTTTCAGAAACAGCGATGGAATAATTCTTCTGAGAAACCAGGTTTTCCTTCATTGTAATATTAGGTACAGTCTTCAGATTTGGTAACTTCAATTTGATAGATTCAGAGGCAACAACCTCTAGTTACATTCACAGAACAGATGAGGTTGTATGGATACAGACCAGCTGAATTTGACTCAAAGTGTTTGATGCCCTTTCAGAATTTTTTATAAAAAATGTCCTCATTGATTAAGCTATCTGGGACATGAAGCGTCCCGGTTTTTCAACTTCTACAAGACAAAAGGCAGCTATGCAATCCACAAGCACCTCTGTTCTGCTGCTGCCATTCACCTGTCTCTTCAGTCATCCCAGATCTCAAAATCACCACCAAGGAACAGAAAATTCAGACCATCTAAATATACACAGACCAAATCTTCCACCGGCACAAATCAGCCTTGATTCAATGAAAACTATACCCACTTACCCCAGGTTAGGCTCTATTCCTGATAAATGAAGTAATTTCTTTACCTACAAGCCGTACCCTGGACTCTACCTCTTCCAGTGAGAGCCAAAGGAACAGCTGTAACTCATTTTTTCCTGAGAGCTGGTTCCACAAAAACCCCTCACAGTGATGGCACAAGCTAACTAAAGCCAAACAAGCATTTGATCTTTGCAAATGAGTCTGCTGAAAGCAGAATTTAACCTTTAAAAAAATAAAAATTTTTATTGAATGGTCAGTATACACAAAGCATACATTGTTAAAAACAAAACATGCAAAACTCAGGTAGTATTTGCACAGTGTTTCTGTGACTACTGTTGTAAGAACTAGAGTTTAATGAATAACAGGGGGGCTGGGGGGGTGGAATATCAAAAAATGTGTGTAAATGAGAGTTACTCCTGCCCATACAAAGAGAAAACCTAGCCACTGACTTGTTGAAACATCTCCAACCTTTCTTTTGAGTTTGATGAGATATAACTCTCATGCAGATGTTTTATTTAATACCAGTCTAAGCAGCTAGATCCTTACGTAGCTTCCAAATGATGAACTACCCGAAGCAAACTAGTTCAGACTGGTAAATAAAGGCTCAGCTTCCTGGTGAAAACAGTATTCAGTACTTTTATGCAACACCGCATTTGGAAAGACAGGAAAAATGGTGCATTTTCTAGAAGTGACCCTTAGCATACATAGACTAAGATCCACTTTTGCTGCATTTGAAAACTTCTGTTGGTGATAAAAGGACCTTGATTCCCTTCCTTAATATTATGCTGAACATCAAAAATTTTATAGCTCCCAATTAAAATGACAGCCCTTTTCAGTGGCATGGACAGGGTGAGAGGTGAGGACAGAGCTGGCTATAGAGTCCTGTCTACAAACTCCTCTCCAATCTGCAGACTCATTAGAGAAAACCTATTCTGGAAGAGTGAGGGAATATACAAACCTTGGTATAAACATGAGCATCTTATACCCAAGCCCTTTCAACTATCAAAAACTGCCCAAATGACTGTCCAATGTCTTCATTCTAATTAGGGATACTGGATAGCAAGAAATCATTTGTCTTGCTTTAATTCAAATAAACACTTATTTTCTTAACAGTTTGCCACTAATTGAAACTAATGGTACTATTTTAAGCCTTTAGCAGTAGCAAAACTTATTAAACTAGGGTGCTGATGCCACAAACCATTGGGGGCATACTCAACTTTATCAATGTGAGTAGTCTTATTTATTTCAGCCCCCTCACAGGCACTAAACATGTGTGAAACTGCTCGAAGACCAGGGTCAAAATTCCCCATATTTTGCTGAACTGGAACTAAAAGTCCGAACATATACATCCTTTTTCTTGTCCAAATCAAATGTTTCTTTCCTTTATGCTTGGGCAAAACACAAGGCTGTGACTCAAGTGAAACTACACGTTAGGGAGCAACAGGAACACAAGTTCACCGTATCAATTATGGATGCTTCATTCAAGCTGAAAAATATAAAGCTTAATCTCTAGCAGCTATGGAATGAAGCTGCCCAAACAAAATGAGGACATACACATTAAGACTTTCAAAACATTCCCAAAATTGGACAGAATCTGCCCGTGTGCTGGAATCTGGCTCTTACCATTTCTCATTCTGAAATGGAGCACAACAGCTGCAAGGTTTGTTACAGTTTCTCCTGGTAGCGGGAAAGGCAGATTTTAAAATAGCACAGATAAAAACTCACATAATGCAAATGAAATTACCCTTTCTGCAAAAAAGATGTCTCTGAATATTGATATTGCCATACTCATTTATCTTTCCCATTAATCTTCTGCACATGTTCAGGCAGAAAACTTAAATCTTAAAATCCGTCAAATCTTAGTAATTCAGACACTTCCTAAAAAGTGATCTTCAAAGCTACAGTTCTGAATGTGCATGAATGAGGCTGTGTCTGCTTATTCAAGAAAATAAAAGGAACAATACCATGTGACCTACCTGACGGAGTAGTTAATTAAACAAAACCGTATCAAGGATGACTGTAATGAATCCAATTTGTCCCTTCTGCCTCACCACAGCAATGAGAGATATAAAGATATAAAAGCCCATCACACCAAACGTCCCACGTCCCATGCGCTATACTTTCTCATGGCTTATTTTTAAGAATGTAGTTACATCCACTTTTAAAGTCTAAATGAACAGAGCATCCCTGGCAGCTTTCTGAAGAATGTGTTTAGACCAAAGCAGACCCTAATGACATAAACAGAAATGTGAAGGGTTTGATGTCTAGTTGGCTAGCTTTCCTATCCCAAACACAGCATTAAAGTTATTGCCTTCCTCGCACCCTTTTTCAATGTAACACCAACTTCCGCATGCTGTCCTGCTGAAAATAGGCTCCTACGAGTTCCCTTGAACACATCATTAGAGATGTTTATGCAGCTCTCTTTTACTCGCTGTAATAAGATGCATGCATAGCCAGCCTTGCCCTCTCAAACTCTAACTCCCGTGGTTAAAAAAACCTACTTCAGATACCAGTTTTGGCAGAAAGCATGAAACTGAGCTCTTCTTAATGTTATTTCTGGCACTGTGGACACTTAGACAGCATGAAGAGGTACTAAATCCCCTTCAATTTTTTGAAATCTTACTGGTTGAAATCCAGGTGACGAGACATGTTGAGACGAGACTGCTTATGGCAGGGGGGGATGTTTTTCTGCTCTTTCCATAAAAACAACAGAGGACCAGAAGACTGTGAAAGTGCTGGGTTTTGGAAAACTTGGAGAGAGGGAAGGGACAAGCTCTCACACTACTGCTAGTCATCCTAGTATCGAAAGACAATCCAAAAACGCTGTAGGGAGGTATATAGAGAGCTTCTTTCATTCACTGCCTTTTTACAGGAAAAGTGAGTTGTTTAAAGTAATATTTCATTTTTATTCAGTTAAAAATAAGTTGTAAAATGACGCTTTTCTATGAGAGCTGCTGACTGGTAGATAGCAGTCAACTGAGAAGAAACTCCATGAAAGAAGTTGTAGAAAATGTAACTTCAAGGAATGCCAGCCAGCCAGCCAGACAGAAAGGCAGTCAGAAAGAATAAAAGAAAACTTTTCACTTAACAGCCTGCTTAGCATGGCTGATCTATTTATTTGATTACAGCAATCTTATTACACCAGCAGTATTTTCAGATGGCAAAATCCATGTGAATGAGAAGCATGCAGTTTCTTCATATTGTTTGTATATAAGGATCAGATGATTTTTCCCAACTAAGACATTGCTATATGAGTGTCTTTTTAATTTGAAAAAGAGAATTACTGCTCTTCTCGAGAAGCAGTCAGGAAGCCTTTTCCAAACAAAATCTCCAGATGATGAAATAGTGAGGTAGAAATAGACTATCCCCCAAACCAGTCAGTTTGTGAGGCTCAGATGCTGTTATGTGCAATACCCCAAAATGTCTTGCTCTTAGCAACACACCATCAGCTATGCCTGCTAAGTCTAGCAGGTTCCTACTCTTCAGTGAATAGGGATAAGAAGAACACGGTAACAATAGTAATAGTAACAATAAGAGTAACAATACAGTAAAAAAAGTCCACCACCTTCTGAAATGTAGCAAAACAATGCTGTTTTTAAGTCAATAGCACAGTCCAACGTCTACATTCCTATGACTTACATAAAACTATGCACTGAATCTTTTCCAAGGGATGCTTGTTTGGCTTTGAATTTCTGCACTATGCTCGTTCTCCTTCTCCAGTTGAACTTAATGTTTGCCACTGGTTTTCATGAAGCAGAACTGGGGACATATTAATTCAGTATTTTTCAGTACTGTAGGTGTATTTTATCAAACATATCAAATATTAAAGGACGATCCGATCAAGGGGTTTTAATCCTAGAAAAAGTTATCCTCAAAATATCCACATACTTCAGAGAGTATCAGTACAGGTGTCAGCAACAAAGACTGCAGGACTGACTCAGACAATAGCATATAAATATCGAGGAATAAAAGAGCCAGCGTTGTGCAGTAGCACAATTTATAAACAGGCAAGAAAACCTGCAGTATGTATACATGCGCTTTAATTTTATGACTCTCAAAACATCTGAGGACTCACAATAAACAGGAAACTAACCTTGATGTGAGCTGCTGGATCTGGGACAGTCTGAATCATGTCCTTTAACAGGTCAACGTGTTTACCAGGAGCTCAGATCCCAAGGCAGCTGCATAACCAAAGAAACAAAAGTCATATGATTATATTTTAAAAGTTTATTTTCAATAGAAATCTCTTATCTTTTTATAGACTGATAAGCATCTTTCCTTCCCCAGACCTGCTCAAGAACCAGTACAGTTGAAGCTCTAAGACATTTCTGTTTCCATACAGTGCGTTGAGGATATATTTCATACAGGAGAAAACAGTGGGCCCTGAAATTCTCATGGAAAATTGGTCTTTATCTGTAATGGACCATTATCCCAAAATAAGAACTCTGGGATGTGCTCTTCCCTGCACAGCCCCATTATTCACCCGAGATACCAGGAATTTCCCCAATCCCTTCTTCCCAATTTATAAACATACTGCAGGATTGGAACAGATCTGGAGCTGATATAAGTTAAGTATCATTTCACTGAAGTTGTACCCATTTACAATGGCTGCAAATGTGGTCCAGCCACTCAATTAACAGCACTTCAGAGCATGGATCTTCTGGGATCCCTTATCCATGTCTGGTAATAAAGTGCAGAGGGATTGGGGCAGGCAGGATGCATTTGTCTGCATATACAGGGGGTGGGGGACCATTAAAACAATTTAAAATAATAATATATAATGTAAATAATGTAGAGTTTTGCTCAGCAACTAGAACATCAAATAACTGCTAATAAATTCTGCTCGATGTCAGGAAACTAGAAAACATGGAAAAATGTAGGAACTTGAACATCATTTAAACTAATCTGGCTTTTTCTCCGTTCTCCCTAAAAGCCTAGAAATTCCCATTTCTCACGCAAGAGGTTTCCTTTTGCCCATGACCTTGAACTTCTTTCATCTTTTAAAGCAGCAAGGCACTACCAGAAAAAAAAAAAAAAATCTTTTTCCTCAGCATTCGCTTTTTTTATTTCATTATCTGTTCTCACAGCTACACTAACTTGCAAATCAAATCACAGATAGCTTTTACCTATTTACACGGGCGAAATGTTGATAGACCAACTAACACTGAGTTGCAGCTCACCCCAGAAGCAGTCCTCATGATGTAAGGGAACCATTTATAAACTGTGGCACTACACCGTGCAATTAAAGGTATCACCATTTAGATCTCGGTGCATTTCCCCCTTACCACTTAAAGGAGCTAGCTTCGTCCCTCTTCAAATCCATGAAAACGATGTACTTAATCCGATGGCCTATTAGAGAAACCTCAAAACAAGCCAAATTCCCATTTTGTACACTTTCGTCAGCTATCTGTGGATGATCACATGGGACACCGATGTCATGGGTTTAAACGAAGATTTTTCTTTCCACAGAACTTAAATATCTTCAAAAGCAATAGACACTTGTTTTGGTAAAAGCAAACTTTCAACAGCGATGTCGTTCAGATTTAAGTCATATAGAAACACTAACAGCACTGACATGCCTTTCAGTTCCCTTCCTCCCTTCCCTAGTAAATCCACGCCTGCCACATTATTCACTGGATTTATGGGATTCATATTTTAAGCTTTCGAAACATCATACACAGGATCTGGAAACTACTAAATTTCATTTAAACTGAACAGAAAAATATTTTGAACCCAGTGTTAGATCATGTTTTCACAGTTTGCATACTTTCCTCACTGTGTTGCCATAACGGTACCTCACCCCCAGCAAAGAAGCCTACCCAGGAAAGAGGGGACTTGTGCTGCATCAGTGTTTATTTTTGTCTCTCTAACATCTTTGCTCAGCGTGCAAGTATGCACTGCGCCTCTCCTCCCTACCCACGTATTTTACTTGCTTATCCCAGGTTTCAGAAGAGAGGTGAGTTTAGATACAATTTAGGAAGCAACATCCAACAACGTCTAGACAAAGAGAAGGGGCTCCGAAGCTCCTTACAGAGCTCAGTACCTGTGCCCCTCTTTGTCCCCCAGAAATGCTGCTTGTCCCCTGCCCTGGAGCCTGTCCTGTGCCCAGGACCAACTGAGTGCTACCTCGTATTGTGGTGGAGAGGGAGCATGCAGGACCCCAGCTCACCCAGCCTGCTACAGCTCAGAAAGCCACTGAGCTGGAAACGCCTGACAGCAGTACAGGGATTGCAGGGATTTCTGCTCTCCTGAGCTCTCGCCGCCTGGGTGGTTCGCCTGACAAAAGCAGGATTTTGCGCTTAGGAAGCACGTGCTGAGCTCAGAGGTGTGGACGCCATTCCAGAAATGCCCCATGTTGCTCTGTGGTGGGAAACAGACTTTTCTTTCAGAGCTCACAGTTGCTTGAAGCTATTGGGGTCTAGGAGAAGTTGTTTGAACTATGCCAGGCCCATTCATATCACATCTTTTCCCCAAGAAGACGGATTCTTTACAGAAGAGAAGATGACGGAGAACATTTGCAAACCAGTCGCCAACTCTACACCACATGGTATGGGAATCAAAGACAAGCAAATGTTAGCCAATATGAGTTGGAAAGATGCATATGCAACTGTTCTGGCCATTTGACTTTTTCCCTATACTGCTGCATAGCGGTGATCGTGAAAGGGAGAATTCTGCTTTAAAGTCAGCCTTTGGCAGTGTATTCTTCTTTCTCACCTGGATATTCATTTAGACCTACTCTAAAGTGGGATATGTCCTAGCTTGCAAAAGGCATGACTTTTGTCTTTTTACTTCTGGGAATCGTTGTTAAAAAAGCTGTGACCATTTTCCTTGCTTTTTCCAAACAGAAATATAATTTTAATTATTTCAGCTCCACCTTTACTGGCTGGAATTGGAAGCTTCCAGACATCTGGTACTAACTTGATGAACCAGATGGTATTTATTTCCAGAACCTCCTCCACCCCCACCCCAAATTTCATGCTGGTCATGTTTGTGCCTGACAGTCTGTCACAGGGTCTGCACGTGGCTGTAGATTTTGCCCTGCGTCCCCTGGCTAGCATGATTCTAATGTAAGATCCATAAAATGACACTAAAGCCTCGTTTAGGGAGACATCTCTTTTCAGGAAACTGAAACACGAAAATCATAACAGAAACTGAAAGTTAAGCGCTTGCTTAAGTGCCTTCCTGATTTAGGGTTTAACCCTAGAAGGATATATCGGTCAAGCCTAGCTTTCATTAATCCTGCTTTAGAGGTACAGGTCCCCGTGGCACCCCACCCCGCAGGGCGTCGGAGAGCAGGGAGACGGCAGCAGTCCTGGCAGCACCCAAGGGATGGACCCTGCAGCCTCGGCTGGCACGTGGCCAGACGCAAGTCCATCACACAATCAAAATGAAAAAAGGCCCCTGTCCCGTAACGGGAAGCCTTTCCGCCACGTGAAATGAATAATCGTTCATCGGGTCACTGTAACAGGCGGGACTGTGAGTGCCTGGTCACCCAGCCAGAGCTAGAGAGCTGCCGCGGGGCCGCGGCGCAGCATGGACGGGGAAGCAATGGCTTCTCGGTGGAGTTGGAGAGCACGTGCACTCCCACCCCACAACCAATGCGCCCCACCAAATGACAAAAAGCTGTATTTTAGTTGTATGTGGGGGACAGAGTATGTGCTGAGCATGCTCCAGGGGCCCTGGGAGAGAAGGCACCAGAGGACAGGCAGGAGACTGCTGGGACAATAGACCAGGCTCACATGCCCTGCCCACGTCCCCAAGAAAAGAGGGTAACTGGCAGGCTGTGGGCAGCATTAAATACTCACAACAGGATCTGGCTTTTGGTACTGGCTTCCATCGCCCCGATGCATCCAAACCATTGTAGAACAACAGCAATAGTGAAAACTAGCAATATCGCTCATGGGATGGGAGACACAAATTCCCCTCTGATGTTCAGGACAGATTAAAATATCAAGATAAAACCATGTTGTTGTTTGAAACCAGCCAGACCTGGGTATGCCTGTGCTACCCGCCACAGGAGAAGACAGATAAGCTATGGAGTCTGTTGTCTTTCTGTGCACGTGTGCACGCAACCCGCGCTTTTGGAGTTATGTAAATACATCAAAGGGTCGCAGAATTACGTACAGCTCTGGAGTTCACCAGATGTGATTACATTGTTTTTCCTTTTTATAGTTGTATCAAAAGGATTAGACTTTTTAATGTACACATATACTGCCAAATTACTGCAAGGCTGAACGTCCCCTCTATATGGGGGATCGCACCTTTTGAATACGCAACCCTTCTCTCATACATTTTCATACTCATGTTGCCTTGCAGACAGGAACATAGGTCCATTTTCCATAATTTGGCATGCTATGCTCACCTAAAAAAACCAGCAGGTTCCTCCTGATGTGTCTGACACCCCGCAGTAAAGCGCTGTGAGAGAGCGTGATGGGGCAGTCAGCAAAACTGGCAGAAGACGACTCTGGGCCAAACTCCCGGCAAAGCAACGCCCACGCAGAGCAGAGCTTGGCTGCAGCAAATAAAGAAACACGCTCTGCGCTGCTGTTCTGCTGGGGATGAATGTGGCCCCAAGTACTTATCTGCAAAGGGAATAATATTCAAAATACAGCCATAGCGCATATCCAATACCAGATAATGAAGGGCTGCTTAATCAATGACAAACGAGATGCCAGAACTGCTGGGCCAGAATCCTGGTGCAGTGAAAGCAAGGACGATATTAAAACAGTTACCCAAGCACAGGCTGCACGGGAGAGAGCAGCGCCAAAGCTCTGCCTGGAGAACAGTGGCTCTCTCCAAAGAGCCCCGTATTGCTGCTGCTGAGATGGTAAGAGCCTGCATTTTACAAATATGTGAATGTCAGACAGCGTGAAATGCTATGAATGGCACACAGCACTGGAGATTTGCGCGCGCGCGCACACACACGCACACACTCTCCAGTATGATGAATAATACAGAGTGGCATTGCACCGAATTTCTACCAGCATAACTTCGGAACGTTTACCATTACTCACAGGAGGTGAATCCCTGAACAGTTATGCAGACTATCCCAAGTGAGTGCCAGCAGGACTTTCAGACCACCTCACACTGTCATGCAACTGTACTTGTCACATACTTTATAAGAACTGATGTTTTTCAGCTGTTGGAGAACTTTTGAGTTGTGCAGCTCTACCCATTTCTGGATTGTTTTTTCAGGAAATCTTTTTCTGTGCATCTGGGCCCTACCAGCACTGGTGAGATAGTGCATAAAAAGGAGAAAGGCTGGGATATTCAAAAGGCAGAAGGACTATATACCTGCTCTTGATGGTGTGTAGAAACAGCGTAAGCTCCTGCTGCTGTAACTTAACACTGCCCTTCTTTGGTAGGTGAATGCCCTACATATGGTTTTCAGCCTTTCTGTGATTTGTGGACACCTAAAATCGTTCCAGTTACGGTGGGAGCCCCTGTATAGCAAATGTAAGCCAAATCTAGCCTTGCTGCAGTTTAGAAGTACAGATCTGAGGAGGTGCAAGGACTACAAACTGAAAACCAGTGTGCAGTCACTCCCCTAGTGCTGCTGCTGCTTTATTTGTATCATAGGGCTTTCTTGATATTAAGTTATTAAATTACTAAGGTCTTTAAATTAAGTTCTTTAACAGGACTAAGAAGAGAAGAAGTGAAACCCTCATCCACTGAAATAAACTGGACTTTTGCCACTCACTGTCTGAGGTGGGCCAGAAATTCACCCGCTCCATCTTGGTTGATATGTGCAAAACTGAGGAGCAGGCAATGGCTACAAGCATGCAATTTGGGAAACTGCTGAACTTAGAAACAAAACAATAAGTTTCTCACACAGCACGGTACCGCAAGCTTATGCCCCCCCAATAGTTCCCGGTTTAGAAGAAGGTACTCTAGAGCCAGGCGAGCAGCCGGAGTCAGCTCCTGCTCGTTCCTGAGGTTTGCTGAGAACCCGAGGGGAGCTCTCCCCGGGGCTGAGGCAGACCATGGCCCACTCTGCAGCACAGACCTCTATTTCTGGGGGGAAACAGCTCAAAGAGCAAAACCCAGCAGCATCTAGTGAAGAAAGGCCCAACACTGAAGTCACAGGAATGTTTACAAATCAGCATTTGTAAACCAGGGCTCCGATGAGCAGACTGTGAAATACAACTCTTCCAATCCAGGACCAATATTGACACTAAGCTATTACGTAGCAGGGCGGCATGGCATGGGCTTAAAGCTTTTATGTTTAGCTTGTGGTTGGGTATAACCACTTCAGGTTTGGGTGGGGTTTTTCCCCCCACACACACTTCTTTTGTTGTAATCTCTCTGCATTTTAACAGCCTCAACAATAAAACCCTGAGGAAAGATCCTGCTACACTCAAGAAATGCTACTGCCAAGGCAATTCATCTGCAGCCAGGGCATATTTGCTGTTAGGGTAAGACTTCATGATTGCAGGTGGACACCATGAATAAAACAACAGCAAAGGACAAGAAAACCAAAACAGGAAAAGATGTGTCAATCAACGTTTCAACAACTTTCCATTCTCAATAAAAAATTTTGGTACTCATCCTGCCTTTGCAGGACAGAACACAATGGATGTGTTGTGCACCATCCGATGCACTTAACTGCAGGAGTGAAGTGATGCTAAGTGGCACTGGTTGGTAGAGTAGTAAGTTAGGATTAATAGATCTGGGCTAGGAGAGGTTCCTAACCTGTGAACCTGGTACACTTCTCTTCTGTACTTATGAGCACATAAAATAAATGTTAAGTTCTTTGGGAGCAATTTAAACAGAAGAATAACTCATTGATAATTTTCCAATTACATCTCTTTGATAGTTTTCTTTTAATAATATGGCATTATTTGTTTAAAAGAATCAGTGGGAAAAACAAATGCTGAGCAGGGCTGGTTGCTTGATGGATTTCAATTCTGGTTGCTAAACACTGAAAGATTTTTCACTTTCAAGAAACACTGGAAGATGTTAATAATAATAAAAAAAAAAAGCTAAATCTCTTTCTTTTTTTTTTTTTATTTTCTTTTTTTTTCTGGAAATAAAGAAAACTTACCCACACAGCCCTCCTCCTGAAAAGCCTCCTGAGGGTTTAGTTTTATGACTGGCTCACACTGGTAAGTTCTCTCCCTCACATGACATTAACCCTATTTCTGTCAATCAGATTGGAGTGCTGGTTTGACAGACCCTTTCTGATGGGACTCCCCTTCAGCAGCACCAGTTCCCGGATGCAGCAAGTCGTGGTGCCCCGGAGCAAGGCACAGCAGGAGGGAGCGCATACCGGCTCGGGATGGTGGGAGGTATGACCTGCCCCTGTTGGCAGTGGACGTGGGCTTGGTGTGGCTTCAGTTGACTGTGAAACCACAACTTGAATATTACCATAAGCAAGTCAGTAACTGAAGAATAAGCTATGTGTCACCACCTGTTTGTGAAGGCACAGATGGCCAGAGATTACAGTTAGCTCTGTACTAATAGCAATACTCCAGGTCCCTAACGTCCGTGGGGGCAAATGGATGCATCAATCTGAAAACGTGTCTGTCCTGTCTATGTCTGTCTCTCCTGGAGTTCACTGAAAGCGAAGATGGAAGACAGATTTTCTTCTGGGATACAAAGCTGATCTGCGTACATTCCCAAGGAGTTAGAACATGAATCGGTAGTACGAGGAGTTAAATATCTCCTAATGCATGAAGAGTGCTCCCCTTTTTGGAGGGGTCAATCCACCTACAGGGAAAAGGAGGCAAATGTTCCCCCTCTCCTTCCCTTTGAATGTGGAGCTGGCGGAGAAGGCACATTTCTATGCTACCACCCAAATGTATCTGTGCAGCTACTGCTTATCTCACGTTCCAGCTCATGATCTCGGGGGAGGATACAGCCCTAAATTAGCTCATTTACAGTAGGAACTTTAGACTACAGCCAAAAATATTTGTTTTTATTAGTACTCCCTATATAGTACGCCTCTGACCAATAACTTGTTTTATTTATTTTTTTGACGAATTACCATGTTCTTATTCAAAGCCATAATAAGGATTATATATCAATGTGGAATGCAGAGCAGCTATTCCTGAAACTCCCAACTGCATATAAAAGAGTTTGGAATTCCCCAAACACTATCTCTTCAGTCCAGGCCACTTACAAATGTGGTTAACATGAATGAAGTAATATCTTCGGAAAGGAAGGAGACTTTTGAGTCACGTCTGACACATTTAACTACATCAGCCACTTTCCATAGCTCAAGGTTCTCACTGTCTATCTTAATACCACGCACGGGTGTTTGATAATGATTACTCCCTGATGCTTATCCTGTTACAGGATACTTACACACATGCACGGGATACCAAGGGGAGAGTAATGAATGAATTCAAGACTTTGTGCTCTCCAAGTGGAAAACCACAGAGGTCACCAGAAAAGTTCCCGTATAAAGACAAATTCCTACTTGGTGCACTTTGCTGCCTTTCCGTTCCATGCTAGAGCTGCCCTGTCGGATTTCTGTGTTTTAACTATTCAAACTCAACTCCACGCTTAGCTGAAGGTGTCTGCCCATCAGCTCCACAAGAGCAAGACACGCAGCCACGAAGTAACCACCACGTAATTTCTGTCTGCAGATTATAATTATGGACCTTAGTGCTCTACAGAAATATGACTTTCCAAAAAAAACAGAGTATTGTACAAAAGCAGGATGACATCAGGAGAGATATATAGTGACAAATAGCAGTATCTAATTTGCATTCATTCCACTGTTAAAGCCCAAGCCTGTTTCAAACATTTTAACTGATGCTCCACTTAAAATTACATCTGTGGAAAGATACACTCACTGTTATCAAAAGAATTAATAAGAAATTATTTTGAGGCTGAATTCACAAGCTAAACAAAACTAGTATCTTTTGTTGAAAGGTAAAAGCAAATGAGTGTGTTTTCGAAAGTGCAACAAGATCCAATTCCATAATAACAAATTACATATCAACCTCCTGTGGTGTGTGTTATCAGCTCCTTCAAGCCTTCCTTGGCTAGTGCCTCTTGGACTTTAAGGCCATTTGTTTGAGAAAGATTTCTGGATTAGCTGATGCTGGCATTCTGCACTCAGTTCTGGTACCTGAATTTTCCAGGTCAGAGGTAGCTGTGTGGAGCTGAAGGACAGATGATGTACAGGAGATTAGACTAGATGCTCTAGCTGCCCTCTAGCTGTCAGATATCTGTGCCTCTATTTTTAATTTTGTTCACAAGAGAACTGTTTCTAATAAGCCCATGGAAAGTGCCACGCAAAAATCAATGTTTTGCACGACACACAGAATTCGGGTGATACATTTATATTTTCAACCATATTTAAGCATCTAAGTACAAACTGATGGAATATACATAATAAGCAGCAAAGAGTAGTATTTTTAAAAAGTCATAAATAATTGTGTGAACACTTCATAGGCTTTTCAAGGATAACTACTTGATTAAATTTGCATAATCAGAAATTACATACACCATGCACTTCCAATAATTATCAAGTACACTAGACTAGTACATTATTTACTGCAGACTATCCACACAGCTCTGCCAAACCTAGAAAAGCCCTGAATTGTTACAGTTTAAAGACAATAGCTAAAATCTGAGAATCTACAATTAGATTTATGGGAGAACTAAAGTGTAATGTCACTTAGCTTAGAAAGACATGAGCAAGAAATGAAAAATAGTTAACATTTTTCTCTGCTTTCAATAAATTTCCTCATTTATTGTATTCAAGAAATGTATATGCTGTTCAGGAACAGAATGTACTGGCACCGGATCTGTTGCATGCAAGCACTCACTTTGGGGATGCAACAAATGTTTCAGTAATCTGCAGTGGAAAGTTGTCCTCCTGTTTCTCCCCCTAGGTTTCTGGGGGATGCTTCTTGTTCTAATGAGGAAAATCACTGTTTTAATGAGCAATATAATTTTATTGTTTCTTTCCTGTGTGTATGGACTCACTCTTGTTGGTCCAGGGTGATGCAAACAGGAGAGGCAGCTATGTGTCCTGGGGAACTCACCCATGAGACAGCTCCATTGAATGTCTTCTTTTGAAGCTGTCTCAGAGCATCAGTGGGAAGAAACAGCTGCAGTTGCCCAGCCTCTACCTGTACACCCCACCCATGACCTACCAATGCATTTCTTCTGCTGTGGCACCTCATGGCGGGGCTCCCTGTTCCGAATTCGCTCAGTTGCCCCCATCCGTGGGTGGGAGCAGTAGATGCACCCCCCTGACAGGTCACCCTGGGGGGTGCTGGGCCTGGAGGGAGAGTGAAGATTGTATCAAACCCTAAGCTGGGCTCACCAAGAACTTTTCTGAAGCAAGTTAAATCAAGAGCAGACTGTGTGAATGTAAACTACATCCCATAGCCACTCACTAAGTATACTGACAATCCCTATGTCAGAGAAAATGCCTACAGAGATTTGGGTACATCCAAGCAATTAGGTTTGTGGAGCTAAGGTGTTCCAGGGAGTGTAAAAAATGGTCCTTTATGTGGAAACTTTCCAGAAGGGGGTCTGACCTAGCTGTGGACACTCACTGAAAGTGAAACAACACTTGACTGAATAGTCAGCTGAGGTGTCTGAAGCACGTTTCTCCAGCACAGCTTTCTTTTCAAAGACATTCATGGTGCCTGCTTCCCTTCTACAGCCATGTATGGACATCCCCTGCATCAGCAAAAGAGGGGGGGGTCATCTTATGGGATGTCAGCAGCAGAAGGAATGGATAAGTCCTCAGTGAAGGGATAAGCAAAACACGATACAGAGGGTGATGGAGAAGCGTGGATGACCCTTCACAATCCCCTGTGGGATTTCTGTTGTTTTGAAACTCCACCCTGAGGATGGCAAAGGAGCTTTATGGGGAACAACATTAACCCAACCAACATGACCGGCAACACCATTTTTTTCTTAAAGTATTCTTAAGACAAAGTGTAAATACTTGAGGTGATCCTTCTTCAGCATATTAGTAAATTAAGCCAGCTTCCAGTGGAAATGATCATTTGACTACAGAAAAAAACTAAGCAGAGTCTTTGAAGTTCTTAAGACCAATTTTCCTTTCTGTTACTAAATGCTTTTTACTCCTCTTGTACGTCCTTGGGATAAAATCCTTTATTTCTATGGGTTTAATTTCTCCTTTTACTTGTGGCACTTCCATTTCAGATGTTGGAAAGTAAAAAAAAGAAAAAAAAAATCGGAACAGCTGTATAAACACGAGGTATTTAAGAAATAAAGTGACTTCCATTCAGTGTTGACTTGCACTGCAAAAAGTGCTTCGAAAGTACATATCAGAAAGACTAACACTTCCATTACAACTTAAATCTCGCTTTATCAATAAAAAATGTTAATGCATTATAAAAATAGAAATATGACATATTCCTAGTAAGAAAGTACCTTAGAAGGATACAAGTCATCTTCAATAATGCTTTGATTTGTGACCTTCACAGCTTTGTTTTCATTTTTATTTCAAATGCATTTGAAGAATGTCTACAAATAGCTAATACTGACTGAATGTATAATTTTAGGCTTATTTTTTCAGCATCTGGATTTTGCTGTATTTTACTAGATGAAACACGGACCTGTCAATTGTGAAACTCTAAAGTTAAGTGTTTAGAAAAATAATATTTTGCGGATCTAAATGTATTTCCTAATAGTGAGTGTAAAGCTGTAACATAAAATTTACAGCACATTATTGAACCTGTGCTAAGCAAAGATGCAAGTTTGACTTAGAAACATGAAGAAACAAGTTTCACACAGAAAAGACACTCGTTAAGCTCAACAGAAAACTCCTAGTATGTTTATTTCTTTATATTGCAAGGGAAATGTTTGTATTCGACCTCATACACTATTTAAAAACAAAGCGAAGAGGAATACATTTAGCTCACTGAGCCTGATTTCATGGCAGGGAAAAAAGTGCAGCAAAAGCGGGCTTTTGCATGTGGATAGATGAAAAAGAAGTATTAACAGTTACAATGCATTGTACTTAGAGCTGAAGAAGAAAAAAAATTACAGGGTTAAGGCAGGTTTTGCTCATCCCGTGTGCTTTTCCAGCAGAACTTTGGAAGGCTCCAGTGTGGCAAAGAGTTACAGATGCAACCACCTCTGCACTTTGGAAGTAGTTCCCCCAAAGCAAATGGGAGTAGTTTTAATGTATAAAGACATGAATAGGCCTTTGCAAGGATAAGGCTGCAGTTAACTTCTTGCTTAGCTTGAATTCAAAATGAGGACCTAATGGAACAAATACAGCTTATGGTCCAGACTTTCCGTAGATGTATAGGAAGTTTGGGAATGGGATACAGGAGGGTTTTCTTAAGCAGTGGGGCCCTTTATATTTAGTTATTCTGTAATTAGTTGTTTTTATTGACATACGGCATACAGATGGGCTTATACATTGCTATAGAAATATGGCCAAAGTTTATTATCTTACTACATTTATTGCTGTGCCTTCCATCACGATGGTTCACAAAAGCACATAACTAGCACAGGACCCAATCCTATTTACATTAAAGTAAACGGCAAAACTATCACAGATTTCAGCCATGCAGGATCAGACTCCAACTGCTCTATGGGCATACACATGTGTTTCACCCACTTCTGAAGGGGTTTGTGCCTGGAAGGAAGAGTCAACTCTTCTAACGGAGAGTGCTGTTGCAGAAAATAGTTAATTCCCAGAACTGGCAGAAATACATGGCAATTGTAGGGATAGGAACAATTCATAGAATCATAGAATCATTTAGGTTGGAAAAGACCTTTAAGACCATCCAGTCCAAACATTAACCTAACACTACCAAGTCCACCACTAAACCAGTTAAGGGTAGAGTAGTAATTTCATGTTTCCTGGCTTGGTGGCTGGAATATTTTTTAATGAAAGTAAAAACTAGGAATCATTAAGGTTGGAAGGGATCTCTAAGATCATCAGTCCAACCATCAACCCAACACCACCATGCCCACTAAACCCTGTCTCAGTGCCACATCTACCCATTTTTTGAACACTTCCAGGGATGGTGATTCCACCACCTCTCTGGGCAGCCTGTTCCAATGCTTGACTACCCTTTCCGTGAAGAAATTTTTTCTAATATCCAATCTAAACCTCCCCTGATGCAGCTTGAGCCCATTTCCTCTCGTCCTATCACTAACTACATGGGAGAAGAGACCAACACCCACCTCACTACAACCTCCTTTCAGGTAGTTGTAGAGAGCGATAAGGTCTCCCCTCAGCCTCCTCTTCTCTAAGCTAAACAGTCCCAGTTCCCTCAGCCGCTCCTCATAAGGCCTGTGCTCCAGACCCTTCACCAGCCTTGTTGCCCTTCTCTGGACATGCTCCAGCACCTCAATGTCTTTCTTGTATTGAGGGGCCCAAAACTGGACACAGTATTCAAGGTGTGGCCTCACCAGTGCTTGCCTCTTTAGCAAGGGAAGCCCAAATAACGCCTTGTCCCTATGAAACTGATACGTTCTGGATGGTATCTGAGGGCTGGTGCCTTTGGATGGGAATTTTCTCACAGGAATTTAACACACATTGCCTGCACCCCAGGCTGGCTGTCCACATAGGATACCTTGTCACAACAGACCTAACCTGAAATTGTTTAGCTCTCAAGAAAATGTTCTTCCAATATTTTTATAATCAAAATTTTTCTTTTGTTCTCTCCCTCTGAAGCAACAGATCCCATCTCAAATTCTCCTGCTAAAAAATTATGAGATGTAGAGACTAACAATTTTGAGATTTTATGGTGGTTCACAATCTGATTGTAGAGTTCAAGTTCAGAATAAATTTTTATTTACCTGTACACATTTGTTTGGATTTCATCCACTCCCCCCTAAAGATGGAACCTTAAGCAAGACCCATCAGTATGTTTTAATGCAACATATAATTCCCCTTCTTTTTTCATCCGCCCTCACCACCATACTGCACATTTCCCCAGCTCCCACTACCCCTAGGAACTGCTCACATTCTTTTGCAGTGTTTATGTCTAGAATCTTCATTTCCAGGCCTCATTCCCATTCCTATGCTCAGCGAGCACTGACAAATGTTTTATCCAAAAATTATTCAACCTTTCCTAACAGTTTTTCTTCCAAAACCCTGCTGATTCTTCGGTGCTGATTCTGGCCAATTTCAACAACCAATCAACAGTACTGACGGCAATTTAAATGTATGGCTTTTGTGTCAGCTGCAGAGATGCTGTCAATGGAGGTGGCATGGAGGGACTCCAAACACAACGCTGCCCTGGGGTCTCCCATATGGTAAGCTCCAGGCCCAGCATGGAGATCTAGAAAGGAGACCCAGTCTAGATGGTAGAGATCTATCAAAACAACTGTGGTGTTGAACTGTGAGCCTTTAAACTGCTTTCTGTTTGACATGAATGAACTTACAATGTAGGCCAACTTTTTCCTCTACTTGTATCTTCTTCATTTGCCCCTCAAGAAACCCTTTCTGCTCCGTACTAATGGAAACTCCCCACAAGATATCACAAATGCACAAGATATCAACAGCACCAAGTCTATCTCCACCTGCTACAGCACACAAAGATATCCTACCTCATGCTAGGAGAAGATGCTGTACGCATTTAGCCACGTCTCCTGACTCTACCACATGCTCCCTGCAGCACCTCCGTGTTCACATGGTAGAACACACGTGAGCTCTGGGGCAGGAGAACCACAAAACAACTGCAGCTGGATGGGACTTGTGGAGTCATTTGGCCTGACAGCTGCCCAAAGCAGGACCTATTACAGCAGGTTGCTCAGGACCTTGCCCGGTCAAGCTCTGAGTATCTCCCAGGCCAGAATTACACTACTGTTCTGGCCACCTCCTCCATTGTGTCGCCACCCTTACAGCAATTTTTTTTCCTTACTTCTAGTCACAATTTCCACAGTTGCAACTTGCAACTGTATTCCCTTGGACTTTTGCTGCACACCTCTGGGAGGAGTGTAGCTCTGCCTTGCTCTACTCTTTCCCATTAGGCATCTGAAGACTGCAATAACATTTTTTTGGCTAGTCTGCAAACTTGGACCTTTTTTATTCATGCTTTTGATCTCTTGCTCAATGCTACATTGGCTTCCTACAATAATTAGGTACTAACGTAATTCAGTTCAGCTAAAAAAGAGAGTTTTAGTGTCCATCTCCGTGGGTGCGTCTGTAGCTGTGTGTAGTTTTACAAGTGAAGGCATTATTTCAAGAGCATATGAACCCTTAAAATGGTGGATCAGGATATGCTTCATTTATGAAGGCCAAATAGGCATTGTAGGTATCTCATACTGACTACCTGTTAAAACACCTTTTTGCCATCCACCAGTGAAGTAAAAAGAATAGGCATGTGGCTGTTGGTGGCCTCATCAGTTCTCCAAGCCACTGGTTTGCCATGTCACAACTAACAGTATCATAGCTTTAGTAAGGATTCAAAGCCCTGGTGTGGTTCTAAAAGTTCATTTTGTGTTCTCTAAAGTTATTAACCATTAGAAAAAGTCATATATGTCAGTATTAAAGATCTTTTTAGACATGTTAGCATGTAGATTAAGATTTATGTTTTCTGTAACATCAGTCTTGCATTTCCTTAAACAAATGTACTCCTAAAAGGGAAAAAAAAGCAAGCTGCAAGTTCAAAGAATTTAACTGAGTGATGCAAAATATTTCCTTTAAACGTAGATCCAATTTCTTCCACTTTTTTATGTGCCAGGTGTGTATAAATGTCAAATACTAGATCTATAACAGCAATGATTCTGCTTTTTCAGTAGAATTAAAAAAGTAAATCACTATCCTTTCCACCCCAAGCTCTGACTCATCTTTGTGCAACCTGCTAATGAAATATAGTTGGGATTAAAAAGAAACACATCAGTAGTGTCACTTCCACTGTCTTTGATGCTTGCAGTTGTCTTATGCCATGATTTTAAACACAGCAACTTGGAAGTTTACTTCTAGAGCGTTTGCAGGACTGGTTGTATATTATCCGTGTGCTTCATGTTCGAGCAGCTCATACTTCGCAGAGGAACCCCTTGAGCAGCTAATTGACTCAGTCTTGGATAGGAACTACAAAGATCGAAGGCCCAGATCCTGCTCAGCTCCCACTCGTATCAGTGGGCTTCAGATCTGACCCACACTAATAAGCAAATGAGCAGTAGAAGAGACAGCACTCTGAGATCAATCAGTACACCAACATGAGGAAACAAACAAACAAAAAATATCAAATTCCTTTGTGTTAGAAGGATGTGCATGGCGGGGCAAGTTCACTAGGATGGTATTAGTAATGGGTATGATGTTCTTCCTTTACGGTATACAGAAGTTGTATGTATTTCTTAAGGACTCAGTGCTACACATGAACTTGCTGTAATGAAATGTCTTGAGTGCCGGATGACTTCAAAATGACTCAGGATTTCCCCCAAACAATGTCACAACACCACAGATCCTATAACTTTATTTCCATCTTGCCTCAAGTAACTGGCCCCAACATCCTTTTTCTCCTCTCCTTGCAGAAAGGCAGGAGGAGGCAAGAGCTGGTGTTTTCAGAAGCGCACAAAGTGCAACAATTTGAAAATCTTCATTCCACTTCTGAGATCTGTACGGCAGCCGGGGACCCACATGCTACCATCTCAGGGAGACCATTTTCACCATCAATGGAAGAATAACGTGCTCCAAATATCTTCCCTTCTCCATTGCTACAGATCGTAGTCCTGATGGAATTTAATGAAGACAAAACATCCTTCACACAGGTTCTGCTTCGCTGGGAGTAAGCAGGGCACTGTAGTCAAGGAGTAAGGAACAATTAGGCCTACTTTATATTTATGAAACAATTAGTCATTAATTAGGCCAGTTTCACATTTGGAAAAGGGGAATAGCTTTAATTAGAGTGGAATTATATCCCTCTGACAGACTTCAGAGGGAACTCTAATGGCAGGATGCAAACTATAAAGTCAGCCAGGCTTTTACAGCATTTAATAGCTTATGGAGCATATTGTAAGTATACAGTCCTTTCAGTATGTATAACAACCATCTGCAACAAAACCCCACATCTCTGCCAGGATCAGAGTTACTAAATGGGGGGAAAAAAGAATTTTAAAACAGTAACCAAATCCCCAGCTTGGATCAAGCATCTTCATAACTACATTTGGGCAGCTTCTCTCCCTAATCTAGAATTTTTCTTTTCCCCATGGAATTCTTGCCACAGAATATAAAGAAAACATGAAGTGCCACTTCAGGAGATAAATATTTAATGTCTAGCTGCAAAGTATACTTTTCCCTCTCAGTAACACTTTTGTTTAGCTATTAACTAGAGGAAGGATCTGCACATGAACTTGCATCCAAATAAGTAAAATGAATTTAATTGATGCCTTCTGTTACGCTGGGGCTGGAAATGGGCACTGATCTCAACATAAAAGTTTCTTGGGAGCTGCAATTGTTCTGCAACTTAGTTTCCATTGACTTAGCTTAAACCCCCTTACACAGGGATAAACAGCAAATCTTCCATTGCAAGCTGTGGGATCACTCCTATAGAGTCCAAAAAGAACTGGCTTTGAGGCAGGACAATCCAGTGAAAGATATTTACCTAAAAAAACAAGCATATTCCCATCCTCTGAAATCAAAATCAAGCAAGATAGAGCCATAAGCAAGAGCATGTTGAAACCCTGCAGAGCAAAGACCAGGACAGTGTGGTATTGGTGACAGGGATTCTGCTGATACTCTTATTTCTTGGTGGGAACCACTCCAAGCAAGACACTTCTTTTTCAAATTTAGGGATGATGACTTTGTGGAATTTTTTTCAGTGAAAAAAAATACAGCTTTCAGCTACTCCTAACTATTAGATTTGAACCAAGTTTCCAGAACAGTCCTGCTTCCAACAGATACTGTAGGAACTAAGAAAAGCCACGGCTCCTCTCCCCAGCTTTGTGTACCTCCTCCTGCTCCTGTGGCTTGGTGGCTTTTAACTGCTCCTTTTGGCAATGTTATGTTTTACATAAAGAGTTAGACATTCACTGTAGCAGAGACTAGCATGGATGTGCCCTACTTTCCACACGCTTCAACCACTGGGCTACAGTCTTTTTCACTCTATGACTAAATGTGTTACTTAAAAAGGGACCCACTCCTACAGAGGGGATGGAGGGAGACTGATCTGACAGTACCCTTTAATGCAATAATGACGATATCCTAAACAGGAGAGATCCCATTTTACATCCACACTCTACTTAAACTACAGTAGGGATCTGAACTGAGGTCTGGGTGTTCAGAGAGGCCTGGAAAATGCATTTCCATGGACCAGTAAGGGAATCAAATTTGTGAACTTTTAAGGACGAAACAAGAACAGCTCAGGGACACTTCCAATGGTCAGATTCACAACAGTGCTAAAGAAGCATACAGAAGAAAAAAATATTATCCTAAATGCTTTAAAACACAATTGTGAACACCCACCCAATGTTTTGGAAGTCTGTGAAACAAATGAAAGGGATTTAAAAATAATAATTTGGGCTTAGGAACAAGAACTCCTTACAGAGAATTTCCTGCCTGTATAAATGCTCCCTCCTCCCATCTCAACTGTGGAAAAATGTGACACTTCTAGTAACTGAATCTCAAATTATTTAGGACTACAGACTTAAACCAGCACCTTGGGTACCAGTTACAAGCTTGCTGGAAACTACATAGATGATGGCCCTCCAGCCAGCATGCTCTTCCTGCGTGCACTCATACGAATTAACAGGTAAACAGTGCACCCACAGTACGCAGTTGTTATTTTCCGTAGTCACTGGGAAAACTCATTCCAGGAGTAATTTCATAGGTAGATTCCCTGCTCCACTAACATGCCCTCAGGATACAGGCTGTCTCTAACACAGTCATCAGGTGAAAGGCAAATAAAGGAAAAGAGCATGACGTGTGAAGGAATGTAGAGCCAAGTAAGGAGACAGTTTAAGATGTTGCTTTCCACAGGAAAGACAACGACATAATGGCAAAGGAAAAGCAGAATAACATATTGGCCAGCTGACATGTCAGAAGATAAAGGCGGATAACCAAACATCCTACTTTCTGCCAGTCTCCTCTTTCCTGTACCTTTTAGAATAAAGTAGCAACAGCACATGCTGTCTTGTATGTCCAGTGTGCCCAAGGGTTATTATGACCACTATGACCTTTCAAATCCTTTCTTATCTTGGAAAACAGCTTTTGCTTTACAGCAGGCCCATATAAAGGCAGCATAGCAGAGGGCATGACAGAGTCACCATATAGCTCAACACAGTAGAAAAGCAGCTCTGCGCTACCTGCACATGGGAGGAAGTTCCCCATCTCGTTAAGACTGTGTGGAAAGCCCGCTATGCCCATGTAGACCTTTTGAAAGAAAAGTCAAAAGTTGCCTCAACTTTGCCTACAGATAAGCATATATTCAGGTTGTTTTATCATTTTAACCCAAAACAATTTTTTTTTTTGAGAATTCTTTTATATCATCACTGCATTTTGCACCTTTAGGTACAATATTCCTCATCTTTATCACCATCACCTGCATGTCTTGATGCACCACCTTCATTTGCTTGTGGAAAATGAAACCATAGTGTATCATTTTGTTGAAAACACTCATGTCATTCAATTATTCAGAATGTTCTCAATTGTCATGTTTTTTCATTATAGTTGAAATAAATGAGATAGGGGCATTCCTTAATCACCTTCAGTTTTCAAGAAAACAATGTCTGCCTGTCGTTCCACTCCAGTAGTGGTGAGATAGCAAGAAAAGACAATGTTAACATTAGTACAAATATTTTCTCAGAATGTTGGTTTTTTCCCATGGCAGCAAGAAGTACAGGCAACTGTTTTCCGAGTAGGCTAGTAATTTTGTCAATCCAGTCCAGACAAGAAAAAGGCCATATTTTCAAAAGTTGCTCAGCACCCACATGCTAAGACTCAAAAAAGACAACAAGGCACACCCAGACTCATTAATTACTTTGAATAGCTTAATTCCACTTCATTAAAGAAAAATTATTCTAACCTACATTATTATGATCTACGTAACATTTACACAGACTTGTGTTTTAATGTAGCTGTATTTTTCTTGTACTTGTCATGGAACAAATCCTGAAATAAAATTATTTAGCAGCAAAGCACACAAACTCAGGCTGACACATACACCCTTAAACATGCAGGCTTCCTACCCATAGAGTAAACAACCTGAAGAAGTTGAAAGACTGACAGAACATAGACCATCAACTGGTCCTGATTTCTTTCTCCAATACATGCTACACATTTCTTCCAACTCTTCTGGCTAGCACCTTCATATAAAAAGTTCTCAATGACATCAGTAAATTGGACATTCCTTCTGAGCCCTTTCTTTTTAACAGCTATGCTGCCACTCAGTTTTCCAGGCTCTCTCTGGCTGTTGGGAGCATGCGACATCCAAAGTCATTTCTCATGGCAATGGAGGAGGAGAATGAGTGGCCAGTGAGCTCCTGCAGCAATGGCTAATGCTGACAGTGACAAATCTGTGGAAAATACCCATCAAACAGCTGGGAGGTCAAAGGAAAACATCTTGCTCTGTGACCACCAAGCCACCTTTGGAGCTACCAGCACGCCTGGTAGGTTGGTAGTAGCAGATACACTCAGAAGTCCACTGAGCTGATGGCATCCCTTTCTTTGATATTGACCAGCATGGAAGAGTATCCACGCTGCATTGTCTGTAGCTGGCTCCCTTGTACGCTGAGGTCTTGCACTGCTGAGGTCTGTCCGGACAGTTTCTGCATGGTGCGAAAACAATATGTTGTCATAAAGTCCAGACAAATTTATATCAGGAGAGGGAAATGAAGAACACACAATTTCCTCCCTTGAAATTCCTGTTCTCACATTTCCTTCTGCCTCAGACTTTGTCTCTTCTGCTCATCTTGCAGAAGTCACGGGAATGAAAAAAACAGGAGACGTTGTCAAGAGAAGGACTGGACTGTTAATCAGCAAAATAAATGAACCTATAAAACTCATATAACCTTATAGTACATAAAGTAGAACTGTCCTGGTGGTGACAGTTTAATTCTAACTACTCTCTGCCAAAGTTTCATTCTGGGTATGAATACACAGGTTGTCCAAAGGAGTAGCATATGCCCCTTCTTTCCTAATTTTGAGACACTTCTTTCAATGCACATAGTTCAAGATAAATCAGATGTTAAAGGAGATATTTATGATCTCCAGAACTCAATAAACTGCATTTACCTTGGCTCTTTCTGGGCTGAAAAGACCGTAAGACCTCATGTATAGTTGTATAAATAAATGAGTATATGAAATTTAGTAACAGGAGCTCTTGTGACTCATAGGAGTCTTTGGAAAAATCCCCACTAATCTATTAATAATAAAGAATTTGTAATGCTAAAATTGCAAACTCCAGCACGTCCCCTCTTCTTAGCATACCAGAGAGACTTTTTTCTGGTAACAGTAGTATATTCAAGACAGCACAGGCTTGACGCAAGCCTAGTTCAAATTCAGAAGCTGGATACCTAAAATTAAGAGCATTCCCATGCAAGATATTGGATATTCAGCAAAATTCTCAGCTCAATGTAAAAAGCTAATATTTTAAAATAAGAGAAGTATGAAAGCGCCCAGTACAATCAGTCAGTGTAGAATTCCTAGTGTTACTGGACAATCAAATTGTCTTTATTTCTTGCTGCTCCTAGATTAGAAATTCAGAGTACAACAAACATGCATTGAAGTGCAGAAGATGCTGGATAGGGGAGCTGGAACCTGGAGCACAGATGAAGGTGTTGCTGGTAGTTTGATACCAAACATTCAACTAGGACATAATCTACAGTATTGACATTTTACACACCGGTGATTAGGTTTTAGAATTATACCCCATGGATAAATCAAGTGCTCTCTGCTTCGAAGATTTTTCCTATGCTGTCTACAGATATACAGATGTGACTGAGTAGTTAAGAGTCACTTGGATTACATTTCAAGGTTTCCTTTATAGGCAGTGTGTCTAGGGACTTAAAGTTTTGATTGTGCAGCACAATTCTGCTACAAGGGGTGATTTCTGGAGTCAACAACACATCCAAGAAATTCAGCAGAAGTTCACAGAGCTCTGTACCCTGAAGGGCACTGTTTGTCACTCTTGCACTTAACTTCAGTACAGAAAACACGTAGATCATTTCCTACTTTCTGTCTGTTCTCCATTTCGGAGCACCAATGTGACCATCCCTTCTCCTATTTCCAGGTTCCTAAATTGGACAAATAATATGACTGGAAAAATATGTATAATATTTCATCAACCATTAAAGAAACAGTGATGTGACTGGGAGGCCTAAATTCCTTTCTTCTTTTCTTTGTTAGCCTTTGTGTATGTTTTATTTTTTATACAGTGCTTCAGGCATCACTCAACAAATGATAATCTCCCCACAGAGAGTCACAGTACAATAAACAAAGCTAGGTGGAGAAGATGCATTTAGCAAGGAGACCACGGTGGTTCCATTTTTAGCCCTGTTCTTCAAGCAATGAGACTTGAGATATCACACTGTGTGCATATATGAGTGTTTCTTGATGTTTTCTTCCATCAGCTTAGGAATCACTGCCTGGTTTTCCCCAGATTTAACAGGGGGTTAATAAACTTGAAAATACCACATTGCATAAAGAGCAAGGGAAGCAAACAGCTGGGTGAAGTAGAGAAATATGTTAGTGCCTCCACTGAGAGGAAGGCTGAACGGGAGCAGCCTTAATTAGACATCAGAGAATCCACACAGGACAGCACCGCTCAAGGGGGCTGATTAATTTCACAGCTCACAGACTGCTGGTATCTGCGGATTAGGATCACCAAAAAAAAAAAAAAAAAAAATTTGCCCATCTGAACAGAACCCCCCCTTTCTGTGCCCACAGTCCTGCCCGCCAGCAAGGATGGACGCTTCCTAAGTGACAAGTTCCTGCCATCATCTGAGCAATACCAGCACATGCTATGGTTGTCACCAACAGGTTCAGCTGAAGTCTCTTTATGCAAGCCAGTTGGTGGATCACCAAAGCTGGATCTTGGAGGAAAGTCCCAGTCTGGCACATGTCTTATGTTAGTCTGAGCAGCAGCATTTGCTGCTTCAACGTGATGTCTCAGCAGTATTTTCCCTACTTGCAAATACCCGTAAGATTATATGCACTCTGTATCTTGAATTAAACTTCCTGTCACCATACTCTGGAGATGAAAAAGTCCCTTACAAACTGCCACGTATCTTCCTGATTTGACACAGAGTTGTTAAAACATTTCCAATTTATTCAGGCAGGAAATACATTCAGAAAGACAGTGTTTGTGGAGGTACAAGATATACTCAGGTACCTCTACAGTATCCAAAGCTGTGATTCGGATGAGTCAGCAATTTTACCAGGTTAACAACAAATCTAGCAGAGAGCCAAAGAAAGGTGTTAATTTCCCATTTTTCCTCACAGACAGATTTTTGAATTCTGCTTAAATCCCAGTGACAGAAGTGCTCCACACTGAATGCAAATATTCTTTTGTCCAAAGATCAAGGCAGTGATGCACGGATACTTACACTTTATTCGCATGATAAAACCATGTTTTGTGACAATCTTATTTATTACTTTTCCTCAGTAAAGCTTATGAAGAAACATACCAAGCTAGGGGTTGTTGATACTTGGGGTAAAATGGGAATCTTTAGTGAGACTGTATGTGACATAAATACTCCTCCATGAGAATACAGTTAGCAGAAACTGCCCTCAAGAAAATTAGCACTGTTTGCAGCTAAATAATACATTTGCATTTGAACAAGAAGGGAAAGAATGCACTTACATTCAGATGACCTGAAATATTTTCAGCTTACACAGAAATGTGTTAGCTCTATTAATACAGGGCTTTTCTTTTAAACAGGAATTCTATAAAAACTAATTTTAAACTATTACTGTTTTAGTGGTGGCAGTCAGGTTAACATTCCTCCTAATCTACAGCGTAACAACCTTTCCTCTCACAAAAAATTTTGACCAAAGAATAAATTACAGATGTCTACTTTTCAGCCTTAAAAAAAAAAGTTTGAGCAACTAAAAGATAGAAAATAACCAGAGAGAATTATGACCAAATGCCACGTATTAAAAAGTTCCCCACATGTGGCACAGAAAGAAACAGTCAATTCACTGCAATTGTCTGCTTAACAGGTTGAGCCTCTATCCAACTGGTAGCAATCAGGCAGGACACTAGAGTGGGCAGGAAATCTAAAATTAGGTTTTACTACCTATAATGGAGGATTTATGGGATAATTTAATTGGCAGTCTTGGGACTGAAACCCAAGGTGGGGGAACAAAAACATCTTTCTGGATATACTCTATGAACCCTTCCTGTAGTGGGCTGAAAAATAAAAGTACTGGGGAAATAACCTAGAGATGTAATATCCCCTTCCTAGTGCTAAGTAGGCGATGCATGAATATGTTTGTGGGTATGTGGGGGGGTGGGGGCTGAGCAGAGATAGTCGGAAGTCAAGCATTGATATGAACTGATTTTTCTTCTTTTTAGGAGAATGTCCTGTGAATTGCTTCTTGTAGCGAAACATGTCTCCAACTACACAAGGGATGATAAACAGTCCCAGAGTCAACAGAAGGCTGTAATTCACTCCAGTGCTCTTCTGACGTTGCAAAGCATGAAAGAGCAGCACAAACAGTTTATTGACTGCAGCAGATTGAACCAGCCTTGTATTCACTCACCCCAGGATGGCCATTGCCATCCGCAATATTTGCTGAGCCACTTGTACTTTTGTTTTCCCATGGCGCTTCTATGCTTATACAGACCTTTTAAAGTCAAATCTCAGTGAAGTAAGAAACACCCTCTTGCCATCCACCTCCTCACCAGGAGAGCTTTGAAAGGGTTAACATTTAGTTCTCTACCAGCTGAAAGGGCTGTGCAGCTGAACAGGGGGTAACAGGATCCCCTTCTCCGTCCTGGTGTGTTCCACCCATGTCAGCCCATGCTACCGATGCATTTTCCATGGCTTACTGCATTTATCAGATGGGCTTCATGCCAGCTTGGGAGGTTCAGAGAGAGGAGCAAGGACACTGCCCACTGTCACCTAGCGAGGGGGGGATGTGCTCCCACGTGCTGCTGGCAGGTGATTCCCTGTCACTTCACCATGGCTCCTTGCTGAAAGGCCCTCAATCAATGTGGATCTCCAACTCCATAACCGACTGGGATGCAGGGAACGGACCTGCATCAGTATAGGGGAGCAACAGAGCTACTGAACCCTTACAGAGCACATCTTCTAACTCTTTTTAATGCCACGACCAAATCTGCTCACAGTTTCACAATCTCCTGCTCCGAGCCCTTTTTATCTTTTTTTTCCTTTTGGCAAATCTGGTATTATTTAAAAATGGCAGTCACTCATCTCTACTCCCAACTACCAGAGCCAAGGGCTACCCATTCCAAAGTTTTTCTGTAATGTTTTTCTCCATTTTCTTCATCCTTTTTCTCCATTGCAGACCTTTACAAAGATATTATAGCATTTAACAAATGCCTTTGTCTTTAAAATCCATGCTCAGTCATATTCTATTTGATCGTGACAAGTTTTGAGAGGATGACAGGAGGATATGCTTAGTATTATTACCTCTAGCTTATCACTGGCAGCGTCAAAAGGAAATATAAACAATCAAGTCAGTATAGCAATCCTTGATTATTATTCTTAGAATAACAATGACATCGAGTTATAAGCTATCATAAATTAAAAAAAATGGATTCCCATTCATTTCAGAAAGCGACATGCAGGAATAGGCTGAAAAATTCCAAGGCTGTCTCAAGAATTTCTCTCTCAGCACATTTCAAACTTGATTGGTATGACATGAAAAAATCCCAGAAACAAGGGAAAATTAACAGATTCAAAAAATCAACCTTTGCAAGAGCTCTGCTGATAGCCAATAAGTCTACAGTAAAATCGGTCAGGCCATTTGGAAACCAGCCCATTGAGAAGGCAACAACATCTCCAAAAAAGGTGTTTAAGTAGATCAAAGCATGGCAATTTCAAGTATGGGCTGATGTTTTTACCATTGTGCTTTTTTTTCCCCTCTCCCATTTTTTGAATGCTAACATAAATCATCTTTCATTTCTTGCTTTTTATATTGTTCTCCTAATCCTGTTTCTAGTAATATGAATGAGAAAAATCCCAGTTTTTAAGCCACTTGTGGTCCTTCACTAAGAGGACCCCAACACAGCCTGACACAGACAGATTTACAAGTCCTTGTTATAACTAGGACGCTGTTGAAAGGTCAAGTCAGTATCTTTTCATGATACTGAAAATATCCTTTTTGATAGATTAATTTACTTTATATTTCAAATTATATTTGACGTTTACTTTATATCTGAAATGTTTCTTCATGAAGTTCCTTTTTTATTTTCCCCTGGCTTACATTTTCTACCTCTGGAGATAACATAATTACATTGAAGTAAAGAAACCCTTTATGTCTTAAATATGGCCTCTCTGTTGCCTAAATTTAAAATACGTGAAAAGTTTATAGACCTTGACAGATTCAGGGTGTGGTGCCTCACACTCTCCTTCATGCAAACGCAGCCTACATCTGCGAGTAAGTTGCCTTTTCATGGAAATACTATTCAGAGAGCATTTCCATAAAAATTCACCCTGGCACCGTTCTGTTTCTCTTGTCATTCGCCCAGCTGTGCTCCTTCCTTGATTGATTTTCATTTTGAATAAGGCACAACAGTCATTTTCATGGTGGGAGCCGGGAAAACTTTCCATTTTTACATTAAGAGCAAACACTGTAGTCAATGTAATATGGCTGCATGAAGCATCAATAAAACCCAGTGTAGTTGTATTTACAATTAGAGATGGTCTGAGAGAACGCTTCAACCTCCAGCTGCCCTTGCTAAAGACAAGGCTAGAACGCAGCACGCCGAGTCCCGAACTTAGCTTTCCCAGGATGAAATACCACGTCTTCTCAAGGGTTTGAGTCAGTCCTGGCTGAGATCGATGTAAGTCCTTCCGCTAACCTGAGGAAGAGATAAGATCCAGCCTAGTTTTCCTGGGGGGAAAAGGGTGCAGAAGGGGAAGGGGCCACCCTCAAAGAAAAGAGCAACTGGCCCAGATGGACAAATGAAACGAGGTCATACCAGTGCCACTGATGCTGCTCCTCAGCCACCAGGTCCCAGAGATGCCCTGAGGCACCGAGCGCTTCCCAGACTCAGTATCTTTTACATCCCCTACCAGCATGCTGAGCTGGGACTGAAATTGAACCATTTTAAAAAAAAACCTAACTACTCTTGCAGCAGGCAAACGCCAGGGCCGATGTAGAAATGATCACAGGCTGTCCTCATGTACCTGCTGAGCCCTGTACCATTTTGGGGGGAAGGTGAGACAGACAGACTTCCCCACCCAGGTGAGGATCCCAAAGGCAGGCTGGAAGGCCAAGGCTGCCCTCAGCGGAGGGACAAGCCGGTGGCCCACCACGATGCCCGGGCAAGGACACCCAGTGCTGGGGCTCCCCGCGCCAGACCAGAGCGAGCCGCAGTGCTCCCCCTCAGCTGCGGCCACTGAGCCCCGCATCGCTGCGCTCCCATGTGTTCAAAGGGCATTTTGACCATGTTTCCCAAACACAAATACTAAATTATTATTTTAAACGATGGGTTTCGTATTTTCTGAAGCATTCGCCCTACACTGAGGCTGAAAACGGACAGTCTGTGGTCTCTTTCATGAAGTTGGTTTTATCCTTTTGGAACCAAAGTGGTAAACCACTAATGGCATGAGCATTTTTCTCATTATCAGTTACAACTTTAATGATTCTTATTTAAGCAAGAAGTATTTTAAAACCTTCCAGGCTTGCATGTTCAGTTATTAGACCTCAGACTGTTTATTGTATCTTCTCTTAAGAAAATTCTTTTACAGTTTTAAATGGAAGAGGCCATTTCAAGACCAAGCAGCAATTTACATTAGTAAATGCTTTTGGGAACTTGTTGCTCCAGTGTCTTAGAACTGACTCATTTTCAAAATCCCTTGCCTAAAGGTTCAGTGCAATCCAGCGCCCAGGTCTAACTGCATATAACTAAATGTTCAAATAAAATTGTGGTCTAGCAACTGAAACAAAGGCAGACTTTAAGCCCAGTGCTAGTACCAGGCTCTGCTTTGTAGTCTTGTGTAAATTACTCAGCCCGCTCTTAGAAAACATTAACTGAAACGAAGTGTTTCAAATTTGTTTGCACTAGCCCTCCAGCCACAACACTGTGTTAAGTCACGTCTCCATCTCCAGGAGTCCAGAGCCACCCAGACATAGACCAGCGCAGGTCATAGAGCTTATTTTCACACAACGACCATAAGGTCCTTCTGTTCACTTCCGTTTTTCCTCAAGCCCCATCCCAATGCTAGCACTGAGAAAAATGGAGGCACTGTCACAGCAGCTGAATGGCACTAGAGGAGAAGTGTCCAGGGTTGGAATGGGAATGGGCAAGTTTAGGAAGGGTAGAAAGCCAAGCATAAAGGCTCTGGCACCAGAAAAAAAATCAAAGCACATTCATAAAACAACAGCCCAACATTTTGAAAAGTATCAAGCACGTATTGCGAAGTGGTTGCCAAAGGGTTGCTGTCATCTCCAGGAAAAGCAAGCATGCCACAGATATTTCCTGTGCACACTGATCCTGGGGGAACAGTAAAATTTGGTTATTGCACAGACCTACTCTAAATGTTCTCACTTTCATAATACACGTGAGTGTTTTCTCACTGCATCCATTTTTGCTCAAATCCATTGGTGGGCAGCATACCTAACTCAGCTTTTGTTTAAGTTCTTATGTTCTTCCAAGATAATTGGCCCTATGGGACTTTAATCTAAATGGAGTGTATCTTTGTAGGGACCTCGTAGAGGTATTTCTAATGTTTAATGGTCTCCTGAATTACTACTTTCCTCCCACTGTGAAGGAAATGGGCTCACCGCCGTCCGTTTCCCTGTAGCATTCATTACCGCTAGCAACACGGATGTAGAAGCAGCATCCCTTAGCCCATCCCGTGCTTCAAAAACACAAGACAGAAGAGGCAAAGCATTCATCCTCCTTAATGGAGGAAGACTTGCTCCACATCGATGTGGTCAAGCAAAGGTTCCCCTCATGTGCAATTACTCCAGCCCCATCCATTTGGGCTCACACCAGGGGGCTAAAGCAATTATATCCCGGCACAGCTTGCTGACTCAGGGCGACTTGCTGACACGGGCACATACCTGCCAGTGGTGTGGGAACGTGAATCTGTCTATGTGGGGTTCTTTCTGCCTTTCTTGTGCAGCCATTTCTCAGACCACTTTCTAATGTCTTCCAGACCACCAGCAGCCCACAGACCATATGTGGAGTAACACCGCCATAGACTAACTGGTTAATGAGTTATTCTCACAGCCTGCAATAAGGCTCCCCTTAGGAGCTGGTAGACATCTCATTGCCTGCCAGCAGGCATAGTTGAGAACCGGCTCTCAGCTGCTGTCAATACCTAATTTAAAATGCTTGTAATTGTAGCAGTACAACAGTAACATTTTGTTTACCTAAAAGCTAAGTTCCTCCTTCATTCCCCCTGCCCCTGGCAAACAACTGCCAGATAGGCACACACAAAAAAACGGGGGCGGGTATAATTGTAAAAACTGTAGGTAGCCCTTCATTTTACAGCGGTTCAGAAACATTGGCATACAGCGTATCAAACCCCACTGCTAACCCCGGCACGCCACCAGCTGCACCCCTCGAGGGTAGGCTGTGCTCAGAGCAGCGGGACCCTTGGCACCCAGGTGCGACCTCCATGCCCAGCCCACGACGGCAGGTAAATGAAGGTGCTTCATTACACACTGTGTTTTGCCGCTGCCCCTTCCTTGGGTGAGTTTGTCTCCTGAACTGTTTCACTGCTGGTAAAGAGAGGCACGCGGGCTTTCTGAACGCCACAAGCTTCTAAACCAGCTCTACTCAAAAACTGGAGTTTCAAGTTTGCCTGCGGTTGTCTCGGCTCCCTGCTAGACAGCACAAGTGGTGCTGAGAAGGAAAGTCTACCTTCATGGCCATTCAGTGTCGGGTTAGTGACAATCCTGCGTGTCCCGCAAGCCTGTCAGGCTTTTCCTCCCTTTTCTTGCCTGTTGAAATCACCTGTGTCGCCACAAGAGAAGGAGCTGATATGTTAAAAGGGGATGCGCTTTGGCTGTGTCATCATACCCAAAACACCTTTCAAACTTAAAACAGAAAAATTAGGGTTCCCCTGCAATAGGAAGCTACAGGGCCCTGTGAGGAATTAAAACAGGAGACCTTGACAGCAAATCTTCACTGACTCCTTGCTGCCAAGGGACTGGGAGGAGGCCAGAGATGGAGCAGGAGGGAGTCATAAGACCTGCAGGTGTATGACCCATGGCTCCTCCCCTATGAAAGATGAGCCCACAGAGAGAAAGTAGAAATTCTCCGAGTTCCTACGAGGGAAATTTTATCAAGAGAAAAAGCAGTGCTTGTTAGCTGTGCTAAAAAGACAGTGCCTTTAAATGCTGTAGTAACTGGGGGGAATTAAGGCTTTAGGAAATCGCTGCAGTGAAAAACACTTCCACGGCTTTCCAGGCCCAGTGGAAACATGAGGAAGAAACTCATAAGCTGAAGAGCTCTGCCCCTTCAGAAGCCAACTGAGAAGCTTCAGCCACTTCAGCAAGGTCAAGATCTCATCCACTGAACAGAAATTCAGAGTTCTCAAACACTTTCATGGGTTATTCTGGAATGGAGGAGGAAGAGGAATTTATGGGTTGGTGGTTTTTTCCATGTAAAACCAACTGAGAGCGGTAAATATCTTAAAACAGGCTTGTTGTTTTTCTTTTCAAGAGAGCAATGGTCCAAAGGAGAAACACAGGACTGACAAACACCCATAAGCGCATGTGGTGGTGCACACCACTGGTTTTGAGTTTCTGTGCACCAGCCAGGCTCTAGCTTCCTACCAAACTATTAAAAATAAAAATGAGACGGGAGTTCAAAAATTCAGTATCACCTACTTAGCTGCGACTGACTTTTTGTGAAATGATTTGCCCTGCTAAACCTTTCCATGAAATGCAGATGAGAGTCGATATGGATGGGGATCTGGCTGGGGCAGGTCCAGAGCTGGCGCAGAAGAGCCCAGCTCCACCAACCTCACCAGGAGCTGGACGGGCGCTCAGCCCACCAGCGCGGGGGGTGCTCGGGTCTCACATGGGTGTCAACGTTACCACTTCGGGACTCTGGTTGCCAGTGATGACTTGTTTCCTCACAGGTCCATAAACACTCACAGCTTACGTCAATGTGGTTTCAGGCTCATTTTTAGCTTAGACCACTCACGGTCCAAGAGCAACCCAGAGTCAATGGTCAAAAGGAGCCTCGCAGTGCTCCAGACAAGTCCACTGCTCTGAACTGTACCGCTGCAGGGACATCAGGATGCCAGAAATCGGTGCAGAGAGCTAGCCAGAATTCATCCAACCGTTAACAGGCAGGAACTAGGAATCACAATTTTCCACTACAAATGGTAAAACTATCCAAGCCCAAAACCCCTCCCCACAAAATTCAGATGCCTTCTTTCTATTTTTCCTGGTGTTAAACATATGTTACATATGCCTTACAAAACTCGCACACGGTTTTCCCAGTTTCGAAGCAGGGGCTGAAGTGCAGCAAACATCCTTGCTCTCACTCCCATTTCTGCTTTCCAAGAGAAGTGCCAGAGAAAGTATTCTATTTTTGTAAGAGTTTAAAGGGCATGGTCAGAAAAGTGACTATGTAAAAATGGCACCTTTTCATCCAGCAGATCTGTTCCCAGTGAGTATTCTGAGTCATGTCTGCTTACTTTAGTGACCAAAATAGATTTTTACTACTTCTCACTCCTCCTTAGTCCTGTGGAACCAACACAGCAAAGAGGGAGTTATATAAATCCTACCCTGGACCAAAACCCATCAGCACTCGTTAGCTAAGTGCGAGGTGCAGAAGTGAGGGCTGGATGCACCCCTGTGGGTGGCTGAGGGGGCAGCACTGCTGCCCACCAGTTCCCCTGTCCTGTGCCAGGCACGGCACATCTCACAGGGTGGTATTAACCAAGAGGGAGAGGAGAAATTGTCTTCACCCCAGCTCCTGCACCCTTCAGCAAACCTGACCCCCCGTCCCGCGCTACTGCTCCTGCAGACCAACCTCAGGCTGAGCTCCCCGGGCTCACATTTAGTTAACAGCTGTCTTTCCTGTAAACCCTCATGGAAGTCGCAAGCAAATAACAAACACAAAGCTCACCCCTCCCTCCAGCTAGCTCTTGCAGAGCTACTTTGCAAGACTGACTGCAGCTTCAGAGGTACGCTGCATTCCATCGCAGGGACAACTTTCACGTCAAGACACCGCTCAGGGGCCAAAAACTGCTTCTGTGCTGAAAACTGCTCCTGTGCCCAGGGCCAGGCAAAAAGCTTACAGCCTCTCCAAAGCAAGCTTTCCACAGCTGTGCCTTGAGAGATTTAAGCAAGGTACAGATCCCAAGTGTATCATCTATATGGCTGGTAAAACCCTTTTGCCCTGGATGAGATATTGGACCATTTTAAAAAAAAAAGATATTACTATTTCCTTCACAAGCAGAACAGAATCTTAATAGAAAGACAGCAGTATTAATCCATTCCTATCTTACTCTACTGATTAAAAAATGATGGTTAATGGTTTGGTTTTTTTTTTTTTTTTTTTCAGTGAAGTTAGAGACACCAGTGCAGAAAGCACAGAAGGGCTTTCCATTGCTACTTCTAATGTTTCTATTGCGGGTGATAAAACTGGACAGTAAAAAGGTAGTTTGACAGTAAAAATTAAACTATTATGTGCTGGGTCAACTTTAAAATGAAAATAATAAATAAGCAGTAAGATTCATTCCCAGTCACACTGTAAAACATTCATCTGGTCTCTCTGCTGTACTTTTACCTACATTTTTCCTTCAGTCTCCTCAAGATCAGCTGCTGGGGCCTGGATCAGTCCCTTTATACAGAATTCAGCACGCTCAATGCCAGCCATCTGAAAGCCAAGATACCCAGTCCTGTAACCCCAATTCCTACCCAAGTTGACGGACAGAGGCTACAGCTTCAGTGACCTTCCCAAACTAACAGAATGGTCTCAGACTGGCAAGATTAACCTGTCCTCTGGCTAGGGAGGGAACTTACACAATTACTGTCAACTAGATGCTCGACTTTTAGATGGCTACAGCTAGGTGAGGTGAATCCTACCCTCCAAAAACCATTTTTCAGTCTCATCACATAGAACTGACTTCTCTGCATAGAAGAGCCAAGATGTCAGATTTCTCCGTGCTCTTCATTTCAAGAGGGTGATGAATTGCGTCGCTGAAATGAAGCCTTGGTTGTGCCTACCAAGAGGTGCTCTTTGTGGTTTCAGGATGTTGACACACATATTGGTGACAGATGATTTGGCTTGTCTCGGTTACAAGAGATATAGAGCATGTTACAGACTGTTTGCTGTAAATACATAAAAATACCAGAGAACCTATAAATACAGCAAAGGAACGAAGAGCACTGGCCCAAATTCCCAGCTTCACATTCTGGGCAAGTCTAATAGAATTAGGGAAAAGGCACAAGATACCCACCAGGACCACACTAGATCTTGATTTAATTTTAAATCCTTTGTTTTTTCCTTTTTCAAACCTGCTTTTAATGCCACGGCCACAAACCTGTGCAAAAAAAAAGCCTCTCTATAAACCTTTGAACAGCCAACTACAATCACAACAATCAGTGTAACAGCGGTTCTTCAGAGAAATGATGGAGAACTTTTACCATATCTGCTTTGCAAGAGTCCTGCAAATCAGCTGCTTTTTCAAGCAGATTTTGCAGTTTTGTCTCAGTGCATGTTGTAATGCAATATAATAATGTCACTTTAGTAGCTTACTATAAATCCTCTGTGTATAATTTGTGAACTCTGTAGAGAACGGCCCATTTTATAAACAGAATTTTAAAACACCAGGTTTAAATTTATTGCAGGGTTTATTCAGAACTGACAAAGCCTCCTTAGAAAACTTAATTTTGCTTAGAAGACTTTCCTTCTGCATAACTACTAGACTTCTTTCTTTATAAAGCCCTTTTTAATTACACAGAAAAACACAAACCGTGATAGAAATGCAGTATGCATATGTGAATAGTTTGATTGCCATACTTCATGCTTTGTTCTCATTTAATGAGTAGTTTACAGAAAAAGATACATTGTGCAATTTGCTAAATCCATGCAATTTTTACATATACATTTAACTGCAACATAATAAATCACACATTAACTACTGAATACCAAAAACTATATGACTTCTTGAAAGAGTCTGCTTCAGTTAAATCAGGTCAAATATACTGTGTACATCCATACTTACTAAGTGAAAAATAAAGTAATAAACTCAACGCAAAGCCAGAAGGTATTACGAAAAGCTCAAACCAGTGAGCCTACATGACTTACAAATTAGAAGAAATCGGTCAGATTTCACAAAACATTTTGTCATAAGTAGTTTACAGGGCAGCAAGCTGCTACTCCTAAGCCACCACTCCCAGCACGAGAAAAAACGAAAAAGACCTGAACAGTTAATAAATCAACGCATCTTTACTAACAGCGTAACATTAGCAAAAAAAAAAAAAAAAGACCCTTACCGACCACTTGTAGCAGCCAGTAAAAGGCAGAAGGAAAAGATGCTCGTTCAGCAGGCAATATATTTGGGATGAGGGGAGGTTAACAGGGAAGGGAACCTACTCCTGACCCACTCACACCTGCGCAGCCTTAATCAGGCCTGCCTCTGCCACCCCGCTGCACCCCAGCCAGCAGCCCAGGTGCTGCGGTAATGGCTGGGACCTCCTCTCCTCTCCTCTCCTCTCATTAGAGACGGAGCTGTGTGTTAGTCGTAGGCAGTATTCCCGGACTTAGCAGCAACGGTCTCAAACTCCTTTATACTGCCCCGAATTGCTCTCCCGCAGTGACCAGCTATTCAGCCGGTGCAAACTCTGTCAGGATTTTTCTCCTGTTGCTGTTTCTTTGCGAGGTGAAAAGAAAACAAGCCTGTTTCATTACGGACCTCCTGGAGAAACTTGAAAACTTGGGTGTCTAAATGGAGCTGATTGAAACCACATTTAAGCTCGTATTTGTTTAACTTGCCCTGTGCAGAACTGCGAGCCTGCCGGTGCTCATCATTTCCTACAAGCCAACCTTTCTTTTTCAAATCAGCAGCTAATTAGGTGTGTGTAGTTCAAAGCTACAGGCTACCTGACAAATTCAGAAGATCTGGAACACAATAGAAGCCAATATTCATTTGCAGGAGCAGCATCTAAAAGAGGCAGCAGCTTTTTAATATCCTACCAATATTACGGAGCCTAAGCATCCGGGCAGCTACTGCTTTCTCCCTGCTAAAAGGACCGGCAGAAACACAGCATCTTTTAGCAGACAGTGAGTAAGCTGATAGTAATGCTCCAGTCAAGACACTTTAATAAGCACCTGGATATCATAACACTTAGTGTCTGTAATAAAATGAGTCAAAACAGAAGACCTCGACTCAAAACCAAGCCCTCAGCCACTCGTGCACAACAGCGATCTCCCAGACACGAGTGGTCACCCGGAGTTCAGCTGATGAGCTTGTGTGGCTACAAATCGAGGCCCTTCGTTTTAAACCATCCTCTATCAAAGCCTGTTGTATCTCCAGCTGAAAGGAAAACATATGTTTATTGTTTTCTCTTTGGGCAGACAATTAATATTTATACAATGCATTATCAAACAAAAAATAACTATGTATTTTGTTCCTGGAATAAGTTTTTTTCTTACTGGAATGAAGTTGTGCCAAGGAGGGATTTCATCTGATGCAAGCAGCATGCAAGAACAATCCACTTCCCATGGTAGCTTTCTAAATTAAAAAGTGGCATTTCAAAATGGGCCATGGGAAAGGTAAGTTGATGAAAATGAACCCCGCAGTGCAGTCTCATGCTCCATACGAGAAAAAGTGCCACCGAAGTCAACAGGAGATACGCTTGCCACAGCAGCACAGGAAGCAGGCTTTTTGGAAATCCATTCATGCTTACTTTAGATCAAATATCATTTTTGCTCTCAAATGACATAAAAAATGTCTCGCTGCATGCATTTTAGTTTTGATATATACACTGATTAACAAGGATGTGCACTATGTCCACAGCAGAATAAACTCTTTGGTCTTTATTGTGAAATTACTGTTTCTTGAATTCAATCAAGCCCTCCAGATTACACACATACCACTAAATATAAATAGAAGAAGCTAAAATGCAGTTTAAATATAACAGATATGTCCGCAACTCCATATTTAGATATACCCTTTAATTTTTTCCTATTGCCTACTTTTTACTTACATTTAAATTTAGCAAAGTAATTTTAGACTGCCAGTTTTCTACCTACACTAGTTAACTATGCTGTGAAGGAAATACATTAGATTTTCTCCACTTACTTCATTACCTTCCAAAATGCCAAAGCAATACAAATTCTTCTGACTCAAACCTTCAACCCATGCAGAAGACAAAATGATGCTCGACTTTACTGGGAAACCTGTCTGTCAAAAAGACCATGGCTAGAACCACACGGGGAAATAAAAAATATTCTAGCGGCTGTGAAAGTGGCCAGTCGTGGGTTTAACGAAAACCAGTGTGGTGTTATTGCACAAAAGGTAATTCTTCCAACCCAAGACAAACATCATTATAATTCAGGCTGAAAATATCTTACCAACATGAACTTTTTCTTAACAAAAGCATTTTAAATCAACTGTATAGGAAAGCTGATGCACCAAGCATAAACAAATCCCTGGCCCACCTTCCCAGCTGCACAGCAGAAAAACACCGTGCGCAGCATTAGGCACTCGAGGCTCAGCCTGCACCGCTGACCTTAGCTGATATGGATCAGGCCCAAAGGGCCCTTCCTGGCCATACCCCCCTGTCAACAGCTTCCACCTCAAGTTCGGGACACAGATTTCCACGGAGCTACCTGCATGATTAAAAGAAGTACAGCTTGCCTTTACAGCTGCCTTTTCCCGAAAAAAATATATATAATCACTTAAAGAAAATTACAAGCTTCCTGATAGTGAAAAAAACCCCAACGCAATAGACGTTTCCAGGGAAAGGGTTCATTTCAACCCAAACATTTTAAATGATTTTGTTGTTACCTGCTAATAACCCACAGAACGTTTAGTAATGCAGAAGGACAGAAAGGAAGGAAACGTAACATGTAATGTTTCAGGGCTACCAGATGCCATCAGCACTGCAAAAGCTTTCCAGGGTTTTTTGATCCTCACTGGAGTGCGTTTAACCAAGAGAAGAAACTGATGTGTACGGGGACGTCAGTAAAGTGGACAAAATGAAGTGCTCTGCAGGGGGAGAACCAATGCCATGAGCCTGACATTTTGATAGCAAAGCGCTGGTGTTTTGGAGAAGGCACAACGGGAGAGGATTTGCCTCATCAGTAGCCAGCTATTTTGCTCATGTGGTGTTATTCAAACCAACTGGACTACAACAGTTGTCCCAGGGTTTTGTGTTTGTTTACACAACTCCATGTGCACACAGAAAATAAACTGCCCACAGAAGAGCAGGTAGCAAAGATGCATCCACATTGCGAAGGTGAAAGCACTGATCTTAGGCAGAATCGTCATTTGAACACTTAACAACTGTGGGATCTGACCTGGTATTTCAGATGGAAAAGGTCTAACCTATTAACATACAAACAACTGCAATTGAGGTAAGAAACGTTACTTCCAAGTTTGTAACAATCTGTATTTTAAGCTCATGGTTCATACCACTGAAACTCCTCCATGGACTCATACACCCCGATTTCCTCGGTGCCTGACAAAGAGCGCAAACTTGGTGAAAAGAAGGAGAGAGAAGCCACACAGTCAGTACTGCTTATGAGCCATCGGAAGGAAAACCTGCCTAATATATATCTGTTAGAATATATCTTTAAGAACCAAATGCTACATAAATTACAATCCAAATGGAGTAACACCTTAGGAGCACAAAGTCCAACTAATCACACCTAGGACTTATACTGACAGATCATTTATAAAATTCCTGTAACATGTAACTCTATCCAGTACTACACGATTTGTTTAACTTTGGGACTAAATTGTGGGAGGTGGGGACAGACGCTGTTCAAAGCTGTCAACCCTGAAATGCTTTTCGAGGTAGCGAGTTTTTTCTTGCAAAGTTTTTCAGAGAACTGCATGGCAAGTTTGCCATTGTTTGCCTACAGATGTGTATGAAAGAGAAAATAAGAACTGATGTTACTATTCCAAATGTACCACATCTTTGTTTTTATAAATGTCCTTTAAGAAATAGATAATCAACATAAAAATATATTTGTCCCATATGAGGTATGGCTTAGTTTATTTTTGCCTTTGCTTATTTCCTTTTAATTAGGAAGCTGTCAAACAATCTGTTTCTCTTCCTTGATTTTCCTATCAGTTCAGGTGGGCTTGAAATCGCATACCTGACCCATATACCCTGACAGCAGTTTACATTTCATACCCTAATGAGAAGCTGTCTTTGTCTACTTCACTTGTTTCAGTGAAACCAGGGAAGCGGTTAAAGGGTTAAACCAAAGGAATGTGACATTTCTCCATGTGCAGTTCATAGACCTATCCTGGTTTTCCTAATGGACTCAAAATTACACGGGTAGAATGTAATTTCCAAACTATAACTTCAGAACTGAAGCACAGTGTTAATTCCGAGAATGACACTTTGAATACAAATAAAAACTTCATTAAAGAAAGAGCAAGTTTCCTTGCTTTACTCGCGGGTTCTTAGCACCGGCAGCAATGAATGGAAGTTTATGTTAGCCACAACTCGCAACTCCAGCTTTTGTAAATACGATCGCGTCCGCTCCAAACTCTACAGCAAAGTCATCTGGTCACCAAAATAGATCTCCGCACATTGTATCGCAGCGCTTACTCTGAAAAGTACCACAACCCACCCCGACTCTCCTCAGACCAACTCAGGTAATTGAAGGTTTTCCTACACGCAAGAGCTGCTCAGCTTTCGAAAAGGCAGTGTAGGGATCAGTGAATTGAGTGATGAATTGCTGACAGAATTACGAAGACACCAACGCTGCTGCTACGAACCGGGAAAAAAAAACAAACAACGATTGCGGGGGGGGGGGGGGCAGGGAGATGCTATAATTTGGGGCGCTGATGCCCGAAAAGACAGCAGCCAGCCTGAAACCCAGCAGCGTTAACGCGTTCAAAAAGCCACTCGGCAAGGGCCGCTGCGGGCCCGCAGCGCCGGCAGAAGGCGGCGGCTCCCGCTGCCGCCCCGCGCCCCGGCCCAGCCCGGGGCTGCCCCGCTCCGGCGCCGAGGGGCAGCCGCCCCGCCGGGAGCCGCCTCGCCTCGCCTCGCCTCGCCTCGCCTCGCCTCGCCCCGGCTGCCCGCCGCCGCCCCTCGCCCCGCTCTCCCCGCCGCTCCCGGCCCCGACGGCCGCGCCGCGCCCCCTCCGCGCCCGGCGCTCCGCTCGCCCCCCCCCCCCCGCCCCATGGCAGCCCCGGAGGGAACGGACTTACCGGGCGAGGCCGGGGAAGGGGGCGAGCGCGGGGGTCCCGGTGGGGGGGGGGGGGGGAACGGGACGGGACGGGAGGGGCCGGGGCGCGGAGGGCGCCGCCGGGGGAAGGCAGCGGCCGCCGGCGGCGGGAGCGAGGGCGGGAGTGAGGGAGCGGGCGAGGGGCCGGCGGCGTTGCCGGCTGCAGTGAGTCACTTCAGTCGGGACGGGCTCGGCCCATCGCGCCGGCCCCGGGCTCCCTGCGCCTCTCCCCCTCGCCAATCGCCGAGCGGGGCAGCCGCTGCTCCCCGGCGCTCCCCGGCTCCCCCGCCGCCGTCGGGGCGGCCCCGCGCCGCCCGCCGGGCACCGGCACCCCCCGGGGCGCACCGCACCCCCCGCCCCCCGGCTCCCCCCGCCCTCCCCCGGGCGCCCCCGCTCCGCACGGGGGGGGGGGCTTGGGGGGGGGGGGCGGAACTGGAGGTGAGCGGGACCTGCGGGGGGGGGACGCGGGGCCAGCGGGGGCTCGGCGGGTCCCCGCTGCTCCCGGCGCGGGGTCAAGAGCGGGTTGTGAGGGGCAGAACAAGCGTGCGGCTGGTGCGGGGACCCGACGTGAAGCCAAAGCCTGGCCTCTACCCAGGCGGCAAGCGGGGCTCCGGGGGGCGGCGAGGCAAATAACGGGATGCAGGGAAACCGAGGGACGGGGCAGGGACAGGGGCGCCTGGCCCGGCCGGAACGGGGCTGAGCGCCCCATCGCCCGGCGGCGCAGCGGGGACGGGGCGGGGGACACACGGGGGGTGCGTCCCCAGCCTGGCAGCGGCACTCACCTCGCACACCCACTCACACGCACACGCGGGGATGCCCAGCCGCCGGCGGGCGAGCCGCGCACGCCGGGGGGAGGCGGGCGGTGAGCCCCGTCCCGTCCCGTCCCTTGCATCCCGCCCGCGGGCCCGGGGCTGCTTACCGGGGCGCCGGTCCTGCTCGCCGCCGCCGCCGCCGCGCTGCCCCGGCCGTCCCGGGCACGCCTCGGCCCCCGCCGCACCGCCGGGCATCGCCCGCCGCTCTGCCCGGCGCTGCTCTGCCAGCGGTCAGCGCCGGGAGCCAGCGTACAAAGGCAGAAACCCCAGTACTCCCTTAATTAAAAATAATAATAATAAAAAAAAAAAAATTAAAAGCGTCTCAGCTTTTAAAGCAGAACTACATAATGTATTAATTGGTTGCTATTAGCATGCAGTTTTATTGAGCATAGCACACAGAAGTCTGATTGTGAGCGAGGAGTGTTTTCAATGAAAGTGGAGTTATTTTAGCTGCAGACATGTTTACATTTCTGTGGTTTAGTCTATAACTTTCTCTTTTTCTTGCTTCAGAATTCTGCTCCATGAAGCAAAGCCCTTAGCTCCCAGACATTCCAAAAAGTCTGCCAAAATAATAGGGGGGAAGAAAAAAAAAAAAAAAAGAAGGAGAAAAAATAAAAAAAACACACAGAGAGACCCCCAAGTCTGGGTCAGGCTCAGGGCTGGATATGGGCAGAGTGAGTATACCCCCTCCTCACTCTCTCTCCAGTTAAAAAGCCTTCAGGGCTCCATTTCCTGTTTTTAAGGAAAAAATAAAGCGGGTCTAGGACTGATTTTAGACACTGCCTAGACCAGGGCTGGTGGGTGCCGAGGCCCTTTAACTCTCTCAATGCCAAAGGGTACCCAAGAGCGCGCAGGTCCGGGCAACCACGCGCCTCCCTCCCTCTGAGAATAGCCATAGCAGCAAGATGGCTTTTTACCTCGCTGTGCATTTTTGAGTGACTAAGAACTGCGAGCGCAGGACCTGAAGGACCCAAGCAACAACGTGGTGCACGTCCACCACGAATTAGCAGAGCGAAGAGACAAAATACCCCAAAAGCGGGACCGAGTACCCTCTGCCGCAGACCTGCCGCAGCGGCACCCACCTATGGAGATGTCCCGGCGAGCCCCCGCGGTCCCGTCCCCGCAGGCCTCGGTGCAGAGCTGGGGACCATGTCGCTGCCCACCCCACCTTCCCCGCAGCCGCTGCCTCCCCTGCTATAGATAGGCAGCGTCGCTCGTGTGGCCCTTATTGAGTGGGCGTGAAAACAAGTCGAGTTTTGGGGCATTAAATCCACAGCTTAGGAAAATCAAAACGGAGCAGTTTGGTTAAAATTAGGAGCGCACGCTAGTGAATGAAGCAAGAAGTTAACGGACACCTCCCCACAAAACTCTTGACTCGAGTTTTCCACTCCGAGGCTTGGTAGGTTATGATATGAATAGAAACAGAGCGATCAGAATAAAGCACCTCTGTAATGAAGGGTTATGTCTCCAGGGAGTTAGGGAAATGACAAGGAGAGGTGGCGGGAGAGAGGAGGGTGCTGCGGCGCCCAGAGCCACGGGAGCAGGCGCGGACCCGGCTGGGGCACCCGGCAGGGCCGGGATCCCATGTCCCGGTCCTGCACCTCTGCCCTGAGCAACCTGCCCTGGGATGGGAGAACCCATGGATCTGCAAGCGGCAATGCAAAGCCTGGAGCGAGGCAGGGGAGGAAAAACCACAACCGGCTTTCTTGGCCAGGCAGATGGTCATAGCCCCTCTGCCCCGCAACGTTTGCCTCCCAGCCTTGTCCCAAGCATTTTCAGGTGTCCCGCTCCCCTCTTTTTTTCCCCTCCCTCCTCTCTTTTTATTTTACATGCCAGATGACTCCTGTATATTTGGACCTTTCGCTTTTGAAGAAGCCAGAAAGCGTTATGATTTCCTAATGCTTAAAAAAGAAAAGAAAACACCTTTCCCCCAAGATGTTTTATATTAATTTAAGTATCGGTTCCTGGTTCATGTCAGCCCCTTTCGCAATGAAATGTCCTGCGTGGGCTGTCACACCTGCTAAATATAATCCTCTCTTTCTTTTGATATTCTGCAAAGGGCCTTTAAAGGTTCACATCCTCCAGTCTGGAGATTTAATTGCTCCATCTCAGATTTTAAAAAGCCTTGTAAATTTCTGAATTTTGTCGATTTCAAAGCAGAAGGAAGGGGGATGCGATAGGGACGCGAGGGCGAGCGAGAGGCGATGCTGAGCGCACCGTGCCGATACCGCCGGGCCTTGTAAAAGCTCCGACCCACCATCCCACAGCTTCTGCTCTTTGGGGCAGACAACTTGAGCTGGTTTTATGACTTACCAATGAGTTAAATATGAAAATAGTAGCCTATTTCACTATGGTAAATGCTCACCAGGGAGGAAATCACAGATTCGGTTTTATAGAAGGTAATGGAGTGAGATTACCCGCACTAATGTACTTAACTGTTTAGAGAACATAAATCTAGCAGGGAGACGGCCCCAAAACCAGTCGCTCCCCGAAACAAACTGCAGCCAGCAGCGGTTTCATCCTTACGATGTGCCGGTGGCACCAGGTTTGCCTGGCGGTGCTGCGGTTTGATACCCCCGGCTGGGAGGAGTGGGGCAGTTAGATACCCCCCTAGGGAGGCTGTGGCCAAGCTGCCCTCACCTGGGGCCAGAAACAGGCCGACAGGACAGGTGGCCCGCAGGGGGTCCCTGCAGCCCCTGTCACGCTCCACTTGGCCACACTGTACACGCAGAGGCTCTCAGTAACACGTGGTGGCCACAAAATGCTCTGTGAAACTGTGTGATGCATAATTCTTGTTAGCTTGAATAACGCAGCAGAGAGGGGGACACTAAGCATGCTGTCATCTTCTTGCTGCACCCTGGGGGATGTGGATGCAGGAACAGTACCCACGGCGGGGCCCCCGGATCCTGTATTTTCCTTGAGGAGATGCAGAGAAGCCAGCGGGGGGTCATGCCCGGCTATCGGTGTGCCCACGCGGCCGCGTCTCTCCTGCGTCACCTTCAGATGCAAAGTCCTGTGCGGTCGCTCTCAGGCTGAGGGGCACAGGCAGCCCCGCTGCAAATAAACGACCACTGCAGAAGACAGGAGGAGAGCTGGTGGGCTTCCTCGTGCAAAGCTGCTCTGCATCGTCCTTTCAAGCTGCAGTCAGGGACTGAGGTTTAAAGTGCTGCCCAATAAACCAATCTTCTGCTGATCCTTTAAACCCTTCACGTGTAACCTAAAGTCTTCAGCCAATGTTTCTGCAGAAAGTCATTCCTTCTGCGATGGTAGCACAAGAGAGGAAAGGGACGGAGGAAGGGGACAGCCAGGTAGGAGGCTAGAGCATCCCTTGCTGTGCCACCAACCTGCACAGCTAAGGGGGCATCCAGAAGCCCCTTCCTGCAGCCAGCCCCAGCTCACATTGCCCTGCAGCTCTTTGCTCGCAGCCAGTTGCTCTGTCACGGCGGTTGTCCCCAAAGCTGGCCCTGGTGCCCTGTGTGGGGACAGGATGCTTCCTGCAGACTCATTCCGGGAGCTTTCTTTTACGAGGAAGGAGGAAACTTGCAGATAGTAGCAGGTGAAAAGTGGGCCTTGGAGCACTGCCTCTTGTTCAGGAGCATCATGTGGAAAGAAAAAAGTGTTCACATCATCTCCCATCTCCTTAAACACAGTTTTCAAAATGCAAGTTTGAAACAGACGGTCAAAAATACCAAATTTTCACATCTGGAAGAAGAAAAAGAAACATAACCAGCTCTTTTCCCATTTTTCTTTCAGAACAGTGGGCCTATGAAAATACATTTATCATGTAATATGTAGCACAGCCTCAGATAACTTGTGGTCCCTAATGGGAGAACATACGCCGCCTCTCTGGGGACTGGATCATGTCAGGGGTGCAAAGCTTTTAGCCTGGTTTTACCCTGTTGCCACAGGCTCCAGGGAAGGCAATGGCAAGTGCCGTGGGATTTCAAAATTGGATGAGGGATCCACCTAGACCTTATTTTTCACCAACGTGCCTCTGTTTCCATTACTGTTGGGCAAATACTGTGTAGTGCTTTGAGGTACATAGAAGTTTGAAGTTTCTGTTTGGAAAAAACAGGAGGAATTATCTTTGACCTCCTGCATATATATTAAAAAAAAAAGTGCTTTGTCCAGTAGTGCTTTCAGTCTGTAACATCTGGGTTGCCTGTACACCGACAGATGAGAGGTGTTTGCTGTGCTTAAAAGCCGGCAGGATGGGTTGTGAGCTGCAGCACAGAAAATGTGAAGCACGGAAACTGTGCTCTAGGCAGATCACAAACTCATGGGGGTTTACATGCCCCCTCTGTGGGCTACAGTTCTAGCACTTATTTATCTTAGAGGTATTTCAACTCCAATTGATTAAAGAGAACTGAAGAAAGAAGGATATTAGTTCAAAGTTCGTAACATTAATTAGCATGGTTATTATCAATTCAATAGGATTTATGAGTGATATTTATTTGTTTTGCTATGAAACAAGATGAGTAGAGGGGAGATTATTTTATTTTTTCCACTGTGTAATATTTTGTCTGGCCAAATGCAATTCCAGCACCTGATTTTCTCAGTAAAATCAGAAAGGATTAACGTTGTACCTATGAAAATACCATTTAAGGTGAACTAGTCTGGCAGCAAAAAGGGGACACCTTTATAAATATTACCTCTCACAGGTGTGGGTGACATTCACTAGTAAAGGTTCTCTTATGTAAAAATGACATTTAAACCAAGAGAGATAGGCAGTTATATAGACACATCCTATTGCCTAGATATGAACAGGCAACTATTTTTCAAGTACCAGAAAGGATGACTTCTTTACAGCATTCATGGATTTCTTTTAGTCACAGACTGGACACCAATGACATTTTGGCAGTCTCTGAGAAGACCACTGGAGTCCCTCCTGTGAAAGAATCACTTTTAATTAGGGAAGAAAAGATCATTTCTTCTGAAAAGCTCTAAGGCAGCAAAAGAAAGGGTTTCATTTGGAGAGACACTAGAACTTACCTGATTAAATATGTGGTTAGATAAGGTATTTGGATGAATGGGATATTGGTCACCAGGACATTCAACACCAATGGATATTCAGGACTGCTGTACCAATTTAAAACAATTCACACTGTTTCCCAAACAATTGGCTAAAAGGAAAGGGAAATTGTTGTTTGCTTGTTTGGGTTTTTCATTTTCAGTATTTTTTTCTGCTTAAACTGATAGCTGAGATTAAAAACCAAACAATATGTTGGCAGGAAAGGTCCAGGGAACACCTGAGACTCCCATGAATTTCAGCAGGGTTCTTATGAGGCTACAAGTAATGATGGAAGAAATTAAAATAATGTCAAAGGTCTGATCTGAGTGACAGGAAAGCTGGGATGCTTGCCTGGATCCCTCCTAAACATCCTGACTCTCCAAAATGAGGTGAAACTGTCAGCTCCTTTCCTTGTATTTTGGCAGGTAAGTCCCAAACTAGATAAAGTTGAAGATCAGTCCACAAGGCAAACTGGAATAATGATGAAATAAACTCTCCCGTGCAAATTTCCATGGCCAGAACTGAACTTCTGACTCATTCGTAGCTTGGGGCAGGGGGCAGAATTTGTGCTTTTTCCTATTTTATCCAAAGCATTTCCTCTCCCCTCTCCAAACAGGCATGGCTCTGCATCACCGCCTAGATTCAAGGAATAATAACTCATCTGGTGAATCAACACAAAAACGCTGAGCAGTGCATCTTTGCAAGAACTGCAAAATTCTTCAACCACACGGCGAAAATTAAAAATAAGAAAGCTAAAAGTTGAAGCATTTTCAAAACCAGAAAGATAAAGTTAGGGTAGGTGACAAAATGTCATAGTTTCTAAAGTACGCATTTATTTACTGGTGAAAAATTCAGCCAGCATAGAGAAATGACTGAGGTCAGAATGGGTGTTTAAATATAAAAGGCTGCAGATAAATAATGTATGAAGACAAGTCCGACCAAAAATAAAATGCTTATGCTGTTCAATAGAGAGCAATTAATAAGTTTAAATACCATAAAGTTGCTTGCTTATTATTTACGCATGTCCTTACATTTTTGCATTCCCTTTGATTACTTGGTGTTTAGTGATCTCTGAGGAGGCCATAGCTTAATACAAATGTAACTAAACAGAGAATCAATATCCAGATAAGTAAAATTTTTGTAGGATTTAAATTTGTGAACTATCTTAATTGTCTCTCTACATTAGTCAGCTCATCTATTTTCTGCATTTGTCATGGTACCAGGAAAAAACTAAATTTTGCCTTCAGGTATATGGAATCAGTCCTGGGTTCATATACAAGTGCCTATACAGCTGTGCATATGGCTTCGACTAGCAGACCTGCATCATACACGGCTCTAAGAAATGTGATTTTAGCATACAGACTCGGTTCTTCCTCTATACCTATCTCTTTGCAGCTGTCCCCATATATAATCACCTCATTTTGTCACACCCCTCTTTTATTTAGATAATACAGCACAAGTTTTCCACAGCATTTCTTCATTGGCTGTGTCATAAAACAGAGCAATATCTGCAATTATAGTCAGAGGCAGAAAACCAGCCTACCCCAGAACCTGAAGCCGCAAAAAGCTCAGCAATATATAAATAGGAGATACTTGATTTTCCACAGCTACAATTATATGCACGCACAGACACACACACACACACACGCGCGCACGTTCCTTTTCACACCTACCTTGTGGCAGCAGTGCAAACACGTTACACATATACCCTAGAAATGGCATGTATGTAGGCTGCAGGCAGGTCAGAGCTCCCTCCGCTGAACTGCCGGGCGCCGCCGCAGGTGCCTCAGCCAAGGCTCCCTCTCTGCCGGCCGGAGAGGAAGGGAGAGGCCGCTGCAGAAGGTGACTCAGCTCTGGATGTGACACTGAACCACCCTCTGGATGAGCCACAGCGCAGGGAGAGACCCACCCCCTACTTTCAGCTGCTAAAGCTACACGTCTAAAGTGGACGATGGTAGAAGTGCTGGCGTCGCAGCACTTGGTGATGTAGGTGAGCCGCCTGTGTGCGGGGACGGGCATGCCGCCGCAGATGCTTCTCAGCCGGCACCTTGACTGAGGTCTCCGTTGCTGGCTGGTTGGCGCCCCACGCCCTGTACATCCCACCACCACATCCCTCAGGCTTGTTCAGCACGAACAATCTATGTTCCACATTTCTTTCAGACGTGATCTTCTGAAATAATGAAAAATGAAGAACGTGTTTAATTCAGGACAGCCATTTGGACTGGATTAAGTGAAGTCTATTTGTTCTGTCACAGATGAAAAAAATGACACACCGGACCCCCATTGTTTTTTGACTTACAGCCTTAGAAAACTCTGGATTACCCCACAAAGGGACACGCTTTCCTTGATTTTGTATCTGAGGCCTTGAATTAACTGGAGAACACTGAAAGATGCTTGTAGGTCAAGAGGGGACCAGTCTCACATGCACTGTTCATTGCAAAAAGCAAAGTATTCAAAACTATATCTCACTCCTGAAGTATGCTTCTGACACTGTGGTTTTAGAGCAAAATATGAGAATAGGTTCTTCAGACCAAGAACTGGGGTTTTTTTTGTCAAACTACACACGTAGCTGGACATAATGATCTGCCATAACGTGGCTCCTGAAGGATGACAGTTTCCCAGGGTAACTACAGTTTTGCATGAAGGCTGAAGAAAGCCTTTGCTGCTCACCTTACATATGTATATTTGGTGACACTCATGAGCAGAATGAAGATCAGGACAAGGCCCTCCACATTCTTAGAGACACTAAGAGGAACATCCAGAAACATGCAACAGATGATAAAAAGACAGCGACACAAAACAACCATAAGAAATCCTACGGTCTTTATTACTATTCATCAGAATAGATTATCATAATTGGTCCCATCTGGCTTTAAGATTTATGAAATTGATACAGTCTAGGATAGAAACTCTGTAAAAAAGCTGTCACCGACGTGAAGCTTGCAAAGACTCACCTTAGCCCCCATGTCAAAATTCTGACCTGATTTACAGCTCAGAAAATCCCTATTTTAGTGAAATGAGTCCTTACCGTACGAACAGTGGCAAATGTCACACTGTTGCCATGTTGAAATTAAAAGGAAAAATGGAAAGATTGCTAACAGGGAGCCAGGCAGTCATATTCGGCAGCAGCAGCAGCAGCGTATTACTGACTGGGGTGTCTCTGCCATAGCAGCTGGCTTTGCATGCCACGCAGTTTCGCTGCACAGCCATACCGCGGGGATCAAGCCGCACCTATTGGCCTGTCCACATCCTTAAGGAAGGGTTCTTCGCTGCTGAGCTTCATTTTTCCCTTTTCCCAAACATGGCATTATTACTTAGCTTTATTTCTGCAAAGCGCTTTGAACCAGAACAATGAAAACCACTTCCCATGATCATTTTAGATATCAGACCTATGAGAAAAAAAAATGCATGCATTTCATTTGACCTAAAATGTAATTTAAAAAGTTTAACAATCATCGAATTGTTACACTTACTGCTGTCATCGTTTGGAATTTCACAAGGAGATTCATTTTGAACAGGTAGCTTTTTGGTTTAGTTTTCCTTTGTACATATGGGAAAGTATTTGCACAATTATTTCAAACATTTCAAGCATTTCATATTTTACCATAATGAAAAAATGGGCCAATGTATTGAAAAGTTTGTTGAAGTAGGTAGATGGTTTTTTAATGAAAAGAACAGTTGGTTCTCCAGAAGCATGGGAATTTTTAGCAAGCACTGTATGCTTCCCCTCAGAAATGAGTGAAAATGTTCCTGTTTTTCCAACCAATCTGCCATTTATACAAAAAGCGGGCAGAAAGGCATGTTTTCAATGGGACAATAGCCATTTTCTTGAGAGCAAAAGGAAAACTTAAGTTGTGGTGTTATCACAGTATAGACGAGAAGATAAGCTTTAAAAAAAAAAAAGTGAAAAAAAAAAAGAAAAAAGTGGGGGAAAATTTGCACAACTCTGTTTCTTGACTAAAACAAGAGCCTTTCCTGCTTTGGGTGGAAATAGCCATTTCAGTGTATGCAAACTGCAGCAAATCCCAGGAGAAGCCGGTAAAAATGCAAGCCAGAGAAAGCCTAGCTTTCTGCTTATATTGCACAAAAGCATCTTTCTGTGGAAACGATCCCTCTCTGATCTTTCTCATTTTCTTGACGCAGAAATAAAATAACTTAGAGTCAAATAAAAAGCTGGGAACAGAATAAGCAGTCTAAAGCTGTATCACACTAGATAAAATTCCCTGGAATTATCTGTGAATTCATTGAAACTGTATTTTATTTTTTTGTTCAAGACAACCGCTTTGTTGAGGAGGTAATGTATAGATTAAGACAGTACACTTAAACTCCAAAGTCCCCGTGGAGAGTTCTTTCTGGTATAAATCTGCTATCCTTTAACTTGGATTATAAACAATCTACATGATATGCACCTGGTTCTGGCAGGGTCTATGTTATTTCACTCCCAAAAGCAGCTTTATAAAGAGAACACACTGCATTTCAACAGCAATATAAATAATGTTGCAGTTCGGGGATCTCTTGTGCTGCTTTCATTTTTCTTTCTTTCCTTTTCATCTGAACTGAACCACACCTCTCTAAAAATACTCACTTTCTTAATGAAAACCATATTTTTGGGCATTTTTTCCCCCCGCGTGTGCATGACCTGTTGAAATGCCTGCACAATCTTTAATGTCAAATTCAGACGACACGTGTCTTATGAAAGTCTGGGACCCAGCTCTCGGCGGGGCCTCCCAGATCTGTCCCACGTCTTTATGAGAAAGAGGGACAAAACCTTCTGGTTTTGGCATTTTATATTGGAGTCTGCTTTAAGCTAGGCGAAAAAAAAAAGAAAAAAAAATAGCAACGTAGAGTCTAGACAGAAGAGATTGGGTTGAAATCTGGAAGCTATTCAGTGAGGCTACGGCACATGGCAGCTTGACTGCAGCAAGAGATCACATTACGCTGCCTAATTACACATGAAAAATGTACACATCACTTTTCTTAAATGCTTGGAAAAATAGATGTTCAGATGGCAATTGCGAACTAGTAACTGAGCCAGTTGTACATAGTTGGAACGCTTCACAAATGGCATTTCAAAAGCCTGCATTTTTTTTTACAATGTAATTATTTTTTTGTGTGTGTGTTTTCATAAAACAACTTCTAAAAAAGGTATTCTAAATTTAGCAGGCGGTTGCACTGCAGAAGGAGCACGAAAGGTGAAAATCCAAGTAGGAAGAACGAGGGCCTAATCCTGACTCCTTGTGAGCCAAAAGGCAAATTCAACTGGGCTTCCTCAGAAGCGTGGTTCGGTCCACAGGCTCACCTGCGTGACTTGACTTACGCGGCCCCAAACATTTCTGCGTTTGCTGTAAGCAAATGGTGCGGTTTATACCTTCAACGGGAGCTGCCCATGGGAGTAAAGATAAGCAGAGGCCCTAGTGCTTGCAGTACCTATGGCCCTGAGGTTGTGTGTTTATATTCTTGTGCCTATGAAATGTTTAGAAGGGAAGTTTCTCCGTTCGTGTGGACAAGGAGGGGGGAAAAAAAAAATCTCATTTACTGCATTGTTTGAGCATGAAGCTCTCCTGTCATTGTCATCGCCTCCTTCTGACCTCCTCTCCCCAGGCTCTATTAATGGGTCCTCTTCTGCCCCACTCTTGCGATGCGCTCGCCACTTCCAGTGGCCGGCTAAACTGATTCAGAGATAAGTTTGATGGAGTTATTCTTTTGCTTCAGTCGGCTTGAATGACATCTGCTCTTCTTTTTAGCTTAAACACGAATGTTCAAAGGCAACCGCTCCAAGGGAGAAAACAGTTTTCCAAGCTATTCCCAAATATTTGCTATTTCAATCCTTCGGTGCTAACGAGATGTATAAAAGTGGATTTGCCGGGGAAAATGTTGTTGGTATGTCTGCCTGCCTCCCAGACTTTGCTTTTCCTAGAAGACTCCTTGGAGAAAGTTCCTGCAACAGCAAAAGAGCCCAGTCCTGCACTCTGGGCACACGGCAGTGCCGCTCTGGGTGCGCACAGAGGAAAAAGTGATCCCCAAAGCCCACTCCAGTAACAAGGCTCTCCATTTGACTGTTGCCTCCGAGTGCCTTCGAGTCCTTCGCTTCTGGAGCCAGCGGCCGATCAGACCTTGGCTGAACTGCTAATCCTGCCAGACAAAGAGGAAAGAACATCTTGTAAAGTTTTGTTGCTGTTGTTATTATTAAAACGGACTAAGCACAGAGTAACTGGCCAAGCTATCTGGCAAAAGTGACCTGCAGAAAAGTCCTTTAGAACAAAAATGATCATTTCTGGATATGGGAGGAAGCTTCCCCAGTTGAGGGGGATGAACTGCACCGAACCGGCTACTTTCAGTCAGAATATGGCTCGTTGCCTTGATTATTTTACCACCGTACTCCGCAGGACCTTCCTTGGCTTTTCCCTTTTATGGTATGGCTGCAAAAAAAAGGTGCTTTGCTGTTTGCATAGCCTGTGCCTGCTGGAATCCTGCATGAGAAATATCGGTCACACAAGAATTAAAAAGATGTCCGAATCCTGCGGGCAGAATATGAATTTGAAACCGCTCTGCTCTTTGCCAGGGGCAGCTTTCCTGCTTTCCCCAGTGGGAGGGAAGGACGGGGGCTCTGCAGCACCCGCCTGGGGTGGGCAGGGCAGGAAACCCTCCCGGGGGAGCGCACCGGGGTCGCCGTGGAGGGGTGGGATGCTGGTGCAAGCGGGAGCCGTGACCACATTAAGGAACACGCTGTTCCCCTTTTGAATAGGCAGGAACCATTGCGGGCAAGGGCTTCCTTCCCGGGTTAGCCTCTGCAGAGGTTTGGAGCAGGCGGACAGACCTGGGCTCGGGCGCTGAGCAAGCAGCTTGGCCCCTGCCTCCTCCGGCTATCTCCCCACTGTATATTTTGTGTGCCACTGTGGTCAGAGGCGACGGCACCAAACTCTCAATGTCCTTCAGCAAAGTGAGGCCTCATCTTCCAGAAGGGTCAGGCTTGCGTGTAATTTATGAGAGCTGTGGTAGTCCTGCTACCCTCTCGCTGGTTGCGATGAATTTTAAATAAAGTGAATATTTTCTCTTCTGCTCGCATTCAGAAAGGTCACTGGTAAAGGAGGAGGAATGATCGCAGGAAACAAATCACTTCCTTTGGTCATTCCTCTCACCACAGCCACGCTATTTTTAACAAATCTTATTAAAAATTATACAACCCTGTCTTTTCTGGAATCTATTTTATTGAACAAGTACAAAATAAACCAAGACAGGAAAAATGCACCATTTGGAGTAGCTCTTTCTGCTGCAACTGATTTAGCAAAACAAGCCACAAGGGAATGCAAATGGCTTTCTAGAACTGCTTCCTGCGACCATCTCTCTCTCCATGTGGAAGACAGGAATATTTTAAGTTAACCAGCTGCATCACTTCATACAATAGTAAATTATTCTAAGTGTTCTGATCACCAAAAAATACGCTGTCTCTGAGGTTATTCCCATTATCAGTGTTATTTGTTTAATTTCTTGCTGCAGCCAGCTTTAAACAGCGCCTTTTCAAAGTGTAGTCAAATCCATGGGTCTGTGTTTAGCAGAAAGGGCTAAAACTGACCCACCAGATTTGGGGATGTTAGGCCCTTTCCTGGTGGGGTCGGCTGGGACAAGAATTTGACAGAGGGAAATTCTTTGCACAAATAGTTTTCAAGGTCCCAGCTCTCTTGTAAGTGTTTACTGCTTTACTTACCATCTAGAAATAATTAATACATTTGGAAATCTTACGGCCAAATGTGAAAAATCCCTCTGCTTGCAGCTCGCAGCTGCTTCTGTTTAGGTGGCGAGAGGTGGGGCTGATGATTAGATGGTCTTACGTGAACGTAAACTTTCTGTTCACCAAGGTATCTTTCACCATCACTGCATTAGTACCTTTCATTATCAGCCCCTGCTGACTTCATTAGGGCCAAGGTATGGCCCTACACATACAAAGACTGAATTTTATACTGAGACATTACGTACAAATGGAGAAGACATCAGAGTTGCAAAGAAAGAAACATAAATTTGGGCCCTGATCATTCAAAAGATTTAGGTGCCTACCTCAAAATTATTTCAATGGGGATTAAGTGCCTAAAGACCTTGATGGAACTCTTCTTCTGCATCAGAAGTGAAACTACAAGGTAGCATTACAATAGGCCAGGTATTAATATTTACCATGAACAGATATCCTTGCCACAAGAAAAAGGATGTCCTTTGGACTGCTGCTCTCCACATCCACAAAAGTTCTGTCTCCGTTTACAAAAGTACACTTCAATGAATCTACCTGTCCTAAGATGTGCAAGGAAAACATCTGTGCTGATTTCGGCCAGGGTAGAGTAAATTTTCTTCATAGCAGCTACTATGGGGCTATGGTTTGGATTTGTGCTGGAAACAGTGTTGATAACACAGGGATGTCTTCGTTATGGCTGAGCAGTGCCTACACAAAGTCAAGGCCTTTTCTGCTCCTCACACCACCCCACCAGCGAGCAGGCTGGGGGTGCACAAGAATTTGGGAGGGAACACAGCTGGGACAGCTGACCCCAACTGACCAAAGGGATATCTCATAACATATGGTGTCATTCTCAGCATATAAAGCTGGGGAAAGAAGAAGGAAAGAAGGGGACATTCGGAGTGATGGTGTTTGTCTTCCCAAGTAACCGTTACGCGTGATGGAGCCCTGCTTTCCTGGGGATGGCTGAATGCCTGCCTGCCAATGGGAAGTAGTGAATGAATTCCTTGTTTTGCTTTGCTTGCGTGTGTGGTTTTTGCTTTGCCTATTAAACTGTCTTTATCTCAACCCATGAGTTTTCTCACTTTTACTGTTCTGATTCTCTCCCCCATCCCACCGGGGGAGAGTGAGTGAACGGCTCTGTGGTGCTGAGTTGCCGGCTGGGGTTAAACCACAACAACATCTCTGGAGAATGGACTCAAGCACTGCTCCACAGAAGAGCAAAAGCCATTTCAATACATGAGTTTAGCTTGGAGGAATCTCATTATAGGTTTGGGGGAGGGGGCAGGGAATTTTACACGTGTCACCTCTTATATGTTATCACTACCAATAAGGGCAGCAATGTTCATTATGCTGATGGCTTGAGTACTAAAGGCACTTGTCCTACTCATTTTGTTTAGGCTTCAAAAAATTGTCTGTCGACAAGCTAACCTGTTATTGATCTGGATAGATATAATAAAATATAATTTTACAAGTAAAGGACTCTCTTCCTTGAGATCCACCAGCATGTCTTGATGTGCCACAGTATTCCTCCTCTATTGTGAATGCACATGTGCATTTGTGTAAAAGCATGAATTTATAATAAAGTATATTTTTAAAAGTCATTGCAATAATTATTATAGAAGATGCCAATCATGGCCCAATATCCTCTGAATACTGGTGGGTGCTCAGTTGGAGACAGAGTCTGTACCTGGCTCTCAATGCATCCATTGCAATTGGTATCTAGTTCTTTGGTCGAAGCAAAACCACTGAAACAAACATCATCAATGAAGACCTTAAAATGGCCAAATCCTGTCTCGCAGCTGACCCTTGTTCTGCTAACTCTACAACCCATACACATATGAATGCCTTAAAACAACTATTTTAAAAGATTTTATGAGTTTTTAGACAAATATCACTGATAACGAAATAATTTCAGAGAGCTTATATCTCCTGATAACAAAAACATTTAGAACAACTTACTCTCATATGAACCTCTCTGAAGAGGTACCCCACAAATCTCACCATGATACCTGAACATCATTCAGCCATGCATAACAAATGTCAGATAGAAGTGATCCTATATTTCTCTCCCAGGAAGAATCATAGGTCTCGTGGCTTTTACTGGTTAGGGCTGATTTCTTCTTTTATTAGGGATAAGAGCATGGACACAGTTTAGATATCCAGCCATATACTTTTCCAGGAAGCTTTTTCATTGCTCCCCTTTCCAACACACTGCCACAGATCATTCCAGGAGATCTGTTTTTGAATGTGAAACACTGTCTTCCTCCTCCAGAGCTGTTTGCAATTTACAATGACTTCAAGAGACAACGAGATTTCCTTTGTTGGGATATTAAGCTTAATTATCATCCTTGTTGCTTTCAGGAGGGTTACCTCTTCCATGAACCAACCCATGTTTGGTCTGACATTTGTGAGAGTAGCTGAGCAGACAGCTGTGCTGGACTGGGCATCTCAGATGCTGCAGGTACCATTGATGCACATCTCCATGTTCCCAGTGACCCCGTAACAAGGATGTTTCCCTAGAGGCAAGCACACCTGTGCTACAGACTATGGGTGTTGAGCATTAGAAAAGAACCGCCAACTTGTGCTATGATCCAAGTGCACTAGCATGCTCCAGCTTCATTAACAATTTGTAGCTCTGAGGGTAGTGGAAAAATGACAGTCTCCCTGTTGACATTGCTCCCTCAAAACGTCACTTCACATCCTGGTTCTGTCTTTGAGTTGGAAGATCTGTAAACAGTGATCCTGCATGGGTCATCACTGGCTCCCTGGTGCCTACAGACTGTAAGACCCTAGATCTGAGGTTAGCACTGTGGATTAATCCTGAAGGAACTCCTGTAGGTCTTGAAATAAACAGTTCCTGTATGAAGTCTTCCCCGAAATCTGAGATGCATTTAGGCACTAATGGTAAGGGGCCCAACATCTGCAGGGAAAGATCCATCTGAAGAATAAGGAAATACTTGAATCCAGATGATCTCAAGGTCATATTCGGTTCAGAGTTTTATTCCAGTTTTCTCTTTCTAGCTTAATAATAGCAATAAAGCTCTTTTGAAAAATCAGGAGGTAGCAAGAAGGAGTGCCAGGGAGCAGCAAGAATGGGGCTGCTTCATGCAGAGGGGATGACCCAGGAGCTGAGGGTGACCCCAGCACAGGCTGCATCCTCACCAATGGGGCGCTATCCCATGGCATCCGAACATGGCAGGCAGAGCCTCATAACAGGGTCCATCAACAATTCCCAAGAAGGCAAGTGCTGAACAAGATTCAGGGTTCATCCAAGAAGTCCAGGCAGGAGATGGGGCTAGAGACCAGACTATATCTACACAGTAGCTCAGGCAAGGAGCAAGTGCCCAGGCTGAGCTTAAATGGAGCTCCTGGCCAGTGGGCAGAGAGTGGTTTGGTGGGGGCACCAGGTGAGGGTGGTTTGGGCAATTGAGGCCTCTGCTAGCAGGATCCTGACACTGACTTAGCTGCAGACTTCAACAAAGAAAAAAGCACAGAAGAAACAACACCATACAGAGCTTTGAGAATGAAGCAAAAAGGAAAGTGGTGAGGGTTTCAACAGGAAAACTGGTTTAATCTCCAACTAAGTGTTAGCTAAGGAGAACTGAGGGTTAAGAAGCAAACACTACTCTTTGCAAAGCATGAAGAGTGACAGCATACATGCGTATGGACAGCCCAGACCAAAGAGAGCTGCACTGCACGTGGCACACAGCCCACTGAACCGAGCGTGCAGATCATCAGTCAAAGGAAGAGCAGCAGCAGTGTAAGGACCTAAATCCATTTGGCTGGGAAAGCTGCCTGCTGCTAGCGAAGTCAAAAGAAAGTTCAGTGCTTGAGGTGACTGGCATTTTTGGATGACAGAAAACCCTGCTTAAATCTTTGCAAGCTGTTGACACCGAAACTTAAGAAAATTCCCTTTTCACTAATGCCACCTCAGTAAGTGCTCTGCAGTTTGGGATGAAATTTGCCATCCAGCCCAGAGGAGCAGTCTTTGCACAGTGCCTGGTTGCCCAAGTGGGCAGGGAAGACCCCTGCTCAAATTCATGTCCTGCTGTTCTTCCAGCTACAGAATGGTGAAAATCTTTTGAAAACATTTACTGGAACTAAAAGGCTTTTGCTACCTTTTTCTATTTGGGATATTACAGCAGGGCTCTGCATCTCACAGATGGAGTCCTAACAGGATACAGCAAAGGTAAACAGACAGAAAATGAGGAATAGCTTATTTAGCTGAAATTGAAGAGGGACTGTAGGTCAGGAGAAAAGATCACACAAATTGGAATACAGCCAGCACACGAAAGGTAGACCTTTAAAACTTGCAAAAAACATACGTAGGACCTTTACTGAATACAAACAGCCAGGAGCTATCGACGTACGTAGTCTCCCTGTGGTCGTCCCCCCCACCCCACCCCTTCTCTTCTCCTTCTCTTTTCTCCCTGCCCTCCTGGGTACCTCTCTGCACAACCTATGGCACCTCCACAGCCAGAGAAAAGAAAGAGTGTGGACCTCTGAATTGCCGTGGCATGCTTCCTAACATACATAGACGCCTGCAGGATTACAGCTGCGCATCCACTGTGAGAGGTGTCAGTACTGAGGTGTGAGGCAGGCTGGGGGCTGAAGACAAACAGGGTCTTTCTTATGAATTCTTTCAAAAGCTCCAAATGAATATACCCTGAAGGAACACACAATTTCCCCCTGGCAGTAGCTACTTATGGAAGTCTAATACATTTATTTCTGGAAGGAGGTGTCCTTGGGTTCAATTTAAACAAAAACATAACAAAACACCTCAAAATCATAGTTCCATGATACAAAGAAAACTGTGGAAACCCTGTTAAAACGTGTCACTGTATTAAGTTGTACAGTTTGGTTTCCTTCTAATTTCTGTGTTCTTTTGTCACAATTTAAAATAAGGAAAAGAATGTTTCTCAAAACGATATTATGCTGACATTCAACAATTCAGAGGATATGTCCTCGGAATTTTTATAAAGTGAAATTTTTAAATATTATTTTTCCAAAATAATGCCCAAAGGAACCATTCTGGCTGATCAAACAGCCCTTGTAACTGCTTTAAATGCTCACGCAGCATTTCTCCAAATAAGGCCTTGTATGAAAACGAAACACCACAGGGGCACCATGAAACACCAGTTAGCACCTTTATAAAACTCTGCTTCTAAGATTAACTATGCTACAACCCTGGCAGATCACAGAATTGTAAGTCTTGTATGAGCACAGAGTGGAATTGTGTTAATTTGTCTCAGAGGATGCAATTGCAATAGTCCTTTCTCGTCTTCAGAGAAGTCCAGCTTGGAGCACCGAGACAGCACACACCAGGAGACGTTTTACGGGAACATGCTTTTGCAGGGGGGTGCTCTCTCATTCACACAGCTTGCCTTATGCCCTTCAAATTGCACCAGTCTGTCTGAAGAGGAAAAGCAAAGGTCTATGCTGAAATTTGCTCTGTGGCTCCAAGAGATGTTTCGTCCTTATGTCGCATCGGGCCTTTGGCATTGTGAGATGTTTGGGAAGAGACGAGGCAAACAGAAAAGGGCTGAAAAGCAATCAATGCTGCTTCCTTCCTTTCTTGTGTTTTCTTTTGCCAGCTACGAAATATTCTCTCGGAGAAATCTGCAAGCCATCAAGTGCATCAGAGCCCAGGCTGCGTTTGCTAGAAGCTGAGCCGAATGTTCAGCGGGAGCCCACCTCCCAACCGGGAGTGTGACCCTGTTTCAGTGCTGCACATGCAGAAAACTCCTGCTCCTCTTGTGCCTCACAGGGCAGGTTAACACAACACTTGGACTAATCCAGCAGCTCGGGGCTGTCAAAAGGAGTGAACCGACTCCCAGCCCTGCTCTGGACCGGGGCCTCAACACCCTCTTGAGATAGTGTGCTGCTTTTTTCATCTCTTTTTTTTTTTTTTTTTTTTTTTTGTCAGGTCAGTTTTTGGCTTCAGTTCCCCAGCCAGCTCATGGCAGAGGCACATACGGACAACGCAGGGCTGGCAGGACAGAGGAGCAGGAACACGCTGCTGAAGACAGCGGGCAGGAGCCTTGGTCATAGCCTAAGTTCATACAGCTTTAAAAGACCGGCATTGGAGCCCAGGTGACCCTATGTGTCCCCTATGGAGTGGTAAAGGCTTTACTTTTAAACCGGGAGAATTGAGATCCACTGAAAAGGTGGTTTTGTCTGAGCTGTCCACCTGAATGGGACAGCAAAGGCTCCCCGGCTAACCCCAAACTGTCTGGCATGCCAACACGGCACGGAGATGGGCCAGGCAGCCTTGATATTAAACGCAGGACAGGTGGCAGGATCTTCATGGCAGCATGCGTGCAGTAATTTGACCTGCTGCTCAGTGGTGACAGCCTGAGATGCTCACATCTGGAGCCTTTGCTTCAGAACTCACTTATTCCCTGTGATCTGTGCATTGGGCCCCCTGGCACCGAGATGGTCGCAGTCCAGCAATGAAGTACCAACAGACTGCATGGAGGCTGAAGCAAAACAAGGAGCTGACCCCAATTTTCATAGTCCAAAGAATGTGTCTTATCCCCTGGAGCATTTTTCTTCTTGAGAATGAAACTTTTTGCCTCACCCCATCCTCCTCTTTTTACCTTTATGGTCCCTCATCTTTGAAGGCTTTTGGAATTTTTAGTTTAAAAAGGAATTTCAGAGTAATTCCTGCCACTAGTAAATAACACAAAAGCTGATAAACTGTTAAAAAAACAAGGAGGCCTTGCCAAGAGACTTAGACGAGACATTTGTTTTTGGGAAACCCTCTGCACAGTACAGTCCACATGCACACTTAATCACGCAGAGAAACATTTACTGTAGGATATATTTTTAGGCAATTTTTCAAGTGGCAAATTTCCACTGGGGTACAGCACTTGTCCTGTCATAATTAACTGTACAGAAAATATTAGTCTAGAGCTGGCCTGCCCAATGGCAGAGGGAACGCGTTACGCCCAAGTTCAAGAGAGGAGCAGGGTCTCTCGCTGTGTGGGCTAGTGAAGACTAAGCACATTACACACATATTTGGCCATCACCACCACGAAAGGCCACGAGCTTCCCTCGCAGTGTGTGCTTGGTCCTGGAGCTGAATAGCTTTCAGCTGCGCAGGATGCTGTTTGGCTGCTCCAAGCGATGAAAAAAAGATGTAGGAGTCAATCACTGGAGAAGGGAGGTTGGATTTAAAAAGGGGATTAATGTGACAGCCAAGGATCCGAAGGGTGGTGGAAAACCCGGGAGGCCCCACAGCTCCTGTCGAGCGGGCGCCTGCCAAGTCACACGGGTCTGCAGCATGACACATGTCTCCCATCTTGGATCTCATGGCTGCACAAATAACTCGTGTGCTCACACAGCTCCGGCCGGTGCTGCCCCCCTCTCCGTGAAGGGCCAGTGCCACATGCTGCGTCTTCCTGCGTGGCCTCTGTCTTCTCCTTTTGCTTTTAAGTGTTTATGGGTTTTAAGAACAAAGCCAAGGGGCAGGACTGACAGGGGGGTTGCTGAGGTAAGCCCTCCAGCACGTAACCCCCGTCCCTCCAACTGTGCTCTCTCCCCTGGCTTTGTGTGTCTGAGCATGCCGAAAGTGCAGACAGCGCCTGTCCCTGGCTCGAATATGGGACAGCCTGTCATGCTTTGAGTCAACAGGGATGGATTTAAGCATGTACTGAAGGGCTTTGCTGAGTGAGAGTCTGTCATGGTCTAACCCCAGCTGGCAAGTAAGCACCACAGAACAGAATAGAATAGCAAGTCACCCACAGTAAAGTGTTTTGTTGTGGTGGTTTTTTAACAGGGAAATGTTGGCTCGGGAAGATCCTTCTTCGAGACAGGGAATAGTTGGAGTAGGTATTTTACTGGCAAACCAAGTGGAACTCAGCTTTTAAAAGTTGTCATTCCTTGAAGAATTTGTGCCGGTTTTTTAACTCTCTGGATAGTAAAGGGGCAGATGCAGCTTTAACGCCATTCCAGGAGCTTTATTAAATCACTGGTGTGGCACTCACCCACCTCACGTACCGAACACCAGCATATCTGCTATCATGCCGCTACACTACTCAGCCACAGGGGCAATACATGTAATGCAACAGACTGCTCAGAGAAGTTTCCAGGTCATGTCTTGACCAAACTGAGTCCATTTACATGAGAAGCATTTATGGGCTAGAGGATGGTGAGAACTACTGAACCCCCCACCTTGCCCTGCCCAGATACATCCACTTTCTCTGGTTTACTTGATCATGGGTCAAGTAGATTTATACTGCTGCATGTTCATAAGATGTGAGATAGAGCAGGAGTGAGAAACTAATTTGTGAAATGAAAGTTGAGCTTTGATTCCGCTTTTCCTGCACTTTTGAGATCCGTGAGAACCCTCCTGCTAAGCGTTTGGCAAGGCCTGAAGTGGAACAAGAGTCAATGAAATCCTGTCTATCAAAGTTTATGGTAACCCCTAGTAAATAGGCAATATTTAATTTACAGGTGAATTCAGACACCCTCTGCTAATCTACAGAAAAAGTAGCATAATGTTGTGAGCAAGGACATCAGGTTCAGCTGACCCTGGTGGCTGACTAAAGGGCTATCCGTACAGTAATGAACTCCACTGTTGTGCCCTAACATAGAAAAGTCACTTAGCTTTGGGCTCATTCGACTCCAACACCAAAAGCTAGTTCCACAGGGCAATGCTGGGGTAAAGCTCTACTCTGCATAGCTAACACAAGTCTTCCTATGTCTCAGTTTTTGATCTTGAAAGGTCCTTTTATCACAGGTTTTGTGTATTGTGTGTCACACTGCAGTCCTTAGGCTAGCCCATGGTTGGCCACCGGTGTGTATCTGTCCCTATGGCAGCAGTGTAAAGCGTTGACCCTCCTCCAGGCAGTCCCTTAGAGGAGATCTGTGAGCAGCAGCTAATGACATCTGGGCTTCTATCCTCTATCTTCTTTCTGTCCTCTGCTGCCCGATCAAATGTGTGTCTGGCTGAGGGTTTTTCTATTTTTGGGTCCTTCACAAGCTTTCCTTCCCATGCCGATTCTCTGACATCTAACACGGAATAAGCCAATGCTTAAGCCTCTCCTTGAGCAGCAGCATCAACAGGGTCTCCCTTCTCTAGCTAGCCATTTATTTTAACAAAACCTGTAACAAACTTTAACAAAACTTTTTGATCGTGCTACCTAGTGTCAAATCTCACTGAAAATGTACAGTAAGTTCAAAAGTTAATGAACACAAGAACTAAAAGGCAAAATGCCAAAGACAAATATGCAAGTCCATTGAGGTCTCGCAAGCTTTGTTGCCCTTAGAATTCAGATTAAAAGTCCATGCAACTTCTCCTTTCATTAATCTTTAGTAAGATGTGTTAAATTATTCAGTCTTCTTTCAAACCTTTAGGCAGAACAGGCACATTGTAAAGAATGCGTAATTCACATTTTTTGGTAATACATTGCCCTGGTTTAGTTTCTTATATTCTATATAAGAAACTGTATACATACAAAGTATTTAGCTATTCATGTAAATGGCTTTATCAGGCATAAACATCTCCATAGTTGATATTTTAGTCATGCTCAAATATAAACACGCATTATCACTTCTTTTATATTTCTCTTCCTCAGACAAGTATTGTTTGGGATGAAGTATTTTCTTTTCTTATTCTTTATAGTTTTTTGTTTGCTGATTATTTTTCTTTTTTCTTTTAACTAACTGACTCATTAACATATTTTACAAAGATGTTGTGAAGTATCTGAGAACCATATCATTTACTCCACTGTGCTTCAGTTTCATTATATGCAGCACATGCTTATCAGATTGACAGCTCCTCAGGTTGAATCTGCCTGTCAAAACCAGCAAATACTCTTTTCATTTTTGATTTCTGAATTGCATTTTCAGTATTTTAAACACATACTACTATAATGATACTTGAGAAAAAATAAATTAAAACAAAACCTATCAGCTGTGTGGACTGTCAAGATTTGCATAAACAGAAGATGTTTTCTAATGTCTTTAAGTTACAGTGTTCAAATTCATGAAGCTGAACTGGGAATAACTGTTTTAATGGGTCTGTGAATGAAAATAAATCCTACACAGACAACATGTGCAGGATTATCTTCTCTAGCTGGTGCTGATGACTCTACTGAATAGTATGGGTCCTTTTCTGTATTCTTAAATTTTGTGTGGCAAAACACTATCCTGCTGCAGACTATTCCCATAAAATTATTTGATAGAGATTAAAATAAAAATGAAATTCAGTCTGTAACAACCTCGTATAAAAAAACATAAAGAGGAAATGAAAAGATCAGTATTATTCTTTAATTATAGCCCTTATAAAATAATGCAAAATCCACAGTCCTGCATACCAGACCAGATGCTGTGAGAGTACTCTGTTGCAGAAAATATCCAACATAGTGAAGAAAGCAAGGATGGCAAACCTCCAGTTCCTGTTCTGCAGATCTATCAGATCTCAAGCTGCCAGGGCAGGGAGAGAATGCAACCTAGACTAAACCTGCAGAACCTACCTCTTCCCTCTCTGTGGAAAGGATTTTTGCCCTGTTTCTGGCTGTTAGAGAAATGCTGCATAACTCATCAATGCTTGCAGCCCTGCTTCTCAGAAGAACTGCCATTCTAGACGTCTTGGGAATCCCCAAATGATTCTTCCAGAGCTGTTACAGAGAAGACGTAGCCAGCAGATTGAGGAGAAAGTCATGAAAACTGGTTGTGCTGTTATACAGCATCTGCCCTTTGTGTGCTACTTTACACGGTCACTGCACAGTCATTTATATAGCCACACTCACTTGGGTTGTGTGACATCTAATTTACATCTCCTCTTGGCTAACTAGGAATCTTGGCAACTGTAGAAGACTTCTAGCACTTCCAAGGTTAGACATCTATCTCACGCTGTTTCTTTTTTCAGTTCATTTTTTTTCTTTACTACTTCTTACACCATTAAACTGCTAAGAAATTCCTTATCCATTGGATTATTTCATCTTCCATCATCTACTGAGCCCTTGCTACAGCATGCAGGACATCAGCACTGATTCTGTGTCTGAAGAGCTTCTCTATCACATTTGCAAAGAGATCAAGCACTTTATTGTATGCATTTTTTATCCTGAAGCTATGATTTATTTTGCTTACATTTCTTTCTGATAAATTTTCTTCTCAGTTTACGATGGGGATAGGTAAGCTTTTCTTTTTCCACAGTTGCTCCTACACTCTCCAGTCCTATGTCACACTCAATCTAGACTCCACCTGATTTATGTCAGCCTTCAGAAATAACAGGACCTATTGGGGCTGTGCTGAGATCAGAGCAGCTCTTTTTGGGCAGAGCCATGAATATTTTAGTTAAAGGCCAAAGCACTGGACTGTTAAGGATAAGCATTCAAAAAACAGTCATGACAAATAAAGTGGCCAAGAATATCTAAGAGGCTTTTTAAAATAACAGTTGTGAGCTGTGTCACTTGAATGACTGTGTTTGAATGCTAAATGTTTCATAAAAAAGATGCCCATAATTGCTGAGATATTTTGAAGTATCTAACTGAATCCATGTCTGCAGAGAATTATGAAGAGCAAAGGATTCACGAGTTGGCTTCAAACTTGATCCCACATGGCTTTTCTTAGATGTAGGGGTATCTCCAAACTCAGCTTGGCTCCAAAAAAGATCACAGTGTAAGAAACCAGAAGTCTCACATTTTCCCAGTCCCCTCAAATACCCAAGAAATATCCACAGAAATAGCATGACTGCTCAGCAGCTCTCAGCTGAAAATGTGAGGGAAGAAAGAAAAAAGACACAGGTGTATTAAGTTCACAAAACCCAACATTGTGGTGCAGCTCAGAAATAGACAAATTCAAACAGAAGGCCCTGCCAATATAGAGCGAAGTATTAATGCTCCCATGTTTGTATTAAGATCTCATCTTCAGTATTGCAAAAATTGCTGCACAACTGCATCTATAAAAGTAACATCCAAATAAGAGCAGATGTGAAGAATGGCTGCTAGGATGACAAACAGAGCAGCTTTTCATCCGAGGAAGCTAGAAGAGTTTGTTTAATCCAATGAAGTCAGAGCTAAGGGGGAAAAGGCATAAGTGCCTTCTACAAGCAAATTAGGGAGGTATTTGAGCTACTGAAGCAAAGGATAGACTTGACAAAGGAGAAAATAAATATAAACTGGCCACAAGTAAATTTAAACAGGGAATGAGGTTGTTAACCATCAGAAGAGTGAAATTCTTAAACAGCTTTTGGATAGAAGCAAAGTCGGTAGTTGAGCTGGAAACTGATCTAGATGGCTCGCAATATGTCCAGGAAAGCAACTGCCTGCAACATCAGGCAAAACCTCATGATTCAAGCAGTCCCTTTGGGCCCTATTTCATACAGCCCTCAACCAGGTAAATAGAAAGCGAAAAAAAGTTGCAGGGCAGACTGGAGACCCCAAAATATTTTGAGCAGATACTTTACTGAAGTCAAAACATAGCATCAGAAAAGCAAGACGCTATGAAGTGGGCTAAGACTGCTACTGACAAGTGGGATAGGAAGAACCGTTTCTGTTTTCTGCAGTGAAATAATCTTGTATCCCCAGTAAGTAACTGTGGAAAGGAGACAGGCTCAGGGAACAAGACTGATTAGGACATGGTAACTGTTCAGGCTCTACCTTAATAACAAAGAAGTCTTTAAGAATTCTCCTGCATGAATTAAGATTTCTGCACAAAATATGCTCCACGCTTAAACAAACAGTCTCTTATTTTCTACGTTTTTTTTCTCTACTGCACCTTAAAATAAATAGTGGGGGGGGTGGGGGGGGGTGAGGTGGAATCTAATCTGGATTGAATGAGAGTGTTGCATTAGGGAAAATACTGAATGTTCCCATTCTTGAATACTGCAGTTATTAATAGATGGAGGTAATAAGAAAAAGGGGAATTAGCTGCTTAATGTAGCTGCTCTGAGACTGGAAATTCTGGGCCAGAAAATACCAAACACACAGAAATGTCCTGCCATTTAGCATATGAGCAAAGGCTGGGATCTCAAGTGGCTGAAGACTAGACTGCAGGGGAAGGGGAGGAGGCAAGGTCACTGAACCTCTAATATATAGAACTGTGGCATCTAAGGTATCGCATGAACTAAAGCCTGAGGGAAAGAGCATTAAAAAACAGACTACATCTGTGTATGCACTAAGAGTGATGATTCCTGTCAGCCACGGTTTCCTGCAGGTATGTTCACTGTGACAGGTAATAAGGATTGGTGAAGTTTTGCTGGTGAATATTTGCCTGATGTCTGACCAAAGCACATAAAGTGCAGAGCATGTCCCAGTACTGTGCACAGGTTCCCAGCTGTGTGCCAGGAATCTACTTACAGGGACAGAATAAGAAAAACAGGAGTCAAAACCCAAAAGCCCTTCCCCTCTGTTAAGTGGACCTAGTAGAGGAAGAGAAGTTCCTTGTAAAGGTGGATGAAATAGTCCTGAGTCTGAGTAAAGGGAACAGTGGTGCATCTACATCCAGAAACCACTTGGAAGAATGTTTTCCATAGGATTAGGGCAGGGGAAAGAGCAGCTGCCTTACCTGGCCTCTCTGCTTCCCCTGAATAAGGAGAAGGTTTCTGTAGTGCAGGGTCCACTGCCTCAGTGGAGGCTTCCCACAGTGTGGTTCCCCCCTCGCTCGTGTAGCCCTCAACAAGACCAAACCAGCCATACTGTGTGTTCAGGAAGGATACTGCATATGTCCATCCTCTGCAATCTTCACAAATTCAACCTGTGACCTCTAGGCATGGTCCTCTCTATTAAAAATGTGAAACACAGAACCACAAGACAGTTGAGGTAGGAGGGCATTTCTGGACATTGTCCAATCCAAATCCGTGCTCAAAGCAGTGTCAGCCAGAGCAGGTCCAGTTTGATTTTGAGCATCTCCAAGGAAGAAGAGTCCACAATCTCTCTGGGCAACCTGCTCCCAGTTGTTTTTTCACCCTAACAGCAAAAAAAGTTTTTCTTATGTTTAAGTTGAATTCCCTTTATTTCAGATTGTGCCCACTGCCTCTTGTCCTTTCATTGGGTACCACTGAGAAGAGCAGGACTCCATCCTCTTTACTCATCCTCCACCAGGTATTTATACACATGGATAAGATCCCCCCTTAGCTTTCCCTTCTCCAGGCTGAACAGTTGCAGCTCTCTCAGCCTCTCCTTGCATGTCAGATGGTCCAAGCCCCGAACCATCTCAGTGGCCCTAAAGAACAGGTTTGTTCACCTATTTAGTACAACTGTTAAAATCAATAGTTTTTATAACATTATTTGCCACTTTTAATTTAAATTAGAAGGTGGTATGTCTTCTTGTCCACTTTCCCTTGTGATTATTGTTAGAGATTACAAACAGGTTTTGTACTTTGAAGAGACAGCATGTATTTATGATTAAATGCTTCCTGAGTGTTAACTTGTCATTGAAGGAATACATGTTCTTATAGACATTTGAGTGATTCGAAACAGAAAGGAACACTATATTCAAACTATTGTTTTCCAGAGCAAGTTGCCCCTCCATGATCTAGTGCAATTGCCATTTCTTCTAAGAAAAACAGGGTCTACAATTAGGACATGTTAATAAAACTCTGCTAAATGTAGTCTATAAAGAAACATTGCTTTCATTCCTTGAAGTTACTTGAACAGGGTTAAGAGCACATGTGCAGACATCACAGGGTTTGCACATAATATGCAAGATTTTTAGAAAGAAATATGTTCACGTATTTGTGAATAGAATACATGAAGATTTCTGCCATCTGTGGGAATGCACATTAAGGGAGACAAAGATTGCATTCTTCATATTTCCTATGTAGTTTTGCAAATGTATAAGGAAATTAGTACACAACAAAGCGCAATGTTTTTGAGCGAGTGAAATGACCAGACTTTGAGGCATACTAAGCACCTACTGAGACAACAGCTGATGGATTTCTCATACTTGTGAAGTCTAACCACAGCAATTAAAGGTTAGTTTGTTTAAAAGAGAAAGGTGGGTTGTAAATCACATTCGTTTTGGGTAATAAGACTTAGATGGCATCATTTGAAACATCACCTTGTATTTAGTGAGACTGTAGACTTAAACTGTGCTGCTGTGGTTGTATAAATGGAAGCAAAGACTGGCTGAACACCCAGTGTTACTCTTCAAGCCCCTCACAATCTCTCATGGGTTAGCATCCCAGATCTGAGCGCTCCAGCATAAAAAATTGAGTTCTGGAAACCAAGACCTTACTTTGTATTGACAAGACTATAAAATAAAACCCTCTCCTTCTGAGTCAGGGCACAGCTTTTGGAGGGCTCAGGAAAGGGGAGTTTGTGAGCTCGCGCCTGGCAGGAGGGGAACGTGAATGCAGCAGAAGATCTCGCCCAGCAGTTGCCTGCCGGCTTGGCCCCCTTGCAGGCAGTCAGTGCCCGTGCCACCATCAGCCCTCACAGAGGTCCTGGGGAGCTCAGGGGAACTAGCCCGGGGATCCTGGCATTTGGATTCACATTGAGGTCAACAGTGTTAGTGTGGAAGCTTACACATTTCTTCCTGATAGGGGATTCCGTATGAAAGCATCCCATCTGGCCTTGCTCCCCTCCCTTATCCTACTTATTTCAACTTATTTCTACCCTTGATTAGTCTAGAGTGGGCTTGGTAGTGTAGGTTAATGGTTGGACTGGATGATCTTAAAGGTCTTTTCCAACCTAGATGATTCTATGATTCTATGATTCTATGATTCTATGATTCTATTTCTGCACTCAAGGAACCCCACATGGCGGGTTGAGGTGAGTGTGTCAATCAGTCTTAAAGCTGAAGCTCTGCCTCAGGAGTGCTTTGCTGCCAAATACCTGTGCTTTAATCTCGAGGTCTGACAATCCTGGTTGATGATCCCATAGTACTGTACTATGGGATCACTCTAAGAAAGGTACAGCATGGCTCCACACAAAAAGGAGAGTAGGAAAAAGTGCTATTCTTGTGAATTAAGCATTTCCAAGTGTACGCCTTAATGGGAAACATAGTTGAAATCAATGGGGCAACCTAAAAGAGAAATGATTAGAAAATCTGAAAACTCCCTCATTAGTCAGAAGAAGTAACAGAAATTTATGTTCAGAAGAATTCTGAGTGCCTTCTCTCTGTGCTGCGGGGACTCTGTCATCTACCGAGAAATCTGATGGAGCGAAACCGAATGGGGTCATGTTAAAAGGCGGGAAGCCCCTCCTATTCAGAAAGTAGTTTATGAAAAAAAGAGAAGCTAAGTTTTTTCTTTCACTGTATTTTACATGTCTGAAAATCTGATTGATATAATCACCAGCTTATTTCTGAAGAGTAGAAGCACACCTTTACATCTTTCATGAGTAGCAATTGCAGAAATCAGGAAGTTATTATTATCCCTATAAAATACACTTGAAATTTTAGCCTTTTTAAACGTATTTCTGGTAGCCTAATAGACAGACCGCCTAATTCAGGATTTTACACAGTAACATCTGAAAGTGAATTTTGATTTAATAAAAAGAAACCAGAGAGATGACTTTGGAAAATTAGCTACTGAGTTTCTCTCACACACATGCGCACATACACATGCACTCACATTCACTGTTACTTTGAAGAATCACATATTTGAGCAAGAGCATAGCTTCATATCTGTGTACAGTCAAGCATCATATTCTTCACTAAACTTGACATTGGATATTTTAAGAAATGCCAAATAATATTGTACTTCCTGTGAAGAACTGCTGCCTGCCCAGTAGTAGTTAAAACAAGACTAGCACCTTATCACTGTTAAGCAGAATACTGGAGTGAGTCAAGAGACCCAAGGTTTTTTTCCCTTTCTGACACTGAATATGTGATCTGCAGTTCACTGGTTTTTGTGCTGCTGTATTCCCAATTATAACCTGGCAAAATTGTTTTCCCACATCTATAAGGGACTTTGTTCACAATAGATGGAAATTGTGACCTGAGGGCTATGCATTTTTATTCCACAGTGTATTTCATTCTACAATAAGCACCTACTGAACAGTAAGAACTAAGCTATTGCTAATTCTGTAACTGATGTACAAAGACGAAAGCTCAATTTCCAATCCACAGAAAGCTTATTAAGTAAATTATAAAGGGTTGCAAACTGGCAGTGACTCTGTGGTGACAGGTTAAACCATCAACAATTTCGAATCTAGCCTAGCTTGATTTTTCTTCTCCCTTTCACTGCCACTCTGGTAACTTAAAAAGAAGTGGTATATGCTTAATGATTCTTGCTACCTATCCAGAAAAATTGCACCTTGGTGCCTGCATCACTGTACAATTGTATGCCCTGGCAGCCCTCTTAGTTCTGTTTCTTCCTCTGGAGATAAAAGAAATTTGACATTGGCCCAGCAATTACACAATTAATTATAAAGAGATGTCCACAAACCCCCTTATGTCTCAGGCTCCTTTATTCTCTAGTTCCTTTACCAGGAACCACTGGAAGGAATGTAAACGGGACAACAGAAAATATTTTGTCATGAATATGAAGTGGATACAGCCTCTTTCCACGAACACATGTTCTGCCTTTTCATTGCGGTACCCTCACGTTTAATTTATTCAATATTTAGCAAACGTACTCATTTTTATTTCCTTTCTCTGCTTTGATCACAGAACATCTTCAAAGAATATTCCATGTGCACCATTCACACAAGTTTAATTGCTCAGGTAATTCACCACATGTGCTCACCAGGCTGGGGGAGTACAAAAAGTTTTCTGGCATGAATGCTCTCATGTGAATGGAAAACTGGGAAGTGATGAATGAAGCATTTTCTAGTGAGTTTGTACAACTGCAGACACCATGGGCACAACCAGGAACAACAACGATGCATGCAGCTTAGAAATCTGCTTTCCATGGAATTGTGCCAGTGAAAATCAGTCACTCAAAACTCTCAAAAAAAGCACAAAAAAGGAAAGGTACAAAGGAAGACAAAATTAATTCATTTGAAAACCACAAAAGAACACGGGAGGTAATTGCTGCCTTCTGTAACACCTATTCCAACATCTATTATTCTATTCAATTATGTCTATTGCCGATGTTAAGTATCAAAATGCCTCCAGGAGCCATGGTTTACCATAATATGAACAGAGTTCAGATGATCTGAATATGAGGTTGGAAGGGAGCATACTACAATGTGTAAGAAAAGAGCTGCATTGGAGAGACAAACTGAGAAGACTCGTCTCTGCAACAGCCCAGGATGGTTTCCAATGTGCCATTGCTATTTAGATAACATTGTGACAGGCACTTTACAAATTACCCAGAATTTATGGGCGAGATTGTGGCACCATTACTCATGCTGAAAACTAGTATATAACGGCAGCAGCCCCACTGAAGTCAGCAGACTACCAGACCTGAAGTCACGAGCAAGGGTTTCACAGTCTAGCTCAACTCTGTCCCTGGGCAGATAACCTACAGACCCACAGATGTGTAGTCAGGTTTTGCAGCAAAGGTACATAACAAATCTGAAGAAATGTTTTTCAGCAGCAAAGTGGGGAAGGGGAGGAGGGGCAGAGAGAGAAGCTGTAGGCTCCTCTAGTGCTCTGTTAGGCTTCCTGGCTCCAGTCTTAAAAAAATAAGCATCTCAAGGGATCCAGGATTTTTTTTCCCCTTCCTTCTTCTTTTCTTAGTGCCAGATCAACTACAGTTTTCTTAAGGAATAAAAACAACAGCAATGCTAAAGTTAAGAATATTGCCTTTTCAGTCAGCTACATACAAGAAATAGAAGAGTTGTCAAGACAATATTAAAAGTTTTAATGATATACCAAAGCTCCTCTGGGAGGATACAGACTCTTTAAATCTTTTTTGAATGCAGTACCAAGTTACAAATTACCCACATCTCATTCATGTGTTCTCCTTTATCTCTTCCTCCACTCTTCCTCTATCATTGCTATAGTTTTTGTATTTTTATTTTCTTTGTGGAGTTAAGCTCTAATCATACCTGATCCTAGCCATATTAGCTTCTTTTCTATGAAAGGGGAAGACTTTTATAACCACAGCAACAAATTTCTTTGTGACATGATTTATCTCATTCCTTTTCATGGTGGTGAGGCTTTTTTCCCCTTTAATTACCCAACAGAAGCAAAGTCTCTCATCCTTTCCTCATCTTTATGTACTTTGCTTTCAACCAATTCCAGATGACAGCGTGGAAGAAAGTTTTCCAGCTCAATACAGCCACCTTTTCTTATATATTTGGGCTGACTTGCACTATGGAGAACAGGCTACAGAGTTTGTACTGACCACCCAGTAAAAGTGTCTTCTGCTGTAAGCGCTTCTTGCAGTAATATTCCTTTTCCCCATATTAGATTGGCTCTTCCTCAGAGGCCCTGTGAAGATCCCAGCCCTTCCAGACCTTAGCTGTGGAGTGAGGTCTCATTTTCTCAGATCTCATCTGTTCATCTGCTAATTTCCTTGCATGCTCTGCAGCATTTATCAGCTGACTCCTCTGTCCTTCAGCCCCACAGCACGCAGCCTTGCCAGCCACTCCCAGCTCCATCCTCTGCTTTCACCTCCCTTGGTTCTATGCCGTGGTGTCCACAAGCACACGCCTTGTAACTCAAGCAGCCGGACAGCGTGCCATAGGAACACACTTTGATTAAATGGTCACAAGACAAATTCAGACATTTCTTTTCCCTCCCCCATATGCCCCATTTTCTGATGTTTATCACAGTTTCTATGGGAATTGCCTTTCTCCATTCAAGACCAAGATTTAATATTCATATTTTGGAGGGGCAGGTTTCTCTGGTGAGGAGCAGTTGTGCCAGTGGATGCATACAGTCACAAAATGACAAGGGGAAGGTCTGACCTGGGTCACCCACAGACAAAAGCTTGGTTTGCCTGCACGCAGAGCAATGACAAACTTTGCTCTCAAGGACTTGCATGATTCCCAGGCTGTAACCAGCCCGGGGGCTGCACTGGCACTGGAGAGTAAGCAGTTTGGTATGCTCGACCACTTCTGCTGCCTTCTGTCCTTGCCTGAAGAAGCCGCTGCCACTGCCTCCGTGGCAGATCACCCTGCCACCCCTCTGCACCGCTGCCGGCACCAGCACCGCTCCTGCCCGTGGCGGTGCAGCGGGAAGCCCAGGGAGCTGCCCATCTTCTGCTGGGGCACAACTGCTCCCCTCCAGTGAGACTGGCACAATTTTTAAACACTGCCTGGGACAGGACTGTATCTGGAGGGGGAGAGGTCTCGGTCTTGCACTGGAGCTCCATTTCCCTTTTATTTCCTGAAGAATCATGGCCAGGGAATCCCGGGCACCCCAAAACCTCCTTAAAAGCTGAAAAGGCAGTGGCAGATCAACTATAACCCCTGGTGGCACCAGCTCTGGCAGATTTTGAATGCTGTGACTGGTGCCTCTCCAGCCCCAACCCTTGGCAGCTCTCGACCGAGGCAGGGGACGCCTGCACAGGCACAGCCAGCTCTGCCAGGGGCCTGGGCAGGCCTTGGGAAAATATTACTGTAATGAATAACTGACTGACATTTAGCAAAGCAAAGCCTTTTGTGCAGCTAGGGAAATGTCACGATGCATTTTCTTCTCAAGGAAATGTGTGGGCCATGCTTTACAAATGGATGTTTGCAGGGGGGAGAGGGACGCTGGGGAAGGGACCTTCACTTTGTTTGCAGCAAACAGAAGCGAAACTCCACCTTTTTAGGTGAAGGTAAATATGTCAAATGCTGACATCAGAGGGGAAACTCCCCCCCTCCATGCCATCTTCACTTAGTTTGCATTGGTTTAGCAAAGCCAGAGGTTGCTAAAAAACACATGGAATGAAAAATAAAATAGCTCATAACTCTGCAACAGTTGGAAGGGAGTTTTAGCTCATTCTTCATCTCTTTCACGTGCTGTGTTGAAATATGAGGCCAAGAAGGAGGCCAAAAGACTTAAAAGGCCTATCATGAGGTAATTCAGTCACAAGCCCCGAGCAGGGGAGCACAATGATAGCAGTGTGCTTGCTGTTTGCACAGAACTTGAAATATCAGAGCCCCATAGACCCTAAAATGCACAATTAAAAATGAAACAACTCCTTGGGGCCCAGAGATTACCCACATCTCCCCCTCTGAAAATGTTTTACTCGAGTGTCCTATAAAATTGGTAATTGCTTGTGGCACCTGCACAACGTAGCTGTTGAGAAGAAACCCATAAAAGAAAATTAAGATTATGGACCCATGCTTACCGTTGTGTCCTCCATCACATGTGCCTGTGCTTTATGCAAAGGACAGAAGATTCAAGCAGCAGCAAGCAGCATATAAAAGGCCTTCCCAGCCTTGGGAGAGGCAGCACGGTGTAGCAGCTGACCTGCCTCATACAAGGGCCCGAGCTCTCCAGCAGGACCCTACAAGGGAATCATCCACAGAGGAAAGGGGGTCAAAGAAATAGTCTTCATGGGGTCGATCTCTTGAGCAAGCACAGGTCTGCTCCTGGGTTTACTTCCTCCCCAAGGCTCTCTGATGGTAAAGGCAGAGCCCAAGAAAGCAGAAGGCGGTGGTTTGCCACTTGGCCATGAGGGCAAAGGTGGGCTTATATCACTTTTGTACCCCCACAGTTTCCCTAGGGAGGAACTACCCCCAGCTCTCAGAGGGGTTCTGGGCAACTTCTAGCATCTAATGCAGGTGGAGGTAATACCAGTTGTCAGTGAGGGAAGAGGCAGTGAAGAAGTCCTCAAACCTGGCACTGAGATTGAAACCTGAGGCCAGCACACTGGAAAGATCACGCTGGCAGCAGGCGGATTGAAATACAGGGCAGCGCAGCAAGCACGGATCCAGTTTTTATCAGTTGCTGGGCATCACACACAGGCATATTTGTAGCACTTGTGGGATGGCAAACACGCACAAGAAGTAGGTAGAATTACAAAACAGTCCAGCCTGTTAGGACACTTGCTTGCCAAGAGGGCTACCTGCCTCCCAGGCTTTTGTGCAGGGCTTCCATGCTTAGCCAGATCCATTTGACCGAAGCGGGGAGGGTGTCAAAAATGTTATACACTTATTTTTCATACTGGATCCCATAATCATTGCTAATGTGGCATTTACAACTGCAGGATCAGACTGGAGAAAAGAAAAAATCAGAAAGGAAAAATCAGCTGTACTAAGTAATCTCACTGCCCAGCTCAACTGAATCAGTGAAGCAAGGAGAAAAATAAACTTTTTTAAAAGCCTAAATACATACACAAGAATTTTATATTAAATAAACACAAAACACATACCAAATTTAAAAATTGAGAGCTCTAGCTTAAATGTTAGCTTTAAGATATTAACATAGATTAATATTCACACTTTACAAAGTGCATAAATTAAGTTATTCATACCCTATATAGATGACATACATGCCTCTCCAGTGCCCCTCATTTTAGCCGCTGTCTTCAAATTACTCTTCTCAACAACTGAAAAACAAGAGAAAGCGGTGTTAGCAATCTCACAAGACTGGGTTGTATTTTCTCGTAGTAATAGCAAAATGTTCCTTTAAAGGTAAGATCTGAACGCGAAGACAGTAGCTGTCTCAACCAGGTGGTGGCACTATAAGCACTTGCTATCATAAGGGTATTATAAATAGGAAGAAAAAAAATCCCCAAATGAACCAGCGTAACAACTGCAGTATCACTTTACAGCACTGCATCTTTTAATTTATGAGATACCTTCAGAGATGGCTAAACATACATGGATTGCCTGTGTTACTGAGACCAAACCATTAGCTTAATGAACAGCATGCTGAAAAGAAATAGAGTAAGAGTGTCTCGTGACATTTTAAAAAATGCTTTCAAAAGAAAAACAAAAACCTTTCTTTCCCCATTCTCCTTCCAGTCACAGTTTTTCAAACCGTTCTCAAATAGCAGGGAGGAATCCCAGTGGGCTGCCAAATGACCTCTCTCACCACACCACTAACATCAGCGCATGGATATCAAAATATATAAACCACAGAAAGTACAAGGCACTGACTCAAAACTGTTTCTTGAGCAGATTAAGTGGCAGGGTGTGTGGGACAGTAATCTGGTATTCGATAGATCATCAGCAGCAATTTGTGAAACGTACAGATTACATTTTTGCTATGGTGTATAAAGCAGAAATGTAAGGAAGGTAGAAAATCTGGGAGGGAAGCCTGGCTCCTCTGGTGGCAATGGGACTTTTGCCATTGACTTCTTGTGGCCAAGATTTCCCCTTAAGGGTCACATCAAAATATACAGGGCCTGACTTCTTCACAGAAGTGAATCCATGTGCATAGGCAGAACCATTCCTGCTTTACAGGAGGAAGAATGGCAGGAAAATCAACCAGAAGATGTGTCTAAAAGTACAATGGATGCTCTGCCTATTGGAGAGAATGAAAAGAAGCATGCAGCCCTCCAGATGTCATACTCACCAAGTCCCCTTGCTAACAATGAAGTTACTTAACATTTTTCTCCTGCTTTAATTGCATTTGCCACTGTTTCTTCAGAGACTTCTTTGCCTTCTTTCATATGTCATTTTTGTGGGATTATTCCTTTTTAAGAACTATTTATTGCTTTCCCAGGTTAATGTCTCAACTGTTGTACATTATTATTCTTTCTTGTGGAAAGTGGAAAATGCCCATTTTGTTGGTCAGTATTCCTTCTCTTCTCTGACATCAATAAATGACACATTCACATATACTGTTCTAAATTAATTGATTTCAAAGCATTTACCAAATGAAGCCTGCAACATCGCTGGTTTACAGATGGGGAAACATGAGAGAACTCAGAACCAGAACAATGATTTAGATACTGATCCTGCAAACACTTGTTCATATGAGTAACTTTATAAGAGCATTTGATGTGGCTACTTAGATACATCAAATTACTTGTGTGCAAAAGTGTTTGAGGACCAAATCGTTATCCACTAACAGCAGCTGCAACTGGCTTCTCTTCTCCTTCTTCAGCCACCTTGAAAAAAAATGCAATTCTCGAGCAAAACATTGTTTTTAGCAGTAGCTCCTCAGAATAGGAAGGGGGGGGGAAAGTAGTAAAATCCAAAGTTGTGATTAAAAAAAAAAAAAATCTGATTTGTAAACCAGTCCAGATTAAAAACAAATAAAGGATTTTCCTTTTTTTCTTTAACCATGAGAAAACATACAGTAAAAATTTTCCTGGTCCTTTTCATGTTAAAAAGTCAAAAATTGCATTGCCAAAATCTTCTCAAGTTTGGTAGCAGCAACAGCATGTTTGAGGTTACACAGGAGGTTTCACCACATGACATTTCAACTACTGAGAGATGTGGCTAATATCAGGGATTTGCCTCGATTATATAAAGATACTTTGTTCATGGCAAACTCGCTATTAGTCACTGCATTGTAAATGAGAAAAACTATACAACCAAACTATGGAAGACCAACAGCCATATTCCCAAAGGAACAACCATATTTTATAGATACACAGCACATATAGGAAAAGGCTGAATATCTGGCTTCTTATTCCAATTCTCCTGAAGGAAGATTTTTTTCAACCTATACATTTATGATAGATAGACAACCAACATGGGGAAGTCAATAACTTGCCAAAGCCTGATGAAAATGTTGTTTCTCTCTTTCCTGGACTTCCTCCAGCAAAGCGTATTGCTCCAAACCTTCTGGGACCCACATCTTGTGTGCATAGCGTAGCAAATGACCCTTCCCATCTGCCATGGAAAATAATCTGTGCCACCTCAGAAGACAGATTCCTTAAAACTGATAACATTACTATGTATACCCACTGGACTAAATCCTGCTTTTATAAGAGATCTTCCATTGTTTTGATCAGCAATACAGTCTGTCCTACCTTGCTTGATTTTCCCACACTGGGCCAAATAAGAGGTAACAGGAGACGAAACAGCTCTAGACTTCTATAGAAGGAAAATGACTGGAGAACCTGAAGCATCACATTAAACAGGCTGGACAAAGTCTTTCTGAAATTAGAGCAAACTTTCTCCGTAAAGCTTAAATCACTTCCAAAGGACATAACCTTCTATGAAATATACACCTACCTTTTTTTTTTTTTTTTTTTTTTTAGTTTTGGACTAATGAAAACATGGGGTGTTACCTTGCCTTAGATTTATAAGAGGTTAATTATTACTGTGATCAGTTCCCTCACTGAAATGAAAACACACTGAATCAAGATGAGGGAAGAACGGGTATCAGTCCACAAACTTAAACTATATATGTATAACTTACAGTTATTTTTAAATTTTTTTCTTCCTAGAATACAAAGAAAGCTAAGGACACGTATCAGAGTGAATAATCAGACTGACTAAATGTTTCCTTGAGGAAACAGAAAATGAGGAAATGTCACCATGGTTTGCTGCTTGCTTTGCTCAGAAAAAAATATTTTTACTTCTGGTTTCCCAGTGAAAAAAAACACGCAAAAAAAGATATCCTTACGGGGACATGAGCTCACTTCTGCACACTCCAGCATGTTAGTCATTCCCACTTGGTTCCTCTTGTTCAATAGCTTAACCTTGCTCAATGGGACTTTATCAGGCTACCAGAGCAGTAGGGAAATAGCTTACATTTCCCTCTCATATTGTACTGCCCTACTTGTTGAGGCCAAAGCATTTAACAGAAACGCATCAGCAGTCTTACAGGAGATCCTCAATCACCATGCTGGGGGCAAAGTTGTGATGAATTAACAGAGCACCAAATTTGAACTCATTAACATCTTACCAGCCAAACCCTGTGAAGGTCTTTGTGCAGAAATACATCACACAGAAGAGATTTGATTCAACATACACTTCAAGCTGCCTCCTTCATGCCAGGCTCATTTCTCCCACTCCTTAGCTTCTCTGCCAGATATTCTATATTTCGCAGTGGTGATCAGATGAAAAAGGAAGCCCATAAGGAAGAATCACACAGGGCTCTGGCCCATGTGCTAGTATGGCAATGAGGATCACTCAGCAACAAAATTAAACCATGGTTTGCTCTGCGAGTCTAGCCTGATCATGTGTGTGTGCTTTCCTGAGGGTTCACCATGTCCTCACTGCTGATCAGGAGCAGGACCGCCACTGCTGCAAGCAGAAGCAGGATCCAGCCCCAGGTGAGAGCATTGGGTTCACAGTGAGAGGCTGTTTCATAAGGGAGCGCTGCCAGGAAGAGCAACAAATCACTCTTTTAGACCCACTTCACCTACTAATTTTGGCTTATCAGTAATACAAAAAAGTAATTTCTTTTCCCGGATTTGGTCATTACCTTCCTCCTTTTACCACAATTTATAGTTCAGGATAATCCACACACTGTGATATAAAGCAGAATAACAAACTCAACAGAGTTTCTGTTCAAAATGTTTCAGTACTCTTTCCTCTGACTTAAGTTTTCAGCTCTTGTCAGGCCAAGCTCCCTTCCTATGCAAAGCTTGGACAAGAGTAGATGAAGAAAACACTGTCTGGTTATCTGCTTAATGATATGTGATCCCGATACACAGCAAGCTTGTACAAAGGAGTCCTTCTTCAACGCGCGCTCTGCCGGGCAGGGAGCGGCACTCCTTCTGCAGAGAGCACTGGGGAGATGCTGGGAGAGCTCAGGAGGACAGCAGAGAAACCCTGCCGGGAGCTGAAGCGAGCATGTGAGAGTCATCTATCTCCTAGAAAACTGTTGTAATGCACAAGCTCCACGGGTCCGCTTGTAAAACAGAGTGTCTGTAAAGCTTCAGAAAATGCCCAGAGACAGCTCCCAAATCCCTTGTGCTTCATTCCAGAGCAGTGCAGGAGAACATGCCCAGCAGTAAACTGCCTCAAAATCAGGCAATCTGGGGGTTCCAGAAGCTCAAGACATGGATTTCTTCAGGCTTTATTTCACCACATCTGTCTGGAGTGCAGTCTTAGCACTAGATTATATCACTAAGTAGGGCCAAATTTACCCTTACGGTTCTTCAGAGAAGTACTACAACGTAGAGAGATTCTCAGAAAAACGTTGGTTTGCTCAGCCTGAAACACTATGTTCATTCAACCTCTGGTTCAAAGTGTTTTCAGCAGCGTCATGGTTCCTGGCCTGTCTTCCTTGGGGCCGGGAACCCTTCAAATTACAGGGCTCCCTGGCTACTGGGGAACGAGGACTCTTTGGTGGTTGATGGCTCCCTGAAGCCCTGGCAATGCCAGGCAGCTTTGCCAAAGTAACATCCTTGTCAAATTGCACCAGGGGTAAAAGCCACGCGACTGCTCATGGCACCTGTTTCACAAATCTGTCAGAGATTTCAGAGAAGGAGAAGAATTGATTCTGCCCACTCTAGATGCAAACCTAACTTTAGAATGATTTTTTTTGTGAATTGGGAGAGACGACTGGTTTTTTTGCTAGCTTGTACATAAATACTAAAAACTCTCTAAGCAACAGCTCTAAAACAGAACTGGGATAATTCATTGCAATCATCAACACTCAGGAAATCATACACATCTTTTAGTGGCACCTCAGACACAAAAGCAGACTCTCCCTGGTGTTGTAAAACACAGAAACTGAAACTAGATTAAAAACGCATAGGGCTATTATGTACTATCATTGCCAGGCTTCAGCAGAACTAAATCATCTTTCTACAAACAGAGAAAGCAACCTCAGCTAAAACCAGCTAGAACAACTGAAGCAAAAATCAAAAGTAGTGGTACAGAAGTGACTGCAGAGGGAAGATAAAAGCTGCTGACAAGAACAAGCCAGGCTGTGACACAGCCCTTCGCAAGGCAGCTGCCTCATTACAGGAAAGCCTGCAAAACCCAGGCAGGCTCTCTGTGTTGATAAATTAGAAGCAAAAATGGAAAGATAAAGCCCACTATGAAGCTGAAGGGGAGCAAGTGTGTGGTTGCGGTGAGGGAGGAGAGACTGCTCCGAAGAGCTGCTTTCTGGCTGAATGCTGAAACTACAAAGGAGGCCAAGACAAAATCATTTCTTCAAGATGTCTGGGAAAAAATGACAGACCTTTAATTAAAAAGTTTGTGTGTGGGAAAGCTGTATGTGGTCCTAGAAAGTGGGGAAGATAGATAGCAGACAAACTTCTTGCTAGATGGGCAGCCTTGTGCCAAATTAAGACTCAGAAACTGACAGGCAGACATAGAGGATGCAATCCCAGAGTGAATAGATGTGCTTGATACCCTGGTAGCTAAGTCTGGCAGCTAGTTGAGGGTCTCTGCCTTTCACACTTTGGCAAGACGCATGGTACTGAGCTGAGCTGAACCCCTTGCAGTGCAGAAGTGGGTCCGCCCAGCCTGGGGCTGAATGCTCCCACCTCCACTGCAGCCCTTGCACTGCACCACAGCTCCTGAGGCTGAAAGGCTCTTTAATCTTCATGGGAGACTCCCTTATGTTCCAGATACAGGTCACTAATCCGACAGGAGGGCTGATAAGCAAGCCTAGATTTTATAATCTTGTTCCCTTTTGCATCTTCACTCTGATGCTCCTGCCGACAACAGGGACATAGGTGAGACATTGCCAAAGCACCCTAAAGGCCATGATGTCTCTCTGGAAGAGGCAAACTGTGCCCCACCATGAGAGAGGGCACTAAGGACTCACACAGCTCTTGCCCTGGTCTTGGAGCTGTGAGGGCAGGTCAGCATGTCACATTGGCGACTGAGGACATCCCAGGAAAGCCAGGGAAAAAGACTTACTGGAGGCAACCTAGACAGAGGGAGGCAGAGGAAAATTCAAAGACGTTTTCTTTTGAAAAGGTGAAAAGAGTGATGACTCTTCTTACTGTTCTTCAAAGGGTGCCTACCTCCAGGGATAAAAACCTGGAAGATTAAGAAAAATGAAACTCAGATAGGTAGAGTCATAACTGGAACGAGAAGTGCTTATTTTATTCTGCACCTTTTGAACAGCTATGAAAAAAAGTCTTCATTTCAAAACTTCCTGAGGCAGGAGCCATACCTTCCATCACAGATAAACTCTTCCAGGTAATCCCATCAAAGCCAAATCTTGCTTAGTTTGTTTGCTATACAGAGACCCACTGATTCCAAACCACTGTTTCCTTCTTCAATTCATCACCTTCAGGAAGGAAATATTCTTCTGGAATGCACATGTGTTGTTATGCCCACACAAATCCATTTCTAAGGCATAAAAGCACCCCCCCCCCCCCTTTGCCCTACAGTTACCTATGGCAGTGATTAAAACCTCATTTAATGTAATAATAACTTTGACTATTTGCAGTAAGTATCTGACTGTAGCCAGCAGAAGCTCCAATCAAGATTAGAGGCTGTGGTGTGATTTACTGACTGTCAGAAAGCTCTCAGTAGCTGAGAATGACTGAGTTGGAAAATCTCTCTGCACCATGTAGAGGAGGCACAAGTTAACAGGCAAAGGTCAGAGGTAGCTGGAGTTTGCTTGCCTCCCCCACAGACTCGCAACTGCTCACATAAAGACAGAGGAAGACAGTCAAACGGAGCTGCTGGGAATAGCTCAAAGCCAAAGGAGCTATTCCGTAAGTATAATTCTCCCTAGGTCCTTCCTAAGACAAGAGGAGTGGTAAGACAGGAGGTAGAGGAGATGGAGATAACATCTGTACATTAAAGGAAAATGTATTAAGAAATATGTAGTGTTAAGATGTTATGGGAATGGGACCATGTAACTACCTCTAAGGGAACCTGTACAAAGAAAGATGCCTGCATCACATCGTGTGTAGAGGTATGTGGCTGTCACACACACTGCATCAAGCAGTAGAAACCCTGTGTAGAAAGCGAGATTTGATGAGAAAGAATGATTAGGCACCATCCAAATGCACTGTTAGGAAAAGTGATGGATATGGTTTGTCTGGAAGATCACATAGTAAGTCATGAGAAGAGCAGAGAATTTATACTTTGAAAATACCACATCAGAGCTTTGTTTATTTGGTCCTACAAGTGTGTTATACATTTCCTAAATGGCTAGCTTCCAAAACAAAGGTAGCACTTCCATGTGACCTACCTTTACATGCCAACAGGTAAGATACCTGCACTTATAGCAAGCCACAGAGGGCTCGTTTCACAGCCAGTGGAGAGCAGCTGGCAGGAGGCAGTTCATCTGACCTGATCCATACGTGCAGTAGAAGGAGATGAATCATGCCCTACAGGTGTCTGAACGTCCCCACTGACTGCAGGTGGAGCCTAGATGACTAACTCCGACACAGATATTGAGGACACCTACTTCTGGTCAGATTAATTCCCCCCCACCACACTCCCCACCTCCCAAGCATCCAGGTGCCTCATTACTGAAGGTATGGTTAGTGCTTTAACTCTTTTCGAGAGTACCAATCACACCTGCTGGTTCTGGCCCTGTCCACAGGGGTCCACAGACCCACCTAGAAGGACTTTTGGGGCTCTAAAGACATCAAAGTTTTAATTTTCCTCCTCCTTCACCTTCCAGAGGTTAGTGCTGCCTGGTTGTGTCATGTGGAAAGGGGACATGACTCCATCATGTAGGTCACGTCACCCTCCCTGCTGCTAGCATTGCTGCTCAGCCCCAGCCATGCTCTCTCACATGGAGGAGAGAAGGAGGCTCTGCAGAAAGCTGCCCCTTCTAGGTGAGGGAAGGGACTTCCAAACTGACCAAGAAATCACACAGGTAAGCTCAGTTGGAAAAAAAAAAAAAAGCCTGTTGTATCTTAATGATTCAAACTTTTCTAAAATGTCAGAGTAGTCATCAATCTCAGAGCCAGGTTCGGCAGAGCAGAGAAGTGCACACTTAGTTTCAAACCAACATGGGCTAAGGAAGGACTTAAAGAAGCGATCTGCTCACACGAGGCGTCCACAGGGCATCAGAGCCTCTGCGCAGTGCTCCAGTTATAAATACCTGGCCCTGCTGAAGTCAGCAGCAAAGCTGCCACTTATTTGACTGTGACCAGAACTTCACCTCGGTCATCTCTTTGTTTTTGTGCATAGCCAATGGGTGAATATTACAGTTTGAAGTCAGAGAATTTATTATCCTGTAAACAACATTTTGATAAGCCATCCCCTTGCCCTTCCCTGTTCTTAGTTGAAAGACTTTCTTTTACTGCGCAGTAAAAATGTCCCTCCTGTATCAGGTTCAATTTCTTTCCTACCACTCCATCAGAATGTTTGTTCTTCTTTATCACTGAGATCAATATTTATCCATGTGGGTGGAAACTGTTCTCTCTGCTCACAACGCTGTTATCACGTTAAAGTTTAACGTCACTAAAAAGGTAGTAAATGACAACTAAGCCTACATAACCAAAAAGGCTTTATTTATTTAATTAAATAACACATTTTACTGACAAAGCTGACCATATTGTTCCTAGACAGGACCCTAAACACATTTTTCATGGTAATGAGCCTCTATTCACTGCCCTTCTTTTGATAATGTAACTCTGTCTTTAGAAGTGTCAGGCACAATCTGGTCTTATACTGGCTTCACACCACTACAGCAGGTAACTTCATAGTATCGCTGTTCACATACAAAGATATACAAGAACTGGAATCAGATCTGCCACCTCTCTATTTATCAAATACCCTTTTATTTTCAGCTTCATAGTTCCCCAACAGTTTTTACAGTAGAGGAGAATTAGTATTTTTTTTTCCTTCAAAGGTTTTGCTAGACTGACTGCTGAGAGGAATGTCTGCTCCAAACTCTTGGGCCAGCACAATTTTTGTTTATGTCTTTTTGTGAATTAATACATTATTGAGATTACTTTCCAATTACAATAAGCATTCTATTAATTATTAGCCACTGCTAGGTAATATCTGAAATGGCTTGGAGTTCGAGTTCAGTTCAGATAGACATACAAAAGTTCAGATGCTTATCCAACTGCTTGCACTTCTTGAGTCTGCAGAACAAGTCTGGAAGCCTATCAGGTTCCCCATCTCCCTGCTTCCACATGCCAAGTCATGCCAAGAATGCTCCAGTTGCATTTTTTCATGGTGCTTTTGTATGTCTGGTTTTGGTCCTGTGCAGAACCTAGAAATACAAAGGTTCATGAAAGGGAAGGTAGTGGGTGAGGCCTTGAAGGAAGTTCTCTTCCTCAGAAAACAGGGTGTTTTCAAGAGCCTGCCAAAAGCCGTAGAGTGAACTATCCCATGACAATGGGCCAGCTTCAAAAAGAATTTAATTCCACCTACAGCTTATGGCCCAATAATACCCTCCTCCACACATCCCCCCCACCTCAGATAGGATGCCTGTCCCTCGACTTGGTCTGAACTTTCTGGGTGTCCCCTGCCCCAAACACTGCCCCGCTCAGGTGCCTTTAGCTCCACTTGAATTCCACTGGTCTCTAGACACTGAGCTTCAATCCCCTGGAGTGCCCCACCTGCCAAGCATGCTCAGAGCACATGTCAAGCAAGGCCAAGTTCCTCACCAAAGATGGTCGAAGGTTTTCTTTTTAAACAATGCTATAGTAGGTGGAGGTGCCCAGCTAATTAGCTTTTGACAATACCTGCCAAGGAAATCAAAGGGCTGGAAACAACCTACTACAGCCTGCAGGGAGTCAAGCACACTTTCCAAAAAAGCACATTAATCTCCAGGATGGGTCATCCTGTGTGAGGAACACCACGCTCTCCTGTTAATGTTATGTCCCTGTGAACCCAAGAAGGCACGAGCCATCAGTGTTGAGACATGTGAACAAACAACAGTGCAGCACGTGGGGAGAAAAAAAAAGCGAAGCCAGGGTTCACAACACCCTTCGAGCCCTTGGGCCCTCCGATAACCTTGGGTTGAGTAAGAAAAAAAATATTCTACCTGCAGTAGTACTGGGGCATTTGCCAAAATGCTCTTGTTTAGGCTTTCTTTACATTTTGAGTAATACTGAGGCATGTTTCAGTTATTCTTCAAAAAGCAGTTTATCCAGCATCAGTAGTGACTAGCTTGTTAGCAGTACAGGCACTGGAGACAGAAAATGGAGGAGGAAGGCAATAGTCTTTCACTTGTTTGATCAGCAAGAGCATCAAGCTGCAGTGTGGATGGGGGTTGCTAAACTGGGCACAGCAATGTAAGTAAAACTGGATTATTCAGCCTCAGGGCAGCCCTACATAGCTTCCCCCATGAGCAGAAGAGGCGAAGTAGATGGGACGCAAAGTGAATGCTGTCCGTGATGCCCTCACCACTTCACCTGCTGGGAATTACTGCACCGCTTTGTCTCAGAAGAGCTCAGGACTGTGTGGGGAGAAGCCGTCACAAAGCAGGCCTGGGTGTGCATTAACAGCATTATGTTTCAAAAGGCTAAAGAATAAAAAGGAATTGGGCAAAATTGTGTTGTCTGTATGAGTAATCTGTGTGCTCAGGTATTAATAACATCACTACCAAGTCTGTTTTTCACCTTTATGTTTCAAAATTCAGCAGAAGTTCTTGGGGTCTGCAGGAGCAGAGAGCGCAAACATTTGAAAAAACATACGGCCCAATAAACCTTGCAAATTTTGATGGCAACAGAATTTTCCAGGAGGACCACATAGATAAATATGAATTGCAAAATCAGAAACTAGGGCTAGGCACACCTGCCCTTTCAATTTCTGCAGAAGCAAAGAGAAGATGAACAAGGATTAGTTTGCGGAAGATGCCCACCCACACTAACACCCCCTCTCGCTGTGCACAGAAGAGCACTGCCAACATTTGCAATCTCATTGCAGCTATGCCAATGTTTGCTCTCTCCCCCACTCCCGTTCAAACTCCAGTTACAGAAACCAAGAAACTGTGTAAGGATTTTCATTTTCTTTCTTTTTTTTTCTTTTTTTGAAGACCTGGGGTTTAGAGCTCTCATGATTTCAAAGAATACCTTGAAAAGATAAAGCAAATTCATCTCACAGGCTCTGAAAACAAAGTCAAGAATCCTTAGCTTACATAAGAAGAAAAATCACAATTTTAAGCCCACCTGTACTTCTGTGTAGTTCTGCACTGTTTTCTCTCTTTTTTTCAACATATCACATGGCCATTTTTGTTCTAATGAATTATCACATTCACCTCTTCAAAGTGTGTTGAAATATTTCCAAAAAGCTGCAAAGTGAAGTCTGTTCCTTTGTTACAGTGAATTGCTAGCCACAACTCCATATGGAAACAGAAGAAAGTTGCTTTCTTTAAAGACCTGTTCATGCAAGATGGTCCCTACTTTATTCGTGAGATGGAGAGAACAGACTGTACACTTTGATGCAGGTACCTCTTCTTTCCTTCTCAGAGGCAGTGAAACCAGTGCAAGACAGATCCGTCTGTTTTCAAGCGTGTCCCTTGCATCGCATCGCATTTGACAGAGTAACTCATGTGCAGCCTTGGGGTTGGATCCAGCTGTGTGGTTTCGCTCCAGGCTGGACTACCCACCAGGTGCCACCTGGATGAAGCCATTGGGCTGGAGCCCTGCGCTGACCACAGCCACCTATGCCGGGATGTGCCTTGATCTGCCAAAATCCATTACCAGGGCATGCCGCTGCGGCTGTGAGGAGCAAGACAATTAAAACCAGGAAAAAGGAGGTGGGGGGAAATGGGAAGATTAATCCCATTGCATTACAACTTTTCTTATTTAGTGAAAAGGAAATACAATTAGGTGGAACATATTAAACACACCTACACAGATATCTAAACATCTCCCTGGTGCACTTGAATTCCTGCCTGTAGATGAAGCAGGCAGGCGCCACTTCCTTAATCAAATTAGAAAACTAAACTTAAAATTATCCCCCTCCAGAGAGATATTTACACCTCCAAACATATTCAGCAAAATAGAATATGAAGCTGAAAGGAAATCACTGAATTATTTATTATGGTTTTCTAATGGTCTAGGCTTACAATTTCAGACAGTAAAATGTACAGTAGAAAATTACTGATTACAGTGTACACCGGAAATTTTGGGGAATTAAAAAAAAGCTGCTTTGCATAATAATTGCACACTTCCATTTCTTGTAGAAAATTAAAAAGCCATTGCTCGTCACTAAAGATGACTATAATTGCAAATAAGGGAGTTTGGGGCTGGGGGAGGGACAGAGGAAGGATAGGAGGAGAGAAAGAATGACGGCAAAGATTCATGATGAGTTTGTGGAGGTTAACATACCAAATTAGGTGATTCTCTAAAACACAGCTGAGGGCAGGAGGAACAAAAATCACGCCTCTCCAGAATGTGTCAGACAACGGGCCACTTTCACTCAAGAAAGTGAAAGAGCACTTTGGTAAGCTCACATATGATGAGGTACCTCCCAGGCAGTGGTACTTCTCCTTGCAGGCTCATGGCAGTGCTCCGCGCTGCACGGCACAGACGCTGCAAGGCAGAATGCAGGCTGAGGATGCTCAAGCAAGCGTGATTCCTCCATGGGGAGCAGGACAAGGCCGCAGCTCTGCCAGCATCCCCATGAAGACGGCCTGGCATAGGAATCTCCTGAGGAGATCCCTCGGCCAAAGTGCCAATGAGGGCTAGGGGAGCAGGGTGTCCTGCTTCCACTGCAAGGTACCTGTAGTGCGATGAGGGTGGAAGCTGGGGAGCGAGGAACCATTAGCGCTACGTGCAGGGACACAGGAAGTTTACGTAAGCAACCCGCACTCATGAAGTAGAGATTTGGGGACCAATTACATGTTCTGCTGCACACACTGAGGACAGTTTCTCTCCCTTCTACAACAGCAGAGTTTAGATGCAATCTAAGGAGACTCAGAAAGTCCCTCCTCTGGTCCTTTCAGAGACCTTCACATCAGAAGCAGAAATCAGTCTTTGTTATCAATAATAGTGCTGTGTAGGGATTTCTTTAAGTCTTGCAGATGAATTAAGCATTTTCTGAGTGCAATAATGTCTAATATTTTCATATATGAATTTTTTAATATATATAAATATACCTAATGCCTTTAGACTTACATGTATATAAGCATATAAGCACGTATGTACTTTTATATATTCCTATTGCATTTATACTATTCCTTGCATTTATACTAATGCAAATTTACACATGTTAAACCTTTTATTGTATTTATTTTTTACATATACTCATTTATTTCATGTTTACATATAACTGAAGATAATAAGGCATCATTAAAATAGCTGACTGGCTTCCAAATTCCAACCAGTGAGGAAATGAGGTTTACACCTTTTTGTTAGGTTAATATACTGGACACCCAATCATGCCAGTGGTGTGCTGAAACGTGTTAACGACACAGTGTAGAACTTGCACCTGAAGGCTTTATCAAAGCCAATATTCTGAAGTAGCAGGTAACCACTATGATCTATAGCTTGGGAATAGTCCTACACAAGCCTCTGAAACAATCAGAGGAATTGTTCTCCCAGCCTTCTGTCATAATATGTTTTTTCTTGCAGCTGTGACATAGGTCTTCACTTACACAAACCAAAAGCTTTACGTGTGTTTGTACAAAAAACACATAGCGCTAGACTTTGGTGGAATTTCAGGGGAGCTCACTGAGGTAGTTAAGGACAGCTCATGAGTAGGCAGGCGATTCCTGGATCCCATCCCTTCTGAAGAGACTCCAGGAGAAAAGTTGCATAATCTTTGTAAGGATTTCTGCAGAATGCTGCTTATCCTGCCCATCCCACACACGCACCCCAACACACTCACTGATCCATGGATCACTTCCAGACATGGTCAGAAGTTCATGGAGATGCTGGCACACAGGCAACTGACCACCCAGAAGATCAAGACTATGGTTTACAACATGTATTCTGGAAAGTTCCTCAAGACTGTGCAGGCATGAAGTAAAAATAAAAATTAAAAATTAAAAAAAAAAATTAAAAACAGTAGCTCATACCCAGCAAAGCCAACACAGTGCTCTGCCCACCTGGAAATCCCACCAAACAGCCACTGTACACATGCAGAACAAGTCTGCGCATCAGACTTCCTCTCATTTTTGAAGCTGTCAACATCAGCAGGTCTGGGCTAGAGGGGGTTCACCATGCCTAGAGCATCACTTCTTTCTGTTTTCATAGTGAGAGAGCAGGCTTGTATCAAGGCAGGAGAAGGAACTGTATTTGGCTGGTATCTCAGTGGGGTTTCCAGTCCTACTGCCAAGACAACAAAGCGCCAGGAACCTGCAGAGATACCTGTCTGAGCTGGGAGCCACGTGCCGCCCACGCAAGCAACCCTGACCTACCGAGCTGCCTCTGGCACCCTCTCCCACTCAGGCCCAATGACCGAGGGATGGAAAGCCGCTCTCCCCTGAGCAAGGTGGATGCACCATTTGCTCCCCCTAAAATACAGGCAGAGCAGAGAGTGGTGTCATGGGGGGCAGCAGAACAGGTCTCTATGGAGAGCTGGGGAAAGGCATTAGGGGATGTATTTCCAGACACATGAGAGATGCGACATTGATACATTTTCTAGGAGGAAACCCATAGACAAATGAATGACAGTTACATAAAGATAATCTCAATTTAAGGAGTCAGTACAAAACCAAATTACACAGTGGCTGTGCAGCAAGTGCCAATGTAATGGGAGGTTTTCATTTTGGGGTCAGCTGGGAAATTTCAGTATTTTTTTTCCCTTTGTTCTATTTCCAGTCATCCAAAAGCATGCCAGCCCGGCTTTCTGACCATAGATTATGTAAGTGACTTGTAACTCAACAAAAGTTGTTTCTCGACTGTGGGAAAGGGATAGGAGAGACTTCTTCCCCTCTGGACAAAGCACTTTGCTTCCAGAGCTTTCCTGTCTTGGCTAGCAGAAGAGCTAACTCAGCACATAAAAGGTAGACTCCCATCAAGCCTGCCTTGCGTTTTTCAAAGCTGTTATTCTGAGATGGTGCTTAAAGGAGCAGAGACAATTTACATTATTGGGGAAAACAATGGCATTGACCAAACCAAAGTATGGCACTGCTGAGGAGTAAGGACAAGACAGCCATATCGGCTAAGGTAATACAAAACGGGGTATGTTAATATAAATGCACCCACATCTTTGATTTTGTAACAACATGAAGGAGAACTAGAAAAATCCAGCCTTTATGCAAATTGCGTAAAAATCAGTAGATGAGAAGCCCTTGGCTTGCACAAGAGATGACACAGCTAGTTTGAGTGAGACAGCGTGACAGCCTGAGTGATGTGGAGGAGGCAAAAGTGGGACATTCCTTCTTTGTTTCTCACACTGAAAGATGTGGAGAGAAAATGGGTTTAAAACACATGCACATGCATGTGTGCGCGCACACACACTTTTTCACGAAGCACATAGCTACACTGTGGGATTCATTACCATTGGATGTTATGGAAGCCAAAAATATAACTGGAGAGATTAGTCCAATTCATGGAAGAAAAGTCCACCGTGAGCTATTAAACACAAAAACACAAATACGGCCTCTGGGCCAGGAAGTCCCTGTGCAGCGACTGCCAGGAGCGGGGAGGATGCACTGGAGGAAACGTGAGCATGTGCTTGCCCTCTTTTTGCACCCTGCTCTGGGTGTCCACTGTCCAGAGACAGGACAGCCTGCTGGCTGGCCTTTTAGCCTCTTGCAGTACGGCTTTTCTTCTACAGGGGACCGAATGCTTAGGTCAAAACCTTCAGTCAAATGGGAATTTGAGTCATATTCCACAGCCGTATTCCCCTAAGTGAAGAATTTCTGTAAGCATTTAGGCAATTTCTTTCCATTCCTATAACTTTCACCAAAAATCTTGGTTTTGCTGCATCTGAGGGTGAAGAAATAAGTGGCAAAAGCTTCCTAAAGCAAGTACAGCTTTCTGGAACTCTGGCATCCCCCACCTCCACGCCCCCACCCTGTGCACACCTCTGATCATCTGACCGTCTCCAATATTCTGAAATAGAGGATCTGTGCATGTTCAGTAGCTTCTTTGGGGGGATTTCCAGGTGGATTGCTCCCTAAAGTTACAGTACGGTCAGGTCTGTCTCAGCCTGAGAAAAAAATACTATTTGGTCTCTCAGTTTTCTTTCTAACTTAACATTTTCTGCATCTACCTCTTACCATCAAATATTTCTAAATATTTGATTTAAATTGAAATTTTGAAATCTCCAGGAATGTAAATATCTGGAATTACCCAGAAGATTAGGCAACTGAAGACAAAGTTTTACCATCCTACATGTGATCAGTTCCATTCCTGAAAAGGCCATGGGAATTGAGTTTGTTAGCAGTTTTTATGAAATACTTCAAATATCATTTGTTAAGTGGAAGCAGCCATTGCTTAAAAAGGAAAGAGATATGTGCTTGTTATGTAACTTACTGAATCTCTTTTTCTCTTGTTTTTGCCAAGATCTTCTTGATAATGGTGTGAATTGTTTAGGCAAGCTCATGCAGCCTACAGACATATGTACATACAATCTTTAAAAGAACTTTCTGTTCCTTGTTCCCAGGTACACACCATACCATGCTGCATATTTTAAAAACTTGCTATAGCCTGTTAATAGAGTGTGGAAATAACCCTGGAGGATAAGGCACACAGAGTTTATTACATAACTTAAGAAATTTTGGCCAGGAAAAAATGTTGATCCTATTAAATAGGTTTTAATGAAGTCAAGATTTAGGTGATTTTTATGATAATATCTTCATTCCATTTGTTGTTTCAGCATGCCAAGTTCTGTATCCCATTAGCCCCTTACCAAAGAACAAACTGTTATTGGTGGACTTTATTTTTCATTTTTATTTTTAAAGGACAGGATAGGAGATTGCTTATGTTGGCTTTTTCTTGGTACTATTACTCCCTCAAAATCTGATTATACAGGGAATTCCAGTGAAGCCATTAATAAATGAAACAAAAATAAGTAGTTTGGAAAGAAATACTCAGGGATTGTCCTCACTGCAAAACATATAGCCTGAGTGTTGCCTTTCAGTTGAGGCCTACTTAGATATAAAGATCTTTACTTGGTTTTAGTACCTTTTAAACCAATCTTAGCTTCCTTGCAGGAAGCACAGGCTAAAGCTTTAGCTAGCACACAGTTTCAATTGCTAACAGGACAATTTTGGCAACTTTGTTCTTTCTGGCTACAAGTAGTCATTAATGACTTCCCCCAGCTACCCTGTGTGCTGAGATAATACCCCTGCAAAAGTTCATAAAATGAGTCAAATTCCTGCAGAGACCCCCAGGATAAACCCCTCAGCAACCTTAGCACAATACATGCTTGAGTGCAGGACCAGCATGTACCCAACTGCCCACATTTCATTTCATGGTGGGGCTGCTTTTATCCACAGTAGAGTAACTTGGGAGGGAAAAACATTAAACCAAACCAAACTTTAGTTAATTACACTGAATTTAAATCAGCAATGAAGATGTACCCTTTCCTTGACAGCAAACTGGAAAAGCCCTTAAGCCATGTCATCGGGTCATAGTACAAAAAGTTGCATTTTTTTCCTGGAAGGATTTTGTTGCTTCATAGCAGAAGTTCTTGACTATTTTGTGTCTCCGTTTGAAGAAGCACACTGAGCTTTATGTTCTCTGCTGCAATTGACTTTGAGGAAGTGTTAAAATGGAAATGCTAAATGAATTACATTGAAAACCTTGATTTTCCATTGAAAATAGTTCACTGTATACCGTGGCTGAAAACTCATTATATTTATGTGTTACCTAAATGTCTTCATCATTTTCACAGTATTTGATGAGGTATTACTTCAGTCATGATGTTTATGCTATTTACTGAACATTCTTGGTTATCACAAAGATGAAACTATGCCTCAAATTCCTGGAGACAAGTGGAGGAAACTCCCTTCTTCCTATAAATGCACTCACCCTAAATCATGTACAATGTGGATTGTATTTTTCTATAGGTAGTCTGCTATACATTCCACCCACCTCGTGTGAATTAAGGTTTTCCGTTTTATGCAGGAGTCCCTGCCGCTGGGATGGGACCCACAGCAGAGCTAATAAATGAGTACCAAGAGACCTCCCAGTCCCTCTACCCCATAGTCTCTCATCTGAAATGAATTTCCATGGGCCACATTAGCATGATCCACAACGCCTTCTTGAAGTGAGAAGCTGAACTACTGGATGCTTTAAGTTTTTGTCTTGTGAATTAACCACCTGGTAGAAGCATCACTAGAAGAAAAGAAATACACAAAAACTTACACAGTCTACTAAGTTCACAAAGACAACACAGCCTGCAATTCTTCTTTAATATTTTTCCCCATTTTTTTCCCCCATCTTTGCCCTGGGATGTTCTGTTCCTCACACTTTGTGAGGATCAAAAAACCATAACTCCTAGTGACGGTCCATACAACTAAAGAAAGTATATGAAGATATATATTGCATAGACCTCCCGAGATGGGCAAATACCCGTGGTTGAAAAGAGCCATAATGAATGATATAATAAACACATTTGAGAATGGGTAAGATCAATTACATGCCCAACAGTAAAACTAATGTCACAGAATGTTGCAAGAGCTCCAGGTAAATGTTATGGGGTAGGATGCCAGGAGCTGCAAGTTTTTTAGCTGAAGAAACTTTAAGCCAGGTTAGCATCAAGGAAATAAAAAGAGATTAAAGGAGACAGAGCTACACTGTACAAGATCTTTTACATTACTGATCTGTCTGTACACAGCCAATGCAGACAATTGGCTTGTAGTTGCAAGTTCCACTTCTGATTTTACTTATACTGGGAAACAACTCCATCAAGGTCACTGTAATCACATATGTGCAAATACTGATCTTTCTGAGTCCAAAGTTGTGTAAGATTTTGTTTAAAGATGATCTTTCAAAGGTGGCTTTTAAAACGCGTCCTTTCCCATGACAGTTGAGATTTCACATGTGATGGTTACTTCCAGGCCTCAAAGCGTTAAGTGTGAGACTAGCTATACTCAGAATGAAACTTCCTTCACCCATCATCACAGCAAGTGTATCAGGATATTGCTGCTACAACAACAAAGCCTCATGTGTTTTAATGTATAAAAAGAAACACTTCCTGACCAACAGGCTCTAGCCATTGTGTTTTGGGTCTAATTTTTAAGTCAGACCGAGTATGGAGACATGCAATAGGCACAACTGTATTCAGTAAAGGGAACAATGGATAACGACAGGCTCTGTCAATGGGCTCCGACAAACCTTGCTGCTGCCAGTTTCTTATCACCCCCATCTGGCTGGCCCGCCCTTCTGCTGGAGATAGCCACCCCACAGTGGAGGTGCCAGAAGCCATGTATGTGTGCGTGTCAGTAGCTTGCCTGCTCCAGTTCACAGCCTGCAACTATGAACGGGCTTGTTTCCCAGGAAAGTGGGGTTGTACGAAGGCTGTGAAGCAGAGCATGGTCTCACATTCCCTTCTGCTGGAGCCATTTTGGAAGCAGTAACCTCCATCAGAGGGGCAGGAGCAAAACAGCTAGAGGAGGAAAGAACCTCTTAAACCGCCACAGCTATTTTCTCAGGGAGCATGCGTCAGTCTTTAATATAGCCTTCGTGACTTGTCATTATGCTTTGGTTTTACCCTAGTCCTGCTGAAAACCAGCAAAAACTTTGCAACTGACTCCAGATGGAGCAGAAGTCAGGTCTTTACTGTGGACCACAGGAGAAAGGATACTAAAACTATTGACTTCATGCTGTTTTCCCTGCCTTCTTTCCCACAGCTAGACAGAAGCACCCTTCATGCTTGCTTGTGATCCTAAAATGAGTAGCATTGATCGTAGGAGCTTAAGCAAGTGAGCTTAGAAAGGCTTTATGGCCAGCTTTTGAACGTCTGGTGAGCACTCACTTCAGCGCGAACAGCAGCCAGCTGGTTCTGGGCTCTCCTAATCTGGTATTTGCAGTGCTCCTCGCTGCCAGATGACATTTTAGGCCTTGGATGGTTTCACTCCGTTTGCTTGGTTTGGTTTCAAGTTTACATATAAACAGCCACTACATGAGACGCCAACAAACTTTGACTCAATTCATCATCAGAAAACAATTTTGTACTCCCACACCAATCCCACAAATGCTTCTGACTCTCTAATAAAGCAGCATTAAAAACGTGCTCCCTGTCAAGAGTTAGGGCTAAGATGTGGTCAGTGCTGGAAGACCCCTTCTGAAATGAGAGGGTACAGAAGGGCCCTGAACCACCACTTTTTAAATGAAGTGCCCACTGTTGCTGCTATCTTCTCTTGGGACATCGCCTTTTAGTAGCCTTATGGAGCAGGTGAAACCTCAATGACATGCTACCATGAAACACCTGCTATTCTGCCTTTTCCGACCCCGCAAATTAATTCTTACACTAAAGGACTAGTCAGAGACCTATGAGAATTACCACATACTTGATTGGTACAAATGTAATTATGGCTGAGGTAGAGCTGATCTAAAAATAACGCCGTGACTTAAAACTACAGGAGATTTCGTACCAGGAAGTAACTGGTCCTGAGCGCTGGGGGCCAGTTTGAGGCAGGTGATCGTTTTCAGACCCTGGGTAGCTATGATGGAGGGCTTGCTGTAGGGGTACTGGAAGGAGGTCCAGGCTCATTTCTCAGCTCCATCAGGCCGACAGACAAGTTGCTTAGCCTCTTTGCCTCAGTTTCCCATCTAGACACAACACAGTGTCTTCCTCTCACAGCCCGAGAGTGTTTACGTGGCCATGTAAAGGCAGATGTGAGCTTGCTCTGCTGGGGCTCAGCGCTGCCTGCAATCTGTGTGGTCATATCACTGTAGCATAGCTGGGGAGCCCCTTTCTCTGGCTTCATTATTTACATCATTTATATTATTTACATTATTTACATTATTCACATTATTTATTGCTCTTCTGGGCAGGGTTTATTTCTCCTTATGTTTATGTGGCATGTAGGACATGGGAACAAAAATTTTCACTGTGACTTTCCAGAAACCAATGTGTGCCCAAACAGGCCCAACGACCGCGTAGGGACATATTGGGAGGCTGAGGTACAGAGATGCCCAGTATGTGAATCCACCCAGTGCAGCCATGGAGGGGTTGTCTGCAGCAGCGCTCTCGCACCACAGATGCTGCCTGATGCTGCCTGACGCAGGCAGAGGGCAGGAGGAACCAGCCCTCCACACCAGTGAGTTACTTCAGCTGAACAGAAAACAAATACAATCTGCCTTTCAGAGTTTATCTGCAAGACAACCCTAAGGAAAGTTAGGGCATACAAGTGTCAGGTCACTGAGCTCAAGATGAAGAGTGCTAAAGCTTCTGGAGAGCAAGGTAGACCTTCCCTAAGGATTACATGAATCCAGTTAGCAAAGCCCTTCTGTGTGTGTTGTGCTAGGTGACATCATCATTTCGACTAAAACAGGTTTTTGTCCTCCCGCCCCCACCCCTGCCCAAGGAACACATCCACCAGGAGATGCAGCTAGGGAAAATTTTGTATGGGGAAAGCAGTGATGAGCTCCATTTGGCAGAGCTGCAGCCAGGAGAAGGTGTGAATCCATAGTCCAGGCTTCAGCCGGGGGTTTAGGATCCTCATTTTCCCCACAGAAATTAAAACCTCTCACATTAGCTTGAGCCAATCTGATTCTGATAAGTTTATTTTGCTCTGGTTTTGTCTGGCTTTGTCTGAGCAGCTCGAGCTCCAGTTCAAGAAATCCAGTTTCTCCTCCTACCCCTTTGAATTTTCTTGCTGCAAAGAAGCAACGCAGGCAAAAGTCCCAGCAGCTGGACTGGGAAGGGACAAGTGAGGGACTGGAACTGGCCTCTCCTGTGATGCGCAGAAATCATCCGAATGATTTTCATAACCTGACTGGTTTACCTGGGGGGAAGGGGAACACTCGTTTTTCCAAAATCTAGTGCTCACTTCAGCAGTACATATTCCTGATTGGGAACTGAGTCTGTGATTCTCAGAAATACCAGGAATATCAAGTCTTTGCCCAACCCCCACCCTCAACCCCCAGTTCCCTGTCAGCCCAGAAAAATGTCCCGGATGCTGTCTCTGTCCCTGGAGGGGCAGCACTGAAGCAGAAGTGGGGAGGTGGGGCAGAAGATCAGCTGTTAAATCTCCTGTATTTCTCCACAAGGAGCAGGGAGATGGAGGCATTCAGAGAATGCCGACACAATGAACACCAGGAGCTTTCCAGGCTCTCTTTACACATATCACAGACAAACAAACAAGAAAGGCATTCAGACATTCCCTCCACATTTTACAGAGCACTTTAACGCCAACACTAATAATTCCCAGAGGCTGTCACAGGGGCAAAAAAAGCATGAGTTTTGTCTATGATCTAAACATCAAACTGCAGATCAGACTACATCTGTGCACCTCAATAGCTAAAGTCTTTCCGGCCCAGGAAGCTGGAAAGCTCACCCTGCTCAGATGTTTCCACACCACACTATCAGCCGTTCACAGAGAGAGCCCTTTGAGATGTCAAAATACTTGATAAAGTTTAGAGGCAGCAGAATCGCACCCCCCTCCATCAGGCAGCGTTCCCAGCACTGGCCTGGGAAGAACTCATACCAGCAGTTTAACACCTTGGGTTAGAAAACAAAGAAGAATAACAGTCTAAATTGAAACTGAAGGAAGCTAGGCAGAAAACAATTTTCAAAATTGGAATTTGGCCAGGACTGCCTGGATGAATAGTCCTAGTCTCGTGCTCACACATAAAAAATGCCGTGAGATAGTTATGAATGATGAGCAGTGAAGATCTCAATTTTCTGTCCCATCCAAAAGGCTGCAGAGTCCTATTACGGCTTCAATGCGACAGAGTTTCATTAATGGTTGAGAGAAAGAGTGTCAACTACTTAATCGCCAAACTGCTTCCTGCAGCACCCACGGTCTCTGTGATGAAATCTCACCAATTATTGATTAGTCCCAGCCCTGTTGAGCGTGCAAGATCAGATAAGGTCATAGCCTGAAGTGATTCACTGGTAACCTGGAAAAAAGGCTTCACACAAGTAGCAACATTCATCAGCTACACTACTTAATGGAAAATATGCATTTTAGAGGGAAAGAAAAAACATTGCCAGGATTGCTGTTCTAAATCCAGTTACACATAGCTAAGCATGAATGAGCGCTTACACAGTTTTAAAATTGTTTCCATTTTGGAAAAAGAAAAAAAAAACATACTAAAATCTCTGTCTCGGCTCATATGGAAGATCTGAAAGATGTGTTCCACTAATACTGTAGCATTAGAAGAGGGTCTCCAAAGATTGCTCAGACTCTTAAATAGTATTTAACAAATTCATTTATCATGAGTACGTGTAGTAAATGTCATCAGATCACTGAAATGTTTATATAAGAAGTCTTTCTTTCAAAAGCATCAGATACTACTTACACTGACTCATCCATCTACCCGTTCTTTTTCATTTGTGTGTTGTCTTCTTCCAGATTACAAACAACAAAGAACAGTGACTTTGATTAGAAAATTCCCACTTAAACTTTTATTTTCCCCCAACACAATATTCACCAGCTACCATAATAAAAAAAATTGTCTCATTGAAAGTTATTTGGTGACAATCAAAACAAGTGAAACACAACAAAAAGTATGATGAACTGCATCAGCCAGCAGTAATATAACAGCATTTTAGTACACTACATCTTGTATGTATCCCAAAGAAGAGATATGTTAAGAATGTTTACAAATAGAGAGATATGAATGCTCAGGCCGCAGTTTATTGGCATGCAGAGGAATTCTGCAGGGGTTGCAGTTTTCCCATGGCAGATGTCCTTCACTGCATCACTGGGAAAAGGGAAAGCCACAACAAATGTGAAACTCTCTCGAAACAGGTAATTTTCTCCATTACGTATCCCTCCCAGTCTACACTGGCCTGTTGTCCCCAGAGCTGCGCTGTTAATAATGAAGGGGCATTGAAGCAGCCGTATTGCACTGCTGGAGTGATGGGCCCTTCCTAGTTTAAGGATGATTCCTTCAGATTAAGACAAAGAGTCTCTCTTCTGCTGCTGCTGCAGCCCCTTTGTACTTCTTGAAGAACATAAAGGGTCTATAAAGCTGGCTATTTTGCTACCTGGAAATTCTGCCATACAGGGAATCTTTGCACAGTGCTAAACACATGTGGCATGTCTGTGCCATTGTTTTTGCAATCCCAGAATAGCCCTGTTTTCTCAGGAGAGGATGTGTGGACAAGGGAACCTGTATCTAGGCAACTTCTCAGAGCCTTCTTCCAGGCCACTATTCCCCAGCTTTCTTCCAGGAGTTGAATTCCCTCTCTGAGCAAGCTGCATGCACAGGAATATCATCCTTTTAGTATTATCCCTTCTGCTGAGGCTACATGGAGCTCTGGGGATGAATGTGAATCTCCTTGACTGAGTGGCCCACATCACCTCCCACCGCATGGAGTCAGAACCTCAGAGCACCCTTTATGGCGTCAGTGGCAAAGGAAACCGAACGGCTTGTTTTATCCGAGCTTCTATCCACACTGTGGTGGAGAATTCCACATCCTAAGGACCACGTCCATGGCATGCTGGGAGTCTACTGAATATCATGGTCTCTCCCTGTGCTGACCTGCAAGTCATACTGAACAGGCAGCATACTGTGGACAGCATCATACTTTGTCTGTCTTCTCAGCAGGTTTAACTCATGAAGAGGCAAGAGTTTAAACTGAAAGAATATTAGGTCTTTCCTTTCGTTGTGAATGTAAGTGATGTGAAAAAAATCTGAGATAACACTGAAGTAAGATACCTTTATCTGAAGTGCTGAGCATGTCCTGCCCTAGGCCATCAGGACTATTAAAATGGAGAAAAAAAAAAAAAAAGCAATACATTTTAGGCTTCATCCACAGGGCCAGACCTTCAGCTGGCGTGGACTGGCCAAATTCAGTGAGAATAGGCCAACTCAGCTATCTTGAGCATAGAATGTAGAAGATGAAGAAATCTTGCTTTAATTTTAAACCTGTGTATTTCTGTACATTTCAGTACCCTTTCACCCCTTGAGACCCTATTCCCATTTGCACAGAAATTATTTATTTCCGCAAACCTGGACTTACCTCCTCCTTTTTTTTTCATTTTGAGAAAGGTGGTCCTCTCCCAGCTCAGCTAGCAAGCTCTGGGGTGCACCTGCAAACCCCTGCCCTGTCCTGAAGAGAACCTCCCGCTCACTTGGGAGCCAGCAGAGGACCAGAGGAGCTCAGCCTCCCTCACTGGGTCAGCAGATGGCTATTCATCTGCCAATACCATGTACAGACACATTTCAGCCCCAGAAAGATGAAATTTCAGTGGACTTGGTGAGGTCAATGCATGCTTCCCATGAAAAACAATATGCCTTACAGCCCAGATAGAGTTGCAGTCCTCCAAACTAGCGAGTGCAGGCATAGCTGCCCAACAGTGCCATTCTTGTTCCCAGGTCCTTCCTCTAATGATGGAGAAAAGTTCAGCCCAACTTCATGAAGTGGGTCTTTGCTATGGTAATGATTACTATTGAGTGCCAACTTCTCCTTAAAAAAATAACAGGAAAGCAGCAGAGAGGCACAAGTGACTGCTCACTTTCCACTTTCCACTGCTGCTTTGCAAGAAATGCTGCGGGACAGCGTGAGGAGATGGGTTTCAGAGATGCACGGCCCCATAAAAGCAGAGGCAAGAGACTCTCCCCTCTCCCTGCCTTCCCGCAGCCCCTCTGCTGCAGGGAGCTGGGCAAAGCCTTGCTGGGACTGGGGCAAGGGGAAGCCTGCCATCGCCCTCCTGCACACATTCAGGAGGGGAACTGGGTGGCCACTTTGCAGGGAGCAGGGCCAGGAGGAGGAGGAGATGGAGGGGAGCAGTGGGCAGGGAGGCATCCCACTGCCTGCTCCAGGAAGGATGCTTCTGCACGCTGCCGGGGCAGCTGTGTGGCCTGAAACGCCCTCCCCCTGGGCCGGCCCCGTGCCTGTCACAGCCTTGGCCATAAATGGTAAGTGTTACCAGCAAAAGCTGTTTCTGTAAGCCATAAAATGACCACATTAAATAGGAAGGAAGTTAAACAAATATTCCTGTTGCTTAAGGTATGGGCTGACAACATCAAAAGGACTGATAATTAAAAATACAGTAATGTTTTCCCAAAGTCTCTTCCAGTCTTATTTCCTCTTTTGAGCTGCCCGATTGGTGTTTTATGACGCATCATTTTATCAGCTTCTAAAAATATCTTCAAACTGGTTAGGAGTTGTACCCCTCATACAGGACACTAAATCATTCTGTTTGCTTTGAAAGCAGAAAGCCTACTTTGGCAAAGCCCTGGGACAGGGAGATGGGTTAGGTGTCCTGTTAAGGTCCCACTAATGCTGCTTTGTGCATATGCCCAATGTTAAGCATGCAAAACTTCCATGCAAGTCACAGTCTTAGAGTGCTTTATTTGAATGGGAGTTGAGGGGAAAAAAAAAAAAAAAAACCCACATAGGAAAAAAATAGAAAGCAATTATGCAAGTTCTGGAAAATGTATATGTGTTCCTGAGAACAAAACTTGGCAATATCCTCTTAACTTTCTTGAGGTATAAGCACAAAAGCTGAGCTTTTGCAATAAATTATTTAACTGCGCTTTCAATTAAATAATTGAACCAACCTACTTTGTATAATGGTCTCCAGTTCCACAAACACAGCAGTTTTTTTTAAAAAGAAAACAAAAATATGTGTAAAATCAAGACTGTTTTACAGCGAACTCACCTTCCACACAGTGCAGCCATTGCACATCCTACCCTCTATGCCTGTCAATACAGACAAAAATTTGCCAGTCCAAGTCACAGCCTATTGGCTCAGCTGCAGAGAAAAACAAAAAGCTAGAAGCCCAAAAGTCATTAAGCAGCATGTGCTGGGGCAATCATACTATGGCTACCCACCCTCAGTGAGGACCTTCAGCTCACCCCCGAAGCCCCAGCCCATGGAGACCCCCTTCATCCCTTGGCTGGGACTGCGAGAGGAGGGGCTGGTGCCACCACAGCCCTTGGAAGTCCCCAGCCCTTTCTCTGAAGGTGCCCGATTGATACTTGCTGGTATCATGACGCATTTTTTCGGCAAGCGAATTGGGAAAGATGCAGATAGTATCACCCATCACCACCTGATGACAGCGTTGAGTAAGACACCCAGCCGCTGCCCTGCGAGGCTGGGGGCAGGCTCTCCTCCGCCGGGGCTGGCTTGCTTGGACACCTTCCCATTTACATCCCGCTCTGAGTCACCCGCATTTCCCCAGGTAGAGGCAGGGTGCTCACATCAGGCTGGAGGGCTGCCCTACTATCTAGGCCATCTACCTGGAAGCAAAGTGCTGGCAGGCTGGGCTGGGGCAGAGCGAGCGCCTTCGTCAGCCCCGGCCAAAGCTGGGGAGGAGGGAAGGGAGGCTGGGTCTGATTTCTCCATGCTAGCTCATCTCCTCCTCTTGATTTCTCCCACACGTGGCGTGCTTGCTCCATTCGTGCAGCCTGCGAATGAGCGCGCAGTGACGGGGAGGTGAGTTTGCTGAGCGTGGGTGTTAGATTCCCTCACGCCTTCCTGAAATAAATAATCAACAGGGAGCTTGCTGAGGGAGGCGTGAAGCCCATGGGTAGCCTGCCATGCTGCAGGTCGTATGCAGCCGTACGGACAAGCACCGGCGGCAGCAAGCAGAAGAGCAGGGTGTGGAAGAAGGACTGTTACTCTCTGAGTGGCACCGTCCCGACCACACAATTTAAGGATTATAAATAAAAATAATGAAAGCCAAGAGAGGGAATTGTTTTAATAGCTTGAGGATTCATGTGGACGTCCTAAATTTGCCATGCCCTGAAATAATCTGTTGGGTTGTGCATCATTTACCAGTTCATATGACCTCTGAAAATTTGAAAAAAAAAAAGAATGGATTTCGTACTTGCACCACCTCACTTAATTCATATTTACAAAAATAAATACCAGGCTGATGTTCTGTCCATCTCTACCTAGAAGATTAGCAATTATTCCATATTTTCAAGAAGCCGTATTACAAATAGTCAGTTCTAACTAATTGCTTTAATTATTCAACCCCTGATTTAAATGCAAGTTTTTCAGCATACTGCTGGTGACTTAATTAATTGTAATTATGTACAGGTCACGTTCCAGATATATAATCTTTATAAATGACAGACAGATGAGTAAGGATAGGAATCCAGATCACCAAATACAAGTTGAGCCCCCAATTAAAGAACCGTGTGCATCCCAAATTTAAACGCTGCATAATAATTGTTTCTATAAATAATAGTATCTAGAGAAGGAGCTGATGACAGAGCTGTATCCCAATAATTAGGAATGACTCCAACTTTGTTTACTATTCCCTAGAGATGCATGCCTATTGATTTTGTTTTTAAATGACCAGTACATCCAAACACCTCAGAGTATGCTATCAAATATTCAAACTGACTATTCAAATACCTGCTCTTCAGAAGTACCACCATCTCTCAGAGAAGTCATTACTGGGGCTGAAGCAATGTGTTGCCCCAGTAAGGGAACCAAAACATTAGCCAACAGCATGATACCTTAACAACATTTCTGAGAGCTCTTCTTGTAATTACTGGTTCACCAAAAGCCATTTCTGGCATGATTTTAGCTCAAAAGAGTAAAGTGAAATATCCTATATTTTAAGTGAAACATACAGTACATAATTCATTAAGGTGTGTTGAACTGGTATTTAAAAGCTGTTGAGCTAATTCAGATATTTTGCTATTTTTATCATGGTTTTATACGGAAACAAGCGATCATGGCATGTTTGAGGTGACTGTCTGTTTTCTTTTAATAAGTTTTGACCCCAACTGCAGTCGCATTTGGCAGAAGACAGGATGTCTCAAATGTATCACGTTCCTACCCCTACTGAAAATGAGCGACTGGGTAGAGGAGAGGGACATTGTCAGTGTCCTCACTGAAAGAGAAACCTTGTGAAGCTTGAATTAATCAGGAATCCACCAGGGAGAGACACAGGAAAACAGGCATTGTTTAACTATTGCTAGGCTTTAAACCAGTATCCTGCAGAGAAGCAGTAGGAGACAAAATTCTTCGAATGGACATTTCTCTTCCCTTGGAACCGTTGCAGTCTTTTCTGTCTCTTCCATCTTCAACCCTTCCCCATGCAAGCTGTACCAAAAATGCTGCCACTAAAGTCATCCTTGTGGTTTGTCACTTCAACACCTTTTTCCCCAAGGCTTTACATCATATTAGCCACAGGCTTCCAGCCTTTACCAGAGACATGATTCATGAGACTTAGTCCTTCCTACATGCCTGCTTTTGTACCTTCTCACCTGGTCCCACAGCCCCCACTGCACTCTAGATCAGAATTACTTTGCTGCTTCTTCCACTTGAAAAATGCAAAGCAGCTGGTTATCCACTGGGTTTCTTCTGGAAGGCACAGAAAACATGTTTTAGACAATGGAGTTAGAGAGCAAGTTGGTATCCTGTACAAATTAATTCACTTCTCCTTTTGTAAACCTTGGCTTGAAACCTGCCACTTATGCATTACAAAGTACAAGCTATTCTTGCATTCCACTGCCTTCTTTAAACTAGATGGCAGGTCTTTGGAAAAGGAACGGACTGCTTTGCTTGTACAAAACCTGACCTAACTAAGAGCCTTACAGAGTCCCTGGGAGCAAAAGCAAGCACGAAAATTGAGACCCAGAGGACGAAAACAAACACAGAGCATAACTGGTAATTTGACCTTTGCAGCTTATAAGGGAGGTTAGGGTTAAGAGCTTTACAAAGTTTGTTCTTCAATTTACTGTGTACAAAGGTGTCAAAAAGATAACTGGGAAAGATTTCTTTTTTGCAACCCAAAGACAAAAGATGTGCAGATCCCACACCACTAAGCACACATAATTAAATCGCTTAAGATCATCAACTGCATGATTAGTATCCCAAATATCAGAAAATTGAATGTATGTCCTATCCCACCACTACTGGATATGGTGAGTACTCTCCATAATGAACATATATGATATACTATTCATATTGAAATACCAGAAGTATGGGAAACTGGTAAGATTTAGGTATGGAGCACTGAAATCCAGAAGGCTGCCACAGTGGGGAGAAGAGCATGGAAGGTACTCTGCCAGTCTTTCCACTTGGACTTCCAGTGTGAGGTCCCCAGGTTACTTATAGACTTAGCACATTAAAAAAAAAAAAAAAAAAAAAAAAAAAAAAAAAAAAAAAAGCAAAAGGAGGCATTAGTGATCTTCCTGAAATAAAATATCTGAAATATCTGATTCACTCTCTAGGGTTGGATAGGTGTCCATTTTCCATGCCTGCTTGCTTGTTCCTGGTAAGATTTGGCAAACCTAAGTATCAATAGCAGTGGCCATTTGCCAAATAGGTTCCCAAATGAAACTGCCAACTCACTAATTAATAGAGTTTGAATAGCCTTCAGACGGTCATGACTTTCAGTCACTATTGAACTCGTTTGGACAGGAATGGGTCCATTTGGCATCTCCCTGTGAAGCCTGGGAGTCACCCAGCCCCACCACTTCCAGGCTTGGCAGTGGATTTAAGGCTGACCCTAGCAATTCTGCTCTTCAGGCAACACTGAAACAGAAGCATGGGTCTCCTCTCACATCTCACCAAATATCCCCACAAGACAGCTGGTTCAGACAGATCCTAAATAGTGATGAGAAACCACCGAGTAGAAGTAAATATTACACTTTACCAAAGCAACAAGTCATTCTGCAAGCAGGATAAAAGATGATGCCTGGCTCCCATGACTTGCATCTTAGGGTGGCTTATCTCATCTCTAATAAGATACAAACTCTTATCTCAAGCCTAGTAAGATGTGAGTTCTGATCAAAGGTTCTTGTTAATAGCATTTATTTCTTGTGTGATTCTCTGGAAACAAATACAGTTGAGCCCACATTTCTGCCTTTATCTCCATGGAGGCACTAGTTCTGGTATCTTTTATCTACTGTGCTGCCTCTTATTTCTAAGATACACAAGAACTTTATTTTCCTCAGATCATGAGATCCTTCCCAGACTTGGTTTAAGTTGACCAAAGGGTTCAAAAGTTGTTTGGGGGAAACAGGAAGCCAGAAGAAAAAGATGGCTGAGTGACTCCGTGACTTTAATTTCCTTAAGCTAAATCCAAGCTAAAACACATCCTTGCAGAGAAAGCATGAACCCATGTAACAAACACTTGATAAACAAACTTTTTCTTTAGGGACATGTTCCTTTCCAAGGAAGAGGAAGGTATACATGCAGAGGTGGGAGAAGGAAATATCCTTGAAAAACTACATTCCTTTAGGTATTTTCAGTATCCCTGAAAACAGCAAAAGTAGTGAAGTGCGCTCATTTAGGAGCTCTTCACCTCTTTCTCAGTAACTAAACTCTCCACTCCTACACCGGAGAGTGTAATGACACAGGATACAGAGACCCAAAGAAAGTGAGGGAAGCTTTTATTGTCAAAATGTCTGATGTGGGAAGCAGATGCATTACTTACAGTTTACGGGACATTTTATACACAATTCTCAACTTTTTTTTTTTTTTTTACAATAGGAGACACTGCTACTACATAAATGCTGGTCCTTGTGGTGAGAGTCCAGCAAGTCCCTTTTGGGAAGCATCTTCACAGCACTGCCCCAAATGCATTTGGTGTTTGGAAGCTGCCAACGGCAAGCAGCAAAAGCTCAACCAGCCTGAGGCAGGGCTGCAAGCTGCAAAAACATTGGGAAGGGACAGAGGGTCCAAGTGCAGGGAAAGTGTATTTAAACATGATTGCCGACCTTAAACCCTGGCCCACACTGGGTGTGGGTTCCCAGAAATGCCAGATTTCTGTGAGAGCACAGAAGGAATTTAAAGAAGGTGAGATCAAAATCCCTATCTTTTAAAATCTGTTCAGTTTGTTTCCTGCAGTGTGTGTTCCCCTAAGATAAGAGCTCCACACAACAGTTAGTTTCTCCTGGGTTTACTTAGGAACATTAAAAGCAATACAGGTTCTGCTTAAAGAAACCTGATGGAAATCAGAAAAGCTTGCCCGAGCAGGACCCGAGAGCGTATTCTTTCCAAAGTTCAGTTTCCATACGTGGGCAGAATTAAGGCTGTGATGTGCGTAGCAATCACTTGGATGACATTGATAAAAAAGCAAATAAACGATTACTGTAAAGGTCATAGTAGAACATATAAGCTCATTTAAAGACTTTTGGGCAAACATCAGCTTGCTTTATAAATCAGCCACGTTAAGAAAACCAGTTGATACAAAGCAGAGAGATTGCACTACAGGAAAAAAAAGAAATTATGTAGACAATTTATTTCTCCCCTAATTAAAAGATTTCCAACTCTGGGAAAAGGCAAAAGAGTAACAAATTCCTATGGCTGCTTATCTGCCCAAGGCCAGAGAGCAATCCACTTCACACCTGTGAGTGAGCTGTGACTCCAGAAATCTTGGTGCTGTCAGCAGGACCAACTCCTCAGCTATGGAAACACTCATCTGTATGAGGAGAAAAGCACATCTGGCCCACAGAGGGGAATTCATGCTGGTGGGGAAAAAGCTACATGGAGATTTGTGTGGAGAGGAACTGCCTACAGTGCTCTCCCACAAGATGAAGTTTTCGTTTGATGTGTCCGGAGCTCCACCAAACCCCACTGTTTGTAAAAAAGACAATTTAAAATAAAAACATGCTTAAAAAAAAAGCCAGGAGCAAAAAGAATGCAAGGGTTTGATCAATCATGGCTAGATTTTGCTTTGGTTTTAATATAGATTTTTTCCAAAATAACATTCACAAAGTATTTTTGAGACTGATTTTGTTGTTCCTGGGGGGGGACCACAATGCCTAAGCTCCATCAGATTCTCATGGGCTAAGAAAATTATTCCCTCCTTGTTTTGTGCCAGCCCAGCACAGGCTGGCCCCCTTAGAGGGTTTCCCGGCCAGTGTCGACAGAGAGGTGGTGGTTTCAGTACTGTCTCTCATTAAGTGCCTGCAGAGTGCTTGCAGCGTCTGGGCTTCATGCAGGGCCAGACGGCCACAGTGGCACAGGACAGGGACATGTGGCCACACGAGTGGCCATGTCACATCCTGCAGGAATGTCTGTTTTGCTGGGGATATTGCTAGCAGGGCAAGGGGACCACAGTGCCCCGGGCTTTCTGCCACTAACAAAGCTGCACAGGGAGTGAAGCAAGACTTATGGTTTGGCCCCAGTTTGACACTGGTGCGGAATATCAGCTTCCCTGATACCCTATAATTCAGTTCCCCCCAAAAACTAATTATTTCAAACTCCAAATACAGAATTTGCTTACTAGGGTCAATCGACACAACTAAGCTCGCTTTTTGCTCTGCTAATAGTACTCTTACAAACAGTATTGTTTTCAAGATCTGTGGTATACGGCATATGCCATGTGTTCTCCACAAATATTAGACATATCCCTGTCCGTCCCTTCCATATTTCTCCCTCATTTGCTGTTATGACAAAGATATTCTTTAATGAATCTTAATGACTCATCTCAAATGTTGTTTTTTTGCATTCTGATAAGCACTAGACAGGATGACTAATAGACTACATGCAACACCTAGACAACATGAGCAATTCAGTGTTTGCTTAAACCATATTAGACACTGATAACAGATATAGACATTGCACCTGCTCCATTGTAAAAAAAAAAAGGGGGGGAGGGGGGGCGGAATAAAAGAAACCAGGACAAATACAGCAACTGCTGCTTATATTTGTATAGAGCGAATTTATCTTGTCAGTGTTCCAGAGAACGTATGTTGTGGCTGTTATAAAGTTTCCCTCTCTTGTAAAAATGACTAATTTGACATTATGCCCCCGGGAAAGTAAAAGCAAAAAGACAGCCAACTTGGCTAAGATGGTGCAGTGCTTCACAGAGAAGATGCCTATGAATCAAAGACAGGCAGTGTTCCAAGTCTACCGATGTATGCACCAGTGGACACAACAATGTATACATCCACTTATGGCTAAAGCTGACACTGCCTTTCTTTTTCCTGCTTTTGTGAGATTGGGGTTAAATTCCTTGAGATAGGAAGGCCCGGACAGTCTTCCAATGGAAGAGCAGGTCAATAAAATGGGATATAGGTCTTGCACAGGTGTTATTTTAGTCAAGGCTACTCAATAGATGATTTTTTGCTCCAGACACTTCAGGCTGAGATCCTCAACATAGAGTGGGATGAATGATACTGACTACAGTGGTCTATGCCTGAAGTTTTGTTTAGTTCAAGAAAGAGGCCAGCAACGTCTCCCTCACTCTTGGTACTGAAAAATGCGTGTCCTGTAGGTCCCAACATGTAGCACCTGCCAGGCTCTGAATGAATTTCAAAATATTGTGTAAACAGAGGTATTCTTATTCACTGACCACAATGAGACTCACCACTGCTCTTTATGTAAGAATGTGTGTATGCACTAAACATGCAGTAAGAGGGACACATGGATGAAATCATAGTATTTTCTTGCCAGAAAGAAACAAGCGATTAGATATGATTCTGTGCTCACTTTCTGTGCCACAAGTTCTGCCACCACCCAGCACGTGGCTTGTGCTGCTCGCTACACAAACATTAGTCAATGAGACAAAGAAGTGAACTGGGAATTTGCTCTGGAAGGTAAGGGATGAGAAGGAAGCAGGTTGAGAATAATAAAGAAGGTAATGGAAAACATGAAAGATGAACAAATTCTATTATGCTGGGGCTTGGGCACTCACACACAGGAGTATATGTCAGTATGAAAAAAACCCCTTAAGTCGTCGTTCCAAAAATATACCCAGTGCTTACACAGACAGTCTCCACTTACAGAAGTACAAGAGCAGCAGCAAGAAGCAAGTCTTCCTAGCACTGGGCTCTCCCATTCTGTGCTGCAAACACCATTATCAATATACCGAAGCCTAATGTAAATTTGGAAATAGTTGTGACAACTTACCAAGTGCCAGCATGCAACCTTTACAGCCACAGAAGAATGATGCAAAACTCCTATATTTTTTGGTGATGGGGGAGGAGAAGAGGGGAACCGTACCCATCGCAAGATGAAGTACTGCCCTTACTGGTAAGCGAAGCATGCCGCTGCCCACGTAGATGGGAGAGCAAATGTGGTGATGAAGGGCACGTTACATTGATTAGTGAGTTGAACAGGAGAATCGTAAGCCTGTACACAGGCAAGATAATTCTTAATTGAAACCAGCAGTACATGAAATGCAGAAATAAAAGGAAAAGCTCTGTTGCTAAAGGAAGCTCAAGTGTACTTTTTTGCACACAGTCATCCAAAAGCAATTATTAAACTCTGCTGTTTCTGAATACACTTGGCCTTAAAATATTAGCATGTGCTTTTTATTTTATGCCTCAGACTGCATGAAATGAATTAAATACACCCAAAATGGTATGAGCAATCTCTGAAGCACTAGCTAGTTTAACGACTAATCTTCTGCTTTAGTACAAAAGGTAAAGGCTTAGTTTTTTTCTGTCATGAGACATCATCCTACAGTTCATGTGTTAGGCATCTCTCCTGTCCACTGGCAATATTATTTGAGGCATGCTTGTAACATTTTCACTTAATTAAAAAATCAGAAGCATAAGGACTTCAAATTTTTATACTTTACAGTTTACTTAATTTCCTTCAGTTTTATGAAAGTGAAATGTAGCACTTTATGGGCAAAATGTAGCAATTTCTGTTACTGCTCAAACATGCTGACAGAACTTTGACATAGTATTTTTTCCTCCGCAGTAGTTATTAATGTTGGCTTGCATGTGCTCAGAATAATGACATGCACATGAATAACTTGCTATACTTTGTGACTCACTGAGATGCCTTCGCAGACATGATCTTGGTCACACTTTGTGCACCAAACACGGCAGGGAGAACTTTTCAGTGGGGACGGTTGGCAGTGTTTTATTTTAAGAGCGAAGAATACATGTCTGAGCGAAAGGTCGTTTGATACCCCACTTTCCCCAACCCTGTATAAATATTTTGGTTTAGCTGTGTTTGAATGGCAGAGTCAATGAGTTTCATCCTTTGTTTCAATCATAATAGCGTCTTGTTTGAAGTCGCTATTTCAAACCAAGATAGCTGGGCCTTTATTTTTCAAAGATGTTATTTCCTGAGACCCTTTACGCTGTGATCCTATAGATGGTCGCTACTGGAGCTTCATTGTTAATTGTCTTTTAGGGGCACAAATACACAGACTTTTCTTTCAAATTCAGGATGACTCTGTTTATTTACGTTACTGAATGCAAATGAACAACGAGGCATCCCCGGTACCGCAGGGATGCGAGGAGGAGTGGGAGAAGGCACAGGCCTATCGGCCGTACCGTGCCCCTGAGTGCCCACCAGACACCCGTGGGGGTCCCCCGGCAAGGGCTGCTCCAGCCCAGCGCAGCCGCCCCGCTCCCCACGGCGGCAGCAGGAGGAGGAGGAGGGACACGTGCACCCCAAACGTAATCAGGCAGAGGAGCCGAGCCAACATGCAGATGAGTGTGCAATGCATGCTTTGACAGCACGACAGGGTTTTCACTCCTGTGTGTCCTCTCCCGTGGCGCAAGAGAAATTCTGGAGGAGTAAGTCATAGCTGCTCCAGAGTGCTGGCTGCAATGCAGCTCTTCCACATACCTGCTGCCTCGCATTCCCTCTCTGTGCTTTAAACGTCTACATTTTTAGGATCTTATTCCCCCTCTTTTTTGGCCCCACTGAGAATGTGGTGTGCAGACACTGAGTGAAGCCCTTCCCTGGGGTGTCCTGACCATCAACTGCTGCTCTTCTCCTCCCCGTCTTTGCCAATGAACTCACAAATCAGCATTGCAGCTGCTCAAATCAGAAATACGGGGCCAAATTATCCCCTCAGACAACCATCCATTGCCTTCAGTGAAAAATGTCATGTACTTAAATATTTAAAAAAACCTAGCAAGTTCCTTTACCTTAATTCACTACAAGAAGGTAAGTCTCCAGCATATTTCTGAGACACCATTGCAGAGAAAGGCAATTAAAAGAGAAACAACCTCTTAGCACTCACTTGCAGCGTGAGTCCTCTTTCAAACAAATTTATGAGCAAGAAGGACTGAAAAAAAGTCTTATCTACCTGGACTACCACAGAAACCCAGTGCAATGACTTTGCAGAAATTTGTTCTTTAGTCTTTATCCCTTTTCTTTCCTTTTCCCTTTATAGCCACTTCACTCTTGGGTACCACAGCTAGTTCTCCCTCACTCCTGCAAAAAAAGAAAGCGCGAGTAGGTCTGCAACAACAACAAAAAATCTCAAAAGTTTCCAGCATGGTGCTGATACCATGATTATTCTTAAGTTTACACAGAACTCCCCTTTTTGTCTCTATGGCTGACAGTATGCTGACACACGCATACACATGAAAGCCCAGGCAGGAGTGAAAGAAATTGTGAGGGGGATGGACAACTCCTAAAACAGAACAAAACACACAGGTACACTGCAGAAGCAAAACAAAACAGAAATCATTTTTCCTTTGACTCTCTAGCTTAAAGATGTTGTATTTTGAAAATGAACAGTGCAGAGGGATCACAGAATTATAGAGTAACTCGGGCTGGAGAGGAGCGCTGCAGGTCTTTATTCCAGCCTTCTGCTGGGGTTGCTGGGGGCTTTGGCCGGTCAAGATCGGAGACTCTCCACGGATGAAGCTTTCGCTCGCACTGGGAACACTTATTTCCAAATATCCAGTCGGCATTTCCTCTGCTGCAACTGTGCATCTCTGGAAGAGTCTGGCTCTTTCTTTGCTATAACCTCCCATTAAGTAGCTGAAAATAGCAACGAGATTCCCCATTAGCCTGCTCTTCTCCAAACTAATGAAACCCAGCTCCCTCAGCCCCTCATAGATCATGTGCTCCAGCCCACTAAGCATGTACCACTTCCAATGGAGCAACAGTGTATTTGTATACTAACAATAAGCGTTATTTAATGAAATTAAATACTCTTATGTAACAAGAATTACTTGAAATATAAGAAATTTTAATAGAGCAAAATATGGCCGGGTTAATAATTTTATTGCTCTGGATCCCAGAACATTAATTTGGCAAGAAATAAATAACTCCCAGCCTTTCATCTTATCTTTTTGACAGATGTTTCCCCTATATAAAGGGTGGCATAATTGTTTTTGTCAGTGTTATAATTAAAATTGCTATGCAGCTGACATACAGTTTTTAATGGTTTCCCTTAGGATTATAACAGATGTTGCCTTATTAGATCAGGACTCTCCTGAAGTAAGAAATGCCACTGGCATAATCAAGACACTCTCTCAAAGTAGACTGTCACAATTTGCCTGGTAACATATGACCCTAAGGACTGAAATATATCCCACTTTTCTAAGGAGAAAGTTTGCTGAAGAATTTGAAAGAAATACTAGAGAACCTTACTCCAGGGTAACAAGTTGTATGGTCCAGCTTTTGCTGTGGCCAGAAAGAGCTGGAAAATATAGAAGGAGGGAGCTTTGATGACTGCACCACCAACAGCCAAAGAAACTATGGCTTTTTAATGGCAAAAATAATCACAGCTTAGGCGCATGGTAGAGGGTCAGTTGAAATCTGGTGAGGAACTGAGAAGTAGCTGTTACTGGGCTCCTATTACAAGAGAAGTTACAACCATATGACACAAGTGTTAATTTGAAAGGGGAGTTAGTTTAAATAAAGCAAGGTGTAACAGCAAGCTTAAAGAACAGCTTTTTAAGTACAGTTTAGGTCCCTGGTGTTCACTGAAAATCTCGAGAAGTCAAGGGTGGGAGCACCAACAAACTGTGGCTCCAGCTTGTTTTCTCCTTACAGCTGGGCGATTTACTGCTACCAAGGACCGCACCTGCAACCTGTGAGGCGGGCGCTGCGGGACGCAAGCTGCCGTGCCGGTCCCCTGGGCACCCACAGCGGGACGGCTGCCGGACGGACACACCGTGGCTTCTTCCCGACTGGAGCATGCAGCGTGACAGCCAGCACAGAGCCAGGTCTCAAACCAAGACACCGTCAGGACACCACTCCAACGGGCAGCCAGGCCGGGGAGCTGGGAGGCACACACGGATCCCCTCAGCTGGGTGCACCCAAAAGCGTTCAACACCATGTAAAAGAAGTCAGCCGTAGGTAGAGTGGCAAGAGAGTCGGGAAAGTTAGGTGGCTCCAACGAGAGCGGAGCAGAGTAAGAAAAGCAACCCATGCCTCCTGTCTGCCTGTCCACGGAGCCTCTCCAGGCCCTCATAGGGAACTGTCTTTGACGGAAAAAATTTAACAGCAAGTTCCTTTGTATTTTGGTGGCATAAAGCTCCTTGCAACTTTCCAAGGGCTACCAAATTTTTTCAAGGTCTGAGAAACGCCAACTCGGTTTTACTGACTGCGGCGCTCGGCTCTGCAATTCACAAGATGAAAACTGTCGGTACAGCTTTCACATTGCATCTAGTTTATATTAAGAACTCCCCAAAATAATTGTAGAAGATGCGACATGACGTAATCGCTGAATTTCCGCCGTAGCGAGTGTCATAGTTGTCTTATGAAAACGGACTGTTTATACGGGTGCTTGGATTTTATGGGTTAATTCTTCTAATCTTACCAATCTCGAGGACAGGTATTAATTAAATACCCATGGAAAACGTCCAGCATCAATTATCTCCTGTATCGCCAGGGGAAAAAGACAAAACCAAACCCAACCCAACCCAAACCCAACAAACCAAAACCCCAGCAGTCCCTCTCAATGCGCTAAACGCGCCTTCCCCTCTGCCCGCGCCCAGCAGCACCGGGCAGGGAGGGGGCGCCGGGGCCGGGGGAGCGGCCCGACCGTGGGGCAGCCCCCGCGGCCCGGAGGAGACCCGGCCACTCCCGCCGCAGCCGTAGCGACGGCGACGGCGACAACAACAACCGGGGCCGCGGCGGCGGGAGGGGGCCGGGCTTGCGGGGAGGCGGGACCCGCCGCCGCCGCCTCCCCCCGCCCGCTGAAGAGCGCCTGCGAGGGCGGGCGGCGCGGCACAGCACGGCACGGCACGGCACGGCTCGGCTCGGCTCGGCTCGGCTCGGCTCGGCTCGGCTCGGCTCGGTACAGCTCGGCGGCAGCAGCGGCTCGGCCGGCAGCGCCCACGCACCCGCCGCCGGGCACCCGCCTTCCCTCCCGCCCCCCTTCCTCCTCCTCCGGGACTCTCCGCTGGGATCAGCTCGCTGCCGCCGCCGCTGTTGTTGTTGGCCGGCTCTGCCCCATCGAGGATATTTTGGCTCCCGGAGAGGCAGCGGCGCCTCTCTTTTTGGACTGTGTGTGCGGTGCCGGTGCCGCCGCCGAGGGAGGCAGAGGAGCAGGCGAGCGCCGGGCTCGGGGGCCAGGTGAGGCGGGGGTGGCGGCGGGGAGGGGGGCGGCTCGCCGGCGGGTACCGAGCGGCTCCGCGCCGCTCCGCCGCCGGGGGAGGTGGGCGGATCGCGGCGGCTGCCCGGGGAAGCCGGGCATCGCCCCCGGCCCGCCGCCGGGCCCCCGGAGCCACCTCCCCCGGGGGCGATGGCGGGAGCGGGGGCCGGGGTGCGGGCAGACCCCGGCGGCGAAGGGGGCGGCGGGGCCCGGTGGCCGCCCGGGGGGGGACCGGCGGGGCTCAGGCCGGGGGCGGGAGGGGCGCGTTGGAAGCGGCGGCGGACGGGGATGCCTTGTGGAGGCGGCTGCGCGCCCGGGAGGAAAGAGTTAATGGGCAGCGCGCACTCTGGATGTCGTTAGTACTTTAAAGGGACTTAAAAAATGTTGGGCTGTATGATCTCCCCATCTAACTTTTATGTGGGCGAGTGTGTCATATGTGTCAAAAGTCATACCAGCTCTCGGCTATCTCTCTCATCGGTGCTTGGGGAGCCCCGTACTTGCACGGGGAATCGGTGCTCCGACGGCAGGCGGTTGTCTCTTAACCTATTGGTATGCAATTTTTTTAGCCTGAAAAACTTGCTATTTAAAAGCAAAACAACAACGAGATACTCCCTGCCCCCCCCCCCAAAAAAAAAAAAAAAAACCAACCCCAAAAAAACCAAACAAACCCAAACCAAACCTAACAAAAAAACCAGTGGAGATGTGTGGCGGTCACTGGCATGGTTTAGTTCTCCGTGTGGATGATTCCCAGCTGAATCCAGCTGTGGGCAAGCACCTGGCTGTTGCTGAAAAGAAGGTGATCAGAATTCAGGAGTATTAGTTAATAAGTGCCTGATCCTGTTGACCCTGTTCTGGTTCACCCACTCAGCTATGCGGGGGTGTTGAAGAAGGTGTCCTGCCAGTTAAACCAATTATAGCTGGCAAGTAGCAGTCATCAGCATTAGTGGAGGAGTTGGAAGCGAGGCGCAGTCACACCGTGCCATAGCGTCTTTTCTGAACTTAAACAGCAGTTTTCTAAGTCCAGCAGAAAGCCAGCTTTAACCCTTTGTGCCGTGAAAAGCCATACTGCCTTTTCAGCTCCGCTTGTCTTGCGACACCTCTGTGAGGGTTTCAGATCTCGGGGCTGGAAACTTGAGCTGCAGGTGGGGAGAAGGCTGATGTATGATGAGCAAAGGCTGTAGAAATTTGTAGCAACATGAGAGATTTGGTTGGAGGAAGAAAACTGGAGTGTTACAAAACGTGCTGAAGATCTTCGTGTATTATTAGACCGGAGCTGGTTGTCTGGCTTTCCATAAGCTGCGTAGTGCACAGGCAAGGCCACAGAACAAACGAGCAGCCTAGTGTGGAGAAACAGTGACTTGGGTTAATGAGCAATGCAATGTAATGAAGACTTCGTATAAGCCTTTTGTCCTAGGACCCTAAACATTTCTAAAGAAACAAACAAACAAAAAACACCCCAGGAAAGAGAGAATCCCAGCCCTTTTAAGTCAATGGGGAAGTTCCTAACAGGATTCATGTAGAGGCCAGAATTGCACCTGAAAGTGTCAGAAATCTTATTTGTAGTCTTAACTGGGGATCAGACCTAAACTTACTGAAAATATGTGTAATGTTTTCACAAGTACTTTCCGATTGGTAAGGCTTACAGCTAGTTAGCCCTAGACAACAGAGCAGATTTCAAAGGCAAAACAAAGGGTGTTAGAAATTGCCATATACTTTTTTAATAGCCCAGCCGAATGCAAGGATAAACAGTTGTTTAAACTGTGGCAAATGAAAAGATTAGGATGCTTGCTGAGTGAGACTCGTGCTGCGTAAAATTCTTTGCTGCTCAATGAGATGTGTAATTTAGATCAAATATTTGCACATGCTATTTGAGGTAAAAAACATCATTCAGTAGATTGCACTTTTGGGTAACATTAATGAAGTGTAAGTTGAATATTCCCTTCATAGTCAGTTGATTTATTTTATTTCAATGATAAGCGCCATACGTCTGGTAACAGTCAAGTTGAAATGGGCCTTTCAGGTTAAGGACCCTTGGGTTTTTTGGTGGTTTGTTTTTTTTGTTTTTTTTTTAATTTTAGTGATCAACTATATAAGAGGATGAAAGGGTTCCTTGCCTTTGGCTGTTGGATGTTTTTATTTTCCTCTTCACTTATATGGATGGCTTTTGAATATGTTGTCATTTTAACAGGCTGGGCTTATTTTGTTAAGCTCCTAATTTGCTATCTTTTTCTGAGTTTAAGATTGTATTTTGATTTCTCCTTGTGTTAACATGGCTAACGAGAGAACTTCCTTGTAATAAGTGAACACAGTTTTGTGGAAATATTAATAGTGTCCTATGTGACTATTTAAATGCAAAAGCACGTTTTCAGACAGTTTCTGTGGAGCAAGAGAATTTAGCCCAATGCTGTGAAAAAGGAGAAGGAAAACTCTTAGGAGACAACTTGCTGCAGTGCAGTCTGATAAGGTATCGTTCACCGACACCCGAAATACAGCATCATGATAAACCTGAACAATGGCCATGAAACTGGCTTTATTCCTTATGTTTGATCTCTCCCATAGGTCAGTAAAAGGATATGAATCTTATCACTCTTTTCCTTAAGTGATATATAGGAGAACAAGTTATACAGGCCTCGCATAACTCTGTTCCTGGGAATACGGTCAATATGATATAGCTTTGACTTCAATAGTATGAACGTATTGATGATGGTCCCATCATCAACTCTATAAAAAGGGTCTTCTACTGCATGAAACCTTTTCAGTTAAAACTTAGGCCCTCTAAAGCTTTATAAATATGCTAATCCCATGTTTACAAAATGTCCAAGATAACATGGTTTGCCTAGTAAAGGAGGCAGGTTGCTAATGCCAGGTATTGGCTTCAATGAATATTCATAAAAGGGTGAAAGGGGTGAATGTTGGTAGGTGAAGGTGTATCACGGTGAGCGCTCTGTTGCTTCTCTTCCTTCCTTTGAAAGCCAAAGTCCAAAGTGAATCATGGCATGTGAGCAGGAATGTAGTAAGCAAAAATAACACAAAACTGAATGTTTAAGATAATGGGTGAAAGTTGGAAAATATCTCAAAGTGATAGATACTTGATTGACAAAGGACTTCTGTAGGCTTTTCAGACTAACAGAATAAGGTACGAAGAGCCCTCACATTGGGTATCGGAAGCTAATCATCCTCTCATTCACTTGTTTCGTGAAACTTTAACACCAGTGATGCCTGTGAAAGGTCTTCCAGTTAAAAAGCTGCTTAAGCAATAGGGGAATTGTGCCGTGTGTGGTCAGGGTGTGAGCAATGAGAAGGAAAGCTTTCCCTGGATGTCATTCCGAGAGCTGTTCTGTAAACTGTACTGAAGCAGTGAGATACATCTGTTAACATGCTTGCTTCCTCAGTAGCAACTTTTCATGTGACCCCTCTCATTTTTCAGATGAGTGATTTTGGGATCAGGAACATGGATCAAGTAGCTCCTGTGTCTAACATGTACAGAGGAATGCTCAAGGTGAGTACTCTTGAGCTGTCACCTTCTAAACCCAAACGGAGTATCTCCCAGCTAATGCATTTATTGTGTTCTTATTAATGCTAACACAGGAATTGTATAATCATGCCAAGGTGAACACAGATATTCAGGTTTTAACTACTTACTTGTAACCTCTAATCTTCTTCTAGAGTATTCCTGCTGAGTTCAGTAGAGATGTGAAAAGCAGAACTGAAATAGGAAGATGTAAATCTTGCACCCCCAACCGTCTCCCCCAAGGAGGCTCCCTCCCTCCATCCTCCAAATCCTAAGAACTTGAAAATAAGAGGTAGACAAGAACTGAGCTCAAATTTGTTGGAGTTGGTGGAACTTTTGCTTAAAGAAAGGCTACAGGATTGGCAGTAGGGGTTGTCTTTCTATCTTTAACTTGATGAGACTGGCAGAGGGCTGTTCTGATATGACTGGTTAGGTCTGATTCATTCAAGAGCATTATTAAAAAAAAAAAAAAAAAGTAGGCTATTAACTTACTACATGCAACTATGTGAAATGGAAGTCCAATACATTGTAAGAAACCAAAGGTAGTTACATTTAATATATTTTTATCTCTAGATAGACTATGTCTGTTACGTTGTTTTGAAAGGAACTTACAAACCGAGGACAAATGAGAAGTAGACCATAAAGACTCAGTCTTTAAGGGCTTCCCTCCTCCCCATTCATGCAAGTTACTTTTTAATCCCAGCATCAATTTTTTTCTACAGCATTGATTAATGTAAACCAGATAAAGGTTAGGAAGACACTTTCTGCTCTCATTAACTTTGAGGAATGTCCATGTTTTGAAGAATCAGTTAGTGCAACTCTGGTATGCTAACTTCTCTGACATTTTATGTCCCCTCTTAGCTTTCTCTCCTGCCCACAACAAAATCCACAAAAGATCCCCCAACTTAATAGCTGTGTGCTCTGTAACACAGTGGTTGTTCTAAGCAGTTATTCAGTATTCAGTTGTCATATAATTAAGTCAAAATAGAGACCTGTATTCTACTGTTTTGTAGCTGTTCACATTTTATTTTGTTCTGTAATAATTACATATGTTGAAAAGCTAAATAAAATGGTTGCATAACTGATAGGGCAGGCAGAACTTATCCTATGTTGTGTTTTTCCCCTTTTACTACTATTAAATCAAGAACCTGCTTAAACATTAATTTTCTCCTTTTTGAAGTATGAAACTGGCGTGGTATGGATTTTACTCATTCACATGCCACAGCATTTTTTCCAGTGACTCAGGAAAAGGGTCAGCTATTTACATAAAACGCAGGAGTTTCCAGGTTGTGTTGAAAGAACTTGCCCTTTCTTTTGAGTACTAGTGATGAGTTAATCTAGTAATGTGTAAAGAATCTTTTACTAGCAGATTTGGCAATTGTTATAAACTTGTTTCATTCGGATGTGAGCCTTTTCACGGGTCAGCTTTGACTCTAGTTGGGGGGGTACCTGAACCAACTGTATGCAATTTGTCTCCTCTGGCCAGTGCTCGGTGGAGATTTCTGAACCCAGTAAACTGAGGCATTATATTGTTTACTTTACCAGCTTTTTCTTCTGTGGAGTGTGTGCTTTCATAATGTATGTACTAGCATGCATTGCAGCTTGTTATAAAATACAACTAAAAAATTACGGTTCCTTTTTTTCCTCACTAGGGTTAATGTAATTTGGGGAGGGGGATGACACATGGCGCATAAAAGGCACCTGGTGCAAAAAGACTCCAAGCCACTTGAAACTCTGTGGTGACATAAAATGGAAAGTTAGGGAATGTGAGGAAATACTAATACTCATTTGCTATTCCAGAAACATAGTTCAGGTTGCTTTTGCATTGCATATGAATAGTGCCCTGAAAAACCTTTGCCTTGTCCTCAGCTAAATCCTCTACCTTGGCATAAGCTGGCAGACCAGTGGATGCCTAAAACAAATAAGCATTTGCAAGTTGCCTTTGCTTCCAACTGCAGTAGCTGCCATGAGCAAGCTGTAGCTTTCCAGAACAATGCTCTGTCCTCAGGTGCTTTTAAAAATCTCAGTGGCAACTTCTATCCATCCGTGCCTCTAGGTATTACAGATACGGTTTCCTTGTGACTAACGGGCAAGTTGCACAAGTTGTTTTTAAAGTTATTTCCTCCGCTGTTAACATTCCCTCTGCCCCCCCCGAAGACTAATGTGGCTGGGGGATCTAGTAACAGTACTAGTATTTCTAGCATACACAGTTGACACAAGTCAAGTTTGAAAGAAGTTAGGTTTTCAAAATATAACAATATGTATTGAATGTTGCCGACGTGTCAGTAGAATCCACTTTTATCTGGAACATTTTTAACAGTCCTGTTTACCTCTTTCTGTATAATGAAACTAGCAGTGTTTCGCTGAGCATCTGAGCACTTGAAAGACTGCAAAATGTGGTAGCTGGCAAATCCAGTAACTCAGAAGTATGAAAGTCACAGTAAAGGAGTAACATCTTTCCTCAAGTCCTGTAAAGCTGGCTGTATAGCTTTAAGTGATGTGGTTCAGATTAAATTTTTCCTTTAGAAAAAAACAAAAAAGCTGCATAAATCTACTGTAGGTCTTGCACTGGCAGTTGTTTTTCCATAACTTACTGATCCTGCCTTTGCCATCAAGTACTCATCAAGTGGACAGTCAATTTAAGGGAGTCAGGAAATAAGGATTTCTTTAAAATATACCTGGAAATAAATATATATATACACACACTCATGCATTCTCTATTGTTAAAAGCCTCAATTACAGGAAAACTAAGAATATCCTTACTTGGCTTTACTGTAAGCTGCAGAACATGCCACCCACCTAGCACTATGGTCTGAAAGTTAGTTGTTTTGTATCATGTATGAGAAGCTATACTATCGTTGTGTTTATATTTCAAAGGCATGAGTTGGCTGATTCAAGATAGTGGTTGTGCATGATCTCCAAATCTAGGAAGCCTGACCCAGCCACTTCCTAGCAATGAAGTTGACAGTACTCTAGCAAAATGCTTACGTTGTTTCTCATTTATTCTGTTGCTTTGCAGCGTCAGCCAGCATTTGACACCTTTGATAGCTCAAACTCTCTCTTTGCTGGATATTTTTTCTCACTAAATGAAGATCAGACGCTTCAAGAAGTGCCAACAGGATTTGATTCTACTTCTTACGGTAACTCTTCACTTTGTTCCTTAGTCCAGTCAGCAGATCAGAAAGAAATTTGTGGGGTCTAACTAACATTTCATGGCTATACTCTTACAAGTGCAACCTGGATTTCTCTAAAAAGAAGTGTTTTAGCACACAGACTTCTGTGTGCAGGCTGGATTTTGTCAATGTGAGTTGCTCTGTGGATAGTTGCTGGTCTCTGTACTGAAAAGAATGGGAACTGGGATTCAGTAGCCTAATAGACTGACTGTCCATAGAAGAAGCCTTAGTAGGTATTAAAGCAGAGCTGAGAGTTTAAAAATGAAAAAAAAAAAAAAAAAAAGTTTTATGTGTATTTGAATTTGCAACATCTCAACAATAATTAAATGCAGGTGTTCTGCAAGCTCCTTTCTTGACCCTCTGGTGTTAAATCCCAGTACATTTTACTCCATACCTTAAAAAACAGGGGTAGGGATGTTTACAGATTTTTTTTTTTCTTTTCTTTTGTGTAGGATAGTAGCTACCAAGACTTCTCTACAAATCCTTGCCTAAAATCCCTGACAAAACAGGGAGTTTTGTCCAAAATGTAGATATTTTACCTGATGCTGCCTTTATCTCCCCTTAGGGAAGGGGAAAATCCCTCAAACCTCTGAAAACCACCAGTCCTTTGTTCTAATGTGATTCTAATCAGTCACCTGCTCTGGTCAGCAAAGCAAGTCCTAGCAGATACTGAGGATGGGTGTGGTAAAACCAGAAGTTAAGCACAGGCTGGTAATGAGCTCCACTTGCTGGGTCAAGTGGAGCCTGTAGATAGTCTAGGAGAACAAGAAGAGCCACGCAGCTTCATGAACTGACTTGGAGTCTGCCAAGTTCATCGCCTTTATATACCCTGCCACCGTTACGTGCCTCTAACACAGCAGAGCTCCTTCAAATGCAACCTGTGAGTTATGAGAGGCTCCCAAATGTTCAGGGATGCAGTAGCGAGTTGGTTGTCTTCAGATTACCCCTAGCTTAATGACACCAGTCACAAACAAAGTATCAGTAAAAGTTTTCCTAATCTGAAACATCTAGGCAGTGTGGTTGGCTTTCTTCAATTTAGAAGTTCTTTCAGAGAAAAATGAGGCATCTTCTGGTGAAAATTGCCCAATAAGAAGGGCTGAGTAGAAGCCAAATTTGTCCTTAAAATGGAATCTACCTGCAAATTTAAGAATCGGTTAAGCAGATTAGTAATTTATACTGGCATAGGATGATGCTGACTTTGGATTTTGTTGCATTATTTAGACACTGAATATCAGCTTGTTACCAGTCACACTTGTTTGATTCAGGCGCTAGAATAATCTATCGCACCATGTACTTGGGTGATTGAGAGATGCATGGGAAGGTCTGAAACACAGTCCATTGGAAGGCAGTGTTAAATTGTGCAAGCTGGTTCTTCACAACCCCACTATGAGTTACTTAGCTCTCAAACTAAGTGAAGACTGTCTGGAGTTATAAGGAAGCCTGAGGTCAAACTATAGGTGACAAATAGGAATAAGCAGTCTCATATTACTTTTTTTTTTTTTTCCCAAAAAAAAAAGAAATAGTAAAGTTTCCCTGCAACAAAGGTTCTTTATGTAACTACTAAGAGTAAATGAGGATCTATATCATGGAAAGCCACAAAGTTTTAATTTAGAGTGATGCAATTTTATCAAACCAGTAGCACAGAGATTTGGATATTGATGTATTGCTATATTAGAAAATGGATCTATGCTGTTTGTTTCTGAATTTAAAATGCCTAGTTTCTAGCATCCTTTTCTTACTCTTCAAATAGCACAGCAAAAAACTGTCACTCCTTTCACTGGCCTAAAAGTTAATGTATCTCCTTTTTCCCCTCCACCCCTTCTCTTTTTTGTAGAGTCAAACAACTGTGAATTGCCTCTGTTAACCCCGTGCAGTAAGGCTGTGATGAGTCAGGCCTTGAAAGATACTTTCAGTGGTTTCACAAAGGAACAGTGTCGGCTGGGTATCCCAAATAGTAAGTGTTTTCTATTTATAAGTTCTTTTTTTTTTAATGCTAAGGAGGAGGCTGAATAGCGGCTCTTTCAAAAGAGAAAGAATGATGTCAGTAGGAAATACAAGAATGGATCCTATGTGAATCTGGCACAACTTGACTTGGAAAGAGCAGACTTGCTGATATTAAAAATGGGTGCATGGAGAGCTCATGCTTTGGCAGCATAAGAGAGAATCAAGTAAGTCGAGGACATCTCTGGTTACAAGTGAATGCAGAAGGAAAATAAAGGACTGGGGGTATTTTGTTTTGGTTTTTTTTTTTTAAATTCAAGAATACACTCATTCTGAATTCATTCAGAATTAAGTAACTTGGGTAAATAATTTTTTTCATTCACTGCCTTCTAATGAAGATTATTTGACAAAGATCAGGAGTTATCTCTAAATGCTGGATACCTTCTGTCTTGTAGATCCCTGGCTGTGGACTGAACAGCAAGTTTGCCAGTGGCTTTCGTGGGCTACCAATGAGTTTAGCTTGGCAAATGTGAACTTCCATCAGTTTCTTATGAGTGGCCAAGACTTGTGCAACCTAGGCAAGGAGCGTTTCCTGGAACTGGCACCTGACTATGTTGGTGATATTCTGTGGGAACACCTGGAACAAATGATCAAAGGTAGTTACAGAGCCAGAAAGAGCTTTTGTTTTAAGGCTCTTCTAATAGAAATAGAAATGGGACCCTTTCAACACTTGTTTCACTATAAAGGGCTTTTATTATATACAAAAACTCCAAAATGAACTTTAAAACTTTGTTAATAAAAGCATTGTCAGAACTATTAGTACATCCTTGGTATGCAAAGCACAGATGCAGATATCTGCAGAAATCATTCTGTGTTCAGGCTGAATACCTATTGCGGTCAGGTGTTATTTGGAATAATAATTGAAATAAATGAGATTAGGTTAAGGCTACTATAATACCCCATTAAAAAAAAATTAACCAAGAGTTGGACAAAATTTGTTCACTTCTTATTACAGGTTTGGGGGTTTGTTCCTTTAATGTATTGTTTTGAGGTAATTCAGTGAATGAATGTAAAGAAGTCAAAGGCGCCTAGAGGTGTCTGAGGTGGACCCTGATGGTATTGCTAGAACCTTACATGTGGTGCCCTGTGAGTTCCATTGGGTTTGGAGTGTAACATTTAGTAGCTGCATATAGTAAAGACTTGGACCTTAAAACACACTGCAATTATTGTTGTTTCTAAGTTTTGTGTTAAAATTCAATTGGTATAATGGTTTTCAAGCCTGATAGAAGTTGGTTAGGTTTTTTGGTGTGGGGTTTGTGTTTTGGTTTTTTTTTTTGTTCCAAGAGAGAGAACGCAATGCAGTGTGTTAGCGAAAAATTTATGTGAATGATGACCTCAAAATACTCAAGAGAGTCAGAAGCTTTTTGTGGCATAAAGGTTAGATCTTTAAACCTATAAAACCAAATTTTCTTTTTTTTTTTTTTTTTTTCTTCTCTCCCTAGACAGCCAAGAGAAAACGCAGGATCAATATGTGGAGAACTCTCATCTCACCTCAGTTCCTCACTGGGTCAATAATAATTCCTTAAGTAAGTATTTTAACAAATTTGACATTTTACATCTCTCGGTTTATTCTATGTATGTCACAATCCCAGTTTAAAAACAAAAAAAGCCAGCAGAATAGTTACTGTGCTTGAGGAGAACACTTGACTTCAATTTCTACAGCCTTCTTTCCTAGTATTCTTTAATTGCCATTAATTCATGTCAGAAATCTTTTGAAGAGCAAAGGCTTTGAACAAATCAAATTTCCTCTTGGTATACCAAAACCTACATCTGTGGAGCAGAATGACCACTCCCACCTCTAGCAAACTGAGTCAAAAACTAGCATCACTGGGGAGCAGCAAGAGTTATGTTTAGGCCTTTTTGAAGACTCTGGATGCGTAATAGAGCTTTGAAAGTGTGTGGGATGCAGTGCTAGCTCCCTCAGATTGTTTGATTGGTGTTGTATTTCATTCTACCACAGTCAATCTCCATCTCAACCTTATTACACCACTTAACAATGAGGGCCTTACTCAAAACCACTTAAGCTGCTCCAGCTTTTTCTGTAGCCCTGTAGTTTCCTTGAAGAACAAACAATAGACATATTTGTGGTGGGCAAATTATAGAGGGAGATTTACAGAATCTGATTTGGAGCCCAGTAGATGGGGATCTTCTCACCGACTTCAGTAGCCTTTCCTGTAGGTCTGCAGCATCTATCACTCTCTTAGATTTCCCCCCCCCATGGGAAAATTATGGCACAACTGTAGTGAGGTGCTGGAGGTGTATTAGTCTGTTTAAGGGTCTGCAGGGAAAATCACCTAATTAATTCTTTTATTTCTTTCTTCAGCTGTTAATGTAGATCAGAACTCCTATGGTATGCAAATGCCTGGCTACCCTAAAGCCCTCGGTTATCCCAAACCCAGTCTCCTGACTGACATCTGTCAGACTTCCACAGGACCGAATCTCCTCAATCCAGAACAAGAGTTTCCATTGTTCCCTAAAACTCAAGCAGATGCTGTTGGTGTGAACTACTGTGCAGTAAATCAAGATTTCCCAAGAAGCAATCTGAACTTGCTGATAGATAATTCTGGTGAGTCATTATCTGCATGATAACCATGGGTTGATGGCCATATTCTATATGTCTTTTCCTCCTATATACAAGCTAGATTGAGGGGGAGAAAAAAAAAACCTAACACTTTTCTCTTTTTTTTTTTTTTTTGTTTGTTTGTTTTATAAAGGTAAGCTTAGAGAACATGAATCTAGCGACAGTGGTGCAGAAAGTTATGAAAGCTCAGATTCAATGCTACAGTCCTGGAACAGCCAGTCATCATTAGTGGATTTACAGCGTGTGCCATCTTATGAGAGTTTTGAAGATGACTGTAGCCAGTCCTTGTGTCTGAGCAAACCTACAATGTCTTTCAAAGACTATATTCAAGAACGAAGTGATCCTGTAGAGCAAGGGAAACCAGTTATACCAGCAGCAATTCTAGCTGGCTTTACTGGTAAGTAGTGAAGCAAAATGGTCACTCCTCTTATGTAACATCAATATTCTCTATAAACATGTACCATGGTGATAAAATTGTATAGTTGTAAGGTATGCCTTACAAATTAGAGACCACTACTCATGAAGAGTTTCAATTTTAAATGTTATTAAAGTCTCATAGGACTATCCATCTAAAGCAAGAACAGGCAGGTACATCAGAACATGTAAAAATCAAATGCACTTTTTGATGTGTTTGAAATAGAGGGAAACTTGGACAAAATCTCCCACACCTGGGAGTTTCCTCAGGTGTTGGCATGCCTGTTAAGGCCTTGTTCCTGTAGTCCTTGCTGAAATTGTTTTTTCCTCTAGAACGCTGGCCAAGCCAAGGACTGCAGGACAAGCCCTGGAGCTTAAAATATAGCTGATGGGAGGTGGGAGTGAGGGCTAAGAGATCCATATGAAAGGGAAAGACATAGCTTGTGTCAAATCCTGTGTTTCCATTGAAAAGTTGACTTGTTTTAATTTTAACATGTTTAGGAGCAGATTTGTGTTATGGAGGAAAAATCTTAGGTTTCTTTCTGATATTAAAAAAAAAAAAAAGTAAATCAGAGTAATTACAAGATCTGTCCTGTGACACAAGTATGGTCACATACATCGGCTGTGGTAAGAGCTTGCAAAAGTATTAATTGTGGCTTCTCCCCACCCCCTCTCTCTCAACAGGCAGTGGACCTATACAGCTATGGCAGTTCCTTCTGGAGTTACTGACTGACAAGTCCTGTCAGTCATTCATTAGTTGGACTGGAGATGGATGGGAATTTAAACTTGCTGACCCAGATGAGGTATGTGGCTAATTGTGATGAACAAAAAGCTTTAGGGTCTGATCCACCGTCTGTGGGCCTAGTCTTGAATATAAAGCATTTACACGATCAGACACTTGCTGAAATCTCTTTATCTGCAAATGCTTTATTGCACAGTCAGGATTACTGTGGGATGTTCCCCCCTCTCCTCCCACTTAGGGTTATTGGCATTTGCTTGTACTTAGGAGAACATGTGGCATAGCTCAAAACTTAAAGGTAGTATACAAAGTTAGTTCTTTTGACAGTGTAATACTGTAGATTAGCTTACTGGATGTAGTTGAATTAATAATGCCTGGGATTTCACAAAGGCGTGGGGAAAATGCACTCTGTGTATTGCTGTCCTTTTAGATGCACAGCAAATATGGTAGTGCTGCTTTTGAAATATTTTGAGAACTTACAGCTTTAGTCATTAAAAATAAATAGAATGCATTTTCATTTTCTGACACTGTTATCAGTAGGAAAGTTGTTGTATTAAAAGACGTGATATCAAGTCCACTGAAACTTTTATTTAAAAAAAAAAGAGAGGGGGAGGGAAAATCACTAACTCCAAGGAACTTCATATCATTCAACTTCCAGTTAAAGAGCTGTCCCATGCTGCTCAATAGCAAATTAATGGTTAAATGGTCTCTTCTTGACAGAGGAGACTGTTTCCCATAAACTTGATCCCCTTAAACATGTTTTAGCCCATCCAGTACAAATAGGTATCCTTTTCGCTGGTATTTGCTATCAGCCACTTTCTCCTGAAGCTGCTGCCACCAATTGTCTCAGAGCACGTTCAGTTGTGGGGTCTGTCACTAACTCTTCCCTTATCTGAGTTTGGGACATCCAAAGCAAATAAAATACTCTGAGAAAGGGTTTTAATAACTGTGTATTTATCAGCCACTGACTAGAAGAACATGACTTGAATAAACCTTTTGCATTTTGCTTTCTTTTTGGACTGACAGGTGGCACGAAGGTGGGGAAGGAGGAAAAACAAGCCGAAAATGAACTATGAGAAGCTGAGCCGAGGCCTACGCTACTATTACGACAAGAACATCATCCACAAGACTTCAGGGAAACGCTACGTGTATCGCTTTGTGTGCGACCTGCAGAACCTGCTGGGGTACACGCCGGAGGAGCTGCATGCGATGCTGGGGGTGCAGCCTGACACGGAGGACTGAGCCCGAGGATGTGATGCTGCAGGGGTGAAGATCACATGTTGGGACTGTGTCTGGGAACCGTCTGCAGTCAGTTCTTCTGGCTGTTCAGATGGGTGCAACTGTTGGGAAATAAGGACCTTAACCGATTTTGTAACCAAGGAGAGCTGGAAGGAAGTGGCCTTATTTCATCAGTGGCTTTGGGTGTTGCCGTGTCAGGCACTTGAGCAGCACAGAAGTCAGCACAGACCCTAGCTCTGTCATGAAGACATGGAAATGCTCTCAGGTTAAGCATTTCGAATACCTGTACTGCCGTATAAAGTGTTTTGGCTACTTACGCTGCCATATAATAATGGGTTGGCTTTAAAACCAAAGGTTGGATGAGAAACCAGTGATGCAGCAGAACTATTGCTCAGATATTTTAAAATACCATCGTCCTTGCTTACATCTTATATCATGCAATTTATTTAAAAAACCAAACTAACTAATTTATTTTAAATGAGCAGTAAGGAGAATCGATATTAGTTTTGCTCTAAAGCACGTTTAGTATTATTGTAACTCCTCCAGAAATGTGCTGCATAGGTACATAAACACTCTGGGTCCAAACCAGATGTAGCAACTGTTAACAAAAAAAAAAAAGACCCTTTAAGGAAGGGAAGGAGAATCATACCATTTCAATATTCTGTTTGTATATATTCTGTGATTCTTTTTGAAACTCTGTAAGGTTCCTATTTAATAGATACTGTATAGTGTAAATTAAACTAATTGTGTGTGTGGTTTCAAATAGGGCGAATGTAAACTTATCAAATGGTGGTTTTTTTTATGTTTGTCTAGGATATACAACCTTCTGCAAATATTTAATTGGCCTGAGACAACATAAGTGCTCAGTATGCATGCATATGGTATGCCTATGATATGAAATGGGGGGGGCGGGGAGGGAGGGCTGGCTCAGTATTTTGCCAAGACTGAAGCTGGCAATTCTTTGTGCATTTTGGCATTTTTACAAGAAACTAATGTTATATTCTGGGACGTAAAGGGCCTGTTTGTGGTTTCTTCTGTAACTGAAAATGAAAATATTAATATGGATAAAATTACCTTTTTTTCCTTTATAAATGGCATATGTTTTTCAACCTCTATGCATGTCCTTTTAAAAAAAAAATTTATATACAAGCCTTATTTTTTCAGTTGACTTGTCTCTTCTTCCTGCAATTTATCCTGTATGATTAAAATATGAATTCTATTTTTGGAAATAACTGTGACTCCTTTTCAAAGATCAGGAGGGATTTATGTAGCAGCTATTTTTACTGCAAAAAAAAAATTCACTGGAAAAATGTACTTTGTAAGAAAGCTTTATTTTTTATCTGAGCTTGATGTACATTTAAATGTGTTGTACAGTGTGAGAGGTTTAAAAATGAGTCTTTATTAAAACCTCTTGAACAAGAAAATAGTGCATGTGCTTTCTAATTTGGAAAGTTTCAGAGGAGTTCCTTTTTTGTTTATTTGTTGGTTCAACTCTTGTCCATCCTACCACCACCTCTACAGGATAAAAACAAACCAAAAAACACAAATCAGCCAGATTATGGGGGTAGGGACCTTGCTGGAGAAAATTCTGCAAGAGTGCATAGGCTGATGGTCTTGAACCAAGCTAATTGTATGCAAGCACTCTGTGTTTAGATATAAATTCAAGTTAATGCCTTTGTACTGTGCCTCTGAGAGAAAACCTAGCAGTTTCTGTACGGTGGTGTGAATCAGTGTGTAAACTGAGGGGTAAATATATGGAAGAACAGAGGCATGTTAAGACTACTTAAGCTTAAACTGTTCCTGATCCTATCCTGTACAAAGGAAGCCTACTGTTCTAACTGTCTTTAGCTCATACTCTTCTCCATCCCTCCATCCTGCAGAAAAGCAGGAAATACGGAAACACTTGCTCTTAAGCATGTATTTAAAAAGTAGAAAATGTAGTTATTAAAAAAAAATGGTGCTTCCCCTAGGCTTCTTGATCTTTCTTTCTACCAAACTGTGGCCATGTCTTGATCTTGCTTGCATTGTAGTCACCCTGGTTTAGCAGCATGTTAAAAATTCAGAGAAAAAGGATGGGTTTTTTTTCTGAGAATGTGCCTTTCTAAATGGATGGAGCTGAAAGGGTAGGCGTGCGTCTTGCAGCATAGCCCTGCCCTTCTCTGAACATTTGCAGACACTGTCCTTCAGCTTTACTTTTCATTGTCCCTGTGAAGGAAAAGAAGCCTCCCCCATCCTTCCTCCCTTCACGTCAGCCACTGCTGCAGGCCTGCATGCATCTCAGTGGGTGCTGGCCCACAGACTGGTCTCACACTAATGAGGAGGTAAGGGCATAGAGAGAGCTGCAATCCCCTGAGCTGAGCCAGAACCTGACAGAAAGAAAAAGAATGAACCCTCAAATCAACAAGTCTTCCTGGGCTTTGGGTAACACTCTTAAAAAGGTAGTGCTACATTTTACCAACTTAAATGGCGTGCCTTTGAGCTGTGACCCTAACAAGGGGAGATACGTTATTTTGCAAGAAATAACGTATGGTCTGTCACTATTCATGTGTTTTTTCCCTGGGTGTCTTTCTCATGTCTTGGCTGCAGAGCCCTAATCGTCCTCTCAAACCATACAAGTTTCATTTTCAATCTGAACTGAGAACTGAACTCAGAACTCTTTCTTCATTTAGACCGACAGCTTAGTTGCCTCTTGTGTGCGTGATCAGTGCTGGGTTCAACCTAGAGAGTAACGGGAAGTTGTTTGTTTTCCTCCCTCAGCAGAAGAAATTTCATGATAGCAGAAGCGACAAAGCATCCTGATACCCACAATCCATGCTAGCACGTCTTCCAGAAGCAAAATCTGGTAACCTGCACTGATTCGGGTCAACACAGCAGTCCAAGCTGTAACCCAATGTGACCCAGAAGACAATTATTAAAGGGTATTTTGTTGCAGCACACACACAAAACACCACCCTGTTTTCTCAGCCACCCAGCATCAAAGAGGCTGTTGAAAGTAGTCTGGCTAAATTCTTCACCTTCTTCAGGACATGCCTCCCTGCCCTTCCAGCAGCCAGCTTTCCTCATGAGACAGCAGTCAAAATAAAGTCTTGCAGTTGGCACCTACCCATGGTTGGCATGTCACCTCTAATAACAAAGTTCGACTTCAAAGCCTTCCTTGCTCTTTTTTTTTTTTTTATATTTTAAAAAAAGGTAGAATACCATCCTAAGTAAAACAACACCTCTGGGTTGGGAAATCTGTGAGCCACAAATGCTCCATGTCCAAGAGGCTATTCTGGGAAACATCTGTCTGCTGCACCCTATTCTTACTCTCGCCTTAGGTCTTAGCTGTCAGCCACCATCAGGTACAGGTTAGGAGCGTGAGAAATGGGGAAGATGATGGATCACTTATCCCAGTACTCTGTCTCCACCAGTGGGAAGAGGATTGAGTAAACCTGGCCACTCTCTGCTGGTCCATTTCTCATGTGATCCCCCAGCACCCCCCATGGTGTTCGGCCTGTTGGAGGGGGACACCTTGCCCTTTTCTTTCGCTACTGACTTAAGGACTTCTTGCCTTGTCCGACCTATAAGGAGGCCCCTTGGCCACGCTCTACAGCCTTGTCCTCCAGCATTGGAGATCAGCACCTCACTCAGGGCCTGGCGTAAGGGTACACCAAGGTTTTGCTCAGCAGCAAAAGAAAGCTCTCTTCTCAGTACCCTTCCTCATGGTACCTTACACTTTTTTGGCTTTTTGGAAGTCACTGCACATTGAACTGATGATTTCAGAGAGCTGTCAGTGACGACTCTGAGCTCCATTTCCTGGTAACTACCATTTCCGAGTTTAGCATCACATAGCCCCTGTTTGGGTTATTTTTCCTTGGGTGTATTGCTTTAAATTAACCTATACTGATGCTCATCTGCCACCTTTTTGTCAACTTGCACCGTGTTGTGAGGTCCTCCTGGAGTTCCTCACCAGCACTGTGGCATTTGACTACTCACACTGCTTAGTATCATCTGCAAACCTGGAGGTTTCACTGTCCTGTCATCAGCTTGAGATTTCTGGCCCTGGTCAGAGCCACGGTGGCTGTTACTATGCTAAGGACCAAGAGGGCTGCTGCAGGATTCAGTCCTCCTTCTGTTTTCAGTTCCCAGCTCTTCCACAGGTTTCTGGGTAGCCCCAGGTAAAACACTTCAAGACTGAGCCTCTCTGACAGGGCTGCTGCTATTCTAGTACAAAACTCATTCACTCACCTTTGTGCATGCAACTAGCAGCACCAAGGTGGTGTTCTGCCGAATCTTTTCTGGGCTCTCCCTCTCCACGAGTAGGTTGTGGGCCAGCACTCTTGTGATGCAGAACCACATCTGTCAATGAACAAGATCAGCAGCTTGTATGATATGGAAACACAGCATCTGGCCCTCAAGAGCATTCAGTAAAGCTGAAACTACGGTACTCTATAAATGTCAACCAGACACTGGAAATTCTTGTATTTTTGCTAAAAAAAGCCTCCTGGAACTGAAAAGAAAGCAAGAACTAAAAAGCAATTTACATGTTCACAGCACTAGTGGAAAGCCTTTTTGATGCCCTCTCCAAGGATGGTCCAAATTTTGACAGAGTAAAGAATTATCAGATCTCGGCAATCACAGTTTATCTTGTGTCTCATGTTTCTCTTTGTGTGAAGCGGAGCCCTGGTTGAACCATCTGTGTTCACATAGCCATGTGACTGCAGCAGTGCTTCATATGCTGGACACGTGAATGTTCAAAATGCTAAAGAGGGAATAAAAGGCATCCCTGTGAGCAAGAAGAATGAAAAATTCAGCCCAGGGAGCATGATCTTTGACAAAGATATCTAGTATCTCATTTGCAATGTGGGCCATGTTATGTGTAGTCTGGAACCACATAATATGGGAAGTTATTAAAAATAAATAAAATAGGTTGCCCAGTGACAGCATAATTTGCTCTGTGCAAATTGAGACTTTCAAGTGATAAGTCTCATTTATGAATAGGAGAGTTCTGAGATAATTCTGTGGTTTGGGGAAGAAGCATCAGATCTTGCCATTTTTCTTCCTTCTGCCTCTACCTCTCTTGGCATTTACAATGAGGTAAATGATGAGCTTAACAAAATATCATGAATAACAAGTATAATGAAATCTCTGCCCATGCAAAAGGGTATGTTCTTTGGAAGATATTTTTCCCAGATTCTCTCTAGATAGCTAGCAAAATGGCCCACACTCCCATATAGAAGGTTTGCCATGATTTTCTACATCATGACCTAAAATGAGAGAGCAAAGGCAAAAGTCCTGATACAATTCCTCTGAAGCCTGCATATGCAAAAACTATTTGTCCATTATTTTCTTTCACTGTGAGTAGAACTGCAATAGAAAACAGGTTTGTCTATGCATTACTTAACCTTCAGTGCTTGGGCTGCAGAGGGAAATCCAGAATCCAGAGGGAGGTGGGCAAGCTGAGCCAAAAGTGCGTGGTTTGGAAATGGAGGGAGGTGGTGAATCCCTCCCAGGCCACCACCACTGTGTATCGGGGCCAGCTAACCCTGCTCTCCTAGCCCCATCCCAGGTACGCGCACATGGGGCCAAAGGCAACACACACAGGGACTAAAACCTGCAATCCCTCTGGAAAGCCGGTGGCCATACCCTTCCTTTCCAGAAAACCGTGGCTGGTCTCACCCTCCCGAAGCATAGCCAAGGGGGACGGTGGTGAAGCAACAGCTCCTGCCCCGCTTCATGTACAACTCACTCGCCTGCGCAGCAAAGTCTGGGGTGGGATGCGTGCTCTGCCACAGGAGGTTTTCCAGAGCCCATCTCCCACCTTGGCCCTCTGAGTGAAGTGCAGAAAGGGAAGAAAGTGTTTTCCATTAAACGGTTGCAGGTTAAAACTCAGTCTCAGGTGCAGAGACCAGAATTCCCCCTCTCCTTCAGCTGGATGCCTGATTATTAGGCTAAAGAGACCTGTTCCTACTTGTGCTGCCTCTCTTTGGCCTGCTGAATCTTGAATCAATCTTCTTTTTTTTTTTTTTTTTTTTACTTCCCCCCCCCAACAGAAGGCAAAGAGCAGTCTAGCAGATGTAGTTCTTCCATTTAGCTTCCTCCCATTCGCAGGGAGTTTTCGTTCTCTTACAGGGTGCTTTTTGCCCTGCGGAGGAAGAGGAGTTCTTCCAAAAGAAATATAATTCCTCCTACATGCCTTTGAACAGACCTGTTTGTTCGTTTTTCCCCATCTCGAGTGCCAGCCCCTGGGAGATGCCAAGAACCCACATCTCTTGCTGAAGTCAGGACCAGGTCCCAAACCCCCCCGTCTCGCGCGCTGCCCACCCCACAGCCAGCCCTAGCTCGAGCAAGCGCTGCTGCTGGTGAGCCAGCGGGGACAGCTTCTGTGTAAGGATGAACTGGTTTTGAACAGTTTCCCCAATGTCCTGGGCACAACGCTCCTTTTCTTCCTCATCAGGACTCTACGTCTGCTGGCTTCCCAACTTTTTTTTCTTTCTTTCAAACAAATACAGGCATTGTTGTTTATGCAGGGAAAATTCCACTTTCTCCTAAAATGACTTTGCCAGGATCCGAAGCCTCAGGATGTATCTTTTCCACAGGCAGTGCCTTCCAGAATTCACAGATCCCTCCTTCTCTCTTTCATACGCATGAACACTGTTCATCACACATTTTTAAGCAATCTCTAAAATCCCCAGCTAGAGCCCAGCGCCGTGATTGAGTCCCCATCCCATGACTCGTGCTTTGCAAGGGAAGGGAGAGCTGCCAGCGAGGCCAGTCCCTGCACAGTGCTCCTCATTTCTCTGCCTGCTCCAGCCTTAAGCAGCTCAGAAATGGGGGTTTTGCCATTTCCCTTGGAAGAGCCTTGTGCAGACCTTACCCATATTCAGTCAAATGCTGTTTGGTTTCATGGTGCCTGCTGCTGAGTCACAACCACCACACTTCTCCAGTGGGTCAGTACGGGTAATGCTCAGTGGTGGTGTTGCTATCTCTGGTATGATTACCAAACCTTGAAGACCACAGTCCAAAATGACACTTGTTAGTGGTAACCCTAGTGCTTGGGTGATTTTGGCCATCGTCATGTGACTTTATGCAGGTCAGCCGTGTGCAATGACTCATCCAAAAAAAAAACCATCCATGGAGACCATCTGCTCCATCTTCCCTTCCTAAATGAACGAACCTTTCCACTAGTTGAAGCAAGAAGATGTTTACCAGAAGCTGGAGCAGCAGTGGTGCTGCCAGCTCCCTGCAGAGCACAGCAACCAGAAAAGCCAGCGCAAAACAGCCTCACAGGGCAGAGCTTTCCACTGCAGCGTGATTGGGCCCGAGATGTTCATATTTTATTACACCCATTTTTCTCCAAGAAATATTAAAATGCTCTCACTACTTGAAGGGAGGGGGAAATAAAACACACGAGCTGCCTAGCTATCCCTAAGCAACCTATCAAATAAAGCAATAAACTATTAGCAGGCAGAATGGCTTTAAAAGGACCCACAGCACTTTCAGACCGTCAGGGGAAGAATAGGAATGGAAATGATTCTGAAAATTATTATTAGTACCTTAACAGCAGTCCCTTAATATCTCTCACAGTATTCTCAGTCATTAGCACAGCCGAGCTGCTGCTCCATGCCAATTACTGTCCTTGCATTTCCCTCCACTTGAGATGGATTTGCAGAGGATCCAGCTGAAATGAGATTTTAGTGAGATTCTGCTGCTCTTGTAAGTCTCCGCTGCGGCAGCAGAGGCGGTGTTGGGTGGAACCTCTCCCAACTCTTCTCATAAGGTGTTCTCCAGAAATAGAGTTTAAACATAGCTCAGACAAGGAACTGGCCACTGCAGCTGCAGTTCTACAGTTTCTTCACTGGAGGGGTTGACTTCTCACTAACGGAGCTGCAGGGGATGGGCAGGCGCCATTTACAACACCCACACAACCCAAACCCTCTAGGGTTTGTCCAATTTTGGTTTTACCTCCTCTTTCACCCTGTGGTATCACGAAGTACCTACAGTGTGTAACTCTCAATAGCAATGCTTCATTACCATCAGCAGGTTTGCCTCCTTATCGATCTAATGGAACCCCTAAGCTGGCCCTGCTTTGAGCAGGGGGTTGCACCAGAGGTCCCAGCCAGCCTCAGTTATCATATGTCTCGGGCTTTTGTTGATAAAGGCCCAACTCATCTTTTGCTCAGACATCCCAGGGTCACAGCACGGCAACAAGAACAGATGCTGACAGTGGCCGCCCATTTTCTGACATTGCCTTCACCCAACTGCGTAAGGGAAGTTTGCCATGCTGAGACAGGGAGCCCGTAAAATTCATGTCTCGGCACCTCCTCAGCAGGTTGGAAATGCTGACATCTTATAGAGGGTCCTGCCCTAATCTGAGGCCTGAGACCCAGCATGTTGGGGGGGGGGCACTGCCAGGTACTGAGGTGCTACTTCAGCTGTGGGGTTCCTGGGCAGCAGCTCTGTCTGCAAGGCGGGAGAGGTCTAGCAATAAAGTCAGCATAAGAGGTCTGTGCAGACCGCCCATTCTCAAATTGCTCAGAGACCCTTGTTTTGCTTCAGTTTTAAGTCACCAGGCTAGCCCAGACTCTTCACACCCAGCCAGCCAGCCACAGACCTGCAAACACTAAAACAAGGCAGGGAAAAGGGGGAACATGGCTTCTGCCTTGTCGCTACAGCCCGGCAAAGACTCTACCTGCCCTGGCCACCACCACTTGACTTCTCTTTTCCCACAATGCTTTTTTCTCCACTTCCAGACAACATGGAAGGGTCTGGGAATGTGAGTGGAAAGCAGGTGAAGATCATTATTGTTCCTTGTTCCTGTGTGTGGGTGGTAACAGAAATACAAGAACTGCTTCTTAGCAGGCCTCTTTGGCCCGGCTATAAATCAGAGCAGCTCCAGTGGCACGATCCAGGAAATACTCAGAGCATTTTATCGTTCCCTGTCGGTCATCCCCTCCTCTCCCTGCCCAGCTCCAAGCTCTCTGCCCGCCCGCCCCAGCTCACTCCTGCCCATCCTTGCGAGCTGGATCAGGGGGCACGAAGGGAGGAAAGGGGAGAAGTGCTGCCTTCAGCTGCTCCGTGCTCCCAGAGCCCTCCAACGACTGTGCAGAGCAGTGTGCAGGGGCCTGTCTGCAGGGAAGAACCATGCTTTCATAAAACAGGGCTTGAATGTCAAGTGGGGTTTGCATTCTGGAGTAATTCTGTTCCCAAACTGGGATAAACCCAGCCAGGGGAAGGCACAGGGGACTATTGCACTGTTGCTCTTCTGACTAATTTTCCCATGTAGACAAGCCCAAAGGTAAAATAGCTCCAGCTTTCCTCTTGGCCCTGGAATAGGAGCACAGAGGTAGCATGAAGATGCATGTAAGGTGTCCTTGTGGCTACTTTGCCCTCTTCTGTCTCTGTGGGACACATGAGGTTTTGGCTATGGATGGGACAGTCCTTGTGGTCCTGGGGAAGCAGTGGCTCCCTTTGCTTTCAGAATTGGCCATGAAGCCTCCATCCATTGCAGAAGAAGAGCAGCAGTGCTGGTCAGCTCTGTTTGCAAAAACAATAGAGGAACAGAAAGCTGTGCACAGATTAAGTCATGGGTGATAACTATGTGAACACAGAGTTCTCCACCAAGTTACGAAATACCAGCTGAGCTGCTAGGAAAGGGTTTTAATGTTGCAGCATAGACCCTGTGTGCTAAACATTGCTGTTTTACTATTAAAAACCAAGGAAGCTTGCAACATACAACCACATTTACAAAATGCAGGAGAAGGTTACATCATTGTATTGTAAATGTCCCTACTATTTTGGCTCTGGCAGGCCTGCATGTCAGGAACAAGTGCTGAGCTCTTGAGTAACCATGTGTGTCAGCGTAACAAAAACATTGCTAGAGATTCAACAGCATCGGAAGTAGAAGTTACTTTTTAACATTTTAACATTTTTAACATTTTAGGATTTTGAATTGTTTGAAGGTTACTTTCTCTTGGTTCTTACCCATAGTATCAGGCTCTGAAACTTAGGTGTTTTTAAATGCAGCCACTCCCGGCTAGCACGCTCAGAGAATATGCTTTGTGAGCTGGAGACCTTTCTCAGTTAAATATTTTCATCTGCCAAAAAAAGCATGAACAAGCCAGCTGAGACAATTCATGTTTGTGCCAGACTTATCACTGTTTCAGCTAGGGAAAAAAAAATATTTAGGGGACAAAAACTAAGTCTTACATTTCAAAATGGTGTACCAAAAGGTCTGCTTTTTCATTTCAATGTTTCTGTCCCTCCCTGATTTTGCCTAAAATGAGAACTGAAAGCAGAGCATCACATACTTTATGAATTAAATGTTTTATCTGATCCAAAGTAAATTGTGTATTTGGGGGTGAGGGAAAAAACATCAAAACAAAGCCATAGTTTTAATTCTAGCATTTTAAACAGAGAATGTTGGATCCTTATCATCCTCTCATTTGAATTAATTAGGAGTGCATGAAAACAAGGATAAGGTGGTTTAGATCTTTCCCTTGCTGGAGATGGGGTATTTGTGCATGTGATGTACAAAGCTGTTTAAGCCTTACATTTGAATATGACATATTTATGGAAAAAACCTACTTGCATCATCATGTCTTCAGTTCTAATGCAGATTGTCTTTCTTATTGGCGGAAAAGGCAAACAAAACCAAGCCAGCATAGCTCAACCCATGAAAGTCCTGAGAGCATATACTTTCCTCAGCTGTGTTCATCTTTCTCATCTCTCATGATACAGTATCAGTCATTGTTACAGGCTCCAAGTCTGGACAAGGCCTGAATTTCTATGGAGAAAGACAAACAAACACTGATAAACCTAATTTAGGGAAGTAGTCTGTTCTTCGGTTGTTTGCTTATTTAAAGGAAAACAAGCAACTGTGTAGCAATTCACAAGAAAATCTCAACAGATAACTAGCAGGAGGATATTAATTGTTTTTTTCTTCTTAGATCTGGAGAATGCTAAATCTGCTTTTTAGCTTTGTGAATCAGGTTGGTGATTATTTTATTATTGTTGTTATCCTATTTGAAACTTCAGGTGGAATCATAAAGAAATCCAGTTATTATCCATGACTTCAATCACAATACACAAAACATTTCCAACAAGAAAACTATCTGGATTTGTCTGCAAAGACAAGGGTAGATTCACAACTGCAAACATTTTAAGTGTTTTCCAGGTTTTGAAGGTTTATCCGCTTGGAAAATATGTCCCATTCCTGAAATGAAACACACTGTAACCAAACACAACTACTAATCGGAAACACTTGTGCAAGTAACTCCTCCCTGTTCAGGAAGATGTTGGAAGCCAAGACCGCAGATGTATCACAGGCATTGCGACCATCTCACCTGGGGCTACACCGAGACCTCCAGAGCTGATGGCACGTGTCTGTACAGAGGGAGCAAACAGGACACCTGCTAGAGCTGTGGTACAGCAGCCCCCAGCATCCAGAGGCTGGGAACGTGCTGACCTCCGGCACAAGATGAAGGTGCAGTGGCAGCCCCAGAAGTGCTCTGCGGGCTACGCCACCCCAGGCTCCAAACCCCCTTATTTCTGTATCCTCCACTGCAGGCAGCCTCCCTGTGGCCTGAGTGCAGGTTCCCTTTAAACCACCTTTGCAACAGGTAACGCTGCCTTAGGGCAGCTTTCCTGGGCATCCTGCCTGTCACTGCCATGGGTGCTGATGGGGCAGCTGGGGGCCACGGAGCCTGCCAGGCCTCTGGATACGGCAGGAGAGGCCACTTCAGGGAGTGCTCGAAGCTCAGGGACACCAGAGCTTTCCCCTGGGCAATAGCCACATGCTGTCCCATATTCGTCCCTAGGGAAGGTCCTGTGGATGGTCAGCTAATCTGGCCCCGAGTTCACCCTACAACACTGGCTGCACAGCAGTATGGACATAACCCATGAAATCAGCTCCTGCTAATGTAGAAACATAGAGGTGTCTCTCTCCAGGTTCTCCTCTGAAGCCTCTCTCTCTTTTCTCAACCAAAACTTGTTTGCAAGATGAATGCTAAAAGAAACAGGTCTTTTTCTTTGCCCTTCATACCCTGCTGGGAGCCCACTAATGAAGAGGGTAGCCTCCTTAGCATCTCTAATTTGGGTTTCATGCCTGCTCCACCCAGTAACTTTGATCAACTATCCTAAACAACAGCCTCAGCAGCAAGTCCCACAGGCCATGTGGGGCTTAGAGAGGACCCCAGATTGCAACAGATCCACTGAAGTTGTGCCACACAGGTATCTGGCAAGTGGCAGCAGGTATGGCCCAACACCAACATTTCTGCCACCAGGTCCTCAAAGCCAGCATTAGGGAACAGACTGCTTACAGTGCTTGTGGCTGCCACCTTGTAGTACTTTCTGTGTTTCCTTCTGAGGAGGGAAACAAGTCTGGTGCAGAAAAGTCAGCCTTGTGGGATACTTCTGAGAGCTGATAATCATCAGAGAGGATAACAGAGAGGACAGGTTACTGATACAGAGCCAGCTGTTAAGTTGGACACCATAAACTCTGTGCATTTTGAGACAACTATGTGTAAAACCATAAAGCCTGGGGGAAAAAAATACAGGCTAGGGAAGCAGAAACTTTGCTAGTGATGGTGTTTCTTTCTAGCAGACACAACTGTGTATAATTTCATGGTATGACATTTGTCCAGAGAGCTAATATCAACTTTGGATGTGTAGCTAGGAGAACACTAAAAATCAAAAATGGAAAAGTGACATGACCTTTGTACTTAAGGTTTCAAAAGCACCAGCCTTCTTACCCCTCAGGACCACTGGTATCTTCAAGTCAGATGTCTTATTGTCAAAGAGTCAAGTCAGATCTCTTAGTCCTCTGCAGCCTGTCTCCGGCCCAGCGTTTTTCCCACTCTGCTTTGAGAGCGCAACCCCTGCCTGTGGCTGCCGCTCCGTACATGCTCCCATTACCACGTAATGCTAAAACTTGAAGAAACACTTTCTTCCACACCTCACTTCTTGTGTGCACAGATGAACTCCCCATAAATGTTCACGCATTTTCTTCTCTACCTCGCTTCATGTCCTGCCATAAGGCTTTCCTCCACTGTGCCGGCTGCCAAACAGCTGGGGAAAGGGCCAGCTCCTGTCGTGTCCCAGCTGCTGCAGCAACACCACCACCTGCCATGCTAGCAATGCTACCATCTCTTGTCTCCTTGGTTTATCCCTGGCCACAGTTTGCATTTGTATAGCATGAAGCACAATGGTGTCCTAGGTTGCCTAAGTGCAGTGGCTATGTCTAAAGGGGAGGTAGCTTGGAGAATACTTCTGAGCTTGTGGGTCCTGACATGAACGTTACCCATGACCAGCTGCAGTGAAGAGATGATGGTGGGTCCTAGCTACCCTTTTGTACTGTATGGACCACCATAGGTACAGATCATGGCTAAGCCCTCAGCTGGGGCCAGTGGGATACTGTTACACTGACATGCACAGCCAGCCTTGGCAGGACCATGTAGGTACAGATTCTGGTACAGCAAACATAGTAATGGTGGAAAAGTGTATCAGTTCTGTCCAGTTTTCTAGGAAAAACTTTACAGAAGAACTGTGATTACGGATAGGAAAAAAATTCCCAAAACTTTTAAACTGAAACAGGTGTTTCCTTTGAAGAAGTTCAAGAACTCAGTCTAGCTTTCTTAACAAAAAAAAAAGTGGAGCCGTGAGCTAAAAAATATATCCTTTGACAATGCAAATTTGATGATAGTGTAGCTGATGAAGATATAACAAAACTCAGTGTCTCAAAATTAAAGCCAGATATGAGTGGGATATAGAAAATAAACACATTTTTCGTAGTGAAGGGAATTAACCAATGGAAACAATATTTCATGTTGTGTACCGGATTCTTCATCTCTAGAAATGCCATCATCAAGACAGGAAAGGGTTTTTTCAGCTGATGTGCTCAGGTTCAGATGAGAATCAGTTCAAGGAAAATTCAGTTCAAGGAAATCCAAGAGATGACGTGATGTGTCTGAGATCAGACTCTGTGCTCAGGTTGGCCCCATCATCACTTTCAGCAGGAAATCTCTTGATCACCAGAGACACTGTGACTGCCTCTAAGCTTTAGGCTTTTACGGGGTGACAGTGACACAACCTACAACCCTTCAACAGGAACTTGCGCTTAGGGATTAATGCAATAGAATGTGAGGAAGAAATACGTCCTCATCCTTTCTTTTGCTGTCCTTTCCCCTCACCCATCATAGCTTCTCTGATCCCTCTAAATTCTCCTTGTTTTGCTCGCCAAATGGAGGCTTCAGTTTGGTATGCAATTTAATGGAGCTTTGTTTGTGCAGATGCCTGGAAAGACCTTCTGTAAACTGTTCTTACCAAACATTCGAAGTAATGCCCGAACATGCAGGCAGCCTCTCAGTGTTGCTCAAGATCATTTGACGTGTCATTAAAGAGGCATTGCTGTTTAATCCTCATTCTTTCCATGCTTTGAAAATAATAACGTTTCAAGAAAAGGGGCAGGTTTTGTTTCTGGAAGCGGTTGTACTCTTCAGCTTCCTGTTGAGTTTCATGACAGTCTCACCCTTAATAGGTGCAATTTTGATGCTGCATAACTATGCCTGCAGCATTGTCTTTCTGTGTTCTGGGTGTGTATCACACAATTATAACTACAGTTGAACCACTGGACATGGGAGTGCTCCTGACACTATACCAGTGTGAGACCATGGGTGCATTAGCTTACCCTCCACGCCCCAGCTGCAGTGGAAAGGAACAGCCAGAGACCGGGAGCCTGCTGCATGATCAGCCTAGAAGCAAGCTGTGTGGCTAATACTTGTTATGGCCAATAATTTAATGTGGACAAAATTGTAAGTGGGATGATGAAAGCCACAGGTTATAAAACAAAATCAGGCCTCCCATACCTGTGGAAGGCAATGGCAGCACTCAGCACTGATGAAAATAAACAACTGGCATTAATGCAGCAGGCTGCAGCCTAGCAAGCAGGTACCCCTGTGACCCTAAGGCTGGATGCAGCTGCTGTGTGAGCAGCAGAGATGCCAGACTGCATTGTTGTCTCCTGCCACCTGACCAGGGGCTTGAAGCTGTACCAGAGCATGACGATGTGCAGAAAACCCCTTCTGCAGGTCCCCATCTCCGTATCACCCCTGTGAGTTACTCACTTGCTAGATGCTTAGGGGATTCAGGCTGCAGGTGCTGTAAGGAGCAGGCAGCTTGCCTAGTCTAGACACTTGGATATCTACATCTTTGTCCAATTCAAGACCAGCCTCACCTGGACAGGCAATATGAAGACAATTAAGATATCTAATCACAGATCAAACCCTCTTTTTTCTGATAGCGGGGAGAAGAAGAGAAATACCAGCAAATGTAGCACTCCCCAGTGAGCACAGTTGCACATACCTTCTGCTTGGGTCCATCCAGACAGGGCTGAGCAGCCAGCAGAAGCCACAACACACATGCAGAAGTGCTCTTTGGTTTCAATCTTGCACCAGTTTTCCAAGCCTGGGGCAGCAAAACACACAGCAGGAGTAGCCATGCTGGACTTTGAATCCGAACCATATGTCAGAAGGGTGCTGGATCATTTCTGTCACAAGACTGAAGGACACAGCAAGGTAATAGGATTCTGTGTCCCATAAAAATCTACTTTTCTCAGAAAACAAGCATGCGTGTCAACATCTCTGTCTTAGAATTGGGCATGGACAGCCACTGTGATTCATCATTCACAGACCCCTGTTGGCCAGGGATTCAAAAGGCTGACAAATCCCTCATGATAAGGGAATAAATTGTAATCAGCTGTTGTTACGAAGATTAGACACACATTTATTACAGATGTATCTGTCGGGGCAGCACATGACACATGTCACAAGCTCTTCTAGTGGCAAAGTCGTGTTCCCTCAATGCAAAATTCAGAGGACAAGGAAATAAGAAAAGCAGCTTGTGTATTGCACGGTCTGTTTCATTTCAGTTAAGGATCACAAATCAAACAGATTACTAAGTCACAAACGCTTCCTACAAAGCAAAGCAAAGACAGATTTGCCTGCGCACTGAATCTCGTTTCAGAGCTTCGCCACTGAAACTTGCTGCTGCTATCTGAGGGGAGCATTTTTGTGCTTTTCTCTTGGCTGCAGATCTGAATTGTCCAGAGTGAGGAACTTGACTGAAATACTCCTGAAGCCAGCAGGTCATTTAAAGCCCTATGAGTTAGAACATTGTGAAACGGGAATATCTCGCTATGAAATAACAGGCAAACCAACTGCCTAGGAGCCGGGCCATAAATGTGATGTCTCAAGGAAAGTTACCTCTCACAAAGGGTTTGAACTAACTTCAAGTGTGTCAAGAGGGAAAAACCATACAAAACATCTTTAGGAAATAAGCCTCTTTCCTTTCTCCATGTCCCTCGTAGCGAGTACTAATCTTCTTTTACACCCACAAGGCACACTGTTCAGCTTGTGGAGGATTATGGTGGCTTTCTTTGGCATAACCCAGCGAGAACTCCTTTCTCATGTCATAACTGAGAATGAAAAAAAAACCCCACCCCACACAAGGGACATTTTTTTGAAATCTCAGGTTAACTAGGCTGTGGGTCACCACTCAGTTAGCCAGCTTAGGTGGAAGCCAAGGACATCTGAGGTGTCAACCAGTGATCAGAAACTAGGGTCATAAAAATACCACAAACACTTTTGTCGTTGAAATGAAACTAAAAGTCTCCCAAACGTTTCAAAAACAATTACTTGTGTGCGGCTGCTTCCTGAAAGGGTTCCTGGAACAAACAAATCTTGCTTTAGCTAGCTAAAGGCTACAGAGTCCAGCCCAGCTGAATCGGCTCCTCTGCCCTTGGAAGAGCTCCTCCAAGCACCTCCAAGAGGCATTGCGTGGGCACAGTGGAGGACAAAGCTGAAACTTTTCCAAGACTGCCTAAGAGAAGAACTACTCAGTCAAGAAAAATCATTAACAAATGTCAAGCTGTGGGGAGTGCAGGCAAGGGGGAGAGCAACAATAAGAGCTAATGCTTTTTTTATATTTGCTGCATGCAATCTGCATGAATTGATGTTACTAGGAGTTGCTTCCATATAGCGTGATGTGGCCTTACAGTTAGAAATGTGTGATTTTGGAAAGCAAATGTTAGGGGTTTTTTTTACCAAGTGGTTAATTTAGAAGTAAAAGAATCTTACACAGCTCCAAAAAAATCCATAAAAACAATGAATTCTAAAGAACAAGAGGCAGACTTCTTTCTTTTGCAAACTTCATTTCATTGTACTTTCACAGACCCATGCAGAAGTGAGGAGTAATGTTCCTACATTTAGTGCTTAGTGAATTGTGTTGACATAGGAGTTAAAGGTAAAATGTGGGTGCAGTTTTGCTGCAGAAGTTAGCTGTAGATATGATACCAAACTATTATGGGACAGAGTTGAATTCCCAATCAGGGCATCCTATTTTGCTTTTGGTTAACTTCTGTTGTGCTTTTCAAATAATGCCCATTAAGCCGTACGGTTTGCTGACTGAAGCAGGGTTTTCGTCTACCGAGTCCTTCCAGCAGCTTGCCATAAAACTGTTTAGTACAACTCGTGACTTTCCCAGTTGAATTCTTTTGGTGCCAAGCAATCCAGAAAACAGTTCAGGGACAGATTTCCAAGCCTTTCATCTCTGGGCTGCCAGTAGGAACATATGACTGGAGGTCCGTGGACTGCTTAGTATGTGATCTCTTGCTACCATTTCAAATAATATAATTTAGAAATAATAATAACCTCTACTTAGAAACTATTCAGGGTTGGAAAGAAGTTGTCCCAGTACTCCTGCTGAAAACTGTCTTTAGACCTCACTGTTTTGATGCAGCAGAAGTACATTGTCTCCTGCCTAAATACAATAAAGGCAAGTTTGTATGCATTTGTTCCTGTGCCCATGTTATCTTCAGTCGCTTATTCCCCACAGGGATGAATAGGGTACATGCTGCTGTCTGCACTAAATTCTTCTATATTAGACATACATAGAGCCAAATGGGTCCTTTTTTTTGACCTCTGGGTTTATGAATATGCAGCAGTATGATGGAGTGAATCAGAAGCATATTTTTTTTAATTTTTAGAGTCTTTTTTACACTCAACAAATACATCATGGAGATAAGCTTCTGGGAATATACTAACTGTAGGGAAGTGGCTAACCCAGAACAGCAACTTTTTGCAGAGGCCAGGGGAAATGTGTTGTTTTGTAAGGGGACTCCAGTAATGCCAAGTATTCGTATTGCAACAAGCACATGGCAAGCAACATCACACTCAACACAGCTCATGAAGATACACATTAGCAACAACTTGTCTTTCACACAAACTTTGTGAACTCTCCGTGTTTCAGCTTTTCAGATGGATGAGTGAAATGCACCATCTAACTATGAATAGATTTTGGGATTTGATGGTATTCCCATGTTGGCAGCAGTCCAGGCAGCACCAATTCTCTGCAAATAATTGTGCAATGCACTGCAAGAAGTCTGGGTAAATGGCCTTAGAAAATGGATTGAAATTCTCCATACGCTGCCCATCAGCTGAAGATTTAAGCCATGTACTGGTCAGAAGATACAACATAATGACAAAGTCAATGCCCTTAAGCATTATCAGGCCCTGTAATGCGATCATTTATGCTGGTAAGCTATAGAATACTTCCTGACCTAAATTTGGTGTTGCTGCTAGCACTATCCCTAAATAACTTCGGGGAATGATTTGGTAGGTGGAGCATTTCAGAGACGATTCCCAAAAGGTGGCTTGCACAGAACCACCTTGTTTCGGACAGTGAACCAGTTTACCAGCACAGACATAGGCTGGTCTGTGCCTTCTGGTGTCAGTGCTTGGCAATATTCCTGGTCACATTTAATTTACCAGTATAGATTCAGTCTACGTTGCTCCTTTGTTAAAACAGGTTTAGAAGCATGTTCAATTCTTCCATCCATTTGGTGCTAGTGTCAAACACGGAGTACCCTGTTGTCTTGTAGGGAGAAGAATAGTTGAGATTAATGTTTATGGCAACTGAGTTTGCACAGTTAATTCCCCAAGCAAAGCCAAAGTCTCAGTCAACCTACTGCCAAAAAGAAAATGTTTCCATGTTAGCTAAAAAATGTAATTTGGCACTGAAATCCAACCAGCCTACAAGGTCCTACAGTAAATGGGATAACTTCTTCCCCCCCACACTTTTTTTTTAATTGAAATCAGACTGTTTTCATTTAGCCATTGCAGAAGGGTGTAGGAGTGACTAAACACAAGGACTGAATCTTTAACAAAAAAAAAAGTATGCCTAATAGTCTTGATAACAAAAAAAAGATATATAGTATGTATGTACATACATATATGCACACCTTTTGCATTTAGGTATGACTATATTATATATACAAATATTTTTATTTAAAATAAGCTGTTATATGGCCATTTTAAATTAAATCAGGATGCCAAATGAAGATTCTTAGACCATGCTCCTCTATCATAAATTGAAGACGTCAGTAGGAAAAGCATGTGATGCAAATGTAGCCTTACACAAGAATTGCTAGAAACAACTTTATTTATTAACTTCAGTGAATTCTCTAGGTTAACAGCTGGGAGGACTTTGAACAGAGGACTGCTACATTTCTGAAGTGATGGCACAAAGTCTCCAAGGGATACCAGTCCCATACACCACTATGTTTGGACAAAGCTAGCATTCATACCCCTGAGAGGATCCCCTGAAAATCAGGATGTACCCTAAGAACCCCACATATCAGGACTAGAAGCACACACAAAAATGTATATGAAAGAGATCAGCCCCAAGTAATTTGGGAGAAGAAATCTGCTGAGGTCTTGGTGGAAGAGATGTAAACCTACCTGTGAACGTCTCCTATTCAAAGCTGCACCAGTGGAGGTTCAGACTGGACATTAGGAAGCATTTCTTTATCGAGAGGGTGGTCCAACACAGGAACAGGGTCGATGATTGCCATAAGCCTGTCAGTGTTTAAGAGGCATTTGGACAATGCCCTTATTAAGGGCATTGCTTTACATGCTTTAATTTTTGGTCAGCCCTGAAGTGGTCAGGGAGTTGGCTAGATGATCACTGTAGGTCCCTTCCACTGAACTATTCTAGTCTAGTCTAGCCTATTAGGACCTAAAAAGTTGGTGAAGGAAATAAAACGTGTACACCTCTACAACAATATGTAGGCTTACAGCTAAGAAAAGATTATCCCGTACTGTGTAGGATTTCAGTCTTGGAAATCTTGGTCTCATCCTAATTACAATCAAAGCCTCAAGATCTTCAAAATTGTTCAAAAAAAAAAAAAAAAAAAAAGAACTGGACCCCAGTTCTGCCACAATTTGATGATTTTGTTCCTATCCTTCAAAAAAGGACAAGGAGGAAACAATGGATCCAACCAGGCTCCTTTGGAAAGTGGTCGCAAAGGAGGGCACCTGGGGTCTAGCAGCTGCCATGCCATGGGGGAGCAGAGGGCAGCCTGGTGCAGGGCTGAAGTCAGCCCCGCTTTGAGCGGAGTCTGGGCCAGGTGAGGGTGCCCCTGGCCGAAACCACTGTGCAAGCCCAGGGGAGGCATAAGAGGTGCAGCCCACGCCCCTGCCATGGAATTTGAACCCCTGTTGCTCCTGTGTCCCTGTGCTGCTGCAAATAATCAATGTTTAGGACTTAATAGCTGCCAATAACCTTTTATTGTCTGCAAAGGGTTTTCAGAAAAAGCTGATTTTGAATGAATATAATCTTTCCGGGAAAAGCAAGCCCAATCCAGTAATTATCTTTGACAGTTAAATCATCCCTTAACTTACTTGAAAGTGGCGATGGAGGAACAAGCCTTTGCAAGCTAAAGCCTTTCTGGAGCGTGCAGAGACTGTTTCTTGCCCTCTAAGAATAGCATCCCTCCTAGTCAGCATTCCCCAGAGACTAGAAACATAACCAAAAGAGCCCTGCAGAGGCTCTGTGTGTGTGTGTGTGTGTAAGGAGAGGTGCTGCATCTCTGCCAGCCTATCTGCTCAGCTAAGCTCCGGAAGACCGTTAAAACCTGACAAAACTTGTTACAAGCTGTTTATAATGTCCAGAAGCATTTTTTAATTTGCAGTGAGGGAGGGGAGGCAGGAGCCCTGCAAGGAAGATGTCCAGCGCTAACCTCCTGCAGTGACCCACTGCTGGGAGCCAGCATGGCCAAAGACCGACCCCCTGGGCACCAGAGGTGCATTCCCCTCCTCTGCTGCACCCATGCCCCAGGGGCCGATCTGGCATGCTCGGTGTCAGCATCGGCCCCAGCTGCTGCAGTCTGCAGTTAGTCTCTTCCCATCCTGCCGGTGCCAGCAAATGGGATGGAGGGGTACAAAGCTGGAGAAGACTTCAGTTGCCCGCTGGTATCCCTCTTTGCCAGTCCAGTCCCCAGACTGGGATTTCTGCCCTCTGAGTGCCTCCCTTGGTAACACCCACAGATCATGCACTGAAAAGATGCCAGCAAGAATGAAGGCACCCGGGCAGCCTAATAAACCTGGCCTTCGCCTCCAGTTTCGGAGGCTGACCTCATGCTGGCAGCGGCTGAGCCCTCCTCGGCAATGGCTGGCACCAGCCAGGGTTTGCGAGGAGGCTTCGCACTGCGAGGTCACTCCAGCTGAGCTGCCCCCTCACAGCGCATTTTCCAAAACAACCAAGAGAAGGTGACTAAGTCTGTTTTGGTTTGAGGAGTACAGTTAGATACTATCCGTCCATCGTAGAGCTGTTTGCCTTGCTGCAGGACTCTGCAACCTGCTGAAACCCAGCCTCATGTTAAAACCCAGCTGAGCCTATTTGTGCTCCCCTCAGCCAGGACTAGCTCTCTCCCACCGCACGGGGCGAGAGACCAAGAGCCCACACCAGCAGCACCGCTGCCACGAGAGACCAAGAGCCCACACCAGCAGCACCCCTGCCACGGGTGGCAGGGGACATGCGGGGGGTGGTGGCTAGAGTCAGATCCCTTTACGAGGCAGCAATTACTGAAGCAGCACCTACTTGCAGACACATAAAGTATAGGCAAGGGTGTGCCAACTTTTACAATACTCCCTGGCTTTCATAAATCCATTTTATGAGTTGTCTCAGAAGTGAGGCTTAGCACCTGAGGTCCTGACCTGTGAGTAAATTCAGGACAGGGAGCAGCCTTGTCCTCAGAGCAGCCGAGGGCGGTCGGGAGCACAAAGCGTGTCGGCTTTCCTTTTCTCTGTCTGAAGGAGCAAAGGTTTCAGTGGTCTGATAGGGAGCAGCCCTCATTCATTGCCTGAATCATAATGCTATCACTGTCTGGGGTCTTATCTCCAGCCAGTCGCGTACAGCCTGCTCGCTGCCTCTTTGAACTCCCTTCCTCACTGTCGGGCTGGACACACCTGGGAGGTCCAAGCCCCGGGCTGGGAGCAGGTGTAGAGAGAGGCTGGGGATGGCCACCCTGCCCGCAGCCCTGCCCCGTCCCCTCGTCCCCTCGGAGGCAGGAGCTGGGCAAAAAGAGGGGCTGGGCAGGGGGTGGGGGGTCCCTGAGCTGCACGCTCCCCTTCTGCTGCATGTCCTGGGACTTCCAGGTCAGGCAGCAGCGTAGCAACAGGTTCATACTGCTAAGGCCAGTGGGGTGTTGAGAGCAGAAAAGCAGTGCAAAGGCCACCCGGGCCGGCATTTAGCTGCTGTCAGCACCTGCGTGTTGTACGGTGGATACTTTATAATCAAGAATTAACAGCTATCATTAGAGCTTTGGCGTTTCTTGATGTTTATTTACAGGTTGGAGAAGGTTTTAAATGCAATTGGGAAGGATGTGGACAGACTTCTGGCAGAGAGAAAAAGAGTAAGAATGAGATCTGGCGGCAGTATTGAATTGCTTTCAAGAGAAAGAGAAAGAGAGGGGGAAAAAAGAAAAAAAAAAAAAAAAAACAAACCACAACTCAGAGAAGCCTCATGCCAGCAGAAAGCTGATTTCTTTCATCCTGGCAGGGTGGGCTCCTTGTGGGCGCAGCTCCTGGCCGGCCGCCCAGCAGCGTAGGTGGTGTGCTCTGTACGAGAGTTCAGGGCTGCCAGATGAGCCGTATCACCTACAGAGGGAACTTTGTCCTTCCAGCCACAAACTACTTGCCTCTCGCGCGCAAGCAGGGGTGTCCTGGCCGAGCCCTTATAAAGCAAAAAAAAAAAGGAAGCTGCCAGTGCAGCTCGCCCTGACAGGGAGTGATGTAAATCTCTATTCGGGGTGGAGGACAGAGGTGCCCCAGGGCACATGGGAGGGCTGGGGCAGGCTCAGGGGGTGGCCAGAGGCAACAGAAAGTGACTGTAGAAGTGGGCAGATGTGCAATAGCCATTTTGGGAGCAAGGCCCAGAGGGGTTTGCATCCAGCCTAGCAACACAAAGCTCACCGGTGCTGTGTATACAAAGGCCAGACACAAGCAATCGTAGCCATGCCCTGAGCTGGTGGGACATAAGCCAGCACAGCTGCAAGCCCTGCTTGGCTGTCCAGCTGCTCAGATTCACGCACCTGCCCCCCAGCTCTCGGTCTAGGCTTATTTGGCTTGAAGCAATGCTGCAGCCCGAGTCGGGGTGGCTGCTCTTCACGTGGTCTGCTGCAGCAAGGGAGGACAAGCTAAATGCTTGTTAGCCAGGCCTCAAAGCTTCCGTTTGGTGCATTTTGTACTGTGCGTATTGATGGTGCAATACAAACAGATCACAAAGTGTTACATTGCACCACCCCAGTGCCACATAGAGCGGGGTTTGCCTGAGGAAAAAACGCCCTGTCACATCTGTTGTGAAGAAAAACTGAACTATGATCCTGCTGCCCATGCCAAGGTATACAGGAGAAGTACTGTCTACACCTTTTCTGGATCTGAAGGAGGTGAAACTGTGAGCTAACATGCTCTGCGCGTCACGGGACTGCACTAAGTCATACGGGCTGTGTCATTTCATTCACTAATCTCCTGTGATTCATTCACTCCTAAGGAGGCCTGTGTAAGTGCTCACTGCTCTTTACACATTGCCAAAGGAAAGTGTTCTCCATGAGATGCAACGCAGTGTTTTCAGCTGACCAAGCAATCTACATGTGCAAAAGCCAAGACCGGGCTATGCAAAGCAGATATAATGGGATCATCAAAACCCTTATCCACAAGTAGGAAGGCACTGGAATGGGAAGGAGTTAATGTCCCTGCAGCTGGCTGAGGTCACTCACCGCAGAGACGTGGGGTGGCCAAGCGTGGCCTGGCTCCACACCACACACCATTACTCCTCAGTTACCTGGGCAGCTCTTTCTCATGCAGCTCCTGATAGATGCGTATCTCAGACACAGCCACATACCTGAGACTAGTTAGCACTGATGATTCAGCCATGCGTGGGGCCTTCCTGTCCGTGCCGCAGCCATGGGGACAGTTTGGTTTTCTTTTCCCACAACTCTGAACAACAACATCCCATGTTTCCTTCTGCATGTCTTTGTCAGAGGGGAGCTCCAGCCCGCATGTAAAAGATGCATAGATTTTTCTCTTTGCTTCATCCTGAAAGTGAGAGATGCTTTAAAGCTCCCAGCATTTTCATTTGCTGAGCACACATTTGTAATGGCCAGGGTCAATGAAAACAAATATATCTGCCATGAAACAAAGCTAGAACGAAAAATCCTGAATAGTTGTGCTACACACTTATCCCACAGCCCACGAGTGCAGCACAAAGCACCATCCTGCTTCCCGCTGCCCCAGATCACAGTGCAGCATCAGCCTACCACCCAAAACTCCTGAAAGACTCTCTCTCCCCCCACATATGTGGATAGCAATGGGCAGCTACATGCCTGGCAGCTCATGAAGGTGGGAAACAAAGCCCTCAGAGGAGCTAGGTGAAGCCTATGGAGATGGCTTACACATATGGTCTGAAGAAATGAAAAAGCTGGCACTCTATGGCCTGAAGTCACCTCTCACTTATTGGGGTTTGTTCTCCTTCAGTACATGTAGTCATGCACCTCCCTGCAGCCACAGTCAAACTTGGACTTGACGGGGGGACCCTCAGAAGCATCTCAAACCCTTCTGGTTTCAAGACAGAAAAGAAAGAAAGGAGAAGTTGCCAATCTCTTATTCTGTCCTGTACTATTCTTAAATACTTGGAAAGTGTTGCCACAGCACAGAAGGAAAACATCCTTGGTCTAAGCAGTAGCTTTTGATCTCTGCAGTGCTGTTGCCCTGATGAACATGAAGAGAGGTCCTGGGGAAAGTGGTGGTGATGACAGAGGGGTGGCTGCACGGGCACCTGCGGGGCTGTGCTGGCTGTGTTCCTGAATCCCTGCGGCACAAGGGCTGTGGCCGAAGCCGGCATGAGCCCCCCAGCTCTGTCATGGGGCAGCTTGTGAGGCTGGTGGGAAGCCTACTGCAGTTGATGGATGCCTTCAAGTAACCTGTGGCTAAATTGTCATGCTCTTTGAATTTTTTTTTTTTTTTCTTTTAAAAATAGGCCCTGGAAAGCAAAATAGCGGCTTCCTGAGACTCCTGCATTGCTCCTGAAGACTCTGCAGACAGGAAGAATTATTCCTGCAGCCAGGCGTGTAGTGCATAAGGGACATCGTACTATACAGATACTGTTTTTTTAAAGGGAGCCAGATCTCCACAAACACATCAGATGATAGGTCTTCACTCAGGGTATATTGCCACTAGGTCAAAATAGCTGTTTCTTCGATTTCTTCTCCTACATACACAGGGGTGGGCTATATGCAGGATTTCAGTATTTGCAGTTCTAAACAGGACTTGTACCTGTAAGCTAGGGTAAGTAAGTACCAGTAAGTATTGAGATTTTCAGAAGTGTCAACCAGAGCAAAAATCCAACCATCTTCTTCTACTTCTATCCAATGTTGAGTTACTAAATCCTTAAGCTCCAGATCATCAGCCCTAGCCCTGACTTTCAAATGTGTTCATAAAAGTCCAAGGCAAGCCTGACATCTTCTTTTAGCTGCTCTAAAGGGTTTAACAAAAAGCACCCATTAAAAAAAAAAAAAAAATCCTGGCCTCCAAATCTCCACTGCCTAAAAGAGTTTGCCAACACTCTTCAGTTGCCTTCCTGGGAACATTTAATGGCAGTTTGCTTTGCTCTACATGCATGGGTAATATATAATCCTTGTGCCACCACTTGCTTTGAGTGTTCTTCATGACTGGAGGCATTTTTTTTCCTTCTTGCTTTTGATCTCACCGAGACTGTTATTCCTGTAGTAGCAAAGCTATTTGTTCTTTTAAGTAAGCATGTGGTAATCCACAAAATCCATGATTCATAATGAAATTGGCTTCAGTCTGCAGGAGTTTAATGGTTGTCTCAACCCAGTACAACTGGCAATTTTGGCACACAGCAGCTGCAACCCCTCCTTGAAGTAATAACATCTAAAGTGTTGGACAAACTGGGTAGTTGATGATAACCAGTATAAAACATGATATATAGCACAGCTCTGGGTAAATTAGAGTGCACTTTAATTTGAGCTTGTGCAACCATGTTTAGCAGCAGTTGGTGTTCTGACTGTTTGTGTTAGTTGTAAAATTAATGTTACAATTGGACTTGACTCTTAAAGATCAGCTTTGAATCTTCTAAGACCACCAGCCATGCAGTACACTGAATTAGATTAAGACATATGGAAAAAACCAATGTATTTATGGTGATGCTCTTTAATTACAGAACAAAAGACGTTCAAACTTATGCTGCACAGGGAGCTGTAACATTTTTAAACTATCATTTTTTTTCTTAGGTGATATATATGTTTCTCTTGTATTATATACTTGCCATACTATTACAATATATTTATGTCTTTGCATTTAAAGAAAAAAATCTGTGAAGACATGCCAGCACTACAGCCCACAAAACTTAGCCTGATGCCCTTTTGGGCAAATACAATCTCTTCAACATGCACAAACTTTTTTTTTTTCCTTCAAAGTACACCTTAAATGCACTTGCTGTGCTCTTCACCCTGTTAAAACACACATCTGAAGTGGCATTAGTTTCAGTCCACTGTCCCACAGTATTTTACCAAACCTGCCATGCAATGAAACCACCTGCTAACCCTAATCTGCAACAAAGAACCTGTCCCCTGATTCAGAAACTATTACATACTGTGGTTTACAAATGATAGTTGCTTGAGACATACTTTTTTTCTTGTAGGAGGTAAAAAAAAAAAAATCTATTTCTAGCTGTTACTGAGTATATACAGCTTGCTGGGTACAGTGAGTGAAGCTGAGCCAGTCCTTTGTTTCCTTTGATCCATTAAAGTCTTGAGTCCGTTTCCTTCTGTCGGAGCAACATCACAAGCAGCAGCGTTCAAAGCAATGTTTGTTTTCTTACCCCCTGTTTATTCTCTGGCTTTCTCAAGGATGTTCCTGTTGGTTTGAAATTTCCCAGGATTAATTTTAGCTCGTAAGTGATTTTTTTTCTTGGAAAGCCATAACCAACAAGTGTCTTAACGAGTACTCTTGGCACTCTAAGAACAGATGCTGTGTCCCTTTAAGAGAAAAAATACCAAATGGCCTTTGTGCTTCAGCTACTCCAGAAGAAAAAATATCCTGTCCTTAAATCAGCTTGGGTGAAATCAGAAAAGACCCACCAGAAGGGTTGAAGGGACACTTGGGAGGAAGATGGGAAAGAGTGTGAGTGTTGAAAATATCTGTGCACAAAGAGTTTCATGTTTTGGGTGCTTGTTTACATTTTTCACAGACTTAACTAAAGTTGGAGAACAGAACACAAAACCAGGTCTTCTTGTGGTAGCTCTTATAGTGACTGGTGTAAGGCTTGGCTCCAAGGTAAAAATGACCATATGCATCTCCTTGAGGCTTTAAAAACACCCACAAAATCTGTAAGCAAATACAAAGATTCACCCAAACACTGCTATTTTTGGCGTTTTCAGCTTCCTGCAAAAGAGCTTTCATCTGAGCAGCGCTGACTGGCCAATGCTTGCACCAGACCCAGGCAGCCAGCACTCATTTTTGTTGCCAGTTTCAAATTCACCACCTAAATTGGGGAGAAATGTTAGTGCTTCCAGGAGGCACTGGGGGATCTCCCTTTACCAAGAGCAGCACGTGGGCACCCCGGGCCTGGCTGCTCCTGCCCCTTCAGGCAGCGAGGGTGAGTTATAACCCACAGGATGATGCTTCTGTTTCAGCCTTGCTTTGTGGTGTGATATTTTTCCCCTCTGCTAATTTCTCTGAGCAGAGATCCCTTTCTTTTCCTCAGGCACGTGCACCTGGAGCACTGAACTCAAAGCAAACTTGTGCCTTCGGGTCACTGGCGGTGGTGCTTTTTTAGATGGAGAAGGTAAAAAGCTGGATCACGAGATTGCCGGGGTGCTAGGGAGCTGGTCTGGGGTGCGGGAAGCAGGTGGGCTGGAGCCAGTCAGCTGGAGGACGGCTGTTGAGTAATAGCTGCTCAATGAATAAGCATACCAGCATGCCCGCAGTCCTGGCCAAAGCCCTGGAGACATGATTGTGCTATACCCTGCGTGGGCTGGGTTTTTTCTTTCTTTTTTTTAATTTTTTGCATAAGAGCCATGCTAGGATTAATGTTATCTGGATGCTGCTGCAGTTTGTTGGGGCTCGGTTTGTTTGTTTTCTGTATCCACCCTCAGCCTGCACGGGTGTGGGTTTGCACCTCAGGTTCAATGGAAGGCCAAAGGCTTCCAGGGCTCCCATGAAGCTCACCACAATTTGCCCACCCTGGGCAGCTTGCAAGCACTGTTTGCCTTTGGTAACACATCCTAAATGATGACAAATGAGAGTTTCTATTAAAAATAAGCCAACAACAACCTCCATTGCCTCCCAAACACATGCACATGAGAAGGGACCTGAGAGGAAAAGCTTCCACAAGACTCTCTTGGTGGCATGGGGACTGCCACCACCTTGTCCTGTAAGGCATTAAGGAAACTGCAGAGATGGGAACAAGTGTGGGGATGTCAGCTGTCCAGCTGGCTTGCCATGACAGAGATCAGTATTTGCTGCTGAATTGTTCTTGTTCACAGCTCAGGTGAGCAAATGGAGAAAACCAGAAGACCCACACTGTTCCCATCAGCCTGGATGGTGCAGCGGTAATGCTGCAACCACCACATCCCTGCGGACTTCTAGCAAGGGGACATGCTGAAAATAATTACAAAGCGATATTGTGTTGCCTATTCCAGGTGATTTCCACTGTTTTCCTATGAAACCCGCCAATTCCCTCCTTTTTCTTGAGTCTTGGCCTTTGTGCGGGCACCTGGACCATAATGCAGGGAGGAGATGTCCCCAACGAGGCACCGCTGGCTCTCCTCCACCCCTGTGCCACAGCGGGGAGTGTTCCAGCATGCACAGTTTCCTGCGAAGTAATTAGAGCCTTTAATTTTCAAAGATTATATATTACATCCATCTATAGGGGGGGTGGAAGTTTGCTCTTCCTACCAGCACTCCACCCAGGAGCAGTTCATCTCCATCCAGATAGGGCTGAAAAGGCACTTGAGCCATTTGCAAGTGTGGGCAGATCAGATAAAGGTGATTTAACGCAGAAGAGAGCAGAAGAATGCTGCCATGGCGCTGGGGAAGAAAGGTCTTCTGTGCCGCTGGACGGCACCGCCGCATCTTTTGGAGATCTTTCAAAATAAACTCCCAGCAAATGCTATTCAAAAATCTGGGCTAAGCAGATGATGCTGATACAACAAATATGTTATGACATAGCTTTTTTTTAATTTACTTAGGAGCATAAATAGCTTTGTTAATTGCCATTCCTTTCGAAACATTGGAAGATGTAAACAGTGTTTGCCAGATGAGTGGGGAAATATATCTGAATTTCTGCGGTGACAAGGGAGACCATATTTTAACAAACACCACTTAGAAAGGGCTCTGAAGTGCTCGAAGTGGAAAATTATCTGGAACTGCCTTTATTTTTTACAGCTTGATCTTATCATGAGTTCCCAGACTTAAAATACCTACCATAAAGCCCTGGGTCCTAGAATTACAGAGAAGCAGAAGAATGCAAGATTTTGTTTAAAACCAAAAGAGAGCACAGGGAAAAGAAAAAGAAATTTGTTTCTGCAGTGGCTGCAGAGGTGTTGTGGCCTGGACTCACCCAAAGGCTCAGGGTACAAAAATGCATGAACGAGACCGCAGCTCTCCCGAATTTCAAGCTGTCACAACTTTCTGGGGCTGACCGATGGGAATTCTGCATGTCTGTGCTGGCTGCCTTACACAAACAGCCAAGGACGATGGCACCAGTCCCTGTGGCTGGTATCACCACCGTGGCGGTGGGTACTGAGGACCTCACACAGAGAGACCAGCATAGTGTCACGCAACCAGACAGCACATGGAGACCCTGTGCCTCCCAGCCTGCTCTTTAGGTGAGGCTGAGACGATGGTTAGGAGGACCCCAGCCCCCTCCCACAGGCCAACAACCATGGAGGAGGGCAGGCAACAGGGCAAATGCCAGGCACAATCCCAGGTGAACCAGCCAGAGGTGAGTGCTGCTCTCAAATCTGCTAGCGGCGATGGCAGGAGATGGGCAACCGGCACTGTTGGCTGGGGACGGGGTGGAGCATTTTGGGAGGGGATATCCCATGCCCCACACATACTGCCGAGGAGGTTCCCACCTGGATTTCAGGTTTCCTAAATGGCAGTGCAAAAGGGTCAGCCGAATACAGTCAGCACCACAGGGTTCATCCCTAGTTCTGCTACAAGGAGTGTCTGCATGTTATTTGACCCTGATGTTACACCACAGGGCCCTGCTCTGAGTGGAGCGGGGGGAGGTTGACCAGAGGAACCCAGAGGTCCCGTCCAGTCTACTTGATCACACACCCCTGCATGCCAGACCTCCCAGCACTCACCGTCCCTCTGCTGCAGCAAGGGAGAGGTCCACACACCCCTCCAGAGACACCCAGCTGCCTTTCTTGCCACATTAGCACATGTTGTTTCTTGCCAAACCCACAACCCTTTCCCACTTAGTATGGATCCCGTGCCACTGAACTGGAAACTGCAATCCCGGGACGCTCCTCCCCTGTGAAGCAAGGCGGCCACATGCCTCTGAGGGCGCGGTGAACTGCCTGCTGGCTTTTTCGCTCATTGAGATTACTTTATTCATCCTTGTCAATGATCATGAGTAAGGCTGCTATTGCAATTCATGGAAATTGCATACAACACCCCTCACAGATATGTATTTTTCCCTCTCAATGTACATGGTGTCACGTCTGTCTAAACACACACGTTCGGTTTGTGAGTCATTACCGAAGGCAGAGGTCATCTCCAGCGCATGCTTTAAATCCTCACTTATCTCCAACATCTATTCTTCCTGTAGTCCAATAGCTTCACCTCTTTTTCTGAATGACATCACCTCCCATGTACAAAAGACACCAGCACCAGTACATCTGTCATCTCGCTAACTCTAACCTCTACCACAATATTGCCGACCCCTGGGGTTTTTTGTTGTTTTGGGGGGTTTTGGTAGGGTTTTTTCATAGTAAATGAATTCAAACTTTCTGCAATCTGTAAAAAGTCTAGATATGTTGTTCTGGCACATAAGTCTCACTGAATTTTCACCAGTCTGAAGAAATGTCTTCATTCATTAATCTGTGTCCCACCTCTGCCATACGAAGCTGCTGGAGAGTAAATGGAGTTTCTAATTTGGCAATATGAAGTTTGCCCATTTTTCCTATATGTCAAACAGGTGGGTTTGAAAAACACCCTGGTTCACAACATGAAAACATTTTCCAGGGAAAAGTTATCAAAATCTCAAATTTTGTCTGACAGGAGAGGACATGCTCAGTTGAGCTCCTCCCTCCATCAGTCACAGCAGCAAGTTTCGTACTGGTGTGTTTCTCATATCACTGCCATCTCTTAGACATTTAATGTCTTGCACAACCCTCACGTGCTGACCGACCCATTGCCCTGTAGCCAAAGTCACTGTATTGCACTTCTCTCACACTTTGTATCATAAGTGTTTCTCTCATTTCAAGCATTTCTGCTTAGGCCATAAGTTTTGTAGGCACCCTAATTCACAATGATATTTTTCCACATACCCTGCCTTTTTAGGTCCATCTGTGCATAGTGTTATGTTGGAACTATTATTATTTCTCGCTTGCTTGCTTGCTTGCTTTCCACAACTGGAAATCCCTATTCTATCTTATTATTTTAAACTTGGGCTATTGCGACTTCTTTCTGTATTTTTAGGTTCCTACATTTCCGGCAAAACTTCAAGAAATCGCAAGCATTGGAAGTGGCAAAGTGTCTGTCTCACTTTTATTGATTCTCTTCCTTTTACCTTTGGTCTTCTAGAGGAGACACACAGAAAAATTAGTTATGAAAACCAGCTGCTGCTTAGTCACAGGTGTGTACAGCATGCTACAATTTGAATCTAAACCAATCATGCTGGTCCTGTGGGTGGATAACAACTCACAAAAGCTAACTTTTAAATGAGGTTGAGTAAAGGTACCAAGTCATTGTAATTCATAAACAAATACACCTTGGTTTTCCACTTAAGGAGACTTTCTAAGGGAAAATTCCTTTCCTGAGTCACATTTCTGAACTCCCTACTACGGCCCTTGAAGACAAATAAAAAGCAGGAAATTTGGTCTCCTGACAGCAGGTTCAGTATTCTCCCCACTGACAATGCTGGAAAAGGGATCCCCGTAAAAATGCATTTCGGTGTTGCTATAGTAAAATTATCTTTTAACAGAAAGAGGTAGATCCTGAATTCAGCACAACAACCCAGCTAAGCCTGACAAGAGAGCGTTAGTAGATGCTTTTTGATGCCATTTCCCAGGCATTTCTTACCACTGCTGGTACAAGTTATGTGACCAATCCATCAACACCAAGCACACAGCATCAACCCCTGCTCACTGCGGGCCAGCACGAAACATGCATTGGCAGCACGAGGTCATTTCACAGCAGTGTGCGTGGTGTCATACACAGGTGACAAAGGCATAGAAGGGCACACACAGGTCCTCTGAATACAGCTCAGGAGCCTCTGCTCTCACTCTTGGTCTTCAGGGGGCCACCACATACAAGTTTGTGGCTTCCACAGCTCCCACTCAGGCAAGGTGGGTGGGAAGATGTCTTCAGACTTGTTTCCCAGTGGCTGATGGTGGGACTCCTCTCACCAGACTTTAGGTGCCCACCAGGTGTGACTCAGTGTGGAGATAAATCCCCTCTGCAGCCCTCTCATCTCTGTTTTAGGTCCTTGCAACAGGATGGGGTGAATCTTGCTGTAGGAGGACATTGTCTCCTTCTATTGCCTATAAAATGAGCCTGGGTGAGTAGTTGAGCTGGAGACACTTGCAGTGTAAATGTCTAAGGTCAGGCAGGATGAATCCTCCCTCTTGTCCAAAACCAGGTGAGCCAAAAGGAAAAGACTTGAATGCACATGTTTTTGTGTTAGGTATTATTATTTCTCTGTTAGTCACATATTTGCACATTTTAGGAATGCACAACTGAAATCAAGGTCTGTTTTTTTGACTGCAGAGCCAGCAGGCACCAAACTCAGCCTGAAGTTCTCTTTTTAGAGGAAATATTTTCAGCATATGGAAGGAAAGGCTGCCAAATGAGGGGAACATTAGCTAAACTGCCTCATTGAATGGGCTGACAAATACGTACAGGTCGCTCATTCCTCGCCTCCTGGGGCCGGCTCTGGCAGCCTTCACTCGCCAGAGCAATCCTGAAGCCAAGGAAACCACGTGCCTGGGTAAGGTGAGCCCAAGGTTGGCTCTGTCAATCAGAGACGAGGAACACAGTGCCAACAGCACTCACACAATTATCTGGCTCAGGTTTTGAAACCTCTGCTCAACAGCAATGATTCAGCAGTTGATTACTGTTCATTTACTGGAAACTGCTTCTCGTCACTCAGAAGGAAAAACAACTGGAAAAGGCCTGTATCACTCAATTTTACATTAGACAAGACCATTAAGGTCAATTGCAAGCTTACAAGAAAAACATGTACTGGAAAGCTCCAAAATCAAAACATTTTTTCTTTCAAGAACCTTTTAATTTTCATGTTAACATAAAGTTCCTTTTATTTGCCTTCTCTTTTCCTGGCCTTCTGGGTGTGCACTTCCCATTTTTCTCTGATCTCATGAAGACGAGAAATTTTACTGTATATATAAGCCCTCCCCACCCCTCCTAGACACATACACACATGAAATTTCTTCCTATTACTGGGAGCTGAGCACTACAGGGGAAAAAATAAGAAAAAGAAACACATTTTTGCAAGATCCAAGAGAAGTCGCAAGAGTTTTGTTGTACCTGGTGTCCCAGTCAACACATCAAAGACTAACCTGAGACCCTGCAGAGCAAAAAGCATGAGTGGCTGGCACCTGTGGAAACAATTTTTAACTGGAGATGCCACGCACATACCACAGCCTGTGGGAATACAGGAATATGCAAAGTCCAGTCCCGAGCTTGACTAAGAAGATGGCCACTCTGTAATTTCAGAAGGGCACGTCCCTGGAACTGCTGCTTCAACAAACAGTAACATCTAGTCCTGGAAGTCCTGTACTGAAGAGCAGTGGCTTCATCTAGTATCTTCACTAAACTGTTTTGATGCATAATCTGTCCACTGAGAGACTGACACCTGCTAGGAGTCTGGCACTATGTTTAACACAGTTTGAGCTTTGGGGACTTACTTAACCAGTGGTTAGGAGCCTGGTGTGCCACAGGTATATTTCACAGGTGGATGGATCGTCATCATTCAGTGTCACTGAAGTAGTCCTCAAAATAACACAAGGCCCATTTGCTAACTCACAAACAAAAGTATAGATAATATTTAACAAAAATTCTTTTGCTTTAAGTCTTTTATTTCTGGCCAGGTCATCTGAGTTCAGGTACCAGCAACCAGGTACAAATATCTTTCACACTAGCTGGGAAAACTTACACCAACTATCCCATCCTCATCCATGCTTGCCCTGCCACTAGCACAGTGATGTCCTGAGCCTTCACTTGGGCCCCTGGAGGCTGACAAAATGCCAAGAAGGGCTCATGCCCTATAGCTGTTTGAATTCCACATTACTCTTATTTCCAGGGCAAGCAACTTCCCAACACCATGCACACATCTTCAGTTTGGCCATACCCTCCTCCCCAGATCTAACAACTATGCTTACATTTACATAGCAAACAAGACTGTATCGCTCATCGCAACATCCCGTTCAGCATATTGAGCGGTACTGTGGCTTCATCATGTTTGACATCCCATCAGTGCTACCTACCAGTGGTGGTAGACAGAGATTGCAACATTTTTCCAGGGCATGTGCCTGCAGAAGTTCCACTACATAGGGGTGTCCATGTAACCTGCCTCATTCAGTGACACTTAAGGCCACATCCTGCTACAGGCAGTTTTATCAGATGTGTAATGGTTGCTAATGAAGAACTAACCAGTGGGAGTTGCACCAAACCATCCCACTCGCATGATATCATCTTTGCAAAGGGAGGCATCCCGGAGTTAAACCAAACTCACTCACAGCGACTCTCAGCCTGTGGCTTTCAGTTTCTGTGGGACAAGATTGCTTTGTTTATACATTCAGCAAGATACCAGGACAGGTAGCTCTCCTCAGCTCAGTTCTTCCAGGACTCGATACTACAGTTTGTCAGGACGAGTGAAGCGGCCTGTCCTAGGAATACGATCCTCTGAAGTTGTAGTATTTCCATGGGTTCAGTTACGGTTTCCACAACTTCAGACTGGTCCTTTGTTGCCAGAGCATTATTTACACATTCATAAAAAAGGTTAATTCACAAGTGTGTATAACAAACCTGTGGTTTTTGTCTCTGTAATGTATATTCTGAAATACTGCCACATATTCAATCAATGCAATAATAATGATTTGTGGCTGAATCCTCATCTTCTTTTACACACTTTCCCCACTGTTCTCACAACTGCAGAACTCTTCTCTGACCAGGGCCATCCCACTCCCATGTAAAGTTAATGTAATTGGCCAGGTATTTTCAAATGGTGGGGCAGAGGAGAGTGGCTTGGGGGCTTCCCTTGCCTTTTGGCACCTGCCTTCTTGCTAATGGCTCCAGTAGTCCCCACTGATATCCACCCCAAAAGGGAGCTTTGGGGAGTCCTAGCCCAGTCCCAGTGAGCATGAAATTAGCTGAAATGATGGTGGCATGAGTGAAGGGAGGATGCAATGTGTGTGTCAGCTCACTCCCCTCAATAATGAGGAGGGAGGGCATTTGGTCAGTTTTGTTTCACTTGTGGGCAGAACAAACAATGCCAGACTCTTGGTCCCAAACTGATAAATTTTTAACGTCCTGGAAATCGTTGTGAATCCTCTCAGTGGATTCCTCTCATGCACCTTCAGGAACCAGGTGGTTTCTGGGATGTAGATAGTGACTGTGAGCTACCAGACCACCAGCTGCTGGAGAGGACCTTTATTATGGGACACAAGTAAGCACCCTTGTCCTGCTTAGGGAAGGAATAAGCCCTCCCCAGCAGTCTCCCTCCAGCTATCTCTCACCACAGAACACAGCTGGGACTTTGTTCCATCCTCGCTCTCGCTCAGGTTCTCCCATACCCCCTGAGGCTGATGTGACCCCATCATCACCACTGACCCTGAGCCTCGAGTTTGGATTATCCTTCCCCAGAGATACACATCTGCCTCCCTGCTCATTGCTACAGTTTAACCAGGCAAGGTGCTTCCTCTGCTCCACCTCTCCTTGTCCAAAACCCCCCTCCTTCCAGGCCACCAATTCTCCTCGCTGCTGTTGCAACCTCCTTCTCAAGGAGACCGGCTCCCACACAGGCAGATGACCACGGTCTTCCTCCCTGCACAAAGCAAGCCAAGGCATAATGTAACTAACTGCTTTATATCTCAAATATGGCCTTTTTCATTCCCCCTTCACTTCTCCCTCCGCACCTCTGTAGGTCAGTCCCAAGCAACTTTGGTTTGAGGGACCTATGGAGCTCCAGTGATTTTAGATTCAGATCTTAGTCCCAGCCACTGCCTCCCTCCTATGTTACGTGATTTTCTATGGAATTTATCTTATTTAAATCATTTCACCATAGAAGAAGGGTTTAGTCTCAGCTAGGCCCCCCAGACCCTCCCTAAAATCACTAGATAGTCATCTAGGACTGGTAGGATGCCCAGGCCCCCAGAGGTATCCATTTCACCCTATGTCTTGGCAGGAGGAACTTAATATGGGCAGCTCACTCAGTAACTGCTGGTGTTAAGGGAAATGAAACCCACCCAGGTAATTCAGTCCTCTTCTCCTCAACTCTTGATGCTTGAAATCATGTCCCCAGACCTCTGGACTTCGGTCACCCTCGACCTGCCTCTGAAGCTAACTTTTCTGTCCTGTCGCTACCTTGTAATTTCTTTCTTCTCATATCCTATTTTTCATGTCTTGCTCATCCCAGGTTGTAATTACATTACTCATGATAGGTCAAGCAAATGTGATGTCACAGGGTTGGTAAAACCGCTGGTCAAATTTGCCCCTTGTTAAGCCAGTATGATCTGATTTTTGGCCTCAACCCTACGAGCACGCACATACTTGTTTAATTGTATGCATGAGTTGTGGTGCTACCTGTACTGGGACTTTGCCCATGTGTGAAGGAATACACGTGCCCACAAGCCCAGAGGCTCATGGCCACAGAAAGGGAAGGGGCTGATTAGACTCCTTTCGACTGCAGCTGTGTCTGGAGGTCTGCTGCATCCCACAGCAGGCTCTGTTGTCACAAACAGGAAAAACAGGAAAATACATAGGGTCTTGTGGCTGCCTCTCCAAAGCCTCCGTACAGGGCTGGCTCAGGGGACCAACCCTCAAAACAAGAAAGGAACGGAGAGCACAGCTATAAAACCCAGCAGCCAGATGTCTCCCAGTCTCATCCTGGTGCAAAAGTGGCCCACACAAGGCACGGGATCAAGCTATAAATAAATCCCAGTGCCTGTACCTGCGTATTAACATTCATCCATCACCACAGTTATTAGCCAGGACTGAGCTGTAACATTTTATGGCATTTAGGACAGACAACACTTTCTTCTGACTTAACAGTATCTCCTGTGAACTCATTCACTCAGCTACAAACCATTGCTATTACTATTACTGTTACTATTACTACAAACTCTGCTTATAGTGGGTTTAAGTATCAGGCACGGAACAAAAGGTTTGCATGCACTATATAAGGACTGTCAAGATCCTGATGCAGGGTTAGAAACTGCTTAATGTAGGTGTCTACTTCAGGTGCTGCTGCCTCACTGAGGTCTGAGACAGCTGAGTGAGATTTAAGTGAGAGCCAAAACATCTAACACCACCATTCACTTCTCAGTAAACACTTCTTCCCATTTCCAGAGAATGGCTCTTCTCATTTCAACAGCTACCAAAAATTTCAAAGGTTTTTGTTTTTGCAGGAGTTCAGTCCTGATCCAGTCTGTTGAAGTCAAAGAAAGACCTCCCTTGGCTGAAATAAGCATTGGATCAAGCCGCAGGAGAAGGTAGTTTTGTGGACTGTTTTTGTACAAGGACCCAAAAAAAGAGTTCCAGGAACAGCACACCACAGACGATATTCCCCCATTAAAATGCTCCTAGACATTTTTATTTTGGGACAAAGATTCAGAAGTTCTCCAGCAGGTAACAATGACTTTTCCACAAAAAAGCCCATCAGATTCAGATCATTAGCCCATATGCTCAAATTTTCTTTTTTTTCTTGTACGCTTTGTTTGTTTTTAACTGAAGCGAAGCCGTGAGTGCATGCCAGCCCTTTATCCTCCCCAAAAAGGGGGAGGAGCTTTATCATGATATATCCATCATTCCCAATTCTTCCAACAGCCTGAATACATCAACAAAAAGGCCCAGTCTAATGAAAAAAAAAATTATTTGGAAAAAAATAGTAAGTAAAACAAGTTTCCATATGTTTACCATAAAAATAACCTAGACTCCACCTTGGGGTGTATAAAAATACAGACTACAGATTGTATATTTTGGCATTAGTTAAAAAATGCCTTTGTAAACATACCCTATTAAAATTTAACTGCAGCTTTTATCATTTACTCAAGTAACATATGAAAGGGCTAGAACACATTTATCACAGAAGTAGTCATTTTATCAGGGCTTAGTAATAGCAGTGATGTATTGTGCAATTTGCAGTGCATGCCTGGTTTCAATACATTACTGGTGAGTACTATCCATACACATCTGTAAAGTATCCTTTAAAGTGTATCCAGAAACATTAACACCTATTAAAAAAAAAAAAAAAAGTTATAGGAGCAGCAGACTTTTCAATCCTGTAGATAAGACTTAAAATAACATATGTGGTTTGTGTCCAGACTGCTGGCCAAGAGAAGGACATGCAGGCGGTACTACAGCAGGAGGACAAGTTTCATTTATTTTTTTTTTTAGTGGTTACCAAGATGAAATTAGGAAAAATATCCCCAAATAGCTCTAGACTGAGATTCGGCATCACTTTTTTGACATAGTTTTTATGGTATCAAAATAAATGTTGTAAGAGTTCATACGACTCATTGAGCTGTCAAGTCTGGGTCCTTCCCATTCAGTTTGGATTTTAATGAGCCACAGACACTTGAAAAACTTCAAACCTTCTTAAGAAGTAGCTTATATGACTCACTGAATTTTGCATTACCCCAGCGATTGCCTGGCTAAGCACACATACCACCCACGGGCCAGCGGCAAGCCCTCAGCATCCCTCAGTGCCGGTGGCAACCCAAGATCATGTGGGGAAAGCAATGAGCTCATTTGGGCCCTGTATTTCTGCAAGAAATTCCTTTAACAGACTAATTCTAAGCCTTTCAAAGTAGTCACTGTTTCTACTACAAACAGAGCAACAAAAGAGGGAGAGTTTAAATGAAAGAGTTGTATTAAAACATCACAGCCACTAAAGTACAGCTGAGTAATTCCCCAGTTACTTTACCGAAGCAGCAAGAACCATATGGGTACCATACATCATTGCTGCATCTCAGACTTGATGAGCATACGGATAATAAGTTCTGTGTGTGAGCGACATGTTACAATGGCAGGAGGTGCACACAACCACGTAGTGTGGGCAAGAAGTGTTACACCCCAGTGTTACCACCAGTATCCTGTATTTGCATAGGAACTAGACACCGTAGGGTAGAGGCACTGACTGATTTCCTCCTTCAGCTTTTCTGAAGTTACTCTGTTGTGTTAAAGAAAGGGGGCTCCTATTTATTTTTAAAATTGAAGGCCTTCTGTATTGTAACTGTATTGCCTGGAAATTCCACATATGAAGGTCTGCAATTAAGTGTAAAAACAACAAATGCCTTTTCTGTCCTTTCAAGTGGGAACGCTTTCATCATTACAAAAGAGGAGAAAGCAGGAGAAAAGTTAAGAAGATCTGCAGGTGGACAGCACAATGCCTCCTTTGAGTCTAGGGGCAAAGACAGTTGCTCAATAAACACTCTGCTGTTTATTTTTTTTTGAGTGTGTGTGAGATGGGGAATTCAAAGGATGATATTCAGCACAGCTTAGTCTTAGTAAAACTCATACTCCAAGACCTGCACACATTGCCAAGTGTTACAGTCCATTTCATGAGACTTGAATATATCACTTCTGTTGTTGTTTCTCTCACAGGAAAAATATCCTGAATGCAGGGCAGTGTTTGATTTTGTAGCAAAATAGATACTGGCAGTATATGGATTAACTCATTATCTCCGTTTACATAAGGAAAAGTTTGTTTTGATGTAGGATGAAAATGACTGGAAAATACAAGTCAGATATTTCATCTTTTCTTTCCCATGTGCCAGGCACACGTGCTAACAATATCCCCAGCCATTCATCACACATTCTGTTTTCTGTTGCTTAACCCCATGGAAGAAGGTCGCTCCTTGTGCCAAGCTGAGACTATGCATTATACAAATTTGTGCACAACACATTGCTGTGCTCCAGCATAGTGGTTTTTTCTTGAAGTTTGGAGACTGGAAAAAGTGAGCATCGTGTTCATGCCAGGTTATTTTCAGAGGTAATTTATATACAAATGAAAGGGAATATCCAGCAGGAGATGCTGATGAAAAGCATTCAAGTGACAAAGAGCTGGTGGCATTGCTCAGGTATCTGATTACAGGAGAGTTTCTCCAGTCAGCACAATGTCACTGAACCAAAAGCAATTCTGCCCTGCAAGGCCACTTTGTGAAAAGCTGTGCACGCATGTCCAGAAACACTGCTTGCACTTTAACATCTGCTCTGCTTTATCAGTGCATTTTACAGCCACTGCCATTAACTGAATTATATTGCTACTGTGAGGTACCTCTGAACCCCAGGCCTGTTGCCCTGCACACAAAAAAAAAAACCCAAAACAAAACAAAAAAACACAGGGCCAGGCAGACAGAAGTGAGGGCATGAGGCAAGCATGACAGCCTGTGGCTAGGGTGAGGGCCACTGCCTCCAAAAGGGAGTCCGAAATTATTCTGCTTAGTCTAAAAAGCACCTAAGGTAAAGCAGCAACCTGCTCGGGGATGCAAGAAACAAACACAAGTGAGAGAATTAACCAGTCCACAGGGCTGTTCCCTCATTTTCTAGGACTTTAAAGTCAAATGTAGGTGACACAGGGACCACTGGTGAGGGCATTCTGCTTGGGCACTTTTTTTCCCTGTCAGCCGTGACAAGTGACTCGGGAATCAGAGGCTGCCCTTGCCCAAGAAGACCTGGCCCCCGGCACTGCCCTCATGGCTCTCTCTTCATGTTCACTGTTGGTTGCCCATGCCCCAGCCAGCAGTGGCCTGAGCCAGCCCCTGCTGATGGGAAGAGCACCAGCCAGGGACTCTCCCAGGACACAGCAGAAACAAGGCAACCCTGTTTTGCAAGGGTGCAGGGAAGAGAGTTAAGCTGCGCAAGCAGAAGTCTTGCCCTTGGCACTGGAAAACAAGCACCCATCCATTTTTGTTTGCTGCTGTAGATGTGGCCTCCAGCAGTACTTAGACAGCTCAAGTCTTGCTGTGGGTCTAGTCTATTCTGCCTATGCACCTCCCCAGCGCTACTCATTTGGGTGCCACCTTCAGGCATTATTAACATTTCTTCTTACACTGCTGTGCCAAAACACCAGCACCTTCAACAGGAGCAAGAACAGGACATTTTGGGGTTCTTTTTCTTTCTCTTTTTATTTCATAAAAGAGTCTGAGAAGCATTTTGGCACACTTTAACATGAGAGATACTGTAAGTTCAAGGAACAAACAACATGTATTCATAAAGCTCCGACGACTACAATGAAGACCCAAGATGTCCATGCCTGCCTGTGCTCCCATCACTACGGAGAGGACCTGTTGGTTTTGCTGGGAGCAGACAGGTCCCCGGCCAAGAGGGACTGTGCAGCCAGCTGGTGGCCAAAAGGTGTGCTTCAGCTGTGTGCTCGCAGTGGTTCGGGGGAAAAGGTGTTTTCCAGCATGGACATCAGCCTGCCTAAGGGTCCTAGCGAGGCTGCTGCCCCGTAGCAAGCCATTCGGTCTCCCTGTGCTCCCTACAGCATCTCATCCCGGCTCCAGGTGGGGAGCTTCAGGGTCCCAGCTTTTATTTCTCTGTCTGGGTTTTAAGCTCCGGAGTAATGCAGGTTATAAATAGGTAACAGGAGAGGAGCCAATCACTCATACCACAGATCACAGAGGTTAAGCAGCAACATTAGCCTGGAGAACGGCCATTTTGCCTCAAATCAGCCCAATTCCTGCAGGAAGCCCCTGGGGAGTTCCTCAGTCACCACCCATGGTGGGGCCTGGGAAGATGCAGTAATTGCTCATACCACCAGAAAGCCCATTGTCTGGGCAGCATTTAAATAGCTGGAATGAATAATTGTTAAATTATGGTGAGCTGAACAAGGAAAACACCCACAGCAAGCAGCAAGAGCATTAAGTGTACCATCTAATGGTTCTGTGGGTGACCACAATTATTCTTCCAACTTTTCTGGAAATAAACTGTCCAGCAAAGCCACACAGTTACAGACCAGTTTTTTCTGAAGGTAGCACCAAAATATCACAAAATAATTAACAGGGCTATTCCTTTCCTCTACCTACTGCGACTGCCCAGTGCAGCACTGAGCTTCAGGGAGACTATGTCACCCTATGACTTCAGCCGGTGCGAGTTACCCAGCGAAGGTCAGCATGCAGCTTGCCCTCCCAGTGGGCAATGGGGCTCAGCGTGGTAGCTGGCTCACTGTGACAGCACTGACATTTATCTCCCAACTTGCATACGGGAGTGCTCAGCATCAGCGCCCTTCTGGTCACTGGCACCAGACAGCCCTAAAATGCTGCTTTGCTGCGTCCCGGTGGCACCGGTCCAGCCACCTAATGTGGTTTCCTGCACATGGCTTTCAAATGACAAACCATGGAAATATTTTATCTCCAGTTGCAGAATTATATCACTGTGAATAGCATATCCTTCCTAATTAATAATTGCAATATTGCCAAGAAAATTATGAAAGCTTGGGTCCCTCTAACTGTCTAGTCAGCTTCACATTTTCCCAGGTTTTCATAAGTCATATTTTAGCAAATAGCACTACTTCTCTTCCACTGCTCAACACTTTCTGGAATAATTTAGGGCAAAGCTCTTTAGCTTATAACTCTAGCTTCTTTATTCTATTTCCATTCTAGGTCTATCCAAAGATAACTTGTCAATAAATTGCAGAGGCATAGTATTAAAATTCCAGTGAACTGAGTGAATATTGAAGAGTGAAGGGAAAACCAGTTTGCCAAAAAACCTAATTATTTGCTCAGATTAATTAATGATTTAATGTAGCCCAAATCTATTTGAAAATAAGAGTTGTCAATTTGAAGAAGAAACACAGAAGTTTAATGTTATAAAACAGAGGTTAGGATGAGATTGCTTCATGTTTAATAAACTCTATGAGCCTTGCCATGCATTTTTGGTGTTTTGGCACTTTCCCTGTCCTGGGAATTTGGAAATTAGAATGTGTTGGTTTCTTTGGTTAAATTATTTTTTTAAAAAAAGCCTATAAGAACTTTGGGTTCTTCGACAATGGGATGGCCTACATGGCACCAGGCTCACTGGTGACAAATGGGAGCCACCTTTCTCAAAGGGGAAAGAGGGTCTTTACACAGGAGCTTGTGGGGCTCATTGACAGGGCTTTAACCTAGATGTGAAGGGGGAGGGAGAACACATCAGGCTTGCCTGTGACAAGCTGTGGGATGGTATGCAATGGTTAGAGGGATGGGGTGCTACTGTGAGCCCTCAACCTGTTGCACAGAGGCATGATGGGGACGCTGCAGCACAGTTGAAGTCTGACAGAGATGAGCCGGGGGCTCCTGAGAGAGTTAGAGCTCACAAGGAAATCTTCGTGAAACACCCCAAGGGAAACAAGGGATGTTCCACTAAGGAGGTGACATGGCCAACAGCCCAGATGAAATGCCTCTACACGAACGCACGCAGCATGGGGAACAAACAGGAGGAGCTGGAAGCTGCTGTGCTACTAGACAGCTACAACCTGATTGCCATAACCGAAACCTGGTGGGACAAATCCCACAACTGGAATGTGGCTATTGATGGCTACAGGCTGTTCAGAAGGGACAGGGGAGGAAGGAGGGGCAGAGGCGTTGCCCTCTATGTAAAGAAATCAATACAGTGTGAAGAGCTGTCCCTGAAGAACAGCCACGAGCAGGTCGAAAGCTTACGGGTAAGAGTCGGAGACAGAGGCAACAAAGGGAACCTTGTGGTTGGTGTCTACTACAGGCCGCCTGATCAAGGGGAGCCTGCTGACAAAGCCTTCTTCCTCCAGCTCCTGGAGGCTTCGCACTTGCAGACTCTTGTCCTGCTGGGGGACTTCAACCACCCCGACATTTGCTGGAAAAGCAACACGGCGAGCTGTAGGCAATCCAGGAGATTCCTGGAAGGGACACGATACTGGATCTGATGGTCACCAATGCAACTGAGCTCATCGGTGATGTCAAGACTGCAGGCAGCTTGGGCTGCAGTGATCACGCATTGGTGGAGTTCATGCTCCTGAGGGACATGGGAAAAGCGAGGAGTGCAGTCAGGACCCTAAATTTTAGGAAAGCAAACTTCCAGCTCTTCAAGGAGTTAGTCAGAAGGACCCCCTGGGAGACGGTCCTCAGGCACAGGGGAATGGAACAGAGTTGGCAGATCTTTAAGGACACCTTCCATAGAGCACAAGAGCTATCAGTCCCCAAGTGTAAAAAATCAGGCAAGGATGGGAAGAGACCAGCATGGCTGGTTCGAGACCTGCTGGTCAAACTAAAAAGAGAGAACTGCACAGGCAGTGGAAGCAGGGACAGGTGTCCTGGGGGGAATACAGGGAAACGGCCCGGTTGTGTAGGGAGGAGGTCAGGAAGGCCAAGGCGAGGATGGAGCTGAATTTGGCAAGGGACGTAAAGAATAACAAGAAGGGCTTCTACAGGTATATCAACCAGAAAAGGAAGGTTAAAGAAAGCATACCCCCCTTGATGAACAAGAAAGGCGAACTTGTATCAATGGACGAGGAGAAGGCTGAGGTACTCAACAACTTCTTTGCCTCGGTCTTCACCGGCAACCTCTCTCCTCACCCCTCCCGAATCATTGGACCAAAAGATGGGGACCAGGGGGTAAAGCCCCTCCCACTGTAAGGGAAGATCAGGTTCGAGACCACCTGAAGAACCTCAGTGTACACAAGTCTATGGGACCTGATGAGATGCATCCCAGAGTCCTGAGGGAATTGGCTCATGTAGTTGCCAAGCCACTCTCCATGATATCTAAAAAGTCATGGCAGTCAGGTGAAGTCCCTGCTGACTGGAAAAAGGGGAATGTTGCGCCCATTTTTAAAAAGGGAAGAAAGGAGGACCCTGGGAACTACTGACCTGTCAGCCTCACCTCTGTACCTGGGAAGACCATGGAACAGATCCTCCTAGAAGATATGCTCAAGTACATGGAGGACAGGGAGGTGATTCGAGACAGCCAGCACAGCTTCAGCAAGGGCAAGTCCTGCCTGACCAACCTAGTGGCTTTCTATGAAGGAGTAACTGCATCAGTGGACAAGGGAAAAGCAATGGATGTCATCTACTTGGATTTCTGTAAAGCCTTCGACACAGTCCCCCACAACATCCTTCTCTCTAAATTGGAGAGATATGGGTTTGATGGGTGGACTGTTTGATGGATAAGGAATTGGTTGGATGGTTGCATCCAGAGGGTCATGGTCAATGGCTCGATGTCCACATGGAGACCGGTGACAAGTGGGGTCCCTCAGGGGTCTGTACTGGGACCGGTGCTATTTAACATCTTCATCAATGACATAGACAGTGGGATCGAGTGCACCCCCAGCAAGTTTGCAGATGACACCAAGCTGAGTGATGCCATTGACACACCAGGAGGACGAGATGTCATCCAGAGGGACCTGGACAAGCTGGAGAGGTGGGCCTGTGTGAACCTCATGAGGTTCAACAAGGCCAAGTGCAAGGTCCTGCACCTGGGACGGGGCAACCCCCGGTATCAGTACAGGTTGGGGGATGAAGAGATTGAGAGCAGCCCTGAGGAGAAGGACTTGGGGGTACTGGTGGATGAAAAGCTGGACATGAGCCGGCAATGTGCACTTGCAGCCCAGAAAGCCAACCGTATCCTGGGCTGCATCAAAAGAAGCATGGCCAGCGGTCGAGGGAGGTGATTCTGCCTCTCTACTCTGCTCTGGGGAGACCTCACCTGGAGTACTGCGTCCAGCTCTGGGGTCCTCAGCACAAGAAGGACATGGACCTGCTGGAGTGGGTCCAGAAGAGGGCCACCAAAATGATCCGAGGGCTGGAGCACCTCTCCTATGAGGCCAGGCTGAAAGAGTTGGGATTGTTCAGCCTAGAGAAGAGAAGACTGCGAGGAGACCTTATTGCGACCTTCCAGTACTTAAAGGGGGGCTACAGGAAAGATGGAGAGAATCTTTTTAACAAAGCCTGTTGTGACAGGACAAGGAATAATGGATTTAAACTAAAGAAGAATAGATTTAGACTAGACATTAGAAAGTTTTTTACAATGAGGGTGGTGAAGCACTGGAACAGGTTGCCCAGAGAGGTAGTGGAGGCCCCATCCCTGGCAACATTCAAGGTCAGGTTGGATGGGGCTCCGAGCAAGCTGATGTAGTTAAAGCTGTCCCTGCTCACTGCAGGGGGGTTGGGCTAGATGACCTCTAAAGGTCCCTTCCAACCCAAAGCATTCTATGATTCTATGATAAAAAAGCAAACTGAAGTAAACTAACTAATTTGGCAAAAAAAATTTAAAAAAATATTTCAAGAAACCCAAAGAAACTCCTAACCAAAAATGCATCACTATTAGAAAATGCTTCTCAGGCCAGCCACAGCTCCGCTCCCTGCCCTGCACTAGCAGCAGTTGCAGCAGTCACAGGGGGCACAGGGGATCCCCACTGGAAACGTCTGACTCCCTGCCTGACTTAGGGAGCCGTGACCTGGGGCTTGCAGCACAGTTTTTTAGGGTTTTATTTTCTGAAGGTGAGTCATATTTGCATTTTCACAAAAAGCAAATGGAAACAAGTATTAAACCCTCACAATTCTTCCCAAAATGTAACTCTGACTCCCTGCCAGCCTTATTCATAGAGCAGTAGGTTGCCATGTCAGAAACTCAACTGTGACAGGCATCGGCAGCCTCTCCTGATGGAGAAGGGGCTCAATATTTAAGTGACATCCCAAAGTGAGTAGGAATGCAGAAATTAGGACCTACATAGACTAGGTTTGGGATCAATAAGGAAAAGTACTCAGTGATGTAACAGCCTTTTAAATCACCCTGTTTGGTGTACAATGTCTGCAGCACTCCAGTATTGCGGTCAAAGCCCAGCAGATCTGCAGTTCATGTAAATCAGTGCAACTCTACCAGTGCTGGTGGAGCCATGCTGGTTTACACCAGCTGGGGACCCAGTTCGAGGCACTTGAAATCACTGGTGAAACATGCGGGGGGGGAGAGGAGCTGAAGCAGTTCACAAGTTTGGTTTTGTTTTTAAAGGACACACGCAGTTGGTCAAGGTGCACTAAATTGTAAGCTAGCTGCCTTCCCAAGCCCTGCCATCATCATCACAGCCATGGGAAACAGCTACAAACAAACCCCACAAAATGACAAGGTAGGTGAATGCTGCCGAGATGGAGGTGTTATGGAAATAGCTCAGCTGTCTGTAGCTTCTCTTCTGGGAAAGCTGAATAAGCATGCTGTCCCCAAAAGAGATCATCTGACCCCCTCTATTTTCTGAACAGTGTTTCCATACTAAGAGCTCTGAGACTGCTTTGGGATATGGCACAATATATGCTGTCTATGGGCTTGATATCAGAGGTGAGTATCTTATGATAGCTAATTGATTGACTAGTAATTGATAGGAGAAGTGGTCTGAAAAGACAATGAAGGTCCTTAAGCTCATTCTGAATCCTCAGCCTCCTGCTGTCTTCTTAAACACCAGCAGTGTGTGACATTACCCACCTCCAAAAATATTGCCCACTTCCTCCCTCAGCTAGAAGCAAGCACCATGTTCACAGTTATCTTGAGGGATCATGGAGAAGATAATTCAAGAGAAAATGCTGTGACGAAAAGTGAAACTAGATTTTCTGAACTAAGAAGTTGCTATTTCTCTCAGGACAGGATGAAATTTCACAGGGGCATGCCGCATGAAAACATGGCAAGGAGACAACCTTCGGTTTCACCTTTTGTAAATCTCTATTTGTACCTTGTTGGCAACGGACTGCCTCCTAAGGCTTGGCATATGGTATCATCTGAAGCACAAAATAAAAATATTGCACCCATCTGTACTCCTACATGTTTTTGCTAGCCAATTTCTACACTCACGAAAGCAGATTATTTTAATATTACATTTTTTAAAAAAATCCTTAAAGCAATGTCACAAAAGTGTTTTCAGTTTTGTGTATCTAAAGTACTTAATCAGAAGAAACACTTCCAGAGAGAATCACATTTACTCTTGGGCTGTTATCCAAGATGTTGGTAGGATGAATGGGCCCTAACATGGAATTAAATGCAATTAATGCCTATGGCAAGGTTCCTTTACATTCCCGTAAATAAAGGAGAATTCATCTCTCACGTAATATGCCTATTCAAGATCATTAACTGCATTAGTTACTAATACTCTTAGTCCTGTAGCATTTGTCAGCTCCTTTAATGGTCCAGAGTCTGGGCCAATTAAAGAATAAGACTGGAACAACTAGAGATAAACTTTCTTTGAATGTCCCAGTTTCTCTCTGCTGTCACCTTACCATCAGAAAGTGCCTAACTGGAGCAGGCATGCAGCCAAATCCTATCCGGTGAAATTCCCCGCCTCACAAGTTATCTATTTAATTCCAGTGGCACTATTTTATAATGGCCCTTCCTGTTTCTTTCTCTTTGCTTCTCAGTCTAGCTGTGCTGAAAAAGCGCCAGCTTTTCTTGTTTGGATTTAATGTCCTAGCATTTTTTTTTTTCCTAAATCACTGGACAGCCCCCTGGCCTTTGAAAACTCTGGGTTATTTCTAGATGTGTAACAACTTCTGGGGAAGGCTTATCTCGCCAGCTATAAACTCTTTTCCTACCTGACTCTCTTGAGAACAAGACGTATTGGCTGCTTGTAATTCACGTAAATGTTCAATGTTTCATGACAAAGAGAAACATGCTGAATTATTTTTATCTCCTCTCCCGGAATAAATCCCCGCACAGTTCATTTCCAGGCATCCATCACTTCACACCAGAGGCAGGGCTTTGGTAACGAAGGGAGATCTAAGCGGAGAGGCCTCCGGAGCACTAACCTGCTCCAAGTGGGACAGAAGCAAAGCAGGACTGCATTCCACCTCCAGAAGTCAAATCTTGCCATGGTACCTTTAAAGAGAAAATTTACCAACACATGCTCGCACCATTCGCTTAATTAGGAAGGGCCATAAGCAACGCTGTTCTCTGCACTGTCTGGAAGTGTTGGATACCAAGGACAGAGAGGAAACACAGCTCACATTGAACAGAACTATGGAAATAATTTGAAGTAATTATTTAAAATACAATAATTTTTGCCTCTATCTGCTCAAGAATGGCCATGAACTGAATTGTGATTTTGCTTTGGCTTGTCTAATTTTAATCATTTATCATTGCATCAAAGGATTCTTGGTCTGTAAATACAGAAATTCATGTTAATAATGGAAACCCAGCCTGTGTTGACCAGCCCTTAGCAGGAAGTGATATATTGTTGTTGTAGCCCTCTGAAATGAAAGCCTAATCCCTTAAATGCTTTGAGAAGGTGTCCCTATAAAACCAAAAAGTTTTCTTCATTGCTGCAGAACCAGTTTTCAATATTTGGCATCATTGTAGGGGACACTTCTGTTTATCTGGCTCATCTTTGTATGGGCCATTAGCATGAGTCAGGAACACAAAGTTAAAAATTAGCATTTATTAGGTCTAAGAGACCAGAGCAGGGAGCAAGACTTGAAGCAGGTTGGTCTTACCTTTGCTAAACCTTGAACCATCAGACAGGGGAAAAAGAGTCATAAAGAAATATTATTCAAACTGCAGCTTTCCATAGAAATAGGCCATGTCAAGGGTGTGCTTTATGGCTATCAGCCTTCTTATTAGCTCTCAAAGATTCAGAGGCAAACCTTGATAACATAAAAACACACAAGATAGCCTGTTAAAAAGTTAATAAGCCAATGAAAAGGGAAAAGTGTCTTTAGCTAGAACTGTGAGTTGAATTTGGGTGGATAAAAGCTTGCAATAGTGTTAGATTACAATTCTGCCAAAGTGCCACGAAATTTTAGCTCAGGGTTTTTATAAAAAGGCATCTGCTCTTGATTGTTCCAAGCCCCCACGGAGAGAGACCGATTGACACAACCAGTTAGGATGTAAAAATGCTTTTTCAAAGCTGAAATAAATGCACTGATTAGGGGGAAACCTCTCTTCCCCCCTCAAAATATTATAATTAAAATAAAAGCAAGGCAAGAGACAAAAATGAGGTTGACATTTGCCATAGGCTTTGCTGAGCTGTATTTGTACAACATCGCGAGCTGAACTATGCTGATTTTGATAAAAGACTGTTCCTGCAACCTGCCATGTGATTAAAACCAGAGCTGCCTTGGGTACAACAGGCAACAGACAACAACAAATCAAGGACTTGAGGACCCAAAGAGGTTCTTTCGGTGTAGCTCAGATTTGAGACACCCAGTGCTGAGTCCCAGCAGGACCTTTCCCCTTGCAAATATGCAACCCTGGGAGCCGGGGGTGGCCAAGTCTGGAGATGGTGATCCCACAGCCAGATGTGTGACTTGTCCAGCGTCCTTAAACCTAGGAAGCCCTGCAGGGACAAAGACCCAGGCTTCCACACACAGAAGCAGAGACACCAGGATCACCACACTTTCTGCCATCACAACCCAAACTCCCGACCCTAGAGGGATCCACATGTACTTAAGGCTTGATTTTTCCTCCCACAGAACCTGGAAATCCTGACTTTCAAGGTAAAGCCAGGGCGTCAAGAGCTCCCAGGCTCCCTGCTGCAGCACACTGAGCTGGAGCCAGCGTCTGCTCCGACAGCCCATCGTCCCATGCGTGCTGGCAGCAGGCTTGCTCTGGAGCCACAGCTCCCCATTGTCCTGGCAGCTACTTGTGAAATTGGCACTGTCCTTGGCCTCCCAGCTGCTATTATTTATTTCATTAGTAAACAACATGTTTCAGTACTTTTAAAAAGTAAATTTCCAGTTTCTGGGAAATAGGAATAAAATTAAATTAAATCAAAACTTTCACAAGATTTCCCATGAACCAGAAGTCCTACTTGCTTGCCATTTTTCATCAGTAGTTCAGAAAAAAAACAGGTCTTCTGTGCTGAGCTTGGACAAATGGAAGTGGAGCTTGTAAAGTCAATGGTTACACTTGAAAAATTAGACGTAGGTTTGAATTTCACACTGAATCACTTAATCTTCTTAAATATCTTAGATAACTTCTATGAGAATGAAAAGTCAAGCTTCACAGGCCTTTTAGACATTTAGTGCTTATTTTTAAGCAGCATATATATATATTGAACCTGTGTGAATTCATCCTACCATCTGTCAGAACTATCATATCAAGTGTCTGTAAGGGACTTTGGAGGTTCAGCATGAAAGAAGTAGGAAGCACATTGTCTGAGGACATTCCCTGCTCCTCAAATACAGAATTTGTAAAACCCATGGAAATTCAAAAGAAAGGAAGAGGGAAAAAATACGAAATGAGCATTTAATTGGGTTTTAAAGAGAAACAGAAGTTGTCTAGGGTAGCAGAACCATGAGGATCCAGCCCTTCAAGGATGGGTCACCCTGGTGGATGCCAGGCAATGAGAGCAGAAAGACAACAGGGACCAGACTGGGGAGTGATAAGGGGCATTTAGCCAGCTGGTTGTCCTGCTTTCAGTGGTCATATCTGAAAACAGATTGAAAAGCACACTCAGTGTAGAAACAAAGTGCATGCCAGAAAGAAAGGGACAGGCTGATGAAATTCCCTGGGTGGACAAGCTCACCCTTGTGCTCAGCGTCCCTGCTCAGAGGGCAGTCAGGGTCTTTCCAGTCAGCCTTGTAATCAGGAAAATCGGAAGAGTAATGCTTGACTGGGCTTTTACTCACACACAGATTTACACAGCCTTTGGCGCAGGTGTCCCACGTTAGTAGGGACAGAGAAAGAGTGAAGACACGCAGTCAAAGAAAATATAGTTCCCACACCACAAGTACCTGTCAGAACAAACCTAAACCAGCTGTGCCCCTGGCATACAGCAACACCATGGCTGGGATGGCACGTGCACAAACAGCGCCATAAGCACGTGGCAGACACTGTCACTTACCAGGTCGGCTGGCCCCAAGCTGCATCGCTATTGCCTTGTTCTGCAGAATCAGCAGCAGTCAACGTGCCCCAAGGCTGTCGCACAACCCAGCTGAGCTGACAGCTGTTTTGCAGCTGGAATCATGCTTTAAAACTGCACTGGCCCCTCTGCCGGTTGCAGTCATCCTCTACCCAACCTCCCCCAGGAATGGAGAGGAACCCAGACCTCAGTGAACTGAAACCTGTGGATGAGCTCCTCTGCTTACCCTTCTCTGTGCATCCACGCAGGTTTTGACAAAGGTATCACAGTTTATACCCCTCTGTCTCATGGAGCCAAGTTCAGACCTAATTTAAGCTCTGACAACTTGCAATGCTGTAGTGTGACGACATCAGCTTTGGCCCTGTGTCTTGCACATGAGATGGTCATATGGAGTCTCTAGTATCACCAGTTTAAAATACTATTCTATGATCACTGCAGTATTGTCTTTTTTTTTTAAGAGGGCTGAGTGGTCATATATCCCCTCTCAAACGAGCAGTCGAAGCCTAGTTTCTAAAACATTGTTCTGAAGAGAAGAGCACAGAACACTTTCACTGCATGCTGATCAGCTGGTGGGACTGCACTTGCTGATTTTTCCTTCCACATTAATGTATCTAAACAGTATTTTATAGTCTTTGGACATTCAGCAGTACCTAGCCCATTATATGTGCAGCTGCATTCATAAGCAACGACCCAACAAGAGAGGAAATGCAACTCCCTAACCCCATCCCAACAACTTCGATCATATCCCATTTTTCCTTTTTTGTTACTCAACTCATACAGTCAAAAAGCCATGACCTCTGGAGGGAAAAAAACATGTGTGAGAAAAAGGATAGCATGGCATTTTGACTCTCTCCAATAGCTGGGAATATGTTTTCAGAAGCATAAAAAGAGAGAAGGAAAATCAAATCAGAAACCAAACAACCGGAGAGCTAGAAGTGCAGGAAGCAAGACAAGGAAGGGAACGGCAACATCAGCATATGAGGGCGAGTGAAGCCAAGCAAGCCTTATCCAAAGCCATGGAGGAGTAACTCCCTGGCCGGCGGCAAGCCTGGAGGCAAGCATCGCAAGGAAAGAAGAGGAGAGAAGAGCAAACATCCCCCAGCACAGGGAGTACCAGTGGGTGGAGAGCCAACAAGAGATTTTTAAATGCCGATTGTATTTCATATTGAAGCATAAAAGAACAGCGAGGTAATGAGAAGGGCTGGCTGAGGCCTCTCCCATAAATCAATTGTCTCTGGGGGATTGTCTCAGGGCAGGGGGGGAAGAAAAAGACACCCCTCCACAAAGAAACACAACAAGAACAAGAGATCAAGATTTTTCCCACACTTAATAATGTTTTACACAATTACAATAAAGGATCTCCAGGGAGTGTGGTTGCTTTGTAACACCAAGACATGTACTTGAAAAGAGAAGCTAGATGAAATTGTAATAGAGCTCTAGCTTTTGTACTCTGGAAAAAAACACAAATATATGTATAGGAGAAGCTTTTAAAGAAACAATCCTTTAAAGAAAGAATGAGGAAAAACAAACAAAAGGGAAATGTGTTTTCAAGCATCAATGCTAACCTGCTGAGAAGGCTGCTACAGAATTAACTTAGTTATTTTCATTATTATTGGGTTCAAATAGCCTGTAGGTCTGAAGTGTGATTATGCATGGTAAATTTTATTTGGCGAAATACATGACATTTTAATCAGGAAAAAAAAAAGAAAAAAAACTAAATTACTTGACATCCATACCCAGCCTCCTTGGGTAGACACACAATAAAAAAATAGCTGCCTGCAGTGGATGGAGTTGAGAAGAAACTGTGACAATTAGAGGTAGCTCCAGACTTCAGAAGTTTGTAGTAGGCCAAGCAAAGACTTAAATTTAGGACCCAAATGTTAATCACAGCTCTCAGAAGCAACTGACTGTCTTTTTGAGTAAATCAGATTTTAGTTTTATAGGTGTTTAAGACATGATTGTGATTAATATAATGGCCTGAATTTCACTAAAACTGGAGAGGGGTTGTTCCTTTCAGTTCCTGGCTCTGACAGAATTTTTGTGTAGCCAATATTTCAGAGGCTTTCTTTGCTTTGCTAAAATGGTGAGAATAATATTTCTTTTGTCTGTTTAGCTCAACCTTTTTGCAAGTGCTTTCTCCGTGTGACCTCCTTGTGACACTAGGTACTGTATATGCACAGACTTACTAACAATGTGGAATCCTTACTATTAATGACAACTCATTAAATGCACGCCATACGAGTTCGGCATTGTTATTTAGACATTAAAACAATAACATAAACCAAAACACATTATGAAGTAACATTGCTTTTTGTTATAACAAGCTATTTGTAATTTGCATTGAAAACACGCTAGCCAAAACGGCAGCACATCCCACCCTCGCAGGCCAGTGCAGAAACAAACGGATGACCCTTCCTCTTCTGAAAAGCCACATTTCCACCCCAGTCCCACATCTCCCCATGACCCACAGTGGAGCAGCCCCAGGCGGAAAATGCTTTGAAGAGGGGGAGGGAGGGAGCCCTCCGAGCTGGGCTCAAGCAACCCCTGTGTCCGTGGAGGAAGAAGCCAAAGCCCAGGCAAGCTGCCCCCCCGCCCCTCCACGCAGAGACACAAGGCATGGGGAGGAACCAGGTGACATCCCAGGTCAGCTAAGGTATTCAGAGGCAGGAGTCAACACTCCTTACATTTCAGTCTTCAGTATAGCTGAGAAGCAAACAGACAACTGTGGCTGATCTTTGAGCTCCCGTGTCCTATTTTGTAAAGCACGGCGTCTTGCTGGGATTCTAAGCTGCTGGGTTTGAGCTCCACTCTATAATTGAATTTAATGGCAGAGCATCTTGCAGACACTCCAGAAGAGGGGAATTGCATCTTATTTGCATTTGTTTCTCTCCTGTAAAAGGGATTAAGGGTGACTAGTTCAGAGGAATCCTGCCTGATAAGTCTCCTGGTGCTGCTCGATGGAAACACAGAGCACTCCTGTCTGCATAAGAATTAGCAGGTTGTTGGCCCTGTGGGAGAAGATAATCTAAAAAAAAAACAAACCACAACACCCTGACTTACTTAGTGCTAGGATTTCATGCCTTGCTCTCTTATTTCTATTTCTAAGACACCAGTAACACACTGAGTCACAGCAGGCATGGGAAACTTTGCTGTTGGTTGCACAATGTCACCACTCTCCTGCATCGTGATCTTACGAAATTCAGAAGTATCATTAAACTGAACCAACACTGTATTTCTGAAAGGCCATCTTATATTATGTAAACAAACAGCTTTAAGTCACAGAACAAGAGATCGTTGTGTAAGATTATGCATCATCATTGCATAGTTCAGACACCACTAATCTGATGTGATAGAATTCCTGAGCAAGAGGCAAAGTCCTAATAATACTGTTTCAATTTAAAAAAGGAAATTAGCCTGATTTTTACAAAGAAGTCCACTGTTGGTGAAGTCTGGGATCCCACAGTCTCTCTCAGAAGTGGGCCATGGGAAAGGGTTTCAGGCTTAGAATACTTCCCATACTTTCAAACACATCTGCATCAAGTGTAACCTGGCAATGTCTGTTGGGCATGAATCCCCTGGCCCTTACTTACACCTCGGTGCTCGCGGGTGCTGTGAATTTTGGTCAGGTTCATCCCTAGAGGACCCATTTTTCAGAGGGATGCCTAGGTTTATCCCTTAGACAGGGCACTTCTTTTTGTTCGAGTGAGCATCCTTTCTCCAGAGTAAGCTGGGGGAAAGGAGAGAGGCAATGGCACCGATGTTCACCCCTGGCAGTGAGGTGGCACTGCTTTCCTGGAGGCAGGGTTGTGGTGCAGCCGGAGGAGAAGAGCTGCAGCTTCCTCAAGCTTCCCACAGCCCCGTTGGAACAGGCTGTGCAGAAGACTTGCCAAGGAAGTGTCACCCTCCAGGCACCCCAGCCAGCTCTCTCCACCTCGGGGGCTGGAGCTCAGCTCTTGGGTACAGCCAAATAAAGGTTGCTCCAGGTGCCAGCAGATTCCAGGCAAAGAACCCGGTATGTACAGAGGGCTGCCTTCACCCACCAGCTGGAGGGGAACACAGCAGCCATTGAAACTTATTATAAAGTATGTAGTATTTACCCAGAAAGCCTTTATGGCTTTTTGCTCAAACACATGCGCTATTTGGGCTCACATTAATACACAGAGAGATACAGGTCTCTTGAGGCATGTGCATAACTTAAATAGCTGGCTTGAATTTTTCTTTCTAAAATACAGAAGTCCCCTGATCCACCTTGGGGACAAGTATCTGTAGTTTCAATTCAAAAGGTGAAGTGTCTTTTAGTCTCCAGCAGCAGCATCTAGCACCCTTGTCAGGCTGCTCCCACTGGGTACGCTTCCAGTCTGTACTTCAGAGGCCGATCAGCAACTGGGGAGGAAGATAAAGGAGCTGGAAAGGGTGTTCATTGGGAAGAGTGACTACAGAGTTACAGGGCTCTACCAGGCATACTTGTGACGAGAGCCCATTCATTCACAGGCACCTCATGGTTACCTTCATCTCTCTGCAGGTACGCAGCTTGGCACACTGGCCCTCCCTTTCTCACTTGCTTTAACCCTCATTCCAGAGGCTACAGCCCCACTCCTTCATCCCTCAGCCTTGTTCCATTCCTGGCCCTCCGTCTACATCCTGTCCTCCATCTCCTTCATCTCTCATCATCACCATACCCTACCCCTGGCTCTACTATCCCATTTGCCCAAAGGCTGGTCACTTCACTTTGCCCTTTCCCTTCCCTTTCCTCAGATCAGAAGCTTTCCATCTGTTTCCCAGTTTCTTTATGCATCATCTTTCAATCCTTGTCTTCACACCCAGTCACTGTGCGTATGTGTTTTTACGGTTTCCAACCTGTCATCACTGACTACTTTTATTTCGCTAGGACCCACTCTGAGCACCTTCCTCCATTTAATTCAATAGCACGGCTATGATTCTTTCACACATGCCTCCAAACCATACTCTTGCTGGCTTCTCCTTCCCAACGCAAGGTATACCCTGCCCCACTATCAGCCCTTGCTCACATCTGACATGTCTTTTCTCTGTTCTCTTTCTCATACTACTAATGCCTTGGTAGGTCCCATGACTCTGCTGACTTCCTTCCGCTATTAGCCTGTCCTACCCTCCAGCTGTCCCAACAGCTTCCTACCTAGGAGAACACAGCATCTTTAATTTCAGATCCCACACCAGAAGGCCCAGCTTTCTTCTCATCACCTCTGACTCATCACTACACTCTTCTATCTGTCTCCACTTCTCTCTCTCCCTACGGAGAAGTGTACCAGTTTCCCACAACAGAAGATGAACACGAAGCCCACATACCCTTCTGTCACTCTTGGTTCCACTTCTTCTGTGACTGCACCATGAGACGGAGTACAAGGGAGATGAGTTTTGTTGGTGGCTTATCTGCATGTGACCTCCCTTAAATTATCTGCTCATTTCCTTTGAAAACAGTCATGCCTCTTCCAACATTTTTCTTTTCACATATAAATGCACTTCAGTCTTTCCACTACCACTATTTTTTTAAACCTACCTCCCTCTCCAACTGTTGACTGGTCTCTCTTCTTTCTTCCATCTCCAAGCCCATTGAATTCACCATTTTCAGTTGTTCCTTTCTTAGAGTCTCATTCTAGACCCTCTTCTAACAATTTCCTGCCATGGTAACTCACTGGATATGCTTCTCGGTCTCATTAAATGAGCTCATTAAATGAGGTCTTCCAAGTCTTCATCCAGCCAATGTTTTTTCTTATACCACCCCTTTACCTTGGGCTGTTGGTTCTCTCACTAGATTTTAAATTTCTTTTAGCATATGAAAGCAGTCCCCATCCTATATATAGCCTTGTCTTTAATCCTTTTTCCTCTTAATTCTTGTGGGCAACATCATCTTCAGGAAGCAGAACCCCAAGGGTTGGAAGAGACTGGAAACAGGGCAGGCCCAGCTATCATTTATGAAAGGTTTTTGACTACCTAGGTCTAAACAATCTCCAATGGCAGAGACTGCAGAGGTTCTCCAGCCAATTTATGCCTGATTTTTCTATTCAGAGTAGTAGAAAGTTTTTTCCTGATATCTGACTTGAGTTATTCTTGCCACAGTTTTAGCCTGGGACTTCTTGCCCTGATGACCACAGACAAGGAGAATGGATTATTCTCGTCATTTTTGCAGCACCCTTTTATGTTACGATATTCTCTCTCACCCTTCTCCAGATTAAGCAACCCCAGTTCATAGATGACCATGTTCATCTAACCACCATTCACCTGTGTTGCTCTCCTCTGGTGTTGATTCAAGCAACATATCTTTCTCAAATTACAATTCAGACACAGCTTTCCTAGTGCTCACTAAAGCAAATGGATTAGTTCAAATGTCCTGCAGACTATCTTTTGAGCACATAGCCCAGTATCATGCTTGCCTTTTCCAGAATAGCATGATATTGCCTCACTTTCTTTCACTTTAACTTCCAGAGCTATTTTCTGAAGAAAAGCCAGAGAGCAGCGACAGCTACATGGCTGCTTTATTCTCAGCTAAGTCCAGTACTTTACATTAGACCTCGTTGAATAGCGTCCCATTTTTCACCTGGTTTCTCCGACACCCTTGTATCATTTGGGATTTAACAAGTGTGATCACAGGCCCCTGTAGCTCACTGAGACCTCTTGCTATGTCCAGCTTATACAGACTCTATCATCTCTCTAAATTATGTGGTCTCCCACCCATCCAGACAGCTAAAATCTCCTCTGTGGGCTTTCAATACATCATGTCTGTGTACAGACAGCATCTTTTTCTTTATCCTTAATAAATAAAAGCAACTTCTACTTTCACATATCCCAAATATTGCCAGAGAGATGGTTTTCCTCACCAGCGCTCTCACCTTGGTACACCCTGTCCCTGGTGAGTTCCCCCCACCTTCTCTGCCATATCAAACCATCAGCAGCTTGTCCCCACTTCACACATCATCCTTCGTTCACTGCTGAGCTTCCAGCCTACACTGTGTTTGGCCAGCAATGTCCCTTCCATCTTCAGCTTGCCACGTCACAAACAAGCACTTCTGGGTTTTCTCCTTATGCTTCAGGGCAGATTTCCAGAAACAGCAAAGAAACTCCCAGGAACTTCATTACCTTCTTCCAACTCTTCTTAAAAACTTCTTCTTTGTCAGGAAGGCTACAATAAATAAATGCAGAAATGAATACAAAATAAATGCTTGGGGTGCTGAGAACACCAAATACCTTCCTGACTGGCAGTGTCCTCTTGCTTTCTTATTGCCCCCTCATCTCACTCCTTCACCCACTGGCTGCTGTCCTGCACTTCTATCACACATTTTTGGGGAAGGAGCCTCTCTTTCCAATATGTAGTTGTACAAAACCTAGTCCAGTGGTGTCCCGGTTTCTGACTGTTGTCCTAGACACAATCTAACAACAAATACCCCTAAGTCATGGCAGGCCATACTGGAAAGTTATCCTTGACAGTAAGTGGCTGCAAGTTGTTCGTGTTTGACTGCAACTTGCCAATGCCTAGGTTAGCATGGTGAGGATATCAGTTCATTTTCCAGTGAGCAAATCTCTCAAAAAGACACCGAAAGTAGCTCTCAAAGCAAGTTTCATGGCATTTGTTGCATGACCCTGAAGTGAAAAGAAAACCCCTTTGGTTCAGAAGTAAAATACCTGTGGAGGGGAGTGGAGGGGAATGGGCACTCTTGTTTCAAGGTATAAAGAGAAAACTTCAGTTTTAAAAGCCATTGCACATGGTACTGTCAAGTAGAAAGCACATAAGGAAATACAGCAGTATATCATATATAACACTTTTCTGGTTTCAGCTTGAAACATTTTGAATTTTCAGAAAGTGTGAATACCTCCCCTCCTCTTGTAGGAGTCGTACTAGCCCTGCACACCTATACCTCTAAATAAAGGACAAAAAGCAAACATGTTTTGAAGAAGGACATAGTTAACAAGAAAAAGCCCTCTGTATCTAGCAGACAGCTCATAGCAGTAGCAGCACTGGTGATGCTCAGAAGGGAGTGCTCTGTATTCCTGTTTACATATTGATTGTTTTGAAGCCTCTTTCAGTTCCAGGAATGGTAGACTATAAAAAATGATATATATTTGTGGTTTGGCACCTAAAGAGAGCTTCAACTCATGCATCATTGCTGGTTGCCAACATCTGCAAATTATTACATGTTGGTTTTGTTTTGGGGTTTTTTAAAGCCTCAAACTGCAAAACTAACGTCACTCACTGGTTGCACCTACTGCCAAGTAACAGGGTGGAATTTTGGTATGGGATTTTTGCCAATACAGGTCACTGAGTTTACTAATAAACATGATTTTATGATAATACTTCTCTCTGCTGCTGTGCTATAGAGTAAATTCTAGCTAAATAAAACTCAGAAAGAAATTTCAGTTTCTTTTCAAAACCAACTAGTGAATAAAGAACATTGAGATTTATTTTTAAAACAGTCTTCTGCTGAATATGTACCAGTACCATGGTATAATGACACTTGGCTTTGTCAAAGGAGGAAAATAATCTGCGCAGATGATTTTGGAACCATATGTGTGAGCAGTGGGGAACAGTCTGTCGAAGTGTAGAGTCCTCATTCTTGCTGAAATACTTGGCAATGGTGTGTACATAGAAAATCCGATGCCAGAAGAGCTCACCACATGCTTACACAAGCCCAGCAGATCTCGTGACTGACACACAGCAGCACAAATGTGTATACAAGGTACCATCCTTAACCAACATCTGTCTCAGACACAAGTGAGAAAGAAAGTACCATCCTGAACAGTTAAGTCACAGTTGCCAGGCAGCAGTGAATACTTGCTCAAAATGCATCAGGTGGCATCAAGTCATCAGGGGCAAACACCATCAACTTCAGCAGCTGTAGGACGCATTTTTTTTCTTGTTTCTAAAGGGCAAAGAGGTAGGCAAAGAGAAACATCATGACACTAACTTTTGCCCCCTTCTTGCTGGTCTAATTTCAAGACCACAACAGCAAAGCCCACCACTGCATGTGTGCTTCATGGAAAAATGGTACTTCATGAGCCTCAGTGTTTCTTTGCCAAGAGAATAGGCATATTCATAATGCAGATGGATAGCCAGAATTTATTTGGACTGGAGTGGAAAGGAAGATAAAAAGCCACTGGTTAATAAACTCAAGTTCAAGCTCTTTATCTTAAACCATTAAATTTCAGGCTCCTTTGTCTTCACTGCCATTTTAGCCTTACTTCAAATTGAATCTGTCTGCAGCATAGCAAAATGTTAGTCTGGCATGCCCATGTGGTACACTGAAGCAAAAGCACTATTGTATTATAAATTCTTGCCCTGGTTGATTTTGTAACTGCTTTCCAGTACAAATTAAGCCTAAACCATCAACAGGTCCACAGCAATGAAGGTTATTGTTGTTGTACCGCCTGCATGCAACATGCCTATGGGAAACACCCAAGCCACAACAAAAAGTCCGCAAAAAAAATTAGAAATGCAAGCTTGAAAAACCCATGTTTTGTAAGCCACAGTGAAATAGTTGAATCTGCTGTGGGTGAAGACAGATCTGCCAGAAACAAATATGCCTGCATGGCCATGACCTAGCCAACAGAAGCCATAAAATGTCTAAACATCAAGAAGCAGCCCTCCTCCTCAGGAATACTGATAAATTAAACCTAGACCAGAACAGTGGAGCAGTGGTCCTCACCACACTTGCTCTGCAACTGAGAGTTGTCCATCTAGTTTCAGCACGGATTTCTCTTTCTCACTCACATGCAAAATGAAGCGCAGGCCAGCATGGATACTGTCAGATGCCTTCAAATCTCCCCATTTCTGAATGCTCTTTTTTAATGCTAACACAATCATTTTGCATAATAAGCTGAACTACTTTTGCCAGCTCCTGCTGAAGATGAGGTTTTTTTCTTAGTCCCCCAGTTACTGCGTATATGGCCAGCTTTGCTGCACAGGGCTCTGACTGGCACACACTGGTCTCCACCACCCGCCTGAGGTTAGCACCCCTGTAACGGAGCTGGCAGAGGCAAACACATGCTGCCACACGTCAAAGTCCAGCTTATTATTTAATACATAAGCTTGAATGGATGAGTCATAAGCCTGCATGCTTTTCTGCTACGGGAATAGTAACTTTTGGTGAAGGAGCAAATAACTTCTCAGACTACTGCAACTAGACTGAATGGAGCCCTTCACATTTTAAGCGTTTAAGTAAGGAAATGGACACTCACATTGAAATCCCGTGTGAGATGGATCGAGGGCATGGTGTAACTCAAAACCATCTTCCTCTCTTCGAAGAGAAGGGAGAAGAAAAGAAAAGATCTCAGACCTGTTCATGCACCTTCCTGCTCTCACATTGCATATATTTCTCAATGCACTTGCTCATCTTCTTCAGCCTTGGGTTGCCTTTCCCTTCTTTATCTGCAATCTCAGCTTTAAAAGCCACAGAAACATTTTCCCTCTTAAAATTCCCCATCATTTAAATTCTCCCTCCCACACATGGTCTCTCTAAACAGATGGTAAGATAAGTTTGTATGAGGCTGTGTACAGTAAAATTACCTGTTTGTTGCACAGCCAAAGCCTACAAGAGGATCCCCATGAAAAAATCACTTGTAAGCTGAAACACAGTGCCATGGTCCAGCCTGTGTTTGTGTGCCAGGAGGGTTAGCCGATGTCTTGGCCGCGCTCTCTCGCATGGCACTGGGACTTGGGGTGAGTGCATGTGGTGATGGGTGACAACCCGGACCAAAGGGGAACGGGGCAGGCAACAGGAGGACCCCTGCATGGCCATGGGGTGGGAAAAGGGTGTTGCGCCTGCTCTGTGCATGGCACTGCACACCGCAACAGCGAGAGGGGGCCTGGACAGAACCTGTCTCTGTCCTGCTCAGGGGCTGCTGCCTCTGCCTTTCAGGCAGGGATGGGAGGAAGGTGTCTCTGGGCAGCATTTGAAAAGCCCAGCTGGGACAGCCAAGGAGGGCTGGGAAATACTGATCTCCCTGCTGAGACAACTTGGAGCTGGAACAGGACACTCCCAAAGACGGAGAAACCAGAAAGAAGTAAATTAGAGTCAAAGACCAAACCAAACCAAACATGAACAAAAATAGTCCTACGCACATCTGATACGCTGTAAATCCTGTTCTTCAGTGAGGGGTGGGTATTTTGCAAGTCTGGCCTGTCTGTGAAGAACTTTCCCCAGTCAGATCTGGAGGCCAGGCTTGTTCACATGTCCATTAAGAGGAAACCCCTTGAAACTGGGTCACTGAGGTTCGAACCTGGAACCCAGCCACAAGGAAGGAGCCCAAAAGCACATCACTGAGCTTTGCAGTGTGCAGGCAGCCACTGACCTGGGTCACGCAGCAGCACCCACGCAGTGACCTGACTCCCTGACACCTAACTGAGGGCCAAGCTGTAATTTAGACGAAGCTAGTGATTTTCTATCAGCTCCAGCAAGCTGAAGGTGTTGAACCCATGAGCTCACATGGCTTGGTGTCATCTAACTAAGCTGACAGCACCAAATCAATAAATTCATGGTGCCCTGTGTTTCAGCTATGCAAACAAAGCTGAAGAAATAGCACAGCAGTACTGTCCTTTGTCGGGGGATGAGGTCAAGGCAGAGGTCCTGAGCATGGCCAGACTTCAAGGGGAACACGTGTAGGCAGCTGAAGAAGCGTTCCTGTCTTCTGCTTCTTTTGATTGTAGAGGAGAAAGCGCCTTTCCCTCAAAGAGTGCCTGCAAGCAAGGTTTTGTTCTCTACCATCTCACTGCAGTGATGGTTACGTTTTGGACCATCATGCACTAGGATCAAGGCAGATATGAAGTCACAGGGAAGACTGAGCTGCTGAAATACAGCAAAGGAGATGGAGCAGGCAAATGCAACAAGAGGAGAACTAGCAGATGGGCAGAAAATAGGTTAGATGGTCCTGAAAGGGAAGAAACCAGTGAGTTTAGAGCTCTTCCTCTGCTTCCTGGTCAGCAAACGTGTTTCTCAGATCAGGTAGGATAATCCTGCTCCTGGCTCCATTTCTGCCAGATATACCTGTTCACATTCTCAAGTTCAGTGAAACTCCTTCAAGCAAGCACAAAATAAATTCTCGCATTTCCCCCACACTGCTTTTACACGCACACTCCATTCCATGTTTCCCCAGGGGCATTTTCCACTAGATCTGTTCTGTTGTAAAGGCAACAGATGGTTGCCAAAAAAAATCCAAAACAAGACAAAATAGCCCAAACAGCATGGATGCAGTTCATGTTGTTCAATTGTAGTGCAATGCAGTTCATTGACCGCTCTATCATTCCCTGTCATTACTGGTAAATTATTCAATCTGTTATCAAGGAAAATGCTTTAAACATGCAATCATCTATTGTTTATCTCGTGTTCTAAAAGTGTGTGGTCATGTCAAATATGTCCTACATTCTTTCATTTTATCTGCCCAGTTGTACGTAGACACCAGCGTAAACAAATAACAGATATACACAGACTTACATGTAATGGATTCAATCCACTTCTGATGCTTCTCTTTCTTCCTCAAGGAAAGAGAAGGGGAAAACAAGCCTTGCTCCACCTCCATTGTGCTCCACCAGCCTGCCCTGCTCCCATTTGAGTGGGGATTCTCCTGAGCAATGTGGATCTGGCACAGGTTTTGGCACAGATTTACTGAGCCTACAGGGTGACCTTAATGACCGAATGGCACTTACATGCCTCACGGGGTGAGTTTGCGACTGAGAAGGTTTGCAAGGGAATTATTTGTACAACTGCATCACTAAACCAGAAGGTAAGAGGCGTGAATATCTTGGACCCGAACGCCTGTGGCAATATCGCCTCAAAACAGAGAGCACTCATAGTGAGCAAAATCAATAATCTGGGAGTTTGCCACCAGTATCACACATGGAAAAAATGCAGCGTCCTCTACTCCCACCACCATGTTCTCCACGCTGGAGACCAGGATACTTGGCTGGGAGTAAAATGAGGTTTCTACTGCTGCAGGAGGCCAGAGCAGGTAGCGTTAGATTCTCTTTGTGTTCAGGCTAGTTTTTCCCCTCCCTGCCTGCTTTGAGCTGTAAACAGCCTGAGAGAGATGTCCTCTTAAGTAGCAGGCATTGCTATCACCTGGGGGTGGCTCCCAAAAACTCCACCATTTGAAATCATCACCTTGCTTGCAAAGGTTAATAGGACTGGTTGATTTCCAAGTGGGAAGCTTTGTCCATAAGTGGGTTAGCAAGAGGGCGGGGAGGAGACAGGCCCTTACAAATATTCACTTACCCAGCAGTTGTAACTGGGCAAGGTCACTCACAGTATGCAAGCGGTAAAGCCCAGTGTAACAGATATTTATTTAATATGGGGAAGTGGACCAGGCCACTCATCTCCAGTGAGGATCTGCTGCCCAGGCTCAGTGCTGTTGGGCATCCTGCAGCACGGGAAGTCCAAGACAGGACAGGTCTTCATACCAAGCAGCAGGAACGCCCACCAAACAGGAACATGCAGTGGCAAAGGCCAGGCCTCAGTTTTGTTTGATTTATGTCTGGTGTGAATAAAGTCACTCCATCTGCCTCAATCCCACACCTTAATGTGCTTCCCCCACCCCAAGACATCCTTTCTTTCCCCCTTTTATTCCTTCTCATTCAACTGCATCAGGTCACATGCATCAGAGCGTATAGGGTGGGGAAACGCTGCCATGACCTCTCTGCAGGTCACTCACAAGGGACAAACACAAGGAGAAAAAAACATCAGTTCTTGGAAAACAAGAACTGAAACTTTTCTGACATGGACTAGCTTGGCAGCTCACGCTATATATAAAATGAAACATAAAATGTCTTTCTCTCTTTTGACAAACACTGCTGCACATGTCTGCTCAGATCTATTTCAGGCATCAGCACTTATTCGAGGCAAATCACAGCTCTGTGTAGGTGTGTCAGGGATGATTCAGCAGAGAAACACGCATGGCTGAAATGCACCATACCTATGGAAACCAGAAATGTCGTATACCCCTGTCTAGCCACGTTACAGAAATCTCCCTTTTCGTGCTTACATTAGCACATAAGGTGGTTCTGCTCATTGCTGTAATGAGCCGCTCCTTCCACTGGTGCAGAGGGGGGTTAATCATGCAGTCTATATTAAGCAGAAAGTAGCACACAACAGCATGAAAATATTGATGTCGATGTATGTTGTACTATTTTCATTGAACAGCATTGAATTTTTCCACAGGAAAAAGGGGACAACAGCAGTTTGGTGCCATATACATGACAGCTAATGTTTTCTTAGGTGTATATACATATTTACATAAAGAACACTTAATAGTAATAGGGAAATATACTTAAGTAATGCCTTTTATACTAGGAAACCAATCTATGAGTTTGATCAATCTTAGATTTTTACAGCTTGATTATTAAACCAAATTAACTCCTACTGTTACGCACAGTTCTTGCATGAGACATATCACACACACCCACATATATACAAATATTTATTCTCAAGAAGAGCTGACCTCTCTTAATGCACAAATAATGTGTACTACTCCAATTTAGATGTAAAATGTCACATTTTAAAAGAAGACCCTTGGGAGAACATACTGAAAATAGCCATTATATCTATGAAAACATCTCATTATCCAAAACAGAGTTATGTTTAAAAGTGCCCTGTTTATTTAAAGCTCAAGTTCTAAAAATAAATTCCACATTTCTCATTCTGTTCAGATAAATACTCAATTACTTAACACGTTTATGGCACTAAAATGAACACTGGTATGTTTTGTTGGTTTGGTTTTTCTTTTTTTTTTTAAGTGTTGTAATGACAACCAAAGATTTAGTAGCCATTTTAATTGCCGAAGTTGACCTCAGAGGAAGTGGTCTTGGAGAAAGACAGGCTTTTAGCAGGGCAATGATTTAATACATTGAATTTACTGCAAGATAAATAAGCAAGAGTAATACTATTTTCAAAACTCTCTACATTTGCCCATGTGAGATCTCCATGAGCAGTATCATTAAATGGATCAAGAGGCATGCAGCTGACTTGTCATAGGGCACTGTAAGAGAAACATGCTCCCCCAGTTCAGTCCTCATTAGGAGATGTGGAAGGCTGATGCGTGCAGGTTTTGGATGGAGTTGCAAGAGAAAGTTGCTTTTGTCATTAATTTCATGGGGTCCAGATGTGAGGAGATTAGAAGCAGCCTCCTTGCCACACTGGAGATCTGGCAGAGGCTTCCAGCTGACAAAAAGCCTAAAAGCACACAGTGATGTTTCCAGCATTTCAGGTCTAACACATCAGAAACTCTACCAAAGAGCTCCAGGGGTCTTCTGGTTGAACTGGCAGGGAAGCTATTGCCATCTTACCTGCCAGATCCTTTTCTGGAAGACTGATAGCATGACATCCCTTTTTCAGGTTTATAAAAGGGATTCTCCCCGGACTTAGATATTGACCTGCTGTAGCTATTTACCTATGTGTAATAAAGACATAGCACCTTCCCTCAAGGGAATCACAGAACTAAGGGTCAAATATATATATGCCAATCTGGGCTCCAGAGTAGCGCGTCCCCAGAAGCAGAGAGGTATTTGAAGCCTGTCCTATGGCTTATGCCTAAATGTGACGACAACATATCTGTGCAAATATGTCTGCTATGAAATTGTGGGTTTTTTTCAGATCCACTTTTAAGTCTTAACCAAGATAGGCAAAACCAACCAAAAAAAACCAACAAAACCATTTACCCTCAGCCTCACATTCAGGAAGTGAAATTGCCACCTTCAGACAACAGCAGCAGCCCTAAAAAATTGTCTATTATTCATTATTGTTGTTGATAAGATCACAAGTCACCCTACCAGAGCCTCCTTGGGCAGCTGGCAGTGAAGGAGCCGTGGAGCCCGGCCAGTGGCTCTGGCACACAGGTGTGCAGAAGGTGGTGCATCAGAAGTGCCATCGCCGGCCACGTCGCCAGCTGCCGGAAGCAGCAGCAAGTGAGCACAAACCATCTCCAGGCCGCCCTTCCCCTCACTTTAAATTCCAGATTAATGAGCACTTCACACAGAAGGGAAAATTTTTAACTCTGACTCACAGGATTATTATTTTTTATTTATAAGACACACCTACTAATTTTACATTGGATGCAGGCATACATCATGAACCGCAGGCACGTGACAAACATTGGAAGCACTAGCGTTGCACATAACACAACTTGATTAATCAATCATACATTTCCCTGGCGATCTCAGGGACAGACCCTTAGCATGTTATTAGACTGTTACTCAAAGCTGGAGAGTGAGCACACATGAAAGTTTTCTAGCAGTTCTTTAATGGATGCAGAATCTGCTGCGAACCTGCAAGCAGGCACTACCCTCAGCCAGAATACGTGAGCACCTCTCACATCAGTGGGAGTCCCACGGCAGGCAGGAGCAGTTGGTGGGCCTAAGGCTTTAGCAACTGCAAAAATAAGTCCCAGCTGACATTTCGTACCTAGCTTTTCATCCAGCAGGATCACAGAGCATGCTGCAAGCTGACTCAAAACCAGAGAAATCCTATAACACACAGCCCCATATGATGGGGATGGCTGCCTCCTGGATCCATGCTTTACAGAGACAAATCCTCCTTCCAACACTCCAGCAGAGGAAAAAGACCCTCAAGTGGGTGTGAAGGTTCATGCTGCCAGAGTGTAAATGAGAATCAGGCCTGACAGCCTTTAAACAGCACAGCCACCCCGCACAGCAGCGCAGAACCAGAGAAGGCTGTCCAACTGAAACAACAGGGATTTAGGCAATCAGAAAATTTGGAAGCAACAATATGACCAGTTGGACTGAGGCGAGGACTAATGCTAGCAGATCTGCCAGCTCCAAGACACATTAAAAAAAAAAAACCAAACAAACCAGTATAAACAAAAAAATCATGACCCACAGCTCAAATCTTGAGTTTTCTAAAACTTAATACTGTTCAGTTAATTTGGTTTATTAACTCTGCAGGCATGTTCTGGTCATCAGTTTGAGCTTTCTCCCACAAATACAAGGTCTAGAAACAAGCTGTGATGTGTTGAAGAGAGCAGAGGCTCCTGGGCGGTCAATCACCTGCCTGAGCTCCCAGCAAACAAGACCAGCTACGCCGTGGCTCCCAGGATGACCATAAGCATTGGCCAGGGACCCCTGGCTGTAGGGCTTTCGTGCAAAGCCACTCCAGGGCCCCTTTACAACCCCGCTCACCCATGTTCCCACTGGCAGTGGGAGGGCAGACTGCCATCTAGTGAACCACTCTTCCTCCTCTTCCACCTCCTCTCCGCAGCACCCCAAGCCTCCTGGCCCTGCCCCGCTGCCAGGGGACATACGGCAGCTGTACGGTCTCCCCACGACTGTTACTGCTCTGGCAGCAGCTCCCAAAGTTTCCTGCTCATGAGCCAACTTCCAGGCTTGCGTCGCTGCAGGGAGTCACTGCTGCTTGTCTGGGAGCTGCTCACAGCTCTGCGATGCTCATTTTGGCTCAGCTTGCCCAGAGCACTGCTCTGTCTCCATCGCACAGAGCAGGCAACCTCACCGAGCAAGGCGGACCCAGGACTAAGGCCAAGGAAGCACACGCAGCAAAGCAATTGAGCCCCTTTAAAGTGGCATCCCTGTTGATTCAATTTTCATAGGAGGGTTTTGGCAGGTAGAAATAAGATTACTGAAGCGAACGAGAAAAATTAGCAAGAGGAGTGCCACTAGTGTGGGGCAACCTGAAGATGTTTAATGGAGGGCGTTCAACAGACGAAGCAACCCTAGTGCAGAGCAGATACCATGCAGGGCTGAAGACCCTGGTGCATCGCTCGTGAGGGTCCCTGCTGAGATTGCTCCTCTAGTGTGGCCAGGCCTTGGGACTGCCTCATCCTTGGCATTGGCTTCTCTGTCAAGCCCAGAAAGCCCATAGTAAGGAGGCAGCACATCCATGCACTCAGTTCAGGTGGTGAGCAGCCAGGCTTCAGGCTCCTAGCTCTGAGCACATGAAGGGGTGTGAGCTGCTTAATGAGGCCCCATCTAATGTAACCACTGCATTCTTGATATGGATTCTTGATACTAATCACAGACTGCCTACACTTGGAATAGATGGTGGTTACCCACTCTCCCCAAATCCAAATTCCTGCTGGTGATCTCCCTTTTTTTTGTTTTTTTTTTCCAAACCCAGCATAAAGAGAACAAGTCTCACTGTATTTTATTTCTGGAAGTCGGGGAGATCACTGAAGCCATCATTCACTGGGAAGAAACAAGTTCAGTCAAATTATAGGTATTCTTCCCCTCTTGAGAGGCCCGAGTATAACAGAGATGCAAAAAATGCCTCATTGAATATGTCCGAAAATAACAAACATCTCCTAACCAGTCATTCACCCTTGTCCATTATGTGGCATCATAACGGAGCAAATAGCAGCATACCAGAGGAAGTAAAAACACCTCTGAACACTATTTAACACAGTGATTGGGTGTTATTCTTAAGAAATATGCTGGCCAAGTGGAGAAAAGTGGCAGGGTGGAAGCTCCTTGGAAACCCAAGGGCAGCCAAAGCAACAGGTGCAGGCTCGGGCAACCTTGCTCCTGTTGTTGTAAAATAGAAGTGACACGTTGCACACTGCGTAGGTAATTACAGCCACTTAACCCTCATCTGCATTCCACACAATGCAGCCAAGGAATAAATATAATTACCTCCTTGCCTAGAGCTGTTCCTCAGGTTAACCTCCCACCAGCCAAGCAGCCACCTCCCCAGTTAAAAAGATTAATATTTAAAAGCATTAAATCCAGGATTCAGGTCTCTGGAGCAACTCCCCAGCGGACTCCCTGAATGCCCAGTTTTGTTGTGGAGGACCAGCAGAACATCCCACACTCCAAACATCCAAACAGCACCAGCAACCAAGAAAAATGGGGTCAAACCAAGAGCAAAGGGAAAATACATGATGGATATAAAAGAAAGCTTCCTGAGAGGAAACTAACCTATGCCTTCCATTCACTAAGAGAAAGCATGTTTTCCAGGTCGCTTGGGATAGCTCTCTAACTCTTACTAACTCTCACCAGGACTGATGTATGGTAGGAGACTAGCTGGCAGTGGCTGGGATAGAGATTGGGCAAACTGATGGGAACTTTCCATCCCAAGTTTCTTGTGCTGATGTAAGTCAGTGCAAGACCACTGAAGCTGGTGGAGGCTATGTCTATTTATATCACCTGAGGATCTGGCTGATGAATCACTGTATTGCTGTGGTTGGAAAATAATGCCTCACTGGGAAAATCCCACTTTCAGTGACACAAAATCTGAATGGCAAGGGAAAAAGCCCTCTTCCAGTTCCAAAGCAAACTTACTTAAAATTAGGTGGGGCCATGTCCTCGCAACAATGAGAACTTACACCAGTTCCTCAATGGTTGTTCAGCTCAATCAAGACTGTCAAAACATTTCTTATTAGGTCTTTCCTACTGGTGTTTCTTTTCTTCTGAGATACCCTCTGCCTCTCCTTCCTCCAGGCTCTTATCTCCTTGCACATGCTCTGCCTCACGAGAGAATAACCATAACAAACTGTGATTTATGGCCAACTTGGAAAATGCGATGACGTCCAGGGTTCCATTTGAATTCCTTCATGTTTGCAAAGTTTAGACACTGTCCTATGAGCTGCCAAAGCATTCAGAGCAGGAAGTCAGCAGAAAAAGAAAGATAAAGGGACTGCTGGGGCTCAGAAAAATCCCCTACCCATGTGTTTTGTTTTCTTGCCTTCTCATGCTTTAAAACTGAAGAAGAAAGGATCTTCCTCGGCTTCTTTTTCCCTTCTCCCTTTGCCCCAAAAAGACATCCTGAAGCAGAATTGATTATGTCTGCTTAATGAAAATTAGGCCAAGGGAAGGGAGGCATCTGGGGGGCACAGACAGTTTGCATTTGATATAAAATGTATTTTTTTAAGTGATCATTAAACTCATAAATGGCCTGGGAGCCTGGGTTACATCACATCTCCACCTAGGCTCAAAAATCCCAGGGGCTGGGAACCACATCTATCTTCACACTTGCCAGGTGCAGTGGGGGCCTGGGCCTGGATGGGGTGGCTGCTCGGTGCTGCTCCAGCCCAGGGATCACCTTTGGCACCAGTACCTCTTACCCAAAACAGCAGAACTGTTTTGCATGGTACCACCTGTGCAAACTGGCCTCCACGCTGGGGAAATCAGCCCTGCACACATTTCACCCCGCTCCCCATGGGGACAGCTGACACACAGGGCACCCGCACCCCACAGTTCCCCTGACTGCTGCCTCACCAGGCCAGAGGTCTTCTGCAAGGACAAAGCGGTCATCCCTTGGGTACTCCAAGAGAGGGGAAGCAAAATGTCATTTTTGTCACTGTTTTGCACTCAAATAGAAAAAGCTTCTGCTCTGTACTCACCAGTGACTTGGTCTGGGCCATTTTGCCAGTCTGGAACAGTCAAGTGGCTCTCATTTCACCTTGTGGTTGGGTTTTTTTAGGGGGTGTGGACCTTTTCTGAGGTCACAATATGTGGGCACTGAGCCTTTTCCCAGCGCAAACCAAATTAGAACTTGATCTGAGGCAGTTAGGATATCCAGTGCACCCATATTGAAGCGCCTACATGTCCTGCAACCAGACCTGATACCATACGACCCAAAACTTTCCACATCTACACTGCTCTTGCAGCCTGCACCACCGCCACCCAGCCCCACAGGTCTGTAACCCCAGCTCTGCTACAGCCTCTGCCCGCCACACCAGGAGCACAGCAGGGCAGCAAACCCTGCTGCAGTGACCCCGAGGGCAGAGATCCCTCAGGAGACCAAGACCATGTCAGGACAGTGCATTGCTCAGGCTAAAGGCATGTCTGCAGCAATAAGAAATAATAATGGATCCCACATGGAAGGAACTTGTGACTGAGGCTGAAGAACTTGTCTCAGGGAGCCAACACAGAGAACCATACCAGCATATTTCTAGGTTGCACCCAGTGCCATATAGACCCTTCTGCCCTTGGTGGCCACTTGTCACTTTGCTCGATATGAGACAGATTACTAGAGATATACAGACAGATGTAATTGGTTTCAAGAAGTTGTCCATGACTATTTCCATTCCAAAAGTTAGTAATTACAGAGTACTTTTTGGTACAAACAAAATTTTCTTTGGAAATAAAATTGTTTGCAGAGAGATGAAAAGCATCACAAACATGCTCACAATTTGTGAATATGCATTCATATACATATTTCTAGTAATGCTCACGCAGCCCTCTTGCAGGTCTGATGAATCACACCCTACAAACAACAACACTCAAGCAATAGTCATGCTGAATAGTGCATGACTAACCCACAAGCAGAAGTTTATTCACAAAGTGTATGCAAATAGCAAACACATCTGTAAGCAGCAGCCCTTACTTCAGGATAATTTCCAAACAAGAAAAGGGGTTAAGTCTGTCAAGCTGATTGCTTACAGAAAGTAGATCAGTCAGCCTTAGTCATTTGCATCTCTTTCTGGATTGCAAATCCTACTGGCACAGAGTACAGCAGGCCCTTTCATTTGTTTTCCTACTCCTCGTCCTCCAGATGTTCAAGTCAGACTTGTTTTCTGCTGTATTTTTTTTTATGACTTCTCAGCCATATAATGAAACTACTACTAGTCACTACTTTGCAGTAGAATAACTATTCAAGCTCTGAAAACTCATAAATATACTTGATTTATTATTTCCAGCTATCAATCATATAAATACATTAAGCTTTTCCAAAGAAGACGTTGCCCCATGAATATTCTGCTTCAGCAGCAATGCAAGGTAAATACTGTGATTCAGCTGCAGAATGAAACAACAAAACAAATGTTTTGCTTCTCAGCCACACGAGTGGAGCAGCACTATTCAACAGGATCATGCTCAATAGACTCAATGAAAAGTCCTATGCTCAGACTTGACAAAAAGAAATTATAAAACTGAGAAATTTGCAATGGGTCAGAAGAAAAACAGAGATATCCACCCCCCTTCAGCAAATAAGTGTTTAAATAACTTATTTGGTGTAATATTGCCCAGAGCACTCCACAATTGGACGCACAAATTTCAGAAACACCAGCTCTAATTTAACTTCACCAAAATGCAACCTCCCAAGAACCCCTTTCATTTGAGACTGGAATGGTAACACCTGCAGTACCTCAATAAGAGATTAATTTGGGCATCAATTCAACTCATTACTGCTGTGCTGCGCTCCTGGCAAATAGCTAAAAAGTGCAGTAGGAAATTTTCTTTTTTCCCTCAACAAGGGAGCAGGTGAGTGAGGAACAGACACTAAATTTGTACCAGGTGTGGGTAAAATTGATAGACAGAGAGTGAGCAAGCTTTGAAGACTGAATACATTGTCATTTCTTAGTAGACTTTTGGCTGCTTCTCATGACTGTTTAGATGCTATCTCTTGTTTCATAGCTTATGCAATGTCTTCAAATTATGTCACATAATGTCTGACTGGGAAGCATGCTAGCGTTACTGCTATATGTTTATGATGTTTTCTCAATGCTTAACTTAAGTGTTGACTGAAGTACAGGCTACTTATGTGCATGCTAACTAAATTAAGTCTCCATGTTCTCCCATGCTACAGAAGATAGTTTTTTAGGAGCAGACTTGTACTTTACTCTTTGATTTAAACCTGCATTCCGGAACATCAGTAGATAAAGGATGCCTCTAAACACTGCTGTAAACCCCATGATTTATTTTGCAGGAAGTTGCCTCTTTCCCTGGATTTAGGTTGTTACCAGGAATAAGAAGTGAGACACTTTCAAAAGAAGTTGCTGTGAATACTGTGTATCTCTCATATTACAAGTGCCTCAGTGTACAATCAAAGCCACGCAACTTGCCCATGTTGCAAATGAATAGCTATAAGCTTCCTCTAATGCTGACTTGGTTAACGATCCTAAGAAAGGATGGGATAAATAGTTCCTGGCACATCTCACTCCATGCTCACTCACCATTCAAGGACTTGGAGTCGCAGGAGCCAGGGTCTCCAGCTGGAAGAGGAGCATAGAAAGTCTGTATTCCTGATCCCTCACACTGGATTTTATTTCAGGGATTTTGGAACAGTAGGTTAATGCCTGACAGCTACAGCAGCCAGCTGGGAGTTATTCTTGCTATAGAGAGCAGTGATGAAGACTACTTGCTTTCAGGACTTTGTATTTTGGGGGCTATGTCTTTCAAGCCGCCTCTCTCAGATTGTCATCTTACTTCGGCACATATCATCATCAATATATCATAAGTCAAACCACAGCAACAGGCCGCCTTGGCAGAGCTGAGCCCACGCGCGGTGCAGGCTGCGGTCCCAAGGGGGTTATATCCCCCAAGCCTGTGAACAAAGGCGCCTGGTGCTCCTCCCGGGGACCTCCGCCCAGCGCTGCTGGGGCTGGTGGGCTTCACCACAACAGGTAGCTTACCTTGGCTTTTGGAGTCACTGCGGTTTCCATCAGCTGGCTTGTACGTCTAGATTTCAGTCTGCCCTAAAAACGTTATAGCTGGCGTCAGCAAGAACTGCTGCCTCATCTCACTGAACCTTTCCTAGTTGCATCTTTAAAAATAAGCAGTGGTGCTCAAGGAAAGCCTCTTTCTCCTCAAAGGAAGACTCACTTTTAATTACCAACTACTAAATAAAGCCGTTCTCGCTCCTTTCAGCTACTAGAACATGTAACTATTTAGATAATACGCCACATACTCATCAATAACCTGGTAATGGAGGCAGAAGAAGAGGGAGATGCCAAGCGTAGACATAGATGTATTCCTTTGGAAAGGGTACTACATCCTTATGCATGAGGTAAATGCTACTTAATGTAGCCCAAAAGCAGTAAGAAAAGGACTGTATGTGTACTAAATGTTTTTGTTTATGACAGGTTTATAAAAAAATCAGCAAATTAGAAGTAACAGGAACACAGTTTTTATTTTCTGCCTCTCCAAAACCATAACTGTTGATACCCCTGTTCCATTGACATAAGCAGCTTTTCCTATTTCTCTTCATTCCTGACTGATTTGAGTCTTTGCAAATTATTTTGGACTCATATTATAGTGCCAGCCAGGCCTGATGACTTTATCATACATACTTCCCTGCCCTTTTTCCCAACCAGACATCAGACAGCACTCCTTCTGGGTGAAGTCCCCCTATTTACCCTGATGTGAAGGTTTAAAGAAATTATGTCCCTCTCACCTGCCACTAATACTGGGCAATCAGGAGTAAGCAGTGCTGAAACAAATGCTTTTACTTCAGTTCCTTTGATTGGGGATGTATTTATCTCTCAGTAAACACTGATTATAGGAAAATGACATGGTGAGTGTGATTTGGCAAGCATTAGTTTGGGTTACCTGCGCTGCTCAGGCGTAGGTCGACAAGCGAAGGATGGGCGAGCAACCACTCGCTCTGTGGGTTACCCTGCTGTTTACCAGCCAGCCAGCCATCGGCAGAGCTGTGCCCGCTCGCAGCCCCAGCTGCCCCAGCCTGGCACCCTGATGCTGCACAGAAGCTCCCTCTCCCCTTGCAGAGAGCGGCAGGCAGCACACTGCACACACATGCACACACATGCACATGTGTGCAGAGGACAACTCGGCACCAACCACGCCAGCTGCACTGCAGGAAGTGCTCCGTGGGGATCAGCTTGAGCCGCAGCAGCACAGCATGGTGCTGGGTTTGTGAGCAGGGAGCTGAAGGGTGCCGGTGGTGGGGAGCCCATACGTGCAGGGAAAGCGGTGTGCCTGGCGTGCTGTGCCTGGGTTGGCAGACCAGCGACACGCCGTTGCCACCGAGCATCTAGAAGATGCCGACCGCTTGGAAAATGGCAAACCGCATCTCCTCACTGCTAGTCGTTTTGGGGTTGGAAAGGCAATGGCCTCTGCAGCTGTGCAGGGGGTGCGAGTCCCCAGGGCTCAGCTGGTGCCACCTCAGCGTGATGGTGCTGGGAGAAGAGGACGTTCATGTGCCCAGGGGAACCAGCGGTTGCTGGGCCACCACAGGACTTCTTGACACAGCTCGCACTTGTCTGCACCAGAAAGTGTTTGTCAGCATAGCCAAGTATGGGTCCCCAAACAAGGCAGGTTATGCCTTAGATAGCTAGTTATACCCTATATAGCTGCTATGGCTAAACTTGCATCTCAGCTGGCCTTTCATGGCTACCACTTTGCTAAGCAAGAGAGTGACTTTTCTCCATGCTACTGATAGCTATGCCAATGAAACTTTTACTCACTAACCATAACTTAACAGTACTTATACTTTGTAAAGGGTAAAGCCATTCACAACTTCACCAACTGGGCAGGATGGGATGGGCATGCACCCAGATAGCGGGGATGCTACTCATGCAACAGAATGACCTACAGCACTGGCATCCCCATGCCAGCTCCCTGGGGATGCCCGTGGGCTGTTTTCCCTGGGCATAGTCCAACACAAAGCCTGCGCAGCCACCGTCCAGGTGACATTCCCACCCAGAAGCAGGGCTGCAATCATGCTGTCTGACCAGGACCTCCTGCAATCTGGGGTAGTGCTACGGGGATGGGAGGGAAAGTGCAGGACCCACTGGTTCCAAACGCCCTTTTGATCTCAGCCAGCCTACGGTGTGCCAGGGAGTTTCCTGGGGCAGCCAGGCCGGCTGTAGGGGCACTCGTGTACGTGTGTGCTCTGAGATCTGTGCTGACCCTGTTCTGCATCTGCTCTGACAGGCAAGCAACCTGAGGCTGTCACTGAGCAACAGGGTGATGCCAGTAATTTAGGAAATGGCAAACCATTTGTGTGTGTCTGCACACTGGAAAATATATCCGGGAAAGGTAAAGCTGTCTTTGCAGCAGCATGAAACAAATGGGAGTGAACATCAAGGTGGGTGCACTGCTGCTGGAAGGAGATTGGTGCCCCTTTTGTGGTAAAAGATGCTGCAATGTAAAATCATGCATCACAAGGAGACTTGCAATGTGTTTATTTGTCTCTATTTCATGTTACAGTGAATACTTGGGCTGGGGACTGGGTTTGGCTTTTTTTTAAAAAAAAATCAAAAGAATTCTGAAAGTAAATTTCCTCAGATTCTTTGCTTGATGGATTGCTTGTGACCAAAATTGATGCAGAAACAAATCACTGTGCTGGATGCTACCTTAAAAAGCTGTGGTTCTCTGTTTTCTGTGTCTTCTAGGAAATAATTGGCAGTTACTCATTTTAATTGTCTCACTTCTGTTTGTTTTTAAAAACTAAAAAGTCAGCTTTTACCTGAAGTTTTCTAGAAGACTCTCAGCAATGAAGGGAAAACGGTGCAGCTTGTGGTATTACAGGCACCAGCAAAGCACGGTTTCATATAAGCATTGCTTAAACTGTGGTTCTGAGTGTTTCAGTACATATTTTGAGTACATCCATCTAGCCAGGGATGGAGACATATGATTAAACAGGAGCGACTGAAGTCCTTTGTAAAGGACAGGGAAAAGGCAATGTGTGCAGCTGCAGGGTGGACCTCTGTGGGGAAGGCAGTGGCCACGCAGCTGCGTGACCACAGCCACAACCCAGAGCAGAGCCACGCAGGCGGTGGGAAGCTGATGCCTGGGCTGTTCCTCATCCTCCCTCCTAGGTAAAAATACACATGGGTCCAGCTGTGAGCCTGCTGGACTCATCTTCTTGCAAGCAAGTTCTCTGCGCGTGTTTTAAAGGAGGAACACAAACACGTAGCTGAGGGCATGGAGGTGGATGCAGTAAGATGCAAGACAGGTTCACCATGGGGTAGATTATTCTTGTCAAATCTGGTATCTGATTTTATAGGTATCAGATCTGGGATAAACCTTTCCTCTCTGGGTTCCAAAAAAGCTGCAGGGCAAGGTATGAGTTTAACTGGAGGAGGGGGTTGAGATGGTCAAAACCCTGGCTAAGGGGATAGGGCTGCAGGCAGTGAGGAGAAGAGTCGGAGCAACAGAGGCTCCTTCCCCAGGACTGTTTCCAGGACTGATCTTACTCAATATTTTTTCTCATAACCTTGGCTTAGAACGTTAGTATGTGCTAATAAAATTTGCTGTTGACACAGAACTGGGAAGCAACATCAGTTCAGAGGGTTAGAACATGTTACAGGAGGACCCTGTGAACCAACCAAAGTAACAGAAAAGGGAGGAAACTCAGTAGCCCAAAAACCAAGGTCATACATTTGGGAACTACTAATTTTTTCTGTAAGCAAGGAACTCATCAGCTAGCAGCAACAGAGCTTATTCCCCTAAGCAAAGGGCACTTATGAATGATAACACGATGCAGCTGTGAAGAGGGCACTTCAGCCTTAAAATGCTTCCAAAGAGGTGTATCTGTTAGTGATACCCCAGGAAGGGTCATACTAATGCCACTGTACAAGCTCTTGGTTAGCTCTTATTTGCAGTAACAGGTACAATTCTTGCTTCCTATTCCCAACATGAATTCCCAAGGGACACAAAATAGGGTCAGAGAAGAGTTATCAGGATAATCAGAAGAAAAAAAGGCTGTATTACCAGAATATTTTTGCTAAAAGCTTTAGCTTGAGAAACTAGCAGAACAAAAGCTTAGAAGAAAATCAGCTGCTGTCTGTAAGTGTGCTGGGCACAAACACTTGGGAAGAAGACCTGGTTAAGCACCAGAACAGTTTAATCATAAGAACATATCGATACACACTAGCCATCAATACATTTAGACTGTAAATTAGATTAAATGTTTAAATCATTGGGATAACCAGATTCTGGAAAAGGCTTCTAATGGGATCATGGAGCCAAATAATCCACCTACTCTTAATGTGGAGTTTGATGAGTTAGAAAAGGGAGCACATACCTACGCTGGGTGACTCAACAAGTCCTTTCTAATCACTTGTCCTAGCCTAGCACACTTTATCAGTGCTATCCATCAATAATGTAAGTGGTAAAACATAGAGATGTATGGCTAGCTTTGAAGCTCCAACTTTTTCTCAGGTTTCAAAAGATAAGTGAAGGCGTTTGCAAGCCTACACTCTATGCTGTGCCTGCAAAGGATTCCAGTCAGAGGGTGTGGACTCAGTTTTCTAAGCATAAAGGAGCACACAGACTATGAAAGTGAGATTTCAAAGACATGTCCAAACCACTTATCCTGGAGAAAAAGAAAAAACTGATTACATCAAGGTCTTTTAAAAACCCCATTGAAAGAACTGGAAGTAGTAAAGACTTTGAATACTTCTATTTTGCATGCCAGGCTTTGTCTTTTTCTGCAGTAATTTTTGAGCACAACAGATTTTTTCCTGTTTCCCATTCCCCATTGAGACACCTGCAAGAGGCTCAGAGAAGACAGGCATTTTCCATCTCTCTGGTCACTGTGGTTCCACAGAGCCCTACAGGTGTACAGTTGTGATGATAAATATATAAACCATTTGATTTTTACAAATTTTTCCCCACCTGGACTCACAGAAGCTGAGGTTCTTGGACTGGCAAACTTGGCAGGGAAGACATTTTTCCTTGCTCGGCATCATTTTTTGATGCCCATAGCACCATCCAACATGAAGAAATTGCACAGCTTTTCAGGGCACATGTCTGTCTTTCACAGGGTTCTATTTAAAACATATAATCACAAAACTCATGAATTATTATCATTTAACAACTGGGACTTTGTGCCGTAAAAGCTCTTTGTTTATAAGTCATCACCCATCTCTCCATTAGTGAATTTTCCAGTAACCCAATGTATTTGGGGACTACCTGGAAGGGTATGACTAATGCCTCCCTGCTCATATTTTCCCACTTTCTTAGTAAAGCAGGAATGAGAAGCAGCCAGAGCATCTCCATCTGAGCACTGTCCACCTCACAGGCTCCTCTTTTCTATCGTGTTTTCTGTGTACGGTTCTGCTTCCCTGCACCACAGTGCACCCTGCCCCTGCACCTCTGGAGCCTTGCAAAAGTTAAGCAGCGAGATGCCAGCTGGTAGGTGTTGCACTGACCCTAGCCAAGGGCTGTTTCTGCATGACCAGCTCAGCCACACAACTCTCCTATCCACTTAAGTCCCATTCACAGACCTACCCTGGAAATATGCCTCCTGTTACCTATATACTACCCCCATGCAAGCTGTTTCACCTTCTAGTCATCTCTAGTCATAGGTCTTATTTTTCTTTCCCTCCCCCAAGACATCCTCTCTTTCACCCCAGGCTGTCTGAGTCTGGTTCTGACACGTCATCTTGGAAGACTTTCCTACACCCCTACAATAGCCTCCAGGCCCGCTCTCGTTCGGCTAGCAGCTTGCCAACCTTTTGGCACTCCAAGAGCTGCAGCTTTTGAATGGATACGTCAATGACTTCTTGAAACACATTCTTATTCATGTTCTTCACTCAGCTCTCTTGGAAGCAAGCCCTTCCTTATCTCCACAGATCTTGTTGCTCGAGATCATAGCTGAGAACAATAAACAATTAACAAACTCCAGGGAATACCTTAGGTACATTTTCACGTCGCACCTTACATCACATCCCAGCATGCCAGCACACGTTCATGACTCCAAGTTCCAAGCTCAAACCTACACTTTTCCAAAAGATTTATTTCAGATCCTTTTTTTTTTTTTTGCTGTGCCCATCAACATCACATGCAACCACCACTTTGCCAATCCTGTTGATTTTACACAAAAAACATTTCTATGTTATGCTGAGAGCCAGGACTTCTGTGGATAGACAGACAGAAGGATCCATCACTTTCCAGATATTAAACCAGTTTTTCTTACTCGTTCCAATGCTCCACAGAGCACTAACTATGCCCTCGCTGCTTTTCTCCCTCTGAAACACACCTCTGTCTTTCTGCCACTGAAGTGAAGAGAAATTTGCCCCAGGTGAGACTAGCTAGGAAAAGAAGAGTGCACTGCAGTGACAGTGCCAACAGGAACATTGCCAGAGATGTAAAGTTGTCTCATCCTTTGTGATCCTCTGCACAGATGTTTTTTGTGCCAGGCAAACAACACCACGCCTTTCCCTGAAATACCATGGTGTGGGAAGGGCGGAGGGCAGACTTTTCTGGAATGGTTCTTCAGCCGGCCTGTGAAGGAGACCCATCTTATTAATGCTTTCCTTAAATACTATGCAGTGGCACTGAAAAAACACCTTTTATTCCACACATAGCTTCCTTCAAAGAAAGATGGTTTGTGGAAAGAGGAAATGGCTTTTCTTAGGTTCCCTAGCATAGCTGGAAAACACAGGTGAGGTTTTGGGCACACAGCCCTTTTTATGGCTTCTTTCTCCTATAATTGCTTTAGGATGTGTAATGGATGTACAGCACACGTAAGGAAAAAAAAATCACTTCAACAATATTAGCATGAATGTGAGTTTTCCAGCAGGACCACCCTTTTCACTTCTGTGGCACTCTTCTGTTGAAATTAGGAACTGCTTAATTATAGCCTGCTTGAATGGTGCTGCTCAGCCTAAGTGTGCCAAGGGGAGAGCAGGCGGGCGGTCTGCCCCTGCCTGGTCTACGGAGCAAAGGCTAATAGGCGTAAAGGGATGGTTTTCCCCATCCAACTGCCTCAACCTCTTTATAGACTCACTAGGTTGAAATCATGAACAAATCATTTTCAGACATGTCTTACCATGCAAACAAATGAGCCTAGAAAGCTTCCAGAGGTGGTTCCTAATGCAAGCAGCAAACCAGAATTAGAATCTTAGCTTTCTCCTTGAATATTTCCATCTGAAATATTCTGAAAACAAGTAGATCCTTTGAATTAGTCAGAGGAAAGAAACACACTAAAGCTCTTCAAAAACACTCTGGGAGAACAATGGCACTTGCAGTGACTTTCCTCCAGCACATCAAGGAGGAGAGAACAAAGGTCTGATTTATCAGACATGTGAAGAATGGTGTTATTGTTCTTTTATTTCCTACACATACACACCCAAATAGAAATGAGCCCTTCCTCCAAACACTACCAGGCTGCAGACGCTCTGTGGATGCCTCAGCTGATACGTCTCTGCCACGGCAGGCAGGAACGCCAAGTACTTTACCGGATTGCTTAACAAGCACTGAGCAAGCAGCTATAACCCCTGGCAAGTACATAGGGGGGGTTTTAAGCCAAATTTGCATATAGGTGTAAAGAAGTGGCTCTAACTTGTCTCCATGTTTGAAATCTCATTAATTTTTCTGTTGATTCATTCGTTCAGTTACCTTGTTAGCATGTAACATACTGCATGCTGAAACTTGACCTCCAAGCGTGTTATAAGCCCAGAGAGAAGTACTGGTTTGATTAGCATCTGCATAAACAAAGAATTTCCAGTAAGAAGAAAGATTTCTGCAAGGTGATTGTAGCAGGAGCTGGTATGACGTCCATCACACCAGCAATGGCTGCACAAACTTGGCTATAAATTACCACCCAGCGAAGGCTCCTTTCTAGGTCAGGGCTTCACGTCTGGCCCTGATGGCTGCTTACTGAAGAAAGCTGTTGATCCTCTAGGAGTTTCCAGGAGAAAAATATCAAACGTGTGATGACCACCAGCAACTGCTACTACTTTTGTGATGAATTAGGATAGGAACCGTCTGCACGCTGCCTGACACAGTGGTGTCCTAACCCAAGCTTGCTGGATGGGAAACTACAGCTGCAGCACAAGTCAGCATGGATACCATCTTCATTTCTTTGTACTACAGCTATGACTTTCAGCCTGATGTTTAAAGCCAGTGGAAAAGAAAAAGCAACTGAAAGCAGAAAAAAGTTAGCTACCTCTTAAATAAATTACTTCACCTTCTGTTGTGTTTTTGTGATTTGCTGTGAAATTCTTTGCACCAAAATACTTGAAGAATCTTTTAACAGAAAAATCAGATTAGTAGGAGAAAGCATGGCAGCATTATTTTCCTCACAGCTGGCCTTTGGTTTCTGAGACACTGAATTTCTCCTCTCTTCACACTGAAATAAAAAAGAAGTCACCATAACTCAGGGATCTCTACATGCTTTCTTGCAGTATGAGTAAAGCTAACTGAAATTACCTTACTTTTGCCCAGACTAGGGGAGGGCACACCAGCAGCTAATGCTCAGTAACTAACTTGGGATGGCAATTCACCTGACCGACTGGAGGCATCAGGTTCATCTGAGCTAATTGTCCCATTACAGCCAACGGAAAGGAAGAGGAAAATCCAGAGCAATTCACCTTACCCTAAAACAGAAAGCAAAAATAGGCCAGTTGACTCATGCTCAAAACACACCCATTTCTCCGGTTGACGGTAAAGAGAGACCTGGGTGATGGGCTGATGGAGACAGCCATAGCGTAAACATGTACAGGGAGGTGCGTCAAATCCCACCCCCACGTGGGAGCCCTCAGTCTCCAGTGCCTGGTCCAACTCCTGCCCCCGAGCTGGGTGTAAAAAGGAGACCGATCTCTTCCCTTCTCACGTTTCATAAAAAACAGCCAGAGGGTCTTCATTTCTCAAAGACAGCATTTCCCTCACCTCCAGGAGTCGTGTGGAGAGGAGAGCTGTTTCCTACCCAACTCTTGCTACTCATAACCCAGGCCATCACCGCCCTTTGTTGCTGAAGAAGACCTGTTTCACCACAGGGTTTGCTGAGGTGCTCTCCAGTGCCTGCCTGCTGGCATGAGGTGCTGAGGCCCTGGAGCACCAGTCTTGCCACCAGGATTTCGGGTGCACGTGCTCATGGCTGCCAGCTCACCTTCACCTCTCCAAACTGGCCACGGACCATTTGGTGCCCTCACTTGAGTCCACAGGCTTGGTCTTCTCATCTTTCAGTGTCAATGTCTTATTGATCAGGGCTATTACACCTAACTGCTATTGCAACTGCTATCATGCTTGCCATCAAACCTCGTACCCCAGATAAGCCGGCACAGACGCTGAGCGTCCTCTGGCCCACACGGCTCAGAGGGGGGCAGGGCGATGGCCTTCCTTCATCCCCTCTGCCACCCCCACTGCCTGCACCCAAGCTTGGTCATGGGGAGAAGGCCTCCAAGGGGCAGAAGGACCAGGGATGTCCGAGAGGGCAGCTGGTGGCACGGAGCCACGCGGGATCCCCTGCAGCCGGGGAGCCGGCCGGCTGTGCCCAGTAACAAACACCAGCCCTCGGAGGGACGTAGTAACCCAGGGAGGGTGCCCACACTCACCTCACGCGTGTCCCAGCTCCACCGGGAGGCACCTGGTGGATGCTGGGGTGAGGGACAAATAATACACAGTTACACTGTTAATTAACATGCACAGTAGGGAAACCAATATTACACGCGTGCACAGAGACATGCATTCACTCAAAACCTGTGAAGCTCTTCAGTCGGATAGGTGGGATTTCAGCTAAGAGCAAAGCAGAGGAAAGCGAAGGGATATCACCCAGCAAGCGATCGCACCACAATGAGGATTTAGCATGCAAAATGAAAAAAAATAGCTGCTGCGTAGTTCGGAAATACAAAAATAGTTTGGCTGTTCCCTTACCCTTTCCTTTCAGTCATCGCTTCTCTGCAGCCCTGGGGTTTGTTTGTGTCAGTTGCTATGGGGAGGCCGCGCTGCCGAGCCCTGCTGGGGAAAAGCCATCCCGCTAACCCACCCAGGGCCAGCGGCTCCGTGACAGCGTTAACTCAGGCTTTCTCCCCCTCCCTTTGAACATCTGACTTAGCGTACCTTGATGCAATAGAGCATCGCCGCATCTCCCCTCCTCACAAAGTATTTTTCTGCCCTTTTAAAAGAGCTGCAGTGGCTGAGGAGAAGGCATGTCCGTATGAACGAACTGCTGTTAGGGTACTCCCTGCAATGAGCGCCATCCGCCCCGTGAAGTCGCTGTCGACACCACATTACCCCTCATGGGAGCAGTACATGCCCATACCCATGCCCGACCCAGGTACCCTGGAAAATACCCTGGGCCAAATTCTGTTGCTTCGGACGTAATGACGCTGATACGCCGACCCCGCAGAGCCAGCTCTGCCAGGGCAAAGCAGGACAGGGGAACGGTGCCGGTCCCCCTCCGCACCCCTTGGGGCAGGCTGGAGGTGCAGCACGGCAGCCAGCGCGCCCCACGGGAGCAGCGACATGCCCGCCCCGTAGGGCTCGGTGTTTGGCGGCGAAGTGGTGGCGCTTCCAGTGTTCATCACCCTTGCGGGAACACAAATGCTTCTCACGTACGCCTGATAACAGCGTTGACAAGCATCTGCAGGCACAGGCTTGCAGCATCCACTTTTACCACTCTGGCTCTATTCATAGGCAACTTGTAGAAAATATCAGACTCCTTTCTGTGCTCCTTCACCTCTGCCCTGCACCCTCCCAAACATTCGGTGCCTCAGATCACCGTGCCGGCCAGGTTACGGATGCGGCAGCCTGTGCAGGTTAACCGTTCACCTCTCTGGGTCTGCTGCCTGGTGCCACTGGTCAGCAGGGGCATACTTTATGGAGTGCCTGCAGTCCATCACCTCCTAATAAATGCATTTTGGCACCCCCTGTATTTGCGAGTTTAAACATTCCTGTCTGCAATAAACCTGTCTTGCTCGCCCCACAACTGTCTGAGCGCCATATTTCCCTTTCCTGCAATGTTCAAATATACTGTTTGGCACCTAGAGGCTTCACATTTTTATAACACCTTCTATGTTTGCAGCACTGTGCAGACATTCACTGCCGTCTCCCAACACCCCGGGCAAGGTCAGCGAGCAAATATTATTCTCTTTTCTCAGGTGGGAAGACTGAAACAAAGTAAAGCGGCTTGTCTCGGACCACATGGGTAAGCCTCCCCAGACATACCAAGTAGCTCCCGAGCCTCTTTTCCCTTTGTGAGAGCGCTGCGTTTGCACGCAGCCCACAGACTTTCTCACACCTGGAGCCCATCCCTACGGCTGGCAGAGGCGTTCGCTCTCCATGAGCTTGGCTGCCAGGGCAGAGTATCATGTGAACAGAGCATGAGTAAGAAACATTTCCTGCTGGGGACTTGGGTTAGGGCTGCGTTTTCACATCCACGATGCATGATGTGGAAACGCCCAGCTCTTGAGAGCAGCCCCGACCTTCTCCGCTGGCCAGGCTGCAAGTGCTGGAGCTCAGCTTTTTAAAAAGGCAAGTGTGAAAAATGCGAGAGCGCTTTCCAGAGCTCGTGGGTGGTTTAGCTGCCATGCAGGCACGGACAGTGAAGCTGAGCAACGGGGGTGGGAGGGGGGATTTACAACCTTCCCAATCTCCAGTCCTGTGCTCCTCCAGCCCTGCTTCAAAGCATTAGATGGATCTAGTCCAAAAGGCCAGGTCTTTGATTGTTATTACACAGAATAGATGGGGTTTTGCACGTTGAGTTGCCTGCCCGTTTGAATCTTTAATTCTCATTGCCGTAAGGATCAGGTACGAGGTGACTCAATGAAACAAGAAGAAAGCTGCAGTTGCTGCCCCACGTATTCTTGAGCACTCACATTTATTTCTGAACTCTGTGATCCAAACGCCGGAGCCTCAAACACTAAACACCAAGTATCACCAGCCCCTTCGCAGAGCTGTGCTGATAAGGAAGGTAGCCATCAAAGGGAAGCATAGCTTGAACAGCTGTAAAAGGAGTGCCTCTGACTTTCCTAATGGCTCGCAGGTGCGGGAAAAAGCAAGACTTTATTCTTTTTCTCGGGGCCAGCATTTATACAAGCTGGCAAAAGACTAAGGCTTCTATTTCTGGCAAACCCCCTTGCCGTTGGTCTGGCACAGGTGAGCAGAGCCCGGCTGGCACAAGGTGTGCCATCCAGCAGCACCGCGGCTCCGACAGCAGCGCCTCCAATGTTTTTGAGTCCTGTCAGGCTCTGAACTCCAAGCAGTTTACAAATGGAAAGTCTGAATAGGCCACACTTCAATGACTTTCTAGGGGTTTTTTTCTCTTTATGTGAGTTTTGACTCAACAAACCAACTTACGCTGAGTTCATTTTCAATTCAAAAGCTCACTCTGGATCTATGTTCAAGGGACTTTTTCTTTGTAAATGCTCAATGAGCAACAATCACGCCTTTCCTCTACATCAGCCCCCTGCAGCACCCACTCCTGGGTCAGACACAAGTTTTGTTTGCATTGCTGCAGCATTGTCACAGCCCTTTCCATTAAAACAAAATGGGAGAGAGAGGGGGATCGACCCAGGTGCATTAGAAAGTTTTCCAGGAGCATTTCAGCCATTTTGGTCGTTCAGCAGAAATTTGGTAGCATATCCGCACCAGCTACAAATATACCTGCACTGGAGTTTAGTATTTCAGATTCCAGGGCATATTATCTAGGCTAGGGCACTGTTTCAAGTTATTAGTTTTATAGCCTGCTTGTAACTACAGACAGCAATTTAAATAATTACATCCTTGCCACAAAGACCTTGAAAACCTAGCTGGTTGGGCGAAGGGCGAAGGAGAAGGTGTGACAACACTGCTGGAAAAGTGATCAGCCAGGGAAGTGGGCCAGAAGCAGCTGGGAGACACACTTGGCAGAGAGCTACTCGGTGATCTTTGCTGAACAGGTACCTCGCTTCAGCTGCAGTCCCAGCAGCCCCCCCGAATACCTCCCACTGAACGGGCACATTGAGCAGAAACCCTTTTTGCACCTGGTTCCTCTCTAGGAAGTGTGCTCGGGGCTGGAAAAGGGGTGGTGAGTGCTTGGGCAGGGCTCTGCCCATCCTGGGGAGGCTGAAGAGAGGGGCTTCCCCCCACCAAGGATGTGAATCCACAAGCATGAAGCTTGCTATGGAAAACTGGACAGATGAGCAAAAGACAAAGATCTGGATGCAAGAAAAATGGAAACTACAAGGTGGACATTGAAAAAACTTGGGATAAACACTAGCTAAGGTGGCACAGGGGAAGGCACCAGCCTCTCCCGGCAGCTTGAGCTGTGCAGCATCAGGGGAGCCCCAGCGAGCCCCGCCGCCCCTTCCCCTCCCTCTCGCCAGCCTCTCCAGCAGGGAGCCACTCTTGCTCCGTACCATTTGGTACCCAAAAAATGGGGGCAGAGGGAGAAAGCCAGGCTGTAGCCAGATCACACAAGCACTGGCCACCTGGGGAGCCCCTGAGCAGGGAGGGTACCAGTAAATAATCCACGGAGAAGAGTAGTCGGTGTTGCGGCTGCTCGCCTGGCTGCCTGGCCAGCCGTGCTGTCCCAGGACAGGAGAGCTTTCCTCATCTGGCTGTTTCTCCTGCAGTGGTAGGGATGGGTGGGAGCCACCTGCTTGGCCAAGGTCACCTGCATTATGCCTCCGGGTACCGCTGGCACCATGTCTGCCAAGAGAAAAGCACCAGATCCATGCACTGGAAATGATGAGTGTTTATACTACAAATCTCTGTTTAGGGCAGCGTTAGTCATCTGCCGTGGGTGTGATTCAAGACCAAAGTTAGCTGACCAAATTCCCTATATAGTCAAGAAAGAGACCAAGAAAGACGGGGTGTGATCCAAAGTGCCTACGTTACATGCCTGAAGTAAAACAGCGTCAATACTGCCATTGTATACAAAGCGGTATTTTAGTTTCTGGCTGTACGGAATTTTCTGTGGAATCTGTAAAAGTAAAACAATCTTTTAATACTTCATCAAAGTGGTTTCCTTTTTTCTGCCACCAGCAGGAGGTATCACACGTGTTTTGCTGGTATGCACTCACCACCAATAAACAGCACCATTTTGGCTACACTTACCAGGTGTTCTTGAAGGTTTCGTGCAGAACCAATCCAAAAAACACCCCAGGAGTGGCATTTCTCTCCACCGCCTCCAAAGTAGGGCTGGCAAAGACTGCTGCAAGGCAGATCACAAAGAGGAGTTTTTAAAAGGCCTTAGAAATTCAATGCAAATACACAGAAGTGAAAGAAATGGAGTGAGAGCAGAGAAAAAAGCACAAGACCCCATAAGAGTTCAAGTCATGGTATATTATGGGTATGAGGGAAACCCTGGATAGTTACAGTCACTGCACAGGTGAAGGGAGCAGGATCCTGGGAGACAAATGCACCTGGGAGATAATAAAAGTTAGGATTAGCGAAACACAAATGACAGAATAACTGAACCAAAAATAAATCTGCAGGGACATGGGTCATTTACTGCCAGCTGTCAAGGAACTGCGTAAGAAAGAGTTGCTATCTTTAGTTATCCATCGTCTGAGGAGGCAGAGAAAATGATGCAGTGATGCAGCAGAGCTGGAAAAGAGTAAACATCATAAAAAGTTCATCCATCAGGGAAGAAGGGGCAGGCCAACTAGCCTAACACTCATATTGGCGAAATAACAAGCTATTCAATTTCTGAGCACTTCTAAGGTTATAAAGAGCACAGCCAAAACTCTGCTGCCGGTTTTCTTATCAGATTTCCAAATTCCCTTGTTTCCTCCCTCATCAATCATTTTGCCTTCACACCGTGCTTCAGATGCTGGTTCTTCTTCCCTCACCATTAAGCCTGCTTCCCCCTAACTGAAGATACTAGCATGTTTATACCAACCAGTTTATCCAGTGGCACCGTGATTATCTATCTTTGGAATAGCCAGCAACACGCCTATTTCCATACACACTTTCGTGACTCAAAGTGATGCAATCTCCCAGTTAGCATCCATCAATTGTTCTTAAACAGCTCCCTGGGACTATTTGTTATTGGCAATTAAGTTTTGTTGGTCACATAAAGTTGTGTGCCATTGTTTCCATTTCCCGACTGGAGGACAAGGCAAGTCATTTCAGTGCTAATATTAACATGGCATGATTTTCCATTTACTTTTGCAAATACTTGTACCGGCAGCTTTGAAATAATCTTTCTTTGAACCACCATGATCTAGTATGGTTCAGTTGAGCTAACGGTCATAACAGGCACATGCAAATGGATGGCAAGAACAGTTAAGCAAATTTCCTTAATTATATGCACAAATGTGAGCGGATTTTTGTTTTAATACTGTTTACTCAGTTCTCCATTTACAATTTTTGGCCCGTTTTCCTATATTTGTGTTCTCTTTCTTTCTTCAGCCTCATTTCATGGCCATTTCCTTTTCTTCCCATATTCATAAGATCTCCTTCTCTATTCATTCCGCTACCTAGTGAGCCTTTCTCCTTCCTGAAATTACTTATCCTTGGCAACCCTCTAAGCAAATCTTCTCTATTATATACTCTGTTATTACTTGAAATCTAATCTCCTCTTCGGCAAAGTTTGTTCAGGATGGGTCTTGCTTTTCCCTTGGGATTCATTTTGCACGCTTTTTAGCAAAACATTTTAACTAGTTGGGAAAGACCTCGGCTGGAAATTCTAGAATAAAACAGCGGCCACATTAATAAAATCAGAGATTGCTAAGGAAGAAAACTGTTAATAAAAGTAACACAGCAAACCTGTGACACTGTCCATTCTGCTTTTGCATGGTTTGGAAGCAGGGCAGAAGGGACGTCTGGTGTGTAACCAAATGCTGCCAGCTGGTTAACCTCTGCACAGCCTGGCTGGCTCTTTACAGTAGGCTCGACATCTGCCCTCGGTGCAGCAGCAGCAGTCCTGCTGCTCTTCTGATGTCTGGTAGCTGCTCGTCTGATGTGTCCACACCGATGATCATTTTGACCTTCTCACAGGGGACAGCTGTAAAGGTACGACAGGCAAATTTTCCTGGATATTTTCAAGAAAAAATGCAGAAGGGGATATTAAGAGTTAAGCATTACTATAGAGGAAATGTCTCCTTTTCTTAAGGGAAGAGGTGTGACTTGCAGAATGAATGCCCTTCAGATAAACGCCACTGTGATGAGCTATCAACACGCACTGCTGTGTTTTTTCCTGGCATGCCCCACCGCAGCAGAATTATATTTTCTGCCCATACAACAAGTGAGAACTTGTGGCATACCCTTATTCATTCAAATGAGACACTCTCAAAATAAACTTCATGAGGTAAGCAAACCTCTGGTGTGGTGCTATCAAAGGAGGAAGATCTGCACACACACCAGTAAAAAAATTCATTGTGAAATACTCGCTGTTGACATGCAGCTAAAGGAACACACATCCACCAAATGGAAGGAAATAAAAATTAAATTACCCAGCAGTATTTATCTCCCTGTTCATTCAGCCATGCTCCTACCCAATTTTCTACCAATTCATTTACATGGAAACTCAATGCATATATATACTGCAACCAGCTCTAGTTATAGCTCCTTTCTGGATTTTAGAGCTTGGTAAGGTAGATGTATTAAAATAATAGTCTGGTTTAAGCACAGATTTCATACCCTTACTGTCACAGTCACATTGAAATAGCATCTGGGGATACGACATTATCTCTTTATATCTTTTATTATCTCTTATTATGCCAAACTCAACACAAAGAAATATATAATAGACCTAATAACAGAAATCAGGAACTTGAGACAGCAATGCAAATCCCCAATCTCAGTAATACAATAGGCACTTAGAAGATGCAAATTTGCCTTTTACTCCTTCAGGCAGGCAGGCAGCCAATGACTAGGGAGCCAGGCCAGGGCTCACAGGCCTGCACCGAAATTTCCAGTTTAACCACAGCTTCCTGCATGACCTTACTCTAGTCACTTAATTAACTCTGTAGATCTGTTTACAGATGGTAGAAGAAGAATGCGTGCTTTCCCTATCAGAGGGTGATTATGAAGGTAAAATCCCTTAACTGCTGTAAGGAATGAGAAGTTTTGAGGGCTCTGGCAACCTCTCGCTGGATTTTAAACACTGATTTCGCTACTGCATCTGCAGGCGCAGGTTACACTAACAGGCTTGTGGTCAGGCAGAGCCTCCTGTTTCAGGGCACAGTTGGACACGCTGTTTTGGTAGGAGCTGCCATGGATTTAGAGGTGACCTTACTCCCCAGTTGCTTGCCACCGTTTTCAGACCGGGGAGGTTGTGCTTATGCAGACACTGAGTTTAAGGAGAGCAGCCTGTAGAGCTTTCGAGCCACAGCTTTAAAATTAACAGTTTAATGATTAGTTAAACTGTTGCGCCATCTATGTTTAGACATGTCCTGTGTTAATAATATGCTCCATCATCTCTGAAACTGCAGAGTGAGATACCTCCCACCAAAGTTCAAGTTCTTGACCACAGGTATGCCTGCACTGACCACATCTGTGCAGCAAGAAGGGTGACACCCCTGTGCAGCACCTTCCTTGCACTTCAGTAGCGTTCACGTTTGGGTCAGCAAATTTGCAAGTCTCATTGACACTGTGATTTCCATTCAGTTGCCAGGACCAACATCAGGGAAGGTCCATGAGGCTCCGTGTCTGGCCATCTGCAAGAGATAAACACCACAGCTCGGTCAATGAAGGGAAAGCTTGTAATAAAAGACCAAGGGAGCTCTGGCTGTAGCTGGCAGGAGAATCAGCATGTCATTCCTCAAAAACAAGAGACACCCAAATGCTTTTTCCTCAAACCACTACCCTTCTCACCACTTGCTTTTTAAAGTAGTATGGTTTCATGTTCCCTTTTCTAAAGTGCCAGGCATTGCACGGTCAGGTGTCCCTATTTGAGAAGTCCAGTCCTTTTCCTTACTGCCCCCTCTGCACTGTTCTCTTCACAGATGAACTAATATCACTGCAATAAAGCCACGTCAAAGATAAAGGAATCACTGTGCAGCACTGCTACTGGCAGTCCATCCAACCAGATGACTGAGGAGCGGGGAAAGAGTTTCAGTAGAAGCATCTTAGATATTTCCTTCTTAGGAAAGGTTTCCACTGGGTCTTCACCCTAAAAAAGAGGCAATTCAGGTCACGCTACCTGTCAATGCCTCATTTGAAATGTGCACAGTCTCTTACAGCCATATACCACCCAAATGCCAAGGTAACCATTTGCAAATACAGTTGCTGCATTTGCACTCGGCAGAGTAGCTCGTTGTCCCGGGCAAGCAAAGGGTTCTGCAAACACCCAGAAGTGCTTGTAAACACTGTGCACGCAACTAGCTACCGTTTTGCCTTCAAACTAGCAGGCTGAGTGTGAACCTGGCTCTGAATTCAGCGATTTTTTTGCTTTGCCTCTGACGCTGTGCCTTCAGCACTCAACCCTTTGCCTTGCACACCCCTCCTGCGCAGTGATAGCACCCCTTGGGAGTGCACATGGAGCTCTTGCTTATGACCGTGGCAGTCATGTCCCCCTCCTTATCACCCCACAGTGACACCAGAGAATTTTCAAGAATAGTTACAAAAAGGAGAACAAAATGTAAAGCAAGTCAGCTTCAGCCTGCTTACTGTTACAACGCAGCCTATTCACCAGCTGGTGTCCAACTTGGGCACCTCTTAGAAGAGCAGGTAAGGGCCAGCTGAACCAGCCATCCTTCACTCCTCTGCTCCAAGAATAGTTCTCCACTCCCCTGTCTCACTCTCCTGGCAAATCCTTGTCTTGATTCCCAGCCACTTTTGCAACGAGCACCCCACTACTTCTGCTTCTTTCTCCATTTCCCAATGGTTAGGACAGTCACGTAGACAAAGGGAGACCTACTCCCAGATCTCAGCAGTGCCTCTGTCTTACATGCAACAGCCTCTGGATAAAATCCAGAGGAAACACTGGGGTCAGCACAGAGATCCCTGGACCACGTGTGAGCAGAAGCTGCAGTGGCTCCCACACAGGGCACTGCCCCACTCCTCGGGCCCCATGAATGCTGCACACCAGGTGCCTCCAGGCTGAGGCAGAAGCTGAACGGATGTTTTCAAGACCACAGCTTCAGACTTAGTCCTTAAATGGATCTGGGCTTGTCCTCATACTTACATCTCAGCTTTACAGGCTGCCGCCGAAGCAATGTCCCTGCAGTTGAGAGCTCGAGTTGTAAACAAGGCAGATTTTCCAAGGGAGTTTCCCACAGGTCCAAAAAGCCGCGAGATATCCAACCGTCTGTGGCTTTCAGCTCTGCTCATTACTCAAACATGGTGCATTTCAAAGCATATTTCAGAGAAGGCTATCATCTTGGAAAGGTACTAAGTTGTTAATTATTTGACATTGGTTACAGGGCGCGGGGGGAGTTTGCAATCCATTAATGACTGCAGAGTCACTCAGCAGCAACACATCCAAGGGAGCCTGGGAGATATACGAGCTGTTTATGAAAACTATTTTATTGTGAAAAGTGTTAAAGGCATCCTTTAAACTGCTCCTCCTTGGCAGGTTTTATTAGCAATTCATTTCTGACACACCTCAGGTCAAGCTACTGTAGATCTTGCAGCGATTTTTTTTTTAAAACATGTTTTTATTTCATGTGTCTCCAAGATTGTTTTGAATCCTGCGCGTGCCCTGTGAGTGGCTGTCTGGGTCCTCTTCCAAGTTGGCCTCCACAGCAAAGTGTGCAACTTAACTGTGTTTGGCTTTGCGTCGCTGCCATTACTAAAGGACCACTGCCACACACTGGCAAACTTTGAAATATATATTTTCCTAAAGTCCCGCTGACATTTTTTTCCATCAATAATCTCTGCTTCCCAAAGGATTTGTGTGGAAACAAAATTTCTCTGTTTTCTTAACCGGATTTATTCCTCTGCCCGATTATATCAGAGATGCTGCACAATCTGCTCCACAGATTCATCATCACAAAAGGAGGAGAGGGCTGGCCACAGCATGACAATGTGAGCATTTACACACAAATACTCCAGTAACAAATCAGCGATGACCAGGAAAGATGTAAGAGGAATGCTGTGACTATGGTGGGGCTCGAGGCTGACTTTCTGAAGGTCTCTGGGTGAGCAGGTAAGGATCTTCCATATCCCATCAGCTTCTGAGAAAGTCCTGGTGCTGTACCACAAGGATGGTCCCAGTTCAAGAGTAGCTTGCTACAGAAATCTCCCCCAGGCTTTCAGGGCCATCTCTGCACAACTGTTCCTGGGAACATGATTAGATTTGTCATAAAGAAGGAGACGCTAACACAGGTTGGCAAGAAAAACATCACTCAGGCTTCAGGTTCAGCTTGTGCTGACACTTCTCAGGCATTAGAGAAGGCCAAATCCTGCAGAGATTACTGGGTCAGATGGATTGGGCCGTGGTTTCTCTACGGCGTCTCAGCTCCATCATTTTTTTCTTCCTCCAGCCGGGCATTATCAGTGACACTGTGGTCTAAAACACAGACCTGAAAGGATAATTCTGTTCTCTATTTTACTAGCTTTGGCAAATGGCTTATAGTCATGATTACAGAAGGGGTTTTTAATTGCTTTTGATACCCTGGGGTGTCCTATTTACATGCGACTATTTCACTTTATCAGTTTTCTAGCTGGACTTTTTTCTTCCCTGAAACCTGAGAGTTTCATGACCATGTTTGTAAGAGTTCCTCAAAGCTGCCTGCTGGGTGCCATGGTCTGCAGTAAAAGCTTGGCCCATACCTAGTGGAAGTTAACGGGACTGCAATGGACTTCAGAGCTATTTTGAAATTCTCTCACTTTGACATCTAATTTAAAACATTTTTAGGTGTATTCTGTAGTAGCCCTGGAATTATTTTTCTGCTCCTCAGGCAATCTCTCCAGGGCTGAAGCCACTTCTTCGCCCTGCTTGGGAGACAATTCACCTGATTTTTAAAAGAATTTACAAACTACAGTGCTTCTCCTTTCCTCTGCAAACACTGATCAAACAGCACTGCTTAGAGCAGTGCCCCACATCTGATTAAACTGCCTCTCAGGTAGAAAACACTTCTTCTGTAGCAGTACGTCAACAACTGTTCAAGGCTGTTACCAATGAAGAAGAAAGCTGATGGGAAGAGTAGTTTCAGAAGTTGTTATTATGTCCCAACAATTGCAGCCCAGCTGAGTCAGATGCAGAGAGAGACCCCTCATGCCTCTGTGTCCTCCTGATTCAGTACAAGATATACCGAATTATGAATGGAATGAGCTCCTAAAAAAGGCTAGGAAGTAAGGTTTCTAATAATCACTCCTTTAGTGATCAATAGAAACCTTGCAACAGTGAAAATATTTCATTTGACTAAAAAGTTGGTGCTACCAGCATCGTTCCAGCCTTTCTTCTATTTTGTATTTCTCACCTCAAACCCTTGAGCACTGCTGACTTGCAACTCACCTGCCACATCTCTTTCATAAATACATCCCAAAAACTGATGCTGAGGCTGAGAGACATTTTTTTTAAAGCTAAACAGTCACATAAAACTTCTGCTTAGTAACTGTGGTCAGTTATAGCTGCTGTGATTTTGTTGTTGTCGTTGTTATAACATTTTTATGACAGCAAAAGCCTTAATATAGAATCAACCCTTCAAGCATACAGAAGATTTGCTTTTGTATATCTTGTATTGCTCACCATGCCTGCAATATATATTGGCAAAGCATTTTTGCCTGTGTGCGCTGCCTGCAACCAGAGGGCTGGCCAGGGTAGTTACTCTGGCAGACCTTTTACATCTAAATGATGCCCAAACCCCTCAGCTCCCATAATCACTTGGTGGCATCAACAGAGTTCATGTGCCTGAACTCTGGGTGGGTGCTTTGGAAAACAGGAGCAGATCAGAGGCTCTTTTTCCCCACCAAATTTAGCAATTTCAAGTGGATGCTCAATATTTTTCTGCAGCATGTATAAAAGACAAATAGCACTCCTCTGCTGAAGACTGTAATTTTTCCTGCTTGATTTTTCCCTTTTTTTGCAAAGGTGGAGATGGAAAGTAGCAGGTTCATATTTTCTGAAGTGTCTATCCTTCAGGGTTTGTTGTAGCAAGTGTCAGACACTCATCATAGCCCTTTCAACAGAGAGGCTGCTTTGCGCTTTTTTCCTACACCTTGTTTGTGCCACGATTTCTAGTTCACTCTCCTTTTGTACTGAGGGACTGTATTCCTTATTTCTCTTCAGAAGAATTTTAGTTGGAAGATTTTCTTTCGTTTTTCACCAATTTGTGATAATAGGTGTTTGTGTAATAGGTTGCTTAATAATTAATTAGAGCTGCATAGTAATTTAAGTAGACATTATATGGAAAGTCCATTTATCTTAGAAAGCCATATAACTTCAAAAGCCAACAGATAGGTGAGCAGTTTGTCATGGAGCATCAACATGATGGGACCCACTTTCCTTCAGTAGCACAGGTTGCATTCAGAGCAGTCAGGATGCCAATGGGAGAAGTGCATAAAGACTCAAAAGGCTTTGGCTCCCAAAACGCTCTTTGACCAAGCTCAAGCAGCCTGACCTGTTGCACAGGTCTGGTCACAGAAATGCCTTTTTTCACATGGCATCAGTACAGTTTTCTTGGCAGCATCACTTTTATGCTCAGCTTGATGAACTCCACCTGCCATGGCGCTGTATAGCTAAACATCCTTTTCCCAGCTTGTCTTGCTCAGTACCCTTGACACATAGCAGGAGAGCGTAGGCACAGCTCTCCGAAAAGACGTGGGTGCCAGCTTCCATCAATAACCATGCCACGTGGCAGGAATAATCTCCTGCTTGTCTTCACACGTGAACAGCCTATCTCCTTAGGTCCTTTGCAGTATGCCTGTTACTGATGCAGCCCAGCTTTCACTGGCTTGGGTTACCTGTGCCACCCTTGGTGCAAGAGCCCTCTGTCCCTGGTATCGCCCACCCACCCAGCTGCACAGAGTGAGATGGGAGACAGTTTCATCCGACCCAGCACATGCAGTTTTCCCATGTCCTGTGTAGCGACCTGAAGCCGCTTACCCTGTTCCAGCTCTTCCTTAACACCTTCACCTCTCTCCCCATTTCACTCCATTTTACTATGGGATTTCTTGCTCTGTCCTTGAAAGCACCTGACATCACTTATCAGAGAAAGGTGCTGGAGTTAAGTGTTCTGACCTGGCACGTCCTACTGCAACATCGTTACTGAATTTAGTCAGCAAATCCAGCCTCAGTTCTGCGCTCTGCCTCTGCTGTCCACTTCCCTGCTGTGATAATTTCTAGTCCCTTTTGTAGTTTCATCCTTCTTACAGCATCCACTTTTCCTGCAAAGCTCAGAAATCCTCCTATCTGTCTGTGCAGAAGACACTAAAATGCCACATAACAAATTGTTGTTGTTATATGCTATGCTAGGACCATCCTTGGCATTTCCTGAGGCATTTTTATGTCTGACTTTTAATTTACTATACTGAAAGCTGCTTGAAGCAGAAAGCACGTTTGCCCTCGTTTCTCACCCTGGCACCCAACGCAGCACAAGCCCTTGTGTAACCATGAGGAGGAGCAGGATTTCTCACCTCCTTGTTTTGCAGCATGTGGCTCTCCATACCCTGCTCTCCCCACAGGTACTACCCAGCAGGCAGATGCAAGCCACAAACTTCATTCAAAGAGACCCCCTTTTGCCCAAGGGAGATGGTATTTCCATAAAATTCTTCTCCTGAAGGGACTTATTTCTGTAGTACTTTTTAAATTCTGATGCTTTGCAACGAGGTGCAGTTTCCTGGAGGGCAACGTGACCACGGGTCCACCTTTCATCCAGACGTGCCATTGTGCAATGTTTGGAGGAGCCTCCTGCTTTTCCTAACTCATCTGCAAAAGAGAGCTCTGCACAGCCAAACTCAATAAAAATATTCTCCTGGGGAAACAGAAGTATTCTCCAGGCTTTGAGTATATTTACAGCAGACAGATGAAACGCATAAATTAAAAGCATAGGTAGAGGCTCTGAAGAGTTTAAGCCAGCCCGGGTACTCACACACTATGTACATTTATTACGGATAGTTTTTTTCACAGGGAGCGTTACTGTTTCACGTCTGACTTTCACAGTTGTGGCAAAATACACGGTGGTGTTTGAAGGCGGTGGGAACGCTGTGAAACCCCTCACTTTGAGTGATTCCCTGGTAGAAGACCTTGGCACTGGGAGATGGCAGAGAGGAAATTCTGGAACAGACGAAGAGCTGAAAGAAAGCACAGCTAAACGTCGCAAGATTTAAGTGCTGTGAATAGGGAGCTTGTCTTCAAAAGAGTCACACAGGCCTTTATCCGAAGGAGACAGGGTTGGAGGTGGTGGGGTTGTTTGGGGTTTTCTTCCTCTTTTGCCAGCACAAAGCTACTTTCTGCCCACAGGTGCCCCCGATGGGCACCCTGGGCTGCAGGCTAGAGGATGATCAATAAGTAAGTAATGCCAGTCAATACCGCCCCTCGCCCCTCACCGCAGCAGGCTGGCAAGAGCGTGCTGAGCAGCTGAGATCCCAGCGCCGGGAGCCAGCCATGCTTCCACACGCGGCCCGCGGGCGAAATGGAAACCAGACGGGAACCTCTCCAGCCCCACCGGGCTCGCCTTCCACCCGGTCTGCAATTAATTAAGACTGAAGGGGAGGTTTTGAATAACCCCTTTGTGGAACAAAATACACGCAGTCAAAACCCAGCTGACAAACACAACAAAACCGACTTCATGGTTTCTTATGAGAAAAACCATTAATGGCTACAGAAATGAAGAAACACTTTGTTCAAGTCACTGGTGTGAATGCAGCATATTCAGATTACAAAGCAGTCCTGCCCTGCTATAATAAATATCATATAGCTTTATCCACGGGTTAGCAGGTATATAAAAGCCAGGAATAACACATTAGGTTTTAAGTTAGCGTACACTACGCACTATTACATTTTCACGGAGTTCACTCACAAAGAGTCAGCGCTTCCACAGCAGCCGATGCCTCCGACGCAGCAAGCACCGACGGGGCAGTCACCCGATAGCTGCCGCCACGGCTCTGGCTCGCTTTCGCCTCTTTGTCCATGCCCTCCTCTCGTGTCAGCACCCAAGGGAGAGGGGGCTGCATGCTAGAAAGATCTCCTTTACCTCGGCGGCATGTCGCCTTCTCTTCCACAGCGTACGCTAGAGCCCGCTGACGCTAGAGCCCGTTGACGCTAGAGCAGGCGTACCTTAGAGCCTGCTGACGAACAGCAGCAGGTTGCTCAAACAGTCAGGTGGGAAGATGTAGGGAAAAAAAGATCGTATTTGGGGAAAACATTTACTGTCTCCAGACCTTAGTAGGGGTGAAGTTTAATGGCGTGTGTTATGTGGCAGGTCGGAGCAAAGGCTGTAACAGGCTCCTCTCCCTGTACAGGCTGTAAAAGCAGTACTCACCCCCCTGTTTTACTGCCAGCACCCAAAAGCATCTCAGAGGTGTCCAAGCCTGGCGGTTTCCTACCGCGGATGTCTCTTGCGAAGGCTGGTTAGCCACTCTCCATGACGCTTGTGAACCCACCACCCACAGCCAACCATGAGATGGGGAGTGTCAGCCCAGCAGGTCCTGGCTTGGTCTCCTGCCACGTTCTCCCTTTGGGCGTTAGCACCTGAAGCCCCCGAAGGCAGCAAGCACCTTCCTGTCTGCACCAACCCCTCAGCTCTGTCTGGAGGCTCCTATCCTAACCTGCAGGTGAGAGACCTGGAGATGAGACTGCAAAACTCATTGATCTTTGAGGCCTAATCCAACCTGGGAACCCAAGCCCCTTGGCTGGAAAAGGCAGCCACCGTGCCAAATCCATTTTGGATTCAGGGAATTCAAATTTCAAATTTCAGGCACAAATCTGGATAATTTTTGGTAATACCACTGTTAAGATCCTGAAATACAGAATTTTTTAAGCATATGTCATAGTCCTAAAATGAAAAAAATTCAGATTGACAAACCATATTTTCACTAGGTTGTCAGAAAGTCAGCGCAGCACCTTATTGTCTCCCTAGTTTGACAGCAGTTACAATTGACTGTCCACATTTGTCTCCATCATTCTGAAGACTTCCACGCATCAAGCATGCCAGGTGGGATAACAAATAATTGTTTTACTTCCAGAACACAAAAAAGAACCTACTGCAAGACAAATGAAAGAGAAAATCCTATTTCTACACCTTTGCCAGCCTGACTTGCTGAGGTGGTAAGTGTGCAAATCCAGCAACAATTTCTATGGGCTGTATTCCAAAGCACTTAGCCACTCCATAACAAGCTCTCTTTATAGACTTATGATCTGGAGTGATGGCTAAACTTTTACAGTTGTTACCTAATAATTTCAAACACGAAGCTGGTCCTGCCTCTTCACCTTGTCCTGCCATGTTACAAGACTAATGGTTCTTTTCGGGCCCATGAACAATGAGATGATTGTACCTCCTCTGGGTAAGCAAGATGTGCTGAAAGCAACCATGCCCATATGCTGTAAGCCTTCCAGTTAAGAGAAACTGGCTCAACATCTCACACTCAACCCACTGAGATTAGGAGACCGCGTCACAACTGTCACTGGCCCTGCAGTTTGGGACTCACCTGCCCACAGGGCTTTGCTGTCTTTTCTCGTGCATGCACAGAGCTCATCCCTCCACACCTGGTAAGAGGTGTCTCCTTCCTCCCTCTCCCTCATTTCCAATGTGTAATCCTAAAGGTTATGGTTTATAAGCAGGCTCAGGTCAGGTCCTCCATTAGGTGTTGTAGGGACAAGGATCTTTGTGTGGACTCCCTGGTCACAAAACCAGCTGGGACTACTAATATTAACCTTGCTTGATCAACCACATTTGGATTTTCAATGCTAATCTCTCCCAGCCTCTGAGACTTTTCTTTTGAGATCCCATGTCAGTTTGATCTAAAAGGATGGCCTGGACAGAAAAGATTTGGATCACTGTGGAGAACTGAAAGACCTGACTTTTCCCTCTGCAAAATCACTGCAAAATTAGCTGGTACACTGGTGCCCTTAGAAAGATTTCTCACTACAAGCCCTTCATGACTTCAGATATACAGAAACGTTAGAGATGAAGCCAAGCTTTTTCTGAAGATGAGATCTTAACTTGAAAGGGACCACTGAAAAGCTGCATGGGGTAATTACCCAGACAGAAAAGTGTATTTCCTAAGGAACACAGACAGCCATGGTTTCCACTCTTCTCCTCTCCCTAATGCAGGCTTGGTCTTTAGGTCATTTAACATGGATGGTTACAGCTGTCACTCGTGGGCTAGGTGGGACTGTGGCAGGGCCATTACTCCTCCTATAAATATACAAGATACTTTATTTCAGTGACTTGCCTCTTCAAGCACTTGCTCAGATTGCAATTAACTTAAGGCACAAATGTCCTTCTACTAAGGATTCTCTCATTTCTTCATAACTCACCACACCTCCAGTCAGAGCTCTCCTTCCTCCTGGTAACTTTGGGTCTAAGTTTCATGCTGTGACTTTCTGCTTTCACCCACAGGATGAGCAATCCCTTCTTCCAGTTCAGCCACTTCTTTGGGCTCTTCAGGAAATACTAAGAAACAGGTTGCTTTTTCACACCCCACTTTGATCAAACCACATGCTTTTTCTTAAATATCTGCTCTGACAACCACACCACCACAGAAGCTGTCTCCTCCCTGGCTCTGACCCCAGCTCCTTTGGGCAGATCATTGCATCATCCGCTATTATAACCCACCGAATGCAGGACCTACTCAGCATCTTACCTTGTGCTGTAATTTCTTGTGTATAGTGTGAATCAACAGGACACATGCAGCCCTGAGAAAGACCAAAGAACCTGCCACATTTACCTGCTCAAAACTTTAAAGTTTCTGAATAGATCTTCTTCCAGGTGGACCACGCATTTGATGATCTTCACAAGATAAGCCAAAAGTGATATTTCTGCCTGAAGTTTCTAAGTGATACCTGCATGTAAAATTTCTCATCAAGCCCTCTTCAACACAACAGAAAGGATAAGCTGTGTTGTCTGCTCTGCTCAAACTTCGCAGAGCAGAATCTCCCTTTTGCCAAGAGAGACCAGCACTGAGCATTTTGCTCAAAAAAATAGATGGGCAGAGCTAGGAACAGATGGGGAAAGGGGGGTACGACTGTAAATTAAACCTCAAGCTTAATTATGTCCCCCAGTAACTTTACTCACAGTCATTTGGACTTTTGTCTATCATAGATTTGTTAAAAGATCAACCACTTCATTAAGAAGACAATTAAAATGTCTGTTCAAAAGTAAATCTCTGTTTTTCCATTGAAGGGATCATTTCTTTCTACAGCTGTCCCCACAAACCAGCAGAATGAAACCAGGAAGGAAAGGGAAGAAACCAATTAAAGTGTGACAGGTAGAAAAAGAGGGGAGAAAAATAAAGAGCTCTTTAACTGATAAATCTACCATAAGACAGAGTAACCTTTGCAAAAAATTAACAGTTTTACTCTGATCAATCATTGTGCACAGGCAGCTGTTGGGGACTGGCTCAGGATAAAAACAGACTGTAACTTAACCACTTTGTGGAGAAAAGTGGTGGATAAGGACTATCTTTTAAAGTCACTGCTTTTGAGGTGATCAGCATAAGAGGCTTTAACAAAATCACTCTCAGAAAGTAAAAAGGTGATTAGAAGTCACCAAAAATCAGGGGCTCTTCTAGAGTCTCAAACACAAGATCATTTAAAATTAGGATTAGTACATGGGCTTATTGAGGCCATTGCGACAGGCAAAGTTTTAGTCAACAGCTTGTTCTTTCTCTGTGTCATGTTCTTCCTCCACTGTTATTTTTTTTTAAACACAAGCCCACACATCGATTTTGTCCAAAGTACTACCAATAGCACATAAATATTGTTTACATTTCTATAAATGGAACAGTTTATTACAGCAATTTCTGCGTGATTGTTGCTCTGCGCAAGAATGTTTTCAATGTCAAAGCAAGAAGGCTGCTGAAATCCTGCTTGAAAGCATTTTCTATTGTCCATGGAGTATAAAAAGAAAGAGCCCCTGTTTCTTAGCATTTTAACAATTTGATTGAGTACTGAAGCTTAGGTCCAAACACGCAGCAAAGTACAATGACTCTGCCCATTTGAAGCCACATGAAAACGTGGGGTTGTTGAAGAAAGAGCTCCTGAAATGTCTGCATTAAAAGAGATTAACAAGGTCATCAAAGGGTCCAGCTGCCCGTGCCAGGCCACTCCTTGGGCCCAGAGGCTCTGCATTGTACAAAGCGCCCATCTAGGGACAGCATTCACTTACCTGATGTTTCATCTTGGATTAATTTATTTCGGACGGCTGTAACAAACTCCTCTGCAACCTCCAGTGGTCTCCAAACTGCAGTGTCAAAACTCAACTGAACAAGTGCTCGATCGATCTGGCTTTGCAGTTACCCATGCTGGGATGTGAGGACAGGGCTAGAGGCCCTTAGAGGTCCCTTCCAAGCCAAATCTTTCCACAATTCCATGAAAACATTGCATTTTTTCTGTTGAATCAATAACATTCAACCCCTATTCAAAGCGAGTTTCCATTATGCTCAAATTCCACACACACACCCAAAATTGACCCTAGAAAATTGTCTCTTGGCCCTACCTGTAAAAAAGAGGGATACAACATTTGACAATTATTTAGTTTAACTGAATACCTGCTGCCTTATTATAATGGAGACAGAAATACTGTGAATTACATGCAACTCTAAAAATAGGAAAGGACTGAAGAAAACCCGTAAGAAATCCTCTGTGTACAGTTTCTGAGAAATACACTCATTATCTGGCTAGAAACATTAGCTGTCAACTAAATGCAACTTGGGTACATACAGGAAAAAACAACTCAGAACATATTCCTCTGAGTATCTAAAGATGACATTTCCACACCTTTGAGAGCTGAATCATATTGTGCTTCCATTTACAAAGCTCCTATTCACTTCAGTAGTCAAGTACGCTCAGGAAGTGCATATTTAAAAAGAAAGAAACTTTTGCTAGACAGACAAACAGCAGGATAAAATGCTATCATTCTGCAGCTTGCCAGCAGAGCTGAGCGAGATGGACTAGAGACCATAATGAACATAGAATCAAATGCAAAAGCAACAGAATCTTCTGCCACCATCTTCTGCTTTGGTGTTTTGGTTTTGGCTTTTTTAAGAGCCCATGCAATAGAAATACACTCAGAGATATGTTATTTTGATCACCCTTGGTAAATTAAGCACGCTATACTCATATTTCCACTTGGACATTACAGTAGACTATGGGCTGGTTTCCATCTGTCCATAATCTGGTCAATATTAAATCAAATTCATCTCATACATACAAAAGTAAAGAATTCAATCTCTCCCACAAGGTGTTAAATGTGGGTAAGCTGTTTTTGGTTTTAGCACAACCAATCTCACTGCTTGCTCGCTGTTAGCTACTAAAAGCACCTCTTTCCAGCAAACACTGCCTCCTGCTTTGCCCTGGCCTGGGTGGGTGGCAGAACCGGAGTCCTGTTTCTGGGGTTTGTTTCATAACTACAAATTTTCTAGCAACAGGCTGCAAAAGGCTTCAGGCATAAACGCCATGGGACAGGTCAGGCACATGGTAGAATATAAGCCAGGAGAAAGGATCTCATGCCTGGAAAGCCTCCAGGCTTTTCTCCTATTATCCCTCTCCCTAAGGAAATGTATTACTTCTCCTTACCAGCGTCTCTGCGCTATGCCTATGGCACTGTTAGGATGAGAAGATAATTTGTCACGTTGCTATTAAAGCAGGGGGTGCTGGTGCCGGGCGACTCGCAGAGCGGGGCTCAGCACTGCGCCTGCTCCGAGGCTGTGCTCTGAGGATGCCCACCCGCACCCCTGCGTCCCGGCTTCCTTGCTGGAAAGAGGGGGCAGAGCATGGGTTTCCTCTGCAAAACACTTACAGGTCTCCAGACGGAGAATGCTTTCAGTCGCCCTGAGCAGCAGCTGCTTAGCAGTCAGGTTTGAAATACAGTATTTTCAAGATTCAAGCAAACCTGCTTTTATAACATGTTCAGGGAGCAGGAATGACATATACTGTGTCACCTGCTGCAAAGACCTTCCTCAGCAGATTAAACCAACTGACTAGATAAGTGTATATATTATTCAGTGCAGTTATTAATCTACAACACCAGATGAGAAAATTAATTAATTTACTAAACAGCAGTTTACATCCCTAACAATTTTTAAAAGATGGGGGGGAAGAAAATCTGCCTCTACTTATGAGACTCTCTTGTCACTGTGTTACTGCCATCTAGCATTAAAACAAAAATCCCTTTCTCCTGAATGGCAGTACAGCAAAGAAGAATCCCACGGCTGTCTGGTTGCTGTGTGTTGCACTTACCCGTGCTCCACACAAACCGAAACACTGAAGTAAAGCGGGCTGTTTAAATCAGCCAGCCCATAAGTAGAAAAAAGGAAGATCAGAGGGCACTGCAAGAAGATGACCTGGCTTACACAGTCCAGCTCTTCCCTCTTTCTCTGAAAGAAATGCTGTGGTCCCAGAGCACTGTGACGTCTCAGGTATTAAAACTCTCAAACACCACTTATCAAGCACCTGGATCAATGTCTTCCATGTTATAAGAGGGAGGAAAAGTGGAGATGTTGCCTTTTTTCTCTCAAATCACAAAGTAACCTTTTAAAAACAGGTAGAATTAATTTCTTACTTCTCTTAATTTTTCAGCATTCTTTAGCTCCTTAAAAAAAAAAAAAAGATCTACGTGAATTCTGCTAATCTGCACATAAAAGGAACCCACCCTTCCCAGGTCCCTCTAATGGACTCGTTACCCATTTTAAACCCAAATGCACCCTTCTGGAGGTACCTGCTGTCTCTATTTTCAGGAAGAATGATGAACAACCCATTTATTAAGATTTTGTTACTTTTTCCACAAACATGGAACCAGATTCCTTTGAGGAGACAATAATCTTTCCACTGTATGTCCCACTAATCAAACTACAACCTCGACATAAAACAAGAAGACATAAAACCATCTCATAGATGGAATGAGATCTTTCTGGTCCCACGTTTCTGGGATAAAGCAACCAATCTATCTCATCTCATCTCATGTAAGCTGGAGATCTTGACAGCAGAGCCTTCAATGGAGGGAGATAAACAAATCATAGCAGATGAACCATCCCATCCTGAAGTCAGTGTCTAAAATAGCTGGGATTAATCACTCTCTGGAGGTTCTTGGCTCTCTCCATTGACTAGAGAGGGGGTTTCATGTGAGGCATCATAGCAAACAACAGCCTTTTGTTGCGACAGCACGGTCCCGTTCAAGACACTATCAAAACACCCATTTACTGCAGCGACTAGAGGGTTTCACCCAGTGTTGCCAGGGCAAAAACCACAGGGAAAAACCACAAAATTGTGGGGTTTTGTCACAGCCGGTCTTGAAGGAGGGTTTGGATGGCTGCACTTCTGCAGGAACTCCTGCAGGGTTCCAGCTAAGTCAGAGTTGCTCATCAAGCGGTTCCTCTGCAACCGGATGGCCAGAAAGGCACTTTCCTCATCCTTTTATGGGTATAACCTGCACTTCCCATCCCACTCTCCCCAGGCCTTCATTTCTAGGCAGGCTGTGTGGTGCTCGCACCACCCACGAGCTCAGCAGCAGCGCTGTCTTTCAGCATGCAGGGAAGAGAGAGAAATGCCAACCAGAAGAGTTCCTCCACCGTTGGGTAGAGACGCTGATAGAAGAAAAGCAAGAGGACTACAAGACATGCTTACTCCGTTCATACAGCCTGCACTTGCTGCCTTTTTCAGGCATACAGGGACAGGGTTGCAGTTAATCAGAAGATCCATGCAGGAATTCCTATTTCTTCTGGAGAGCAGACACCTCCCTCCAGTAAAGCAGTGGGAAAATTCCAGCAGCAGTAGGGTCACAGGTGGCATATTCCACGTGCCCGAGCTCAGACGGCTCTGTCAGCCACTTTGCAGAAGCTTATGCTTTGTATTCAGGGAAAAAATGCAAAAAAAAAAATGGCATATTCAAACAGAAACACCTGTTTCCTGCAGGACCACTAAATCCCCAGGGCCATTCTCCTCACAGAAGCTGTAGCTCATTAGCAGGGACAGCCAGCCTTGCAAAGAGCATTTGAAAACACATTAGCAGATGTAACAGCAGGCTGTTAAGATATTTAAAAAACACATCCAGAAAGGTGCTGGTTATTTGAGATTGTTCATAGAGAAAAAAATAACTCCACTCCTGAAGCCTGTGAGCTGCACCAAACATGCCAAACACCATCCTCTGCCTCCTCCAGGTGCACCACACCACACTCTGCGGCAAAACCAAAACATGCAGCACACCGCAGCATGTGGGGAAGCCCAAACCCCTGCCTTCAGCGGCAGAGTATGTGTGCAGAGACAGGCGAAGAGGAGAGAAAGAAAAAAAACCACCTCCCAGTTCAACCAGAAAGCAACTGGTAGCAGCACCTGTCCTGAACCTTCTCTTTTTTTTTTTTTTCTTTTCTTGTTTGTTTGCTTTGCTTTTTAATGAAAGGTCTGGTGGGCATGTCAGCAAAGCTTGGACTGCACCACAACCAAAGCAGTGGCACCCTGGAGGGATTGCACCAGGGCAATTGTTAAACCTGGTGGGGAAGAGCCCCTCCCCAGGGCCAGGGTTGGGGGACCCATTTCCCCAGCTTGCCTCTGGCAGTTCAGTCCCACACGCACTGCAATGTTCATGGGGCTTCTGCCAGGCCGGTGGGGCAGCTGACCCACCTCTGTCTCCTCTGGAAATCCTGCCCATGCTGACCTCTCCCCAGCCCACAGCACACACGCCCAGCGCAGGGTCCCTGTAGGCAGCCCGTACCCCTCCTCAGCCTAAACTCCCAAAGCTCCTCCACCCACCCCATGGCGGGGTTTCCCACTGCCTTGCCCCCAAGATAAGGGGGTTTCCCCTGGCACACCTCCAGCTGGCTCCCCTGCCCTCTCTCCACCGCCCAGGTCTCCTTCCCGGTGACCCTGCCCAGCCCCCTCGCTGTGGCTGTAACCCTTGGGGCTTCTGCAAAGCCTCGTTAAGGAAATCACAAAGCAGCACAGACCCTTTCCTGGGGTGCCCCACCATCGGTCCCCCCTTGCTGGGACACAGCGCCTGCCTTGGACGCTGAAAACTCCTGTGGTTCGATGGCCCGTGGAGGCACTGACCTGCAAACAAGCAGTGCCAGTCACTCCCCCTGCAGAGGAAAACCCTGAAGATGCCACCTCTTAGGGGGCCAACCTAGGCAGTGAATGAAATAGGGAATTTTTGCTTTAAATACTATGATTTTTGAGGAATGACACTACTGTATAATCCTGATCCCACTTCCCTGCCAGGTATATTTTCATCTTGAAATCATATTATCCTTTGGGGGATCGCTCACTCCCAGGAAGATTGTCCTTAAAGGAGAGAAATGTGCAGTGAGAGAGACCAGACACAGACCCACCCTTAGAGGAACAGCAGACGCAGCAGTTTATCAGCCTTCAAAAGCAACACATGTTTAAGACAAACAAAAAATAAGATACTTTTTTTGCTGTTTTTTTTAAGAGCTAGAAGAATTGAGCAACAATTAAGTCAGCCTGGCTAGTGCTTATGCAGAAAGCATCCGAAAAGATATAAAATCAGAACAAAAATAGACTCCTCCGCCTCTAAACCAGCAAACACTTGCATACCAGTAACCTGATTTGGTACACGTCTCACTCAAAGTTTCCAGCAAATGCAAAATATTATGTGCGTAAATTATCCAGTGTAAAACAAGTATACTATTAGATATCACACACCGAAACACAACACTTCTAATGCAAAACACTACGTCAGAGAGCATCCCAGCACCATACCCACTGACAGATGAGCTTTCACGATGGCTGTATTCTCTGAGATATGGGAATTGTTTTCTGCCATCCATTATTATGACAAATACCTTCTCTGTAGGGGGAAGTTTATTAAAGAAAGTTGCTAAGGTAAAGAGAGGACATGGCAAACCAAATGCAGAAGCAGAAGAATGGAAGAAAGGAAGAAACCCTCAGCCGTGCAATGAGCGACAGATGCCAAAAGCACCACTGGCCTCAGGAGGTCCACGCAAACCCCGCTCCCATCACACCAGTAACTGATAGTGCCCAGGACAGACCCTCAAAGTGCTGGGCCCTCAGGTGATGTGGTGGAGCCCTGCTTTCCTGGGGATGGCTGAACACCTGCCTGCCATGGGAAGTAGTGAATGGATTCCTTGTCTTGCTTTGCTTGCATGTGCGGCCTTTGCTTTGCCTATTAAACCGTCTTTATCTCAACCCACGAGTTTTCTCACTTTTATCCTTCTGATTCTCTCCCCCATCCCACCAGGAGGGAGTGAGCGAGCACTCTGTGGCACTCAGTTGCCGGCTGGGGTTAAACCACCACACTATCCTATTCTAATTCCCATTCAAATTATGGGAATGATGTGAAATTTTGCTAATTTGTGTAAAGAAAAAGAGAGTGCTAGAAGAAACAGCTTCTCAAGAAAGGGAAGCATGGACTGATTTTGCCGAAGGTAAGTGTTTATCTTTCAGCTGTAGCTTGATGATAAAGAAAGTAGATGTAGTGGAAGGAGTAAGAGCCGAGTATTACACCGATTTGTGTCTCTCTCTTCATACCTGCTCACTGGAAAATAAGGAAAATATTACGATTTGGCTCAACACAAGCACTTCAGTTTAGACATATGGTGGTAATCTATGAAAAAAAGGGCGAGTGACGTGTGTGCTCGTGAACACAGAAGAAAGAGCCATTCAGCAAGACGTGGGAGAAGCAGCCGCATTGGATGCCGATTCGGTCACCGAACTGGGGAGCGCAGAACAAGAAATCACACCTGAGCCCTTACGTTTCCACCAACAGCCAGAGGCTGTGCTCCTCCAGTTAGTGTTGTGTCCTGCACAATGCTCCATGCAAAAAATTAAAAAAAAAAAAAAAAAAAAAAATTCCTAAAGTTTGTCCAGCTGTGTACAGCATAAAACTTTCCAGTAAGATGTTTGGTATAAAGGAATACTGTAGCCTCATTCACTTCATTTAAGGCCTCTCTGTTGCTTTCCCGTCCAAATAATACATGTACAACTTTTAAATTGGTTAAAAGGAGTTAATTGGAAAAAAATAAAGGAAGGAAAAAAACTCACCCCCAAAACCCTGGGTGAAACTTTAGCAACCCAGCTAAGACGAAGACGTGCACATCTTTGTTTCAGGCCATTTAAACCTGGGCCCATTGGGTTCTATGGATTACTGTAGCACCCAAACTTTTCCAAAAATGTCAGACAAGTTTACCACAGCAATTAAGCTGTCTACCATCTGTAAAAAATTTGCCCAAGAGTTTTCCTAATGTTTTTTTTCCCCCTGAAATACATTTAACTTAATTCTTTCAACATTTTGCCTATCATTCAAGTCCATATACATTAAGTATTGAAGAGTTGGCTAGATTTTTGAGGGCAACTTTTCCTTCTAAGGATTAGTTGTACACTGGTGCACTGAAATTTTATATACAGAGTAACACTCTGAATATGAATTATTTCTTGAGGAACACTGCGCCTATTCTTGGGATTGAAGAAGTAAAAACTTTACTAGGAATTTCAGCCAAGGAGCTGAGATTAACACCCTTTATTCTCCTCCCAAATGGTGAGTTATTTTCAGAATACTAGACCAGGCTCAAGCTTAAATGTCTCCATCACACTGTACTAAAAGTGCCCTACAAGTAAATATGTGCACTCAGCCAGTGACAATGAAAGACGTGGGTCTGAATTCTTGAGCACGTTGGAGAGAGTTTTAAGTTTTCTCAGCAACATTTAGTGTACCTCGCGGTCCAAGTAAAACAGCGGTTAGGAAAGCTGAAGGGTATTCTTTATGTTTCTCTTCCTTCTAGCTTGCATATAAACTGGTTGTTCCCCAACTGCCTAACACTAGTGGGTGTTCTCACTTTTCCCTATGGAAACTGTATTTTTTATGTAACTCTCTAAATACAGATTGCTTATGTGACAAATAATCAACCACTCTACAACACATTATTTTCTCTCCCTAAGCATTTATACTTTTATTGCTACTTTTGTTCCTCATTACCCAAATACTGAGTCTCCTAAAATAACCTTTGAAAAAGTAATCCATTGACGATTAAAACACAGGAGGGTTGGGGGCACAACCTTGTTCTTGTCACATAGATGTGGCATCTCCCTTTGGAGACTGATTTTGAAAGAGTTGGGAACAATTTCATGCTGCTTCTGTGACTCTGCAGAAGCGTAAGATAAGGTCACGCCTTAGAAGAATTGAGAATAAGGATGGGAGTTTTAACAACGCCCAATAGATGACTATGTAACTGAGAAGAGTGGCAATTACAAAAAGAAATAGGTCAATCCCTCACCTGGGTTCAGCGTAGGGCCTTTGAAACCCTTGAGTGACAAGATCTATCTGTAAAATATAAAATGCTTCTTTGCTCTCAAAAGCACATACTGAATTTTAGGACAGTGATTCTCCGTGGTTAAAAACCATCCGTCAGCCTCAGTGATTTTATAACCGATCCTTCATATTCATAAAACAACGTAACAACGTAACGCTCCTGGTTTTTTCTTTCAGTTTCTTATCGTGTGTTTTTTCTGTTTTTGTTTCTGAATTTCATCTGAATGACGAAGCCCTTTGGACATGCCGTCCATTTCCTAGGAAAGAACCCAAAAGCACAGAAAGCGCTGATCACAGATGAGTAGTGGTCCGCACGACCAGTCCCACCACGCTCGCTGCGAACACAGAGGCACCAAAACACCGTGCGCAGTCCTCGAGCTGGGGCTAAAACGCCAAGCGCCATGCAGCAGCACTCGCCAACCCTCCCAGCTGCAGGGCTCCTCACCCCTCCTTCCCCGTGTCCCCCTGTCCGGCCGCACGGCATCAGTCCACACCTCTCTGCAAAGCACATCCCGTCCTCCGCCTGCTCCGGGGCTGCCGCCTCCGCTGTCCTCTGTAGCTGCAAGGCAGATCTCCCCGCCGCCATCCTCCCGTGCCAGCCGGAGGGGCTTGGCTCTGGGCCGGCCATGCTTGGCTGCTGTGGGCTGGCATGGCTGGGGCCCTGCTAGCCAAGCCCGCTGGCCGCCAGGGTTGGGGCAGCCAGATTGCTCTCCCTTCGGAGCCATCACTCATCACGTCTCCGGCAGATTTACTGTCACTGACCCCTGTACCATGAGGTAGCGTCTCTGACTCGCAGGTCGTGTGCCACAGCCATACAGGATGGCAAGCAGGGGTTTTTTTTTTTTTTTTTTTTACTCCTGCTTTTCAACACAGTGAAGAGAGAAGCATGACTGATGTTTATTTTTGGTTGGGATGTTGAAAGCCACCCAAACAATACATCAAGCGCTATTCGGCTAAGCCTCAGTACACTCGCTGTGTCGAATACACATGCTTCGTGCTACGCCTGTCCTCTGCTGCTGTATTTACTCGTAGGGTTGTAATTCTGGTGGAAGAAGAGTTGACACAGACGCCAAAAAGTTGCACTGATTTAAGCTGGTGAAGGGTTTTGCTGTTTGTTCTTCTTTCTATACAGAAAGGCATATTTACAGCACTAAAATGAGATGTCTCTCTGCCCCACTTTACACACACTTTCAAAAATACTGCTGCTATTCAAAATAGCGTATGTTAGGCACTAAAAAATAGTAATCATCAACAGTGTGGAACACATTCTTTCCATTAAAATTTTTTTACAGCCCATGGGCCCAGTGCTGCTCACACTGATTAGGACACACGCAAAAATACAGCAAAACCATCGGAGAGTCCGTAAGCCCCTAGCAGCCCCGCAGGGGAGCCCGGGCTCTGGAGATGAGATGGGGCAAGCACCCCCATTCCCCAGGCTTAGCAGCAGGGCTGAAAAAGCCAAGACAAAAAGGGCAGCTGTAAGGATTGGGAATAGCACAGGGAACCAAGGAAGGGGATGGGGAAGAAGGCGGCTGGGACTGTCACCGAGAGGTGGCCGCAGCCTGGGACAGGCAGGGCCACGCACCCTCCCACCCCCAGAGCCACCTCATTCCCACTGCCAGGTGTCTGTCCTAGAAAGATGCAAGGGGACCAAGTCGACGCCTGCGCTGCTGGCTTCACCCTTTCTGGGGTGAGGGTGGAGGGCTGACGATGCCGGCGTAACCTTTTCTGGGGCTGGGAGTCCACCCCCTCACTTGGGTGCCTACCCCTCGCCCTGGCAGCACCCTCAAAGCTGGTGGCTGCTCACAAAGCTGCGGGGACAAAAGCATCCCTCTGCTGCGTGCGTCCTCTTGGCTCTGCCCTCTCCTCTCTAAACCACGTGGGTGCAGACTACAAAAGCCCAAGGAATTCCTTAGCAAGCCTCTCTAACACCCAAAAACTTCAGGGATAGTATTTCTGAGGTAGTTTGGCCATAGCTTTCCACCAGATCGCTGCTAAAGTATTCAGTCCAGGCAGCAAGGACTGGATCAATTTTCACAGATCAGCCCTGCGGGTGCAGCCCCTGTGCACCCTCTTCTTTCATTCACTCATTTATTTGTTCATTCATTCGTTCGTTCAGTGAACACAGGACTTCCTTTTCTTAGTCACTTTTCACAAGTTAACTTCTTAAAATGATCCCACAGCTCCCCAGGGGCCCATTGACATCAGACGGCAACCACCAGCGCACCACTGGCAGCCTCCCCAGCAAGCCCAGCCACTCACTGCCGGAGCCGGCCGGCTCTGCCGGTCACCAGAGCCGCATCCACGAGCCCCCGGCTGCCTCCTTCGGGGCCCCACGGACACCCACTGCTCCCAGCCTCCGCACTGCCACAGCCCTGCGGGGGCTCGGGAAAGTGGCCGCTCATCCCCCAGTCATTTTCAGTGTCGCCAGGGACACCCAGCCTCCGCCGCTCGCTTGGCAGTGGCGTAAATGGCTGCACGGGAGACAGTACATGATGGGATCTGGTGAGATACAAGTCTACTAGGATCCCTTGGTGCCATTTGTCTGTCTGTCCTAACGGCTGAAAATCCTTCCTTTAAAAAAAAAAAGAGAGATCCTCAACAGCACTTTTATTAAAGCAGCTCTGGCTCATACATCACTTTAACTTGTGTAAGGAGGTGCTGTGCTGTGACCAGAAGTCACAGAAACACAACCAAGACCAAAACAAAAGTTTGAAAGAATAAGTTCAGAACCATTTTCTCCTTATGATTTCTCCTGTCCTCGTCTCACATTGACAAGGACAAGGAAGGTGCTGAACACTGAGCCCCTCCGAGTGAGTTCAGCTCTTCTTCCCCGTCAGGACAGGCTACCAAACACATCATCTCTGCTGGGACATCCACAGACGCCTTCTTCCTGGTTGCTGAAAACAGTTTGTGTTCTTGAGGATCCCCTTCAAATGCTTCACCAAAGAGGCGCAATGAGTGCACTTCCAGGATCAGGTTTACTTTCTCCCAGGGGTGCTGGGAGAATCCCCTTAGATGCTTTCTGCAGATGCCCAAAAGACAAAAGCGAGCCCTCCCCATTTTTCCAAAGCTTTTCACTCGTTTGCAAATGTTAGAAGGACCAACTCAACAACTGTGCGGCTGACTCACCTGTTTCTTACAGTTTGGGTTCACTAACAGTAAGTGCAAGTGCTACATCCTTATATCCAAGGACAAACGACCCCTGAGTCACTTCCCTTCCCTTGCCCTTGTTCATGCTCACGTTATTTGTTGTTGGCTAGGACCTTACAGGAAGGAAACACATGACTTGTGCTTTACTCCAGCGTGCAGAATATGGAAGGGCTACACAAATGCGGAGTGCCGCCCGCCATACTTCAGACCAGACCCTTTCTTGCAAGAGTTGCTCCTTCAGCTCTGTGGAGCCACCCCTCGTCTCCACCACAGCAAGGTCCCAGCTCAGCAAAGCATTCCGACTGTCTTTATATCAAATAGCCAGGGGAGACGGGGGAAGAACGGAGGGACCCTAGGGGAGCAAGGAACCATGGGGTTACCACGAAGACTGTGCTCTTAAAAACAGAGGGACACAATCAGGGGAATAATCAAGATAAACCATCTTGTCTGAGGGTCTGTAGGGAAAGGCGGTGCATACGGCACAAGTGCCTGGTCAACAAAGCCTGAAGCCCAGCTGCTGCTCCTGCCCCTCCCATTAAACCTTCTTCTGGCTTGAAATGTCCTGGCCAGAAAACCCAACTGCTATGGCTGGCTCTCCCCCTCTCTCCTCCGCTCTGTCTGCACCCTGTCATTTTAATGGACTTTTGGTCTCTCTTTATATACCCTGCGTATAAATTTCCAATTCCCCAGACAGCTACATTCTGTCACAGCCTTCAGTGGTCTCTGCTAACAGCCCCTGGCTGCCAAGCCAGTCACTCCAAAGTTCTCACCACACCTGGAAAAGCAACAACCAGAAGTCCTGATCTCAGGCAACCTCTGGAGGTGCCAACCCCCCTGCCAAGCCCAGGACAGCAGCCGCAGGGGGAAAAGCTCGTGTTGAAAATTACCTTTTGCCACTTCAACTCAGAGTTCATTCTTCGCACTCACCGCAAAATTCGCTCACCAGGTGCAGGACTGGTTTGCCTGTGTGGTGTGAAGGCAGCGGTTACATCCTCAAGCACCAAGATGCATCCTATCACAGGGCTGGTTTGCTTGTTAGTTTTCTATTTCTACTCAGCGTGCACCTTACACACCTAGAGGCACTAAATAAGCTGTAAGCATTTCCCAGGTTTTACTGTTATCCCGTTTGCGTGTATATTTTGCTCTGCATCTAAATTTGTGGGACATTCGGGTTAAATATCAAGTATATCACAGACCCATTTGAAAAAGGAAAATATAGCTAAAGTTAATGCAAGCCTGAGCGCCTGACCCTAGATCATTTGATGAAACACAAATGTCTTACTGATTTCACCAATACTGAAGGGAATTCAAGCAGCAAGACAGCAGCAACAATTTCAAATATTGGCTTTCTGTTTCTCTAGGATGTGAGTCACCGTAAAATTGACACTTTGCAGCAAGCAAAACCCAATAAAATAATTCTATAAATCAGCCTAATATGCCTTAGCATAACAGGTATGCACAAGCATGCTTAGGTGTATGCTTGCACACAGGCTGAAGGCCAGCTATTTGAATTCATGTATTATTTTTAGTGTGAGTTAAGATGTTGTCACTGAACAGCAGGTTATTTATTTTTCCCCCCAAATGAAACCTCTGGCAAAAGCATATAAATGAAGTAGGTCCTACTTAATTTTTTTTCTATTTTAAATGTATTTTCAGCAGGAACTCACCAAATTCATTTTGGGCACAAATAGAAAGAATGCACTTATGCTAACAGCAGTGTTGCATAATCTGTAAAACCAAAAATCCAATGTGAACAAAACTGTTGGTAAAAACATAATTCTGTACTATAGACGAAAACAAAATACGGCTCCGTTTTCAAATGCTGCCAGAAAGAAAAACTTTGACTCATGGATGCGCATCGTAAACCACAATTTCATTGCACAAAGAAAACGTCCCAGCAGGGACCCAAAGATGAACTTACGGCAGAGGAACAGGGAGCAAACACCAGGGCTTCGTTCAGCAGCGTGGTTTACCCAACACGGGTCTCCGTCGCATTAAATATCGCCACTTACAGAGATGTAGGGGTTTAAAGTAAAGCAGCAAGTACCAGAGCACTTAAACTCGTATGATGTGGCAACACTGCCCTCCTGCTTCCTAGTGATTCCTGCCCTTTTCTCATATTTAACATACGTTGGGCCAAGAGATGTCCCAGGCAGTTTCTCCCACCACAGAAGTGTTGAGGGATGACTTCTGCGTTTCCTTCAGTCTATTCAAATCCCCTTGTGCAGACACATCTTGCTAGGAAAAAGAGGCTAATAAAGGCCCAAAACTTTAATTTCTTGGTTTTCTCGGGGAAAATACATGCAGCTATAACAATCATCTCAAAATCCACTGTTTGATTTATGGGTTCAGCTTCAGGCTTTACAACTCAGCTTAATGCTTTATAATGGAGTTAACAACAAATAATAAAATTGTAATTAATTCATCTTAGATCTGAAAATGGTTTGTATCTGTTCTTTTCACTAGGTTAAACACAACAGAAAAGGTTAAAAAAAATGTGGGTAATAGGTTGTTGGATTGTATTGGACTAACCCTGCTCTTTCTGCATTCAGTATTTGGGTGATGGCAGGGAGGGAAAGACGCGATACTCTAACCCTGACCAGATTACAATTTTTAGAATTGATTAAATTAAAACGCAATTAAAAATATTAATCTCTATGACCTGTTCCTATCTGCTCCTATTGAAACGGCCATCCTCTACAGGCCAACGGAGCAAACATCCTACTGAGGAAAGCAAGAAGAAGAAGAGAAGACACGTCCCGCTCCCCACGTGTCCCGAGGACAGGCCCTGCAGCCAGGTGCAGCCGCTAACGCTGCTCCAGGAAATGGGTGAAGCCTGAGAACATCAACGGGACGACTCGGAGGGTTAATTTAAGCATATGATGAAGCAGCTAACTACTAAAGGAAAACAATGATAGAAACCGTACCTTTTGTTTTGTGTAATACATCAAGTGAGCCTCTGCATTTTTTCCTTCCAGAAACAAAAACAAGCTGGGATGTGCAAATAAACCAAGAAAACTGGAGGGAAGGAAGGAACAGCTTGCAAGGCAATTGTGAAAAACAAGTAACAGTGGTAATGAGGAAGGAACAGAAAATGCTTCACAAAGAGAGGACGTGGGTCGGGATTTAGAAAAGATTAGAAAGACTCAAAAGGTGCGGAGAAAAAAGCTTGAAAAGGCTTATTGAACCCAGGAGGTGAACAAGACTGAGTAACAAAATGAGAAAAAGGAGATTTATGAAGGAAGAAAAAACCCCTCTGTTTTATTTCCGAGTTCTTGTAGAATGGGGTACTGCTGCTGACAAATCTGAGCCCCTGGCGTTCACATGTCCCAAACTCCCCCAGATTTCTGTCTTTCTTCGAGAGTGCAAAGTTGGCGTTGCACTCCCCTCAGTTGTCACATAAACGTTCACACCTAAAAGGCAAAGGTTTACCCAGTAAAAATTGTCTGTGCATTGTACGCCTTAGGATGTTTCTGCTTCCAAAGGAAAAAAAAAAAAATTAGAAAAAGCAGACGTAGGCACTAGTCTTGCCTATTTTGTCACCCCAAAGCCCTTATAGTTTTCTGACCTGAATCCAAAACATTACCAATTTGTGGATACCCAACCTGTCCGCTCGAGCACTCTCTCCCACATCTCCTTTACCCTCCCTCGTCATTGACCTGAACAAAGCTTTTTTTGGTCGCAAGCACACTCAGGAATCAACACGGCCATGCTCTCCACTGGTGCAGCACGCAGCCCCCGCCAAGCGCACGCCCTCCAGGAGCGCCGCGCAGGCAGCACCGACACCTCTCACCCCTCTGCCGGTCTCCCCTCTCCTGACGGGAGAGCTGCGTGCGCAGCACCGTCTTTTCCTTCCAGAGAGCCTGGGGAAGAGGAGGGCGTCCGGGAGTTTCACTTATGTGTTGCTTCCCCCACGCTCACGGGCATTTTGAGTCGTCGAACACCACAGCTGAACGGTCCGACAGCTATTTTCACTTGAACATTACTACTCACTTAATTAGCATTGATCTGCACATTTGCCTCATGCTGGCTATCACCTTCTAGGCTTTCCATGTGTCGGGTTTTCCTGACATATGGCATTACTTTGATGCCTGGGAGCTTGACTTTGTTCTGCACTCGAAGGTCACGCAGAGTGCTTTTTCAAAGCATCCTTCAAGCCAGCTCCCTGACAATGACAAATCTTGGTTTATTGCCTTTCCTAAGGCCTCACAGTGTTTCCTAACAGACATCCTAGTGGTATTCTCAAATCCATCACTCTTGAAGCCAGATGTAAAATAACCACGGAAAGCTGTATACAGCCATCAAACCATATGAACGGTTTTATAACTACTGGCAACCCACTGAACATTAAATATTGGATTAACATTCAACAACTCTGCTGGTGCTTCCTGCACTTTGGCAGCGAGCTCTCCCCACTCTGTCGTACGCTCACAGCACGGGCTACAACTCTCTTTCAGGAAAAATCTCAAAATGGAGGGCTTCGCTTGCGCTATGCCAGACTCGCAACAGGCAGCCAGAGGGAAATGGAACAACGCAACCGGACCACAGGCTGGGAGATGCTGCCTTCCAGCCTCCATGAAATCAGTCTGCAACTCTTTACTTACATGACTAGCCCAGGGAAAAACATGTGCTTGAGTTGCTACCAACCCAGACCTACACCCTCACTCTCCTCCTTGCATGCCCCTAAGTGAGAACTGCGATCCCTTTGGGATCAGGACTGGTTTTCCTGTGTGCAAGGTGAGTCTTCCTCATGTTTGCTTGACTTTTTCCCCCTACACACCATAACACGAGCGCTTTTCTGAGCAGGAACAATTTGTTCTGAGATCTGGTTCCAGGTGTTTGTGCTCCAGAGATGCAAACACAAGTCCCAACACTGCCTCGTACCTCCTGCCTGCTTTTAAGTAAGATCCCTCCTCAGCTTTGTGGCCCTCTTCACTGCCTGCTGCTGTGTCTGGTGCCTTGCATAGGACCAAATCCGCCTCTGACGTGGGGTGCTGCAAGACTGCAGGCACTAACCTGACCCTGTTACATCCAGCTTCCACCTCCATAAAGCACCACGGGCAGGTGAGCTGCCACGAACGTGGGCGATCCTGCCAGCACAGGTCAGGTGCTGCAGTGTTTTAGTACACATCAGGGCAAAATAAACAGACACAGCTCAAACTCGAGGGGTGAAGCCCGATCCCGGAGGGATGCCAGGCAACGACTGTTGCCTGTGCACACACATTCCTCCCGACATGCTATTTTACATCCAGACGCAGGCTGCACTGTTTTTAGAGGCAGGAGGAGACCAACTGATGGACTCCAGCACACAGCCCAATAGAACACGCCAACAGACCCGTGACAGGGGTAATCGCCACGTTTAAAACACCATTTAAAGAAAGGTAACCTGTCAAGTTTGCTTATGTTGTAAGGCTCAGCCCCAGAGGACACCGGCGTATTTCCAACACATCGAACTAATTGCAGTTTACATTCATTTCACTCTCTATTAGAGGCCCTCCACTTTCCAGGAAAACTAATTTGATCTGCAGCACTTGGCCGGCCACAGCTTTCTGCGCGAAACCCGAGTGCCTCTCTTCACTGAATGGAGCTTTGGGTAATAGTCAGCGGAAAACGTGCAGCGCGATCTGTGGCATGTCACCCTAAACATCGCTACACGCCGAAAATAGTTTCAGCTTCCTCCGCCTCGCGTAGTCTGGAAATAAAACATATGGAGTTAGCACAGCCACTGATTGGATTTTGATTGTTCTGAAACACTGCCAAGTTTAAAGTGGAGAGTGTGGCCTGAAAGGAAATACAGTAGACACTAGACAATTTATTTGTTTCTGAGCGGGGACCTGGCTGACGGGACGCTTCGAAGGTGGCTAACAAGAGCAGCATGTTCCCATATGGAAACCATATGGGGAAATCGGCCAGGATGTAAAAACATGGCACAATATATGTTATCACGGCAACAGAAAAAGCAGAGCGCTGTAAAATCGGTGCCAATCACAACAGCAAATTGCTGACGGATGGTGCTGATAAATAACTAAAATAGTTAACATACCAGCAGGTTTTAGATAAAATACTGTAGGAGCTGGAGAGGGAAAAGGCGCACATGAGATGCAGTGGGAAGGCGGCAGGGTGACGGCCGGCGTTACGGGCCAGATGCGTTCGCAGAGCTCTCCTAGTTCGGCGTTGCAGTTGTCCCACAAAACCGAGGGCCCCTAAAACCCTGAAAAGGGGGGGGGGGGGGGCGGGTGGAACGAAAAAGGGGGGAAAAAAAAACCCCAAACGGCCATGACCTTGTTCAAGAAACCTGCGCTCGTTTTCTCTGCCGAGAGCAGTCACCTAAAACCAGCCGAAAGCGCAAATATTTACATCTGGGGAAAATCTCGAGCTCCGGCGCGCCCGGGCCTGACTCGGGGCCGAACCCCGGCCCGGGCTGAGGCGCAGCCGCTGAGGCGCCGCGGCCGGGCACAGCGTCCCGCGGGGAAGCGGGGCGGCCCCTTGCGGCGGGAGCTCGCCCGCAGCTCGCCCGGAGCCTCAGGCGGTGCCGGCGGAGCCTCGCCGCCGCCTCCCGCGGCGGTTCCTGCGCACAGGCCCGGGCCCCCCGGGGCCCCCCGCCGCCCCCCCCCGAGCCACTGCGCCGCCGGGTGAGCGGCTACGGCCTGGCGCTGGCCCACAGCGCCCCCGCGCGGCCGCAGCGCGCCGCCGGCCGCGGCCCCGCCCCCCGAGCCCCGCCCCCTGGCCCGCCCCCCGAGCCCCGGCCCCGCCCCCCGGCGCTGCGGCGGGAGCGCGCCCCCCCCCCCCCCCCAAAATAATACAGGGACGAAATCAAAAGGATTCCCTGAATTTGGCATGAATCATCGTCTTGACAGAATAATGCAGAGAAATTAACCCTCTTCCCCCCACCCAGTTCGGGACATTTTAACCTGGACTGCTTTCATACCTTTTTTTTTTTCTTTCTTTCTTTTTTTTAAGTACAAAAAAATAAGGCCAAATTTCATAGAATCATAGAATCGTTTAGGTTGGAAAAGACTTTTAAGATCATCCAGTCCAACCATTAACCTAACACTACCAAGTCCACCACTAAACCAATTAAGGGTCGAGTAATAATTTCATGTTTCCTTGCTTGGTGGCTGGATTATTTTTGTCTGGATTTAAAGAATAAAATTAAAAAAAAAAAAAGACAAACTGAAAATGAATACTTAATCTCTAAACAAATTAAACTTTTTCAATTAAAAAAAACCCCCAACTTTAAATTCCTTTTCTCTTTTCATTTTTTTGAGAAAGCAGAATTTTTTTCATGCTTCTTTTAGACCCAAAATAGTCACTTTTCCAAGGTTATTTCGCTTGAGTCAGTAAAGCAGAAAAGCAGCAAAAAAGAAATATTCACAGTTTCAGCTCTGAGGGCAGAAGAAGGAGGAAATAATTGAACATGTCAAAGCAGGGCCCATCCGGCAACCTGACAGTCACCAAGGCCACATTTCGTACTGCTAATTAGCTGCTGAGATGTTTCCGGGACAGAAGCAGTACCCAGAGAGCTAAAAGCACATGATTATATACAGGTTACGCTACTATGGTCTTTTAGGAATAAGATCCCTTGTTTTCTCATCTCATGAGCTACCAACTGATTTTTCGTGTCTTAATTTTATTATTTTAAAGATATAGGGAACAGGGTTTTTTAAACGTTTGTCTGTGGAAAAGGCATTAGCTTTTCCACATTAACTGTTCAAGATTTATAGCTTTCCTCTTTGCCGGTGACAGTTCAGGAACTGTTTCACTGATTCTGTGTATTTCTACATTATTCAGTTCACGTCTTCAGTAATATTGAAGACCAAAGCAGTGATTTTGTGTTTATTAAATTCGTATATGATTTACACACAAGGAAGACTGTTCCAAAGCCCACAGGCATCAACAGCATTTATGCTGCCTCTGAGAAAAACCCTTTTGGGAAAATAATATATTTAATTACAGCTTTGACTAGCCCCAAACACTCCATTCACTCTTCCTGGAAGACCCTCGTAGGAAGCCTCCTGCTGTCGTACCTTCCTACTGCTAATGCCGGGGCTGGCACTACTCGAAACATGAAGTCCCCAACAACACCGTCTTAACCCACAGATGTACTGTTGGTGAACTTCGGGCCCTGACCTTTGGGGTCCACGACCGTCTGGATACGGGTGCCTGTGCATGTCCTGCTCAGAGGGTTTGAGCACAAGTCCCAAATCCAAAACGTTCCAGAACCATCAAAGGTAGAGGGGATAAGAGAGATGTCCAGAGAAACTCGGATATGCCACACATCCATCAGAGATCCAAGGCTACATTAGGGTAACTCCTGAATCCTGACTGAACTGGGCAGAAGCCAGGCACTTCTTGGTCAGGACAGGAATTGATGCTTGAATCACCCAGTTTCCCTTTTTTGTCCTGACATTTTAAATGACTAATAGTCCTGTGCATTTGCTGGCCTTGTCTGTGTGCCATTTCCTTGGACCTTTGCTTGCTTGCTTTGCAATTGCTGTTTGGGTTGGTCAGCTGGTGCTCTGGAGCAGAGGGAAGTGGGTTATGCACAGTAGTGACTTGAAGCTCATCGGTTGCCATTACAGCTCCCATTTATCAAGCCCTAACAGGCATCTTCAATGCTAAACTCTATAGCCAAGAAATCAAGAGAGATCTTGGTCATCAGTTGCTTGTGATGATCTACCTGGTTAAATAACCCAGCCTTCAAAAGAAAAGTAACGCTAATTTAAGTCAAAAGATCAGAAAGCTGTAAGTGTTCAAAGGCCTCTCAATACAATCTCAGCAACTGTAAATTAATGTTTAGATGTCAAAAGTCCATAAGTGAATATGTAAGCCCCTATATACACATGTATGTTCACATTCACTATAATTTAGAACCAAAAAAAAGCCTTTGGAATGAGTTTTAGCTTATTTCAAGATAAAGCAGAGGTTAGCACATGCTTCAACATCACCTCAGGCACCACAAAGCTACAGCACAATGCATTTTTATTCTAATAATGAAAAATGTTTTGCACTGAATTATGATAAAAAAGGAAAAGTTTGCCCTATCCCTGTCTCCAACTGCAAACATTTTTTTTTTGTGTGCATAACAGCCATGCTTTAGTCTCCTCCAGAAACAGAAAGGTCACATGCAAGTTGACACTACACCTGCTGCAGGAAAAGCCAGCCAGACGTATCTTTATGAGCTCCAGCAGCAGCGGCACTCATACTTTTCACTCTCTGAGCCAGATTTTCAATGGCAACCCCTAAACACACCAGTCGGCATTGTTCACTGACTGATGCTCCTATTTTCTTTGTGAACTCACAAAATGTAGTAAAACTTCTAGTTTTAATCAGTCAACAGCCTCTAGAGTATTCCACTCTGCTCTTTAAGCAAAACACATCAACTCTGGCCCAAGACTGAGCACTTGCTTTTTCATTCCTCACCCTGGATTAATTCCTTGAGGTTGAAGCAGGTGAGACAACCCAGTTACACCTGTGCACATTCTGCTCTTCCACAAGTTATGGCCAAATTGTCTTTGGACAAATATATGCAAAACTGAAGCCCCTACAACCAGTGGTCTCTCTCTAAAATTTAGTTCTTCTCCCTAACCCTGTTAGGATCTCATGCTGACAGCCACATCATCATCTCTGTGACTCTACCATGCTTTCCTACTGTGGGAAAGACCAGTAACAGGCTACAACAGAGCAGGGACAGCATTGCTCCCACCTCAGAGGTGGTGTCCACCTCTTACTCCTCTGGCTCCACATCATTGGGAACATCAAAGGAGCTGAAGCTGGTCAAAGCGAGGTCCCAGTCAGCGCCCCATCTCATGGCAGCTGGTGGCAGATGATGAGGGAAAGAAAGAGCAGATGCTCAGAGAAAGCCTGCAGCAACACCCCCCACCCCCAGGTCTGCCCTACCAGTTGCTGGCAATCTAGCATTTAATCATTGCATTTAACAGCCCTCCATCAATTTTTTTCTTTCCAGAATTTGCCCTTACTGCCATTGCTGCCAACACAAATAAACTCGGCAGCACCAGGGGAAAGGCTGGGGAGTCTTCCCACAGAATAACATAGTCTAGATGTTGCCCCTACACCTGAGGCTGGAAAACATCCGAAATGCAAGGATGGGTGGGGAGGGAGTAGGATGCCAGCAAAGAGTGGGCAGGCTGGGAGGTGGACAAGAGAGGCAATTGGAGAAAGGAAAGAGGAAGAGTGGAGCAAGTGTATAAAATGATGCTTATTCCAAAGTGAAGAAGCCAGAGGTGGTGTTTCCTACAGAGAAAGAGGCAGCAGTTGAGGGAGTGGGTATGGGCTTGCCATCCTTTTATTGCTGGGTTAGACACATTTACTGATTTTCCGAAAGTCCTAGCTCCTGGAAACATGCGACTTTGTGATTAAAGTTAAGGTTCTGGGAAAGGAAGAAAGGAAAAGAAAAAGTCTGGCCCTCATAGTTATATAGAGTAAACTCAAAACCTCAGGAGGCAAATAAAAACAACTCAAAATGTACTCAGATTTTAAAAGTGGCATGGTTTCTGAAGCTGATTCAGAGTGTACGCACTTGGAGCTAGCTACACCAACGAGACTCTATATATGTGTTCCTTTGTCAACAAGGTCTTTTTCTTTAAAAGCAGCACTTCACTTCGCTACTAAAGAGACTTGCTACCCAGTCATATCAGACTATTTGTGTTCTGGCTTAATCCCAGCTGGCAACTCAGCACCACGCAGCCGCTCGCTCACTCCCCCTGCCCCGGTGGGATGGGGGAGAGAATTGGAGGAGTAAGAGTGAGAAAACTCCTGGGTTGAGCTAAAGACAACTTAACAGGTAAAGCAAAGATGGAGCCTTATCTATGAGCCACGGTCTCTCCAGGGGTATATCTGCTGTGGCATAGACTTACCCACAGCCCCAGTCGCTTTGAGGTGCACCTGCTCCAGCATGGCCTTACCCACAGCCACAGTCCCTTCAGAAGTAAACCTGCTCTAACATGGCCTTAGCCATGGCTGCAGTCCCTCCAGTGGTGTACCTGCTCTGTCACGGGCTTATCCATGGCCACACGCTTTGAAGTGCTCCAGCATGACTTCATGCACAACCACTGATGCTTCCAGGTGTACCTGCTCCAGCATGGACTTATCGACAGCCACAGATGCTTTGAGATGTGCCTTCTCCAGCGTGGACTTATCCTTGGGCCACAATCCTTTCAGAGGTCTACCTGCTGCGGCACAGACATAACCGTGGCTACAGATGCTTTGGGGTGTCCTGCTCCCACGTGGACTCATCCACAGGTCACAGTTCCTTTGACTTGAGTTCACACTGGAGTTCCAGCCTGTCCAGTACAGCAGCACAGAAACAGCAGCGATGCCCTGGCCATCTGCAAGCCCAGATGCATCGCCATTGCTGTTATCAAAATATTCCCAGGCACAGCAGAGTCAGATGATCAGCAAGCAGCAAAAGCAAAAAGCAGCCACTAATGAGCACTAGACTGTAATATACAGTAAGGCAAGCAAGACCCATGGCAAGCACAGAAGCCTGCCAGTTAATATCTAAACAGCAGTAACAGCTATAAATTCAATCTAGCACATTGGAATCAAACCTGTCACTGTCTTGAACCCTTCAAGCCCCGTGCTGGGGGCCAAAAAGGACTGTCATGGTTTAACCCGAGCTGGCAACTCAGCACCACCCAGTTGCCCACTCACTCCCCCCCCCGGTGGGATGAGGGAGAGAGTTGGAGGAGTAAAAGTGAGAAAACTCATGGGTTGAGCTAAAGACAGTTTAATAGGTAAAGCAAAAGCTGCACACGCAAGCAAAGCAAAATGAGGAATTCATTCACTGCTTCCTATCGGCAGGCAGATGTTCAGCCATCCCCAGGAAAGCAGGGCTCCATCACATGTAATGGTCAATTGGAAAGACAAAACGACGTAACTCTGAATGTCCCTCCCTTCCTTCTTCTTCTGCCAGCTTTACATGCTGAGCATGACATCATATGGTATGGGATATCCCTTTGGTCAGCTGGGGTCAGCTGTCTTGGCCGTGTCCCCTCCCAACTTCTTGTGCACCCCCAGCCTGCTCGCTGGTGGGGTGGGGTGAGGAGCAGAAAAGGCCTTAACCCTGTGTAAGCACTGCTCAGCAATAACTAAAACATCTCTGGGTTATCAACACTGTTTCCAGCACAAATCCAAAACATAGCCCCATACCAGCTGCTATGAAGAAAATTAACTTTACCCCAGCCAAAACCAGCGCAGTTTGCCTGTTGCCAGCAAGTTTTTCTTTTCTGGCTCCCGAGTTCTGACCAAAAGGGTAATTTTTCAATCATCAGAGAATGGGTTTGACACGTAGGATTTAGTGCCCAATAATTATGTCTTTAAGGTCAGAGAGTTGAAGTGTACTTAAAATAATAAAAAAAGAAAGCTGGGCTAGAAAAATAACAGCTAAGGAAGTTGCTGGAACAAAATATAAAAAAGGCTTTTTATCTTTTAAACACTCAAATAATTTTGTCCAACTGCAGTAACAACTGAAACTTTTTTCATCTCATTCTGAGCACACCTTTAAAACCAACCACAACAATGGACAAAACTTCCTGCATCCACTTCCTGATATGAACCATTCTAATTCTTTGAAATAAGTATGTTTTGGGTTATTTTTGTAAGGGTAATGTTTAATATCTGTGCCCCAGCGTGTAAATGTGTAGAATACGCCAAAGATTTAACATCTGCTACAAATAATTTTACAGAGGATCTCAAGTTCGCTATTTTAAGATTATTAGGATATTGTACAGGTGGCCGAATTATTAAAATATGGTTTAAATTCAACACTCGTGCATTTTCATAACATGTATTGGATTTTAAAGTCTGGAAGCCACATGTCAACACTAGGAAGCACAAGCCTGGCTTGCTGGAAGTTCAAACATTAAAGGCCACTTTCAAAACATTACAGACTTGCTACGGCAGCATCACAGCTGTGGCAGCAGGCTGCTCTGCAGAAACACTTAGCAGCACCCCCTGGGTAGAGGTGATGTAAAAAGTTAAGGCAAGCTACTTTCCTTTCAGGCAAGTGACCGTTTCTATGAGCATTACATTCTCTACCCCATACTGATTAAGTCAAGACCTCTACCAACTGATCTTAATTTTAACGTCTAACTTGAAGTGCACGCTGCAAGTGTACGCAGAATGAAAACTGAGACTTACAAAGTCCAACAACTGCTTTTGATCCTCTTTCATTGTTCGTAAAGTACTGTGAAAGCTAAATGAGGGAAAGCTAAATAAATGTGATATTAAAGAGCCCTACTTACTAAGACTCAGTATTGATTCCTATTTCGAATGAGTTGCTTCTTAACGAACAGGAACCTCTTGCCTGATGCACTGATGTGGTGCAGAGCTCTGGGGACGCGGCTGGGAAGTTTGGGTCCTGGCTGGAAGGAAGTACATGATTCACACCAGCGTGTGCAACATGGAAACCCACTTCTGCAGCCTGTGGTTTTACTGGGCTGCTCTGAAGACCACAGAAAGTGGTTTTTACTGCAGGAACTTTTGTGCCTTCTTTGGGGGAAGCACTAGCTACACTGCTGTGACAGAAAAGAGTTGCCTTACTCGATTCCCTCTGCCCCATGGTGTGGAAGTGGATGCTGTTATCTCGAGAAGCACCCTCCAGCACCGCCTGAGCTCCTTGGGTCCGAGATCCCAGCTAGCACATCTGCTCTTTTACTTCCTAAGAGCCGGCGTATGTCTTTGTGCTTCCAGGAGATCCCTGCGAGGGCAAGGGAACAGCACACGTGTGAAGGGGAGCTGGGATGACACTCGGGGAAGGGGGAGCCTCATGCTGCGGGCCCACCTGCTGCGAGCCATCCCGTTCATAAATGTTTTATTTTCCAAGACACATGATTTTGAGCATATTCAGGGTAACCACATCAAGTACAGGACTCTTACTGCTTGAAGTAGAATAACATCAGACACAGCTGAGCCTGAATCAGAACAGAGTCAAAAACCACCTAAGAACTGAGCCAAGATGAAATCCGATCTCCAGCATTGACTTGTAGAAATAAAAAAAATCTGGACGGAAATAAAGAGAATTATTAAATTAATTGAAAAAGTTAGTGAAAAACTAAAATTTACATGAGCCTTAGAAAGCAGCATCACCACAAATGAGCGCCACAGAACAAACCAGCCTGCAGTTTAGATTATCTGACCTCTCAGTCACCTCTGTATTGGGATGCTCAGAAGAGCAAGTAACAGGATCATTGTCCAGTAGGACACAAAATAGAGCATCTGCAGTTAGAGCCAACAAAACCTTCAATGAAAATTATGCTAGACAAACCTGCACCATACAGAATTTCTTTACTTGCCAGACAGGGTGTCAGCTGGGAACTGCGGGGATTCACACTTGGTTTTTACTCATAAGATCTCTGCATCTAGCCTTGCTGGAGAAGTTCACGTTCATAAAGATAGAAAATGTGCTTATCGCAACACCTGGGTGTAAGTCTATTTATAAAAACCCAACAGATTTAATTATTTTTCATTAAAAACCCCTATTAAATGTCAATAGTTGTTAAAAGTAAATATTCCTCACATACACTGTCATACAGCTCATAGAAAAGTGGAAGAACATAAAAAAGTAAAAACTGTAAGGGCAGGTGCTGAATTGCCTTTCCTGCTGAATCCACTATTGCTGAGCATCTCCTCACACATGGCACTACAAGGTTATCTCAAATACTCTTGCTTCCTGCCACTTGGAAAAAAAAAACCCAACAACTAGATGGAGCTACATTGGCAACTCTTAATTCTGGTTTCAGGTTGAAGAGGTTTGCACCAGCATTTTCTAAGTAATGAACAAAAGAAATGCTTGTTTCTGACAGCATCTGCAGGGTTCCTTGCAAGTGTCCTCCAGCATTTAAGGGTGGAAATAGCCAGGCACAGTATTTTGTACTTGCTCATTGTGGTTATTCTGCACGAAAAATATCTTTTTCAATCCAATTTGGAAGTGAGTTAAGCAGAGCAGCACAAAAGGCATTCTTTGTGACCTGTGAGAATGTTACTCAGGCCAGCAGGGAATAGCTAACCCACCATAAAACCTACTTCAGTTCGCAACCACCGTCTCAAACCCTAATTTTATGGGATGGTCAGTGCTAAGGTTTTCTCTACTGTGCCTCTCACCTTTCCATACTGGCTGCCTCTGTTCTCATACAACCTTCCATCTACAACCCTTCTACCCACAGGTTGTTTTTTTTCTTTTTTTTAAAGCAAGGCTGTACATTCACCACTCATCTGTTCAGTAACCAAATTGCTGTCTTTAGTGATTGTGACTCTATTATGTTCATTCCCCTTTTTGTAAATTCCCTATGAAGCAGCAGATTGGCTTTAAAGTCTATAGAGCTGATGGAAAAGAAGACAGCTTTCATTTCAGTAGACCATGAAAAGGGATCCAAGTCCAAATTAAATGTAACAGAATTCAAGTATCAGTCCTGAGCATAAGAAATATAGTGGGTTTAGCGTATGAAAGTACGCTGTAATCCTCTGATTAAAACACAGGGGAAGAACCCATGGTCTTTTCAGTAAATGCTTACGTTAAGAAACTGCCCTTTGAAGGTACATCACCATTCTTACAAAACATTTTCTACTTTAAAGCAATTACCCAGGCATGTATATAGCATCCCATACAAATAACATTTAAACATTTAGTTATACAATTATTTGAAAGTAAAAAACTTGAGACCATAGCCTGCCATTCAACCTTTAACTTTCTTCCACATACATACTGTCCAGGGTCTATGGTGTTCTTCCTTCACTGAAGTCATCTCAGGATACCTTGCTATCACAGCGAAACAAGTGCTTTGCATTTTTATCCCTGCGAGTTAATGGTTTCCCACAGCATTTATTGTATGGAATTCTCAACTACTCTTGCTCATCAACTATTCTAGGGTATCTATCAACAGCATCTCAACATTTCCTATAAAGTAAGAAAGTCTTACCTCAAAGCTCTGATCTCACTCAGCTAGACAAAGGTGCCCATTAATGTTGGCTGCTGTTATGTGCAGCAGCTGTCAAAACTTTTAGTCTAAAATATTTAAAGGGAAAAAAATGCAGATCTGATTGCACTGAAAAAAAAATTATTAATCTCTCCTACTTTCATTTTGGTTTTAGCTCATTTAGTTTTTTCAATATTTTAGAGACAAACCAGAACATTTTAAAAAAATCAGAAAGAACATTTGAGGTTGAACAAAATGCGTGCCTTTTTTAAAAAAATCTTTTTCATTACCTGCAACATTTCAAACATTTTCAAGTTGCACTGTAATAATTCTATTTATACTTTCAGCATCCTGATCCAGCTTGGTTCTTACAATTCATCTTGCGAGTGCAAGGTACAGGTACCAGCTAGATGTCAAATTGTCATTTACAGGGCTTGCCTAGCATTACTAAAGACACTCTTGCCTGAAGTTGAGGTAGAGACAAATTCCTCCTTTATGGTCCCTTAGAGTACTCACTTGCCTCAGTTATCAGAGTCTCCAACACAGAGAAGAAATGAAAGCAGCAATCTCATCCTGAGCTTCCTGCCCTCCACGTTGTAATGGAGCACTGCCCTTTAGCGGGGTAGCTTTATCCGGGAAAAAGTGCCTAACGTTGTAATTAAAGATGCAAATGTCTTCAGGCATTGGGTGGGGACTGAATTAAAGCAGGGCAAACTTCCAGGACTTCTCTAAATTTTGCCTACTTGACTTTCCAAATGTTTTAATGGAGTTTTTGGCATAGAAATTGTAAAATTACATTAAGTGAGGTTCTTCTTTGGAGGCTTTGGCAACAAAGCACTTTGCAGGGTGGAGCCTAAGATATTTGCTGCCAGTACGAGAAGGCTGGAGTCTAGGAAGACTTAAATTGTTTGCTAGAGCCATGCAGTAAGATGAGGAGACCTTCACATAAGGAAGGGGGAAGAGATGTGCATCACGCGCTGGTGTCGACATGGACTGATGGAAGAATAAAGCTCTTTTTCTACCTCATCTCTGTCGTGCAGTGGAAACAGAGGTACATGAACAAGATTCAAGAAGCACATTACTGGATAGGAGGCAGGCAGTCACTGAAAGCCACCTTCGGGACACGAGCTCCAACCTCCCTTGCTTTAGAGTCACGGAAGGCTTGGGCTCCAACAGGAACATCCCGGCTCATGCTTCTGTGCACAGTATCAGCGTCTCTGCTGATGGCACACAGGAAGGAGAAACTACAGGAAGGAGAACTGGTACATCATGTCAAATCCAGAAGGAACGTAACCGGATGGAGAAGTGCTCAGGAAGCAGAGCAGGGCATGTTTTCATGCTGGATTTTCAAAACACTCCAAGAATTTTATTCCTAGAGAGTCACTGCACTGTATGTGATCACAACCACCATAGAGAAAATGAAAGCAGAATAGCTGCAATATTGCTGGTTTGGACATTCAAATAGGGAGGGTTTGTAACAAATTCAAATAAAACCCAGATTTCCTGGCTTGGACACTACCTTCTAACTACGTCTGTACAGGCCTCTTCTCATACACTTGTGACGTGAACTGCGCAGACACCAACATGTTACAAGGCAAAAGCTAAGAAGCCTCACTACAGAGCACTGTGATTCCAGGACTTAAGAATTAGGTCAGGCACGTCACCTTTGAGTCAGAGCCTTTGAGGAGAGAACACGTCTGCCTACCAAATACATTCTGCAGCATGATAAAGCAGATTAGAGTTGACAACAGGCTGTGTCCTTGGTTTGGAAGACAACATTCTTCAGCAGAAGAAAACTCAGTGTTATCTGGAGAAAAAAAAAAAACCGCATAGCAAATTGTTCAGATGACTTGAAAAGTGGAAAAAGAAAACTATTCCAGTCTAACAGTTTACTCTATCTGGTTTCATTATTTGCATTTAGCCTAATACCTTAAGGAAACGTGTCTTCTACAATTACATTTCAGACATGCAGGCAAGAATGCATGTCTTCCCCCAAAGCTTTTGGAGCCACTTGCCACATTTGACAAAAGAATTTTAAGTTTATACGCTCCTACAAGTATTACAAAAAACCAGCAGCTGTTAGAAACAAAGAAAATCATATTGCAGGCTCTTACTAGATACTAGACAGCATAGAAGAAAAAAAAAAAGAAACCAACAACTTAGCAATGTTCAAATATGAAAAAATTTTCAGCCAACGCTGACACCTTATAAGATACTCTGGCATCACTAGTTCTGATACTTCCAGAACTATTTGTTTTAAGGGGAGAATATGAGCTACTTCATACATCAAATTATGGAAAAAGATAGAAGGAAATTTAAAATAAAAATACCTTCTTTCACTGCCCTATAGTACTTACTGTGTACTGGAAAATGTTGACATTTCAAATTTATACAGCACAACCCAGCTGACATTGATGAGGTAGAGTCTTACTGACTATACGGCATGCATGTGCCCTGGCCTATATAGTTTCATGCCAGAGAGAATTACTACTGCACAAAGCTGGATCACAGAAATATACCTGGATACACAGGGTGAAACCACTAGCTCGATAGTGTCCAGCAGAAAAAGCATCACATCGTTTGTAAACATTTCCAGCTATGGTGAGCTATCACACCCTTTGAAGCACGAATAATTAGTGTTCGGAGCATTCTGCCAATACACTAGTTTTCAGTCTTTCTAATTTCATCTTCCAAGTTGCTAGAGTGTTTTGTTTGCCACTTTTATTCAAGGTGTTTAAGTGCATTCTCACACCTCAGCATAAACCCAGATAGTACAAACTGAATAGTTATCAATGGGTAACTTCTGAAACATTGCAAACTGCATGGATGATAAAACCAATACTAGAGTATATTTATAGTTCCTATAAGAGCCTGCATATTTATTATTAAAGATATTTCTTGTTATATACTTTATTTATTATGAATCAAACATATCCAGTACAGAAGTATGAAAATGATGCAGCCACCATACAACTCGTTCAGAGCAACAGAATTCTCAACTCAGACCATACACAGAAACAGGTTTTAATTAAAATACTGCAGACATGGAAAAAAAAACCCAGAAGGAACCATGTCCTGCACTTCATGCTTCAGAGTCCGTTCCAAAAGACAGTACCACTTAAAGCAACAGTTGCTTGCTTGTCTGTAATTATACTAACAGAAATTTAAATCAATGTCTTAACTGAAATGCAACTTGATATCCACATCAAGAATATTCTACTATTGCTGAAACTGCGATACCATGGGCAGTTCCAGAAGTTGTAGTGGGCCTGCTGAAGCCAGGGGTTACTGGCTTCAGTGGATGTTGACTAAGCTGACCACTTTCAAACCTGAAGGGATGACAGTTCGGCTAAGGGAATATACTGTTCAGAAACATCCACTGGACAGCCACTGTAAGTCAAAGTTAAACTTAGAGAACTTTGAAGCTGTTATCCTTTTGTTCCGAAAGGATAAGCTACATGCAACTTAAAGATCTCTGTGCAGTGACACCACCAGCGAATTACCTGGTAGCAACAGAAATACTATCTTTAACAACATTTTATTAAACAAAATGTTAAACAGAGGATATATACAAGTCAGAACTGCATGACGATCCTAATAAATATTTTCAAAACACTGCTGAAATTGTCACCAACTTTCAGAGAATTTTTTGAGACACTTCAGAACTTGAACTTTTATTTTCCTCTAAAAATCACGTACTCTGCATATAAGAGATCTTGTATTATTCCCACTGTTGCCAGCAATTTGGAGTTTTGAAGTGGACAGATTAAATCAGCTTGCTCTGGCATATCCAGCTGAAGCAGCTTGGGAGCCTACCACCCTGTTTCACCAGGAGAGGTTCCCACCACTGTGAGAGACCCGACAGCAGAGAATGCACCTGCGCCTCTACGGCTCCTGCTCAAGGTCTGAAGCTGAAACTGCCAACAAAGGCGAGCTCTCAGCAAGGCACTGCAAATGGGAGCTGCAGCATCTGAGCGTGGGCGCATCTCTCTTCCTGCCAGATCTGCAAGCAGCACCATCCTAAACACCTGTGACAATCTACTCGGTGAATCCAAGTCACAGCCCCTCCATGCAGTTCAAAACAGCTCCACGCTCCTGCCTCCTACTAATCTGTACAGCAAGCTTAAGATTATTTTCCACTGGTAAGTCTTTTAAAGGTATTTACCGTACTTGACTTACTGTATTTTGTATCAACACATATATAAAAAAATGTATGTGCACACATATATATGTATGTATCATTCATACATACACACAAAATTATACATTTATGTATGTATAAAGATGCAGAGTGTATTTTCTCCATCACAGACAAATCTTTAAAGAGAATTGTATTCGATAGGAAAACTTTTGTGTCTCAAAATAAAGTAAAAAATAGGTGTTCTCATTAGATATAGCCAGAATTCCTTAACTGCATTTCCTCTTTTACATATAAAAGGTATACATTTAGATAAGACAATCCCTTCAGGAGGAGAAAAAGTTGCTTTTCATACTCAAGATATCTTTCCTAAAATCGCTTCAGAAGAAAATCTCCCAAGCCATGCAGAAGAAATATATGTGTTTGTAGCTATGAATTTGAAAGTAACAAAAATGAGTGCAGAAGTAAAAATCTACTGGAATTTATTCCACTTTTAAGGAAACAACTACAGTTCCAAAATGTCCTCTATGAAGAAACTGGGGTTTACGAAGGTGCAGTCTGTGTCATAAATGTCCTCTTTAGATATAGATATTACTGTGAGTTTCATTGGTTGTCAGTAACTTCTTCAGAATCTTTGTGCTTTCAGATACATCCTAGGAAAAGGAGATGATCAGCATTAGCTACATTGCTGGTAACAAGACAAAACAAAAAAGCCTCGCTGTCCTCTATTCCAATTTTTATTAGTCTGAATATCAGTTTGATTAAAATGTTAACCGTAAGCAAAACTCAGGTCTTCTGAATGAAGGTATCCAGAGACCTGCTAAAGGCCCCAAATAAATTTGCACTTCAACCACAGAATGAGATTTGTTAATTTGCATTCCTCCTTACTTGTAAATGAGAGGAAAAGCCTGCGTATTTGCTGTTGTTTTCCTTCAGAGTTTAAACAGTTATGTACTAGTCTGTTAGACTTATTCAGCAGACCAGCATAAGCTGTAATGAAAACTAACTCGCAATTCCCCACATTTAAAGCTGAAATAAATGCTTCAGTACACACAAACCTCTTCCGTAACTTAAATGTAAGTTCAATTGGGAAAACTGAGGAGAGTGTTTTGAACCAACTAAACATCAATCGAAAATGTTTCAGAAAGAAGCAAAACAGTCACTTTAGTAGCTATAATGCCATGATTTCAGAGCTGCTTGATATGTGCAAAACTGTTAAGAATATTCTTTAGAAATTCAGTCTTTTAATTCCAGAAAGAAGCTACAGGCCAAAATATATTTCTTAAGTAGCTTTCACGTATTGCACAGGACAGGTGGATACAGAGCTAGAACAGAGCCATCTTGCATATGAATATAGAATGTTTAAAAATATATATATACACACACTTAGAGGTTTTAACACGAGACACCTCCAAAGAAAACTGCAGCTTAAACAATCACAAGAAATTACTCCCTGATACACTAATACTACTACAAGAGCCTGAAAAGTCAAAATGAAGTTTTGAGGGAAGCTGTAGATTCATTAGTTCTAAGCAACTTATAAACAGATGTAAATAGTTACAGCAGGTACTATACCAGAAATCACTGTCCTCTGCCAATAAAGTATGTACATTTCTGTACATTAACACACATCAGCCTTTTCAGGTGGAATCCTCATAGGGGCACATCAACAGCAGAATGCAAGAGATGAAAGACAGACCAAAATAGACCAAACCTCCCATTGATTTTTAAATATGAAATTTTACCTTGACTAAACTCTTTAGGATTTTAGAAGAAAGCAGAGGCTTGAATGCTTCAATTGTAACTGTGTCCAGTTTGATGACATCAGTGTAGCACTGATACAACACTGCAGGAATCTGCCATACTTGACAATAACTCAAAACTAAACACAAGTCAAAAGAAAATGCGTGTTACATTCAGCAGAGAAGGAATCTCAGTTCTGTGTATAAAATTGCATTTGTTCTGGCCAGAACTTCAAAAGCATGAAAGTTTATAAATTAACTACTCAGGATCCTGACTGCTAGACCAGCCATCCCTCATTCCTCAGGTACACAAGAAAATAAACCACCAGAAATTAGTAAAATGTAGTTGGCATTTCTTCCTGGCAAACACCTTAACCAGAAACTGTGTATTACTGGTAAACAAAAATAATATGAGCTTCTGTAAAAAAAAAAAGAAAAAAAACCCAAAACAAACCCACGAAAACCAACCAAACATAAAAACTCAAAACAAAGTGCAAACAAGATAAACTTTTTCTAGAAAAATCATCCACTTTCCTCGTGATGCTACCACTAATTTGGTACTCTATAATGAAAAGGCTTGGATTTTTATTACATTACATACTAAAACTGAATCTAACTTTTACATGAGGTCGATCAGTAGCACTACTTTACCTGTAATATGCAGAAAGGACTTTATGAGCCTCAGTTTGGATGCTCAGATGAAAATAACTCTTAATAAAACATATTTAGTTCATAAGTAAAATGCCAAAAAAACCCCAATATACAATACACTTTGTGAGGCTATACTGACGAATTTGCCAGTACTGCACATAAAGGGTAAAAGGATTTGTGGGTGGTTTTGAAATTTGTCCCTATTTTACAAGGCAACATGTAAGATGTCGAATTGTTAGGAATGAAATTTTCAAAAAGCTAACTTGTTAGCCAGTTCACACAGTTAAGTAAAAATTCTAATTGCAATGGGATGCTCTTCAAAGTGAATTTTGTGTTGCCACCAGCAGCCTTGTAAATAACTGGAATTGCAAAATACCAGCAGCAGGAAGATCTCGCACAATGTTAGGTTGTTCCAGCAGTGGGCAGCAGACCTGCTCTTTGAATTCCTTTGTCTTCAAGGCTTTCAGAAATGGAGACGGAAGTGTTAAAGTGGATTCCTGAGTTTTATAATCAGCTACAGGACATGTTGAAAGAATGGTTACTTCCAAGCCCTCCTTTCGCATACAGCCAAAAACCTGAAATAAAAATGTTAATACGTAAGCAAAATTTATCTTCTCAAAACAACAGAGCAAAACCACAAAGATTCATTTTAATTTCACTGCAGATGGCAAATGGCAGTTTAATTCAGGTTTGCAGGACAAACTAAAACTTGAGTCACAACCTTCAGGTAGAAATTTCACATGCATTGCTCTTGGGATGGAGATAAAAACACCCAAAAGAACAGCTAAAATATTTACTAAGTCTACTGATTTTCTTGAGAGGCTTTTGGTTTTCAGCACTTTCTATTCACCTGCAAATATATTAAGACTTACTATTTTTACTAATGGTGACTGTAGAAAGAAAAAGGACTCCAAACAGGAAGGCAGCTTGCTAAGCTGCAAGACATTTGAAATTGAAATTGTGCTCCCCAGCTGTTCTACAGTACTTAAAAAGAGTCTTCATTTTAAACATTCAGACTTTATTTAATTATATTCAAGTTGAATTGAGAAAGAGAACCTTAGTTTTTCCACAGTCTTCCTCTAATTCAAAGAAGAGAGTTTCAAAAACATTGTACAAAACATACTTTTGGATCCACTGCATGCTGTCTCAAAACACCAACATGCTGCACAGTGTTCCACTGTTTTTAAAGAACATATATCAAAATGAGCAGAAACATGATAAACCTGCACCTTCCCTTTACACTGCCCTCTTCAGATTTATCATCAGTAAGGAAATAGGGAATTTGGCAAACATTACAGAAACTTGCCTATTTCTGTATATGGTACCAATCACAGAAGGGAAGCTGACTGTTCCCTCACATCAGTGCGTTACCACAGCAATATAAAACTGACAGAACTTTTCAGAAGCACACGCATTTTCAATTTACTTTGTTGGAAACACGGGCTGGTACGCATTACTGTGAAACTTTAGTCTGTATGTTCTCATTTTGTCGGTGATCACTTACTGAGAAAGCACATACAGCAGTAAAAATCTCGCTCATGGAGACTGTGAAGACGCTCAGTGAATCAGCTTTTATGAAGCGTACAGAACAGGTTTGTAACTCACACTAAAAGCAAAAGATTACCAGCACAACGTTTCTGCTGTACATTTAAAAATACCAATAACCATGAAGTCTAAAAATACTCAATAACGTTGACTTGGTAAAACTGCACACTCCTACTGTTCATAATCACCCATATTTGAAATAACACATATGCGCAAACAGCTGGAAAAACACAAACGGGGAAGACAGCAAAACCACAATCATCCTTCTTTTGTAATCCCATTTTAAATGAAGTGCAAGAATGTGTGGAATCTAGCAAAACCAAGATGTTTTTAGGTCTTACGGTTTCTAAACCTCAAAGTGAACCATTAACCCCCACCAAAGCAAACTAAACTCTTCAACAAGCCAAGGAACCACAAAAGGCTAGTTTTCCACAAACTTGGGTCTGAAAACCCTGTATCATTCAGTGAAGTTACCCCCGTTTTCCATCCTCTTTGCCTTCCCATAAACCCTCTGGCTCCCTCACACTGAGATGCTCCTATGCTTCTCCCTCACAACAGTTATCCTTCTCCCGCGCTGGCTGGGCCAGCTGGCCGGCTAGACTGAGCAGGGATCACCCAGCTGAGGCTGAGGACTTGCTCTCAGCGGACACATCGCTTTTATTTCACTCTTCGTATCTCTAGCCACAGACTTACACAACTTCAGCGTAAGGTAATAGCTTTAGAATCTCTGCTTGTTCATCAGATCAGCAGAGATTTAAAGGAAGGTAGGTTAGCAGACAGGCAGCAAGACAAAATAAGCCATGCTTCCTTGAGGCTAAGCAGTGACCCAAATCCATAAAGAAAATCAACAACCAGAACATTCCCCCGCCCCCGGCTTTATCTTATTAAAATCAACATGATATTTGGAGGGACCTGAATGACCCAGCAGCGTTCGTGTACCTGAATGATGCTGGGGTAAGGCGCTTAGCATACTAAGGTCTGTGAACAAACGGGACAGAGACTGCTTTGGAGGCACCTTCCTTTAGAGTTCCTCCTTGTGAAAGGAACAGAACACACCCATTAGTAAAGATACCATTCATCATGAGTTTCACAACAGGTTTGTCTGGTGATCTTTTTGGCAGCTGTACAAATGCAGTTACGTTACTATTTTTTTAAGGAAGGATTCTCCCAGAGCTGAAATGCAGCCGAAATAAACCACAGAAAATCCAAGCCAAACAGGAAAAAGGTTTGGAAAATAGTTAAGGGCAACAAAATTGAAACTGTCCAAAAGAAATAACTGCACAAAGTTGCTAATTTACAGCCGATACAACAGGCAGCATCTAGAAGGGAATTTCACAGAATCTGCAGCTAGTAAACTCGTGCATTTGACGCATGTTTAAGAAAAGAAAGCCAGAGGGAAAACAGCTATTTACAACACCATCATGTCTAGAATATCAGAGAAAGAGGCACTTACACTAAGTTGAAGATCCCCACCCCTAAGATTTCATTGCTCAGTTTGTTGTCTTGCCAGTTTTACCTTTTCAAGCCACTGGAACTGTTGGTCCTCAGCCACGTAGCAACTACACTGGCACAACAAAACCTTAAAAAAAAAAAAAGTTGCATAAGCAAGTGCTTCAAAGAGCACAACAGCAGCTCATAATCACGTGTAAAGATGATGTGGCTGCAGCCAACAACTTGTTCATTTTTCTTGGGCTTCTTCAACTCTATTTCAACAGGATTTTTCACTCACAACTGATGTGAAGCAATCAGGCTGTCATACATCTTCTTTGCACTGAACTTCACATGCCAGAACTTCAAATAGTTTTAGTAAGCATAATGACCCTTCAGATTTTTGATAAGATTAATCCAGAGTACTGCAGTCTTAATGCTTTGTTTGCCCTGGGCAGGGTTGGGGGTGGGTGAAGATAGCTCTCTTTTTCAGAAAGCTAAAATATAAAGGAATTCACGCATAAGTCACTTACTGTTGGATCTGATATTAATCGGTAGAACAAACAAAAAGAATCTGTTGGGAGGACATTTGTTGTGTTGGATGTTCGACACCACTCATTCCACAACTTCACAACTCCAACTACTTCCCAACATACAGAATCCAGAATAAAAGAAGACAGGAAAGCTGCAAAAAACAATAAATACTGTTAATTGATAAAGAATAAAATCTCTGTTCTACAGGTAAATACCTGAACTGAATTAGATTATTTCTTTGCAATCTCAAGTTAAAAAAAAAGTAATAACTTATTTTTATCGACATACGTTTATTGACCAAATCCAACAAAGATCAAGAATATGAGTACCCTCACCGTACCAAGACAAGATAAAGAACAGTTCTACATATAGAGATCCCTAACATCAAAACCATGTATTCTTAGGAATTATATCACTATGGTCAACTTTGATTCCTTTAGTATAAACTAAGGATGTAAATATTAATTCTCTAATACTTCTTGACATACCAGCTATAACCAATTTCTCAAAAAAAGAAAAAAAAAAAAAACAACCAAAGCAAAAAAAAACAAAATCACTGAACCAGCAAGGCAGAACTATCACACTGGCTCTAGGAAGCAGGGAAGCTCTAGGAAGAGTATGCATGACTTAGCAGCAAAAAGAGATCCTATGTCAAATGTTCATAAATGAAACTCCTGTCAAAAGTTACTATTAAACAGAAGACAGATCTAAAATATCTGTAACTATTTTTCAAGGAAAAACCTGAACAAAGAAAAAACAAGTTAACAAAGTTAACTTAGATATCATCTAAATATCATCTATATGTGACCTAAATGTAAGGAAGTCTTAAAACTTCTTTATATCCACAGGGAAAGAGCTATTAAAAAACCTCAAGACCTTGGTAAGTGCGTGGGGGAAGGGGAGAGGGTGTTTTAAGACTCTAGGCCTAATGAGTAAATAGCCACCTCAAAAGAGGGCATTCTCAACAAGTAGGGAATTAGAATGTGAAAAAGGGACTGACTAATCAAGAAAATAAGTAAAAAAAAAAAAAACCAAACACTGTTCATTAGAAATTTAAAAAGTTACAGCTATTGAGCCATAATTTTATTATCTTTGACAGATCCCTATTTCAAAACACTAGACTGCACTGAGCAACCTGCTATTATGAGAAGGAAACTTTTGCCAAACAAACAATCCAGGAGAGTCTATAGAGCAAACGTTAGGTAAAGGAAAAGGGGGCTCGTCCCAACTAAAATCCAAAACCAAAACATACTTTGCTTCTGCCCCTCAACTGAAAATACATCATTTTACCGTGATCTGACAGGAGGAATAACCAGCTGTGACAAAAACTGTGTTTTACAGGTACAGACTAACTTTGGCTTTCTCTGGAGAGCTCAGCTGCCGCAGGGTTACAAGCCCGCTCCCCAGATGAAGAGCTGGACACCCTTACGGACCACTCTCACAGCAGAGACCAACGTTAAGGCAGACTGTGGCAAAGGGAGCGTCCTGGCACACTCGCGCTTCCTCCCAGCCTCCTGCCTTCTCAGATTTAGCCAAGAGCAAAGCAGCAGCAGCAGCATTTCAGAGCCCCAGACGGCCTGCGTTCGCGGTTCGCACCACCTACCTGCGGCGTTACGTCCTATCGCTACTATAAACCTCGAGCACGCAAAGGGCTGGTCGGCAGAGCTTTCCGTAGACGCGCCCGACTTCAAGGTCCAGAGGACGTCGATCTCCCTGGCAAAACAGGCGGAGGGAAGTGGAGCAGCGCTCCCCGGCACGGCACGGCCTGGCCCCAGGCCCCAGGCCCCAGGCCCCAGGCCCCAGGCCCCAGGCCCCAGGCCCCGTGGCGGGGGACGCGGGGGAGGCCGCACCGCAGCGGCGAGGAGCGCGGCGGGGGTGCCCCGCGGGGCCGTGCCCGCCCCCCAGCCCCCGCCCCGCTACCTTTTCTTCTCCAGCTCCCTGCGGATCTCCCGGTCCTCGGGCGTCTCCTCCGCCGACTCCTCGTCGTCCACGCCGGCGCGGGACGGCGCCACCACCACCTCCCCGAAGAAGGTCGCCATGGCCGCCGGCAGCGCGCCTGCGCGCCGGGACGCTCTGCTTCGCCGGCACCACCGAGCGCCGCGCCTCCCGCTGCCGCTCTGGCCCCGCACACCATAGAGCGGCTCCCGCAGAGCCGCCCGCCGGCTGCCGCCGCGGCCGGGCCCGCCTGCGCAGGCAGCCCCCCGGCCCCGCCGCACGGCTTCTGCCGGCCTCGCAGCAGGCCTCGTCCCTCCGGCGCAGCCTGCGCTGCCGCCGCGCCGGCCGGTGCCGCTTTACGGGGAAGTCTCGGGGGGGAGAGCGGGGCGAAGGCGGGGAGCGCCGGCGGGGAGGGCGCAGCCCCCGCCGGGCAGGCAGCGAAGCCTCCGTGCGCTTCTCTGCCGCCCCGGAAAGGGAGCAGCCCGCAGAGCAAGCGCTGATTTGATTCTCCTAGGCTTCTGTCCTGCACTTTGAAGCATTTTCCTCTGTTCATGCTGCCCGTTAGCCGAGTCACTATCCCCTTTTTAAAAAAAAAAAAAAAACACCAAAACCGCACCCCTATCCCCCCAAAAAACCCAACCCCACCCCAGCTTACAAATGCATTGCATTACGCAGCTTTAAATAAAGATACTACTTTTACAGGCCTACTAAATCACTTTACTTCCCTGAGTACAGCTAGACCAAATAATGCCGAAGGATTAAAGTTACCAGGAAAATGAAAGAACTGCTTTCTGCAAGGCTTAAAAGCGCCAGTTCTGGTATTTATTTTAAATAAATTAAAAAAAAAAAAAAAATCCAAACTCTTCGACCGTGAAAGAGTAGAAGTCCCTTTCCAGTTTAATCATTTCTCCTCCTACTGGCTCTTTGGAACCTGTCTGTATGCATACAATGAGGAAACACAAAATAGCATTTGCTTTGCTTCTAAAATAAAGCATTATGGGCCTTAGCCAGTAATTCCCTTTCAGACGTATAAATATAGAGGCCAGAACCTTCTCCCAGCTTTCAGGGACCACCATGAACACGTAGTGCATGAGTGCGGTATGACAGAGAATACAGCATCTGAAAAAGGGCAAGAAAGACGACCATCTTTTCAAGTCTAAGCCTGAATTAGAAATACAAACCTACCAGCCCAATTTTAGCTGTTTAAGCTTAATAAAAACTCTGACGTTCACTTAAGAGCTATTATACCAGTATTTATTCCTATACTGGAGGTTATACTCCATAGAACATTGATCATAAACAGCTGCTGAACAATGCATTCAGTTACGGATAATATAAAAATACCAGTTGACTTATTCCCTTTTAACAAAGTCGCCCCTGAAAGGTAAGATACACAAAGCTACCTCGAAGTTTCATCACTAAACACAACTGTGTTCATATTTTAGAAACCAACTTAATGAATTCAGATGAACACATATCTTGAATTTACAAAATTCTACCGTATCGTATTAAGGACTATGCTCCAAATAAAGAAAATACCTGGGGCAAGAATGATATAAACTAGGTTATTTTTGGACTTCACATAGAAGTTTTAAGGGGGGGAGGGGGAGTATTTCTCCATACTGAATAATATTCTAGATACCAAAATGATGCGATGGTAAATACACCTTTTGGCACATAACATCAGCGACGTTGTTGGAGAACTGCTGGTAGGCAGCACGTGGGACTCCCTTTTCCATGACTTCACTTCCATCTGTACAAGCAGTTCTGGCATTAATGACTGCAATTACGCAGCTGCACTAACTTTTTTTTCCTCCCCCTCCCAAAAACCCTTCCATATGCTACTACCAGTCCAATCCACTGAAAAAACTAATTCACAAACTTGCTGTTTCAGTTCAAATGAGCTGGGTCAGGATAAATCTAATATTCTACCGTATTTCCTATTGAACGATGAGATCAGGAATCGCTAAGTCTTACTAAGTGTGAGAAAGGGAACCAGCAGAGCAGAGGGAGGGAACCTACAGCGGAGAGTGGAGAAGGAGTGGAGATGACCAAGCGCCTGGTGTTGGGCTGCAGGCAGCCACGGCGGGGCTTCCGCCAGCACAGCTCTGGGGAAGAGCAAGGTCAGAGTTGAGAGGTGCTATCCGTTCTCATAGTTGACACACGGCCCACCAAGAATTTACGCGTTTTTCCTGAAGAAATTTTCTCCTATCTTATACGCAAGAATTATTTCTTGTCAACAACAGACACCTCAAACATTTCAAAAACAGGAGATGTACTGCAATAATCAGAAACTGATAAATTTTAATCAATGAGAAGTCTAACATTAAAGCACTTAAAAGTTTAAATATGGAAGAACAACAGAAATGTAGCAAAAAGGTCTGGAATGTAAGAATCCTGCACCTCAAGCTTTTCACGCATAAAGAAAACAGAACAAGTGTTTTGTTTGTTTTTCTATTTTATAAAGAAAACACACAAAAACCCTTAGGCCCAAGAGTTCACCTGCATTTCATATTCTTAAGTTTACAGTATAGAAGTCACATTAACGATGATAGTACTACCTGTCAGCATAAACCCTCTCTTCACCAGCACCAATATGCCTCTAATGGGCAAAACGCTTTTTTACTGGTAACTGGTTCTAGTTGCATGTTATCAATAATGGAAGTACAGAACATTTAACATCTGTACTAATACAAGTTGTAAAGTTATTAGCCTAGCGACCGTTCATTACTTTTTTGATGCAATGCTAGCATCTGCCAGATTTTTATAGTGTACAGTATTATTTATATGCCTGTTACTATTGTATATGATTTCATACAGCATTAGAGATGTTTGAAATCTGTTCTTGAATGTTGTATGACCTAGGTAGTATTCCATTGCAGCACCCATAACAATAATACTCAACATACTGCTATTAACCTGTTGCGCAGTGTTTTAACATTTTTTTTTAACTCTTGTTATATGTAATAAAATACCAGTAAAGACAAAAAAATTGCCCCTATAATGAGGCACATTTTGGCATCTGTGCTAAATGCTGCTACATGGGCAGGCAAGTGCAAGTCAAAATATGAAAAGGAGAAAGTCATCATCTAATCACATTCATAACTTTTTCATAGAAAAATATAAATATATTCCCTGAAATGTAGGACAAAGAAGAGCCAGCATCCATCATGAGTTCTAGTGCTATTACCATAAAAAAAAAAAAAAAAAAAAAAAGGTGGGCTGGCTTTTCCTTTTAAGGTTACGTTTCGCAATCTACATCATCTAAACCTCTGTCGTCATCGTCGTCGTCACAATCATCGTATCTCACAGTCCGTCTACCACCATTGCGAGTTCTTATCTTAGAACGTCGATTAGCTCTTCTATATTTGGTGTAATCCAAATCTTCAGAGTCATTTTCTTGGTTGGGTTTCCAACGTTTCCTTCGCTGGGGTCTTCTGGAAGGATTAGGTGAGTTGGAATTGGTAATTTCTTTTCTAATGCTTTCTGATTTCCTTTTCCTCTTTCTTGTTTCTGTGGCATCACTATAGACACTGTTATCAGTTCCAGAGTCTGAATTGGAAGAACAATTAAAACTGGCTTTCGACCTTCCTGCAGTCCCAGGTGCTTCCACATTCTCCGATACTGAGTTTTTTTCATCTTTCTTGCCCCCTGTTTCAGATTCTGCTCTTTCTTTGAAGTCATCCAATAATTTTGACCTTTTGAAAGAAGCTCTAGCTTTTTTATTTGATACTTCTCTGATATTTTTAGTTTCATGTTTAGCTAAGTCAGAATCTACCTCCTCTTCAGAGTTGCTCGTATTATGGTTGTGGGCTGAAGTTGACTGACTAGAACTTCCCCAGTTTTTCCCATTTTCCATCTTGTGGTTTGTGGAATTCTCTTCTGAAGAGTCATATTCGAGACTTTTAAGAGCTGCAGCACAGACCGTTTTGTGTGCCTGCCTGTGGTTATCATCATTCTGCTTTTGAGTCACTTTTATCTCTGCCTCGGATTCTGTTTTTTCGTTCTCAGACTCACTAACGTATTTTCTCTTAGGAGCAGATGATCCAGGGCAGGAAAGTTTTTTTCTGCCAGAAAGCTGTTCTTTCTCATTTTCAGACTTCAAGCAAGCATCTACCTCCAAGTTGCCAATCAGTTTCTTCCTGGATGCTGCAGACACATTGCCATGAAGCTGCCTTCTGTTCTTTTTTACTGTGTAAACGCTTTCTGAGCTTGATAATTCTTCCTTTGTGTCGCTCATTATCTTAATCTTATTAGCTGCCAAAGTGGCGCATCTGCGTGGATTTTTCTTCTCAGTCACATTAGACAGCTTTATATGTTTCTTGTAGTTAATGATACATGTTCTGCTCCTGAGCACTTTTGCGCTTTGTCCAGTCTCCTCAGATGTTGATTCTACAAAATAAAGATTTAAAAGTTCTTTTTAATAACTTACTTTCCTGAAATAATTAGTTTATTAAGCACAAACACTACCACCTTTAATAAAATACACAAAAGCTTCCCCCCACCCCCCATTTCAACTGTTATATGGAATTTACTTTAAGTCTTTACTAAAAATACAGTCAGTCAGTCCCAGGCATACTTTTAACTATCAGGATTACTCTTTCGCTTTGAGATAACAAAAGGGTTTGAAAGTAACATTCTCTAGCATCACTCTAGTAATTAGCTTAGAAATTACAAATTACCTAACTTAGCAAACAAATGCTTTCATATTATTAATACTTCTATCATTAGAAGCTATCATTTTCTTACTAGAATGAACTTTCAAAATGAACTATTACACATTTTAGACCTTTTTATTCTAAAAAAGAGGTTATAATATTTTATGTAGACACAAGCCCCAGATGGATTTCACAATTTTAGAATCATTTCACATACACAGAAGACATTTAAACCATTCAGGTCCTTAGTGACTAAACAGTAAGATTGCTTCTAACAGTGAATCTTCCATTTAGTATCATTATTTTTAATACAGCCCTTGCTTCTTATGTTGGGTTTTAAAACAAATATTCAATCTGTAAATAATGTGAACAGATCCTACGAAGATCAATGGTTTAAACTTCTACCTTCTAAATAAAGCAGAATTACCCAGAGGTATCAATAGAAATTAAAAAGAGAAGCTCTTGAAGTAAATTTATTTGCATAGACTTGATTAAAAAAAACCAAAGTCTTATTTTAGCAGAAATGTTTTGCAAAGTTACTTTTCCTAAGATTGCTGTCCATGTCATATTTCTTTGTTACCAATTTTATGAACAAAATAGATAAACACGTGCTCCATTAAAGCCCCTACGTTGTATTAGCCTATCTCCTGATAACAGTCAATTTTTTTCTAGCTTAAACTCATTACTTTTGATGATCTTCTACCTCTACTCAGCAAACAGAGGGAAAAATCATGGCAGCTGCTGTGTATTTGCAGAACACTAGGCAACTAAGTACTTTTTCAAGTAGAAGTTTAGGGAAATGAGGATTTTATGGAGGACATGCTCTCTCGTCTTCCTTTACACAGGGATGAAACAAGCTTGTCTTGCCAACTTTGTTTCAACTGTCTGAACTGCTAATGGCCAAACGCCTTCTGAGAATGACAGCCCCCCAGACATGGGAAGACTAGCCTGAGACTTAAAAGTGAGTAAAGGTTCGGTTCCTTTCTCCTTCTGGCCAGCTTAACCAGAACTGTTAACACTGCAGGTCATTTGTACTCTTTTGTTCCCAAATTCATCACCTGTGAGGTAAGGACAGGGCAACATTTTCCCTATATTCTGCCAAGAATAAATGCAATGAAGATGTATTACAGAAAGTTTAAAAAAAAAAAAAGTTATGGGACACAAATTCAAACGTCTAGCTTGACTACCAATACTAAAAATCTCTTCAGATACCAAATCCGGTCATTATTTCAATTTAAATCCTTTTACATGCTACTCCAGTACATTCCTATTTTGACATTTCCAAAGGATAATTAATATACTGTCTTTTTCTAACAGTTTCCAGAAATTATACATTAGCAGTACTACTGTTACTATTTGTACTGTGTGGTTTTTATGGCCAAAACATAACACATTTCTGCTGAATACTGTATAATGTATAAAAGGTGAACTAATTCACAGATTAAAAAAATGAAGAGCTAAAGCTTAAATTACACAGTCCTCCAACACCATCAAGTAGACACATGCACAACATATGGCTGCTGCTCATAGCTGTTATGAGGTAAGCAAAGGAGCAAAGAGCTTTAATACAGTAAATTACATGTGCAACAGGAAAATACTGTAAGTAAATGTAACGACACATCATAACATAGTAGTGGTGGCAAACAACAGCACACAAGTTACTGGTACAAAGAGACATTTTGACCAGTTAGTAAGCGTGGAAATGTATAACCCAACCCTAGGATTAAGATTCGCCTACATCTGCTTTGAGCTACACTTGCATTCTACAAGGGCAGTTTGGAAAGGTGGAAAAGACTGCCCAGCCTTAATGCTGGGTGCTAACTTAATCCCCTTTGGCCATCTGAAGAAATAAATGTTTAAAACTTAAAGATATCACCTGGAACTTTTCCAAGAAAGGCAGCAAAAAAAAAAAAAAACCAAAAAAGAATGTACGCAATGATTTTAGCCAGTTTTTCACAGAGATAGATGCTGAGGTGTTTGTAGATGCATGTTTTCAGGAAAAAAAGCCTTTAACATAATAAACAAATTACATGTATTTTCAAAGTTTCAGCAGCTAATTCATAAGATGGAATGTAAGACTAAAAGATAAAGGAGTCCAGCCTTTCTGCAACACACTACCAGAGTATTAAATCTATACTTTGCATATAAAATCTTAAATTGGGAGCAAATTTGTATAAAGTTCATCTTATTTTTTTAGTTAAAGCTTTAATTAAAGCTTAATGAATCTACCCAATGAACGCCCTGAATTAAAGGTACAATAAAAGGTACAAACAGATTGCACAGGCTGACAGAGGGAAGATTAAACAAACTCCACTACCTACAAAAACTGGAAGTGCCTTTTATAGGAAGGCACCAAGATATGAAGGCCCTGGCCATCAAGTTTACCATTGCAACAAGCTGTCCTGGAGTTCATGACATCAAACTCTAAACCTGGAAGTCCAGGCTTCAGTACTGGGTAGGTATATCCACAGCTGCACCTCCAGTCAACTAATCTGCAGGGTGTACTACAGTCCAGAAAGTACTTACCAACCCCTATTGACCAGCTACGCAATTTATGTGAAAATTTTGCTTGAGGGTTTTTTTTTTCTTTAATATATACAAAACCATGTTATATTATATATATATAATATATAGTATATAAATATGTATTATAAAAATATACATTACAGTACTATACATACTATGTTTTAGATATTAAAATATACTATATTTTATATGTGTGTGTGTGTATATATATATATATAAAAATATATATTAAAAAGTAACCACAGCAAAGTTTCCATATAAATTGCTTATCTGGTCAGTTGTGTAGTATATATATAGTTATATAGAGAGAGAATATGTATTTATTTGAAAATAGATATTACATAAATACATATGTGCCTATACATATGTATTTAAATAAAAGCATGCATATACTCCAGCAGTACCTAACAATAACTTGTAGAAGTACAAACAAGTTTAGCTTCCTATTTACAGCTAACAGCCTCTTTAGAAAAGAGCAATACGTGCATCAGTTTTGGAAACCCACAGTTAACTAGGCTGTGCTAATAGCACATCTGTTGTTGCATCTATCGAACTGGAAAAGAAATATTGTGTTTTACAGTAAACACTGTCCAAAGCTAGCTATCACTTCATATACAGGACAACTAATGTTTCAACAAAACAACAGGGGGAATAACTCACAATGTAAAGAAAACTAAATGCCCCCAAGTTACTTGTCTATAAGGAGCACTGTATAGGACAATGATATATCCCCCCTTTCACATGAAAGAAGTCTCAAACTTGGCCCTGTGTCTTTAACCATCCCGATTCTGTACATACTGGAAACTAACATTAAGTTTTTTTACTAAGTTAACAGTATGCTGAGCCCTCTTGGCAGATGACTGTGCAATGAGACCCAAACGATGCAAGTATGCATTACTGTATTTTATCCCTAGTGACTTCTAAAGAGCGTATTTCACGGCCTTGTAGAAATTTAGTGATACTTGCTCTTGCCCATACTTACCGTAAGGATCTCCTTTAGATGGGGTTTCTTTAAGAGTTTTAAAAGGGCATCAGCTTAAAAATTTTGGTAAAACAAAATTCTGCTGTGCGCACACCTCAGCATTTGGGTGGTTATACAGGGCAGGGGATATTAAACATTTTGTACAAAGTAAGACTGTTCCATAATAAATGAGCCCCCCTTAAAGCAAAAAGGTGGAAATTAAAGTAAAAAAATATACTGTTTATTTTCTTACTGATTCTCATTAAAATCTTCAGTAATATTATGATCATTAAGCAAATGCAACTCTTGGCAACTAACTGATAATATATTGCCAATGTTTGGCACCAGCTGCACATGGAAAACAATGCTGAATTTGCTTTTATGATTGGCAGTTTTACCTAGTGGATGAACATTGATTACTAAAGAGGCTATGGCCCAAAGTAAAAGGAAGAGAATTAACAGAATAAAGAAATCATCCAAAACGTTTAAGAGACAAAACATGAGTAAGGAGAATTTTGCTCCAAATTTGAGCTGGAAGACAAATTAACATTTCACACCCATGGGGATAAAAAGTACAATGCAGCAGAAGCTCCAGTTTAACCAGAGTGTTAAAGAATTGGCAAGAAGAGGAACCAGGTTTTCATCACACTTTAAAACACCACAATACAAACAGTTAAAACATTCACATTACATTCAAAAGACAACCTAAAGAGACCAAAAGCTCAGCGTTGGCTACCCAGTATGACAGCTTCTATACATTTCACAGGAAACGTTTACAAAAAAGTGTAAGGAAAGTTTTTAAAGTTAACCAGTCTTGTTTTCCCCTTAAAAATGAAGTGTAAGACAAGCTTTATACAGGAAATGTTACCAATTGTTTACTCCAAAAGCAACAAATTCCCACTAGATGAAGTATTTGTACAAATACCTTGCCTTTTTGCCATATTAAAAGTCTCTTCAAATCTTCTCAGAGTAATGGTACAAGTCTCCAAAAAAACCCCCAGAAAGTTTTATATTTGACTCAGAAGTTCTGACATATGAAGCACATTCAAGTAAGATTTTAAATTCTATAAAGCTATTAAAAGATTCCCCCCCCCCCCCCCCCAATTTTCCTAAGTTTTAGAAAGTGACTATGACAACATAGTTCTGACAAGTCTAGAGTTCAATAGCCAATTACAGAACTCAGCAGCTCTTTATTGCTGCTCCTCAGGTCCATCTGGCATCCTTTCACATTGCTAATGTTAAAACATTAAGAAACGTTTTCAGTATGTTTAGCAGCTATAAATACGAAGATCTTTTTAGTACAAAAGAAATCAGTATTCCTTGTGGAAAACTGTCAAGACAGATTCATCTTAAGAGACAATCATTTTCTTCTCAAGAGTCTGAAACCGTTGCATTACAAGTGTGTATTAAAGCCACTTCCTGAGAGGGCACAAAAATGTGAAAAAAATCAAACTTACAAGGCTCTTAAAAATTTACTCAGTCTGGAAGAAAAGAAACCCAAAAAATCCCATGCTGTCAGAAAGAATGCTTTCCCCCGACGTATTTTTTGGCAAGGCAGCATTCAGTTGACAATGAACGCTGGAAAGGAAGCAGCGTGGACACAGAAAGATTTTACTCTTTTATAATGCAGTACTGAAGATGGCTCTTTATTTTCTCAATTGCCAAATTAAGTGATGTAGGAAATAACTGAAAACATTGAGAGGAATTTTTGCTCCAGAACATGACAGGGGCATGTTTTGCGGGGCACTAAATTCCTGTAAACCCACATGTTAAGGCTAAACAATGCAGACTGCTTTGTTTGAGGGAGGTGAGTGAGGAAGTGTGACGGACACGCTCAACCCTTTAACCAAACTAGCAGTAGTTTGGTACAGGCTCCAAAGGAGGTAACGGCCTGAGCTGCAGCTGGGCCAAGAACTCCTCTAGTTTCAACCTGTTCTGTGAAAACCCATAAAGGAACAGAGTGATGCAGTAAACATCAATACATGTGAGTTTGGAACACCCATCATGCAATTAATGTATAAATAACAGGTGGCTTTTCCAAAACTCATTTATCAAAGTTGTGAGTACAAGGAGTCTCATGCCTACCTTTCCATCGTGTGTGATTTCACTACGAGCCAATCACTTTATCTCATAAATACAGACAGCCTAAGTGAGCTGCATTTGAGCTCTCCCTGCTAGGCAGTGTGGCTGCATGGTGGTGATATCCCCTTGAGCTGGGACACCTCTCAAGGTTGCTCCTCAAGGCAGAGAGACCTTTTACCAGCGGCAGATCACTGGACGAGCCCAATTTGAGCTCCCACTGAACTGCAGCTTGACTGCTGCCAGGTGACTCCTCTTGAGCAGGGACGCCTCTCAAGGTTTGAAATTCCTCATCTGAGATTCAGAGATCCTTCCTTGCCCAGGGCGGAGAGATCCCTTACTCCTCAACGCTGAGAGATCCCTTGCTGCAACAGATCCTCAGTAAGCGACTAATAGCTGTTAAACTTTTAAGTTTCACAAACTCAATTTTCCTTAGTTATGTTTCTTCCATGCAGTAATTACTAAGGTGAACCTTGCCATCAAACTTACTGAACCTTAGTAAACCACTGTCAAACTTTGTTAAATTCCATTGAAGGTACTGAACTCTGTCAAATTATTATTTTACTTCAATGAAACATACTGCCGCTTGTCGCTTTTGAGTGAGGTGCATTCCGCTCATCCGCAACAAAGGGGCATAGTCAGTAGGATTCTAAATCAAGACCTGCGACAGGAAGACCGCTGAGAGAGATTAGTCTCTGCACCATAATAATAAAACAAAAGCTATATAATGAAGTGTCGTGGTTTAGCCCCCGTTGGCAACCAAGCATGCTATGTAAAAGTGTGTGCAACCGTTCACACCATACAATCCTGTACATTGAACAGATTAATTTTCCTTTTTAGGATAACTGCAAGTCATGAGTGCTCTCAAACCCTGAAAAATTTGCTTTACTCACTGTAAAGCATTCTGACAACTTGCACTTGAAGAAAGATATAGAAAAAGGTAATGATCCAACTGCATCTATTGCCACTTACGGGTATTCTCTCAAGTCAAGTCTTTTAAGAGCACCTAAGTTCTTTCACAAATATTTTTTTTTTTTGGGGGGTGGGGAGAAAAAAAACCCTAAACCAAAAACCCCAATCCCAGTTAAAATTCCTAAGGAGTTTTTAGAGGTTCATAATCTGGTCTCTGTGATTCAATGACAGGTTTGGAAGGATTTGACCAAACACCAACCTCTGAACAGTTTTCAAATTCTAAGTCAGGACCAATCCCCCTAACAATATGGAGACACATAATGTACAGAACCTGTTTTAATAAATCGTAGCATCACCCTGATAAGCTTTAAAAAAAAAACAGGAATGAATCTCCAAATCATAACATGTCAGCCAGCACACAGTAAGCATTTGAGTGACAGACAAAATTATAGAAAAAACAAAAAGCAAAGAACTAAACTTTTTGAAACAAGCGGGACGGTAAATCTTGCTTCTGCAACTATCTGGAATTTCTGCCCTTGAGTTGGCTGTTGCTAACTGCTTTACAGAGATCTTCTCATGTAATGTCTTATCAGTATGATAATGTAGTTAGAGCAGTGACATGATGCTTCAATTCGATACAACATTGCTTAGACACCTATGAAACTGAAACAAGCAAGGAATAGGAGGGTCACCACTGTATCAGCAACAGCACCCCCCCACACACAACCTCCCCCCCTAAATCACCCAAACCCCTGTATGTTAAACCCGGGAAGAGCCAGACATGCCTCAGAACACTACCAATACAGCATCAAAGTGCCTCTCTGTCTTAAGGACACTACAGGTCACTGACAGAATAAAATCCAAAATACAAAACAAGTTACAGGTTCCAATGTACACCATGGAATTAAGAATAATAAAAACACCTTTCCATCAAATTAATTTTGAAAGACTATAAAGTTACTTCAACTGAAAATAATGGTTTTAAGTCTGCTTTAGCACAGAAAATTTCAACAGAAAATTAAGATAATCTAAACTAAGAACTATTACTTTATCCACAAACTCAAGGTAACAGGACTACAAACCAGAGTTTTTTTTTGCCACTGAAATTCTCAAAACAAGAAGCAGGCCAAAGAAAGAGAATGTACTGCTCCTTTTGAGATTTTCTGCTACCTTGAGCTGTGTACCATAGAACTCATTCACAGCATCCTTTACAATATTGCTTAGTTTTGTGCCAACAACCTGAAAGCCAGCGTTTCTCAAATTTAACTGTCACAACAGGCACGCGCAGCAGTATTACTTCAAAACAAGTATTTTAGTATCAGTTACTACATATTGCTACATAGATAAGCAAGTGCAAGTTAAATATGGAAAGAACAATAATAATTTAATGACAAGTTTTTCATAGAGAAATGCATCACCCGAATTGCACAAGAACAGCCAGCATTCGGTCTGAATTCTAAATACCACAGAGCTACACCAAATTGTAATAGTTTTTTCTCAATAGTGTTTGGTAACCTCCCAGTTCCAAACCTGTCTAGACTTCTAGACACTGTTATCAGTTCTCCTTCCTCCATTTATAGCTATTTCAGAACAACAAGGAACACTATTACACTTTGTATAGTCCAAATCCTCCCAGTCATTATCCAGTCACTAATCTTATGTTGTCTCCTTCATCTAGTCAGTATCAAGAGTTATATGCATTAACTTTAAAAATGTTACCTTTTCTAACGATTTTTGTTTTTCCTTTTCTCTTCCTCTTTTTTGTTTTTGAAGAAGTTTCACAATAATTACTGTTATTGGAATCTGTCTCAGACTCTGTATCAGAAGAGTGGTTGAAGCTGGCACCAGCTCCAGATTTTGAACTCCCTGCAATTCTAGTTGGCACCAAGCTCTCCAAGACAAAACTTCTCCCATCCTCTCTGTCTTCTGTTTCAGACTCTGCAGTGTCCTCTAAATCACTCAAGACTTTTGCTTTTTTTAAAGGAGGAGCAAGCTGCAGACCAGTTGCTTTTCTGCCATTCCATCTGTCTGATTCAGAATCCACTTCATCCTCGGAGTTGCTCACTGCAGGCTTATTATGTGCAGATGTTGACTGGTCAGAAACTTTTTGACTGCTCTCATCCTCTGAGTTATGGCTTTTGGAGTCCTCCTCTGAAAAGTCTAGGGTGGGACTTTTCATTCTGGGAGATACAGAATGGACTGTCCCACGTAACTGTTTATGACCATTGCTTTGCCAGTTTCTCTGCTTCATCGGTGTGTCCGTCTCAGAATCCGAAGTTCCATTTTCAGATTCACTAACGAATTTTCTTCGTGCAGCACATGAACCAGGTTGAGAAAAAGTTCTCCTCTTGGTAAGCTGCTCTTCTATTTCTTTTTCACTTTCAGACTTCAAGCCTACATCATCCTCGGACCCCTCCAGTAACATTCGCCTGGCTGCAGCTGAGGCATTTCGGTGAGGCAGTTTTCTATTCTTGCATCCAATGCCAATACTTTCTGAGCTTGAAACTTCTTCCTCCACATCACTCATTAGCCTTAACTTATTAGCAGCCACAGCAGCACTTCTGCGTGGAGTTTTTCTATGTCTACCAGTACTATTACTGAGTGACTCAGATGTCACCACTGAAGTATTTTCAGAGTCACTTACATATAACTTTTTTCTGACAGTTTTTTTTGTATTCCCATTCTCCTGAAGAAGTGTTCCTGTAAAGGAAAGGAGAGATTAATATCTTAAATATAAAAATAGCAGCATCTTAAGTCTTGTCAAATCTGGAACAGGTTCAACCCACAGACATGACAAATGAAATATACTCCTAGTAACAGTTAGGTACTTTTGTTGTCTGACAAGAGAAATTATTTAGCTATGTCATAAATTTTGGATTCATTTTAGTTTTGTGAAAATTAGAACTTTTTAACGAATTATTGCTTCTACTTTCATTAATATAAAACTTTGCAAGACATTCCCTCTCACTAGGCTCTTGGTTTCTGCCCTCCTCCCCTAAGTACTGAAAAAAAAAAAAGCCCCTTTTAAAAAGTTGAGTGTAGTATTTTGAGAGCTTCAGAACTACCACCAAACAAGAAGTTAGTATCTTACATATACAACAAGGTAAAAAAATACTAATTACATTTGGTTATAGATATACACACACACACACTTGTGTTATTTGCCATTCACAAGAAAACTACTCAAATCTCACCTATTTGTTTTCTCTGAGCAGCTCGATTTCTAGTTATTCTACGATTGCTGTTCTTTCTTCTACATACACCATTGTGTAGTGGAGGTGACACAAGAGCCACAGGGCTTTCTTTGCTGTCTTCTGAGCTACTTGTAGAGGACGAAGATGAAGGAGAAGTAGATGAAGAAACCAAAGAACCTTCTATTTCACTTTCTGTTAAAAAAAGATAATAATTGTAAATTAGAATTCTAAACATACTGTTAGCTTCCAGTTAAGAGCTACATTTTGCTGATCCAGGAAGTCTTCAAAATTTCCTCATGATATTATCTTACAATACACTATCACGCCTTAATCTCTTACATGCATGAAATTGATAGCTCTACAAAATATACCACTCCATATTTATACAGTGTGCAGTGATAGGAAGCTTCTTTAGCTTGTATTTAAGTTTCAAGTAAAATAACACAGCTGTTTCCAAATAACAGAATTAAGAGAAAAGCATGTTAAAAACCAACACAAAACATATTCTGACAGATCTCTCTCACCAGGACTTGAGTTCTTATTCTTTGAAAGAAGCTGAATTTTTGTCAAGGTGAGGTACAGAGGAAGAAGGAAAAGACAGGAAGGTTTTTATGTCTTGGGGAACCTCTGTCATTTGCTAATTTTGGATGACAATTTTTATGTAACATATATGGGTGTATAACCTGTATTTTATGTAGTGTATTTGATAAATGGTACTATATCTTCCTCTCAAATAAGAGACATCCATGCACTACAACCACTTCCCTAGAACAGCTGCTCGAAATGAAGAAATTCTATCATTCTACTTGGTAAGACTTAAGAGCACCAAGTAACCATGTAGTTAGCAGGTCGACTTTTTCTTATCATCAATCTTACTCAATTCAGCTTTGTTTTGAATCCCCATATAAAAGCTGCAAAAACAAATACCATCCACTTGACTGCAAAATGGATATACAACCAAGACAGCTCTGCCTCTAAGCAGCAAACTATCCTACTGATAGATTTCTGCTTGGGTGCGAGCTTTTTCATTAATAAAAGTTTACTTAAACTTACTGCATTCTATGGGATTTTAAAGCAGAAATTTCTATGTTTAGTACACAGATCTTTTTATAACATTCAATAACGTAGTAAGTGTCCAAAATTCATTAAAATACACAAAATTCTGTATTACACAAAACCCAAACTGCATAGAAATCACAATTGTCTAAAATAAGTTCACATTAAAAATGCAAACCTTGTTTAACAGTTTAGAATGCAACTGCAAATTATGGCAATTATAAAGGAAAGGAAACATTAGTGGACAACTGAGATAAGACCAAGATGAAAATCCTCATCTGAAACAGATTCCATTTCTGACCTGATGATAATGCAGAACAATTTGTTAGTGTTGTGGACCTAGCTTTTCCATTCCTTTCAAAGGATGCCAGGCATGCAGAATCAGAGGATTCACCAGAGGAACTATGGTCATAATTGCTAGCGTTCGGTTTATGGCTTGCAACACAGGCGGCTCTGCTTGAGGTAGGTTGAGTAAAAGAATCTTCCTGCTCAGATTCAATTTTTGCCTGAGACTTTAATGGTTTCTGCTTCAAATTTCTAGTGAAAGGGAAAGAAGTAAAAGCAACACAGGTTGTAAAACTGTGAGAAATAGTGGCAATTACTTATTTTAACAATACTTCTCCCCGAAGGTTTAACTAACTGTATGCCATACAATTTTAGATTTATGGAAGGACATGTAGATTTGTGAGCTAACATGGTGTAGGACAATTTTAATTTTGACAAGGATAAGCATTAGATACTTTCATTAAAATAATAGTCTATACTCCTAGTGAAGTTATACAAGAGGAGACATTCTTTCTCTGGTCTGAGAAACAAAGTAGTTAATACTGAATGCCCTCTAGACAGCAATGTCCTCTCATTGTTTACCAGGAAATTCTGTTGAATTCCCAGTCTCTTGTTAATTGCACACAAGCCTCAAACTAAGTGCTATGCATACTAACATCATTCCAGTTTATTGACTGAGTTCCCAAGACACAAAGAAGGTGTATCTTTAGAGAAAGTTTACTGTCTAAAATAAAATGCGTGTTCATAGAGAAACTCACTGATTCGATTCTTCCTTACTATATGCGCGGGAGTGCTACACACAGTCCTGATAAGTCACTTATTTTCACATTTAGAACTACTATTTAGTCAGTTGCTTCCTTACAGTCACAGGTTTTCACATATTCATCTAGGTGCACAAGATGTATATGCTCTTTTTGCTATCCAAACACTCTCCCAAATAGTCCCAAACCTCAGTCCCGCTCAGCGCCAATGACTTGTAAACAAGTCACATACAATTCGTCAGATACGAGCAGAAGTGTCGTTTCAAAGGAAAATTTCTGCCTATCTTGATGTGTGTTTCTTTATTTCTCTGGGAATAAATGAGAACCCAAGGAATACTCCCAGTAAAGCTTAAAGCTCATTTCCAGGTATGCCTGTAGCATAATCCAACATGTATGCATAAAAGAATTTGAAAATGTAGAAGTAAATCCACTAAATTTTAAGAGCAGAAAGCCAAACATGGCAAAGAATTGTGTTCTTAGATTCCTCCCCGTCCCCCCTTAAAACTCTTATTCCTATCCTTTTCACTGCCAGAGAAGAACGGATGAACAGCAGCAGAAAGGTATAAGCTCAGTTTCAATGATGTACCATGTTTAGCTTCTGTATTTTGGCTCACTTCATCCCATATGCAAATTAAGAATACATGAGTTAATCATGTCAACCAGCAGTTCTGTCAAAAGCTTGTTTTCCTTCTAAAGAGAAAAGACATATCTAGCTACCAACAGAATGCTACAGTAAGTGAAGATTTCTATAAATTCCATAGGACTTTCTTTTGTATGTAATAAAACATGTAATATATGCAGCTTTGTAAATCTTTGTAATATATATACAGCAAGTAAATCTTTGTTTCGTTCCTCATTATTTCCACCTGACTGAAATATTTAAAAAAGCAAAAGCAAAAACCCCAACCTTTTCTACTCTTCAGTCCCTTCACTGTTTCACAGCCAGTTTTATACTACAAAAAACCTGCTTTTTTTTGCGTGTCTTTCCTACTGCAAGAGAAGTAATTATAAAAAGTCTCATGGGAGTTAGCTAATCATTTAATAAACAAATTGTTCTCTTCTTCCTAGACTGAATATGACAGTCAATATGAATATTAGTCAGCTGTGATATATCTCTACATCTTGACAATTTAGTTACCTGAGCATTTTGGTAGGTTGCTGCACTGAGCTTTGATTATGAATTCTTCTTGTATACCTCTGGTTTCTTCGTAGTTTTTCATTCTGTTTCTGACCATTTTTGAAATCTGAAACAATTCTTCTTATTTTCTCTTCAAATAGTGCTGACAATCTCAAGGTCATACTATAAATCTAGATAAGGAAGTGGCTTGTATTAAAAATAGAACCTTTCATCCAAGAATAACATTTCTAAAATAAAAACTGTACAGAAAAGAAATAGAAAAAGTACAGCACACAATCCTACATAACACTAGACAAACCAGAAATTAACATATTAAATATTTTTGTCATACTTCTCCTCACTATCTATCCAACCAGCAGTTCATCAAAAGTACTGCTAAACAAACTAATTCCAAAACAATACCTCATTTCATTAAGACAAGCATAAAACCCCCAATAGTAACAGCTACCTTTGACTTTTTGTTTGGAGTATAAGATTTTGCATTACTGAATATTAGTCTTATATCTTTGCACAGTTCCATTGGAGTGTCATAATTTCCAGCTTCCAGAGTTTCTTTCACTGTACCGAAGTCCATTGGAGTGTCAATAATATGTCTGTAATCCTATATAAAACATAGGGAAAAAAAGACTCAAGAAGGTATAAAGGAAAAACAACACTTCTGAATTTTAGTTCTATAATTTAAGGGTAGCTAAGATGACCACAGATTATCTTAACCGTCAGCTGAAAACAGAAGCACCTACCACGGCAGACAGCAATGCTTTTGCTGAGACTACTTGATTTAAAGTCTCCACTACATTATCCTATACAAACCCTGCTCATTTTCAAGGTCGTCTTCAGAATTTCTGAAGGATCATGAGTTGATACAACATCACACGCTTGCACATGCAGATTTCCAGTTTCAATTCTACTGAGTTTCCTCAATAAAAAATACCCAGTAGCAATAACATGCAAGTCAACGTTTTTATTGCTAATCAAAATGAGAAATGAGACTGCCGTAAATTGTCATGTAATCCTTTCCCTTAAGCACTTTACCGTGAGAAACAAACTGATCTGTTTAAAAAAAAAAAACACACCACACCAAACAACAAACCCAGAATCAAAACCCCTCCTTCTTTCTCTCCTGTTAATGAGTTTGAGAGAACCTCAAGATGTTTTTAAAACCTGAAGTGAGACCCAAACTCAAGATGTGAAGTCCACAGCAGAACAGTTGCATGCTTGTTAAGAAGTTTTTTCCTTGAAAGTTTGTTGGGTTTTTAGACAAAAAGAAAGTGAACAGTTAGCAAGAATACCATGAACAGCTAAGAGAAGCAACAAATCAAGTTCATAGCTCAGGCTCAGTAAACAGGTTTTGTAGATTGTCCCTCAAGAAACTAGTTTTAATTAAGAACATACAGATTTATCTAAAATTATTTCCCTATAAGGCACAGTAGGAAAGCAAGCAAAAAAAGACTGTGAGTGCTTTCAAACCATATTTAAGGTATCAGGATATTTGTGGACACCACTACTGCTCTATACCCGTTTTGTGTTCTGTGTCAGTATTTTGATGAACATTATCTTCATGTACTAGAGCATATAGTTCACAGTTCTAAATAGAGAGCAAAGCAAATTTCTTTCAATGGTTTGGGACTAAAGCCATAAAGAGAACAAATAGCTCCAAGAGCAGTGTGGAGATCTTATTATGGTACCAAATGCTAAGAGGAAAAAAAAACAAGTAATATTTATCTCTTACAAGGTTAATAAGAACAACTTACAGGATATTGATCCAAATCAACTGGCTGCCTGAAAGGTTCAGAATCTTCACACTGGAAAATTAAGTTCACCAGTTCCATACACTGCTTCTTCCAACAGTTTTCATCATAGCCAGTTTTCACACTTTTTCCTTTTTTAAAGCCCCGTCCCTTGGGAAAAGAAGTTAGAAAGAAGCATCACTGAAATATAGCAAGAAAAACTAAACCTGATCATCTGTCTGGAATTACTTCTGTAGCAGAAAAATGCACTTCCAATCATACTGGTTTATAACAAAAAGGGCACTATACTACCAGCAGATTTTTTCCTAATCTGACAACTTATATAATTTTCTTTTACTAGCTTCCAATTTTTTTTAACACTAACTAAAAATAACTAAAGCACACAAAAATATACCTTCTGATACCAAATTATTCTCAAAAGATTTGAATAATATCCATCACTCAAAATATTTTTTTCCAGCATCTCAGCTGAACAACCCTTTTATTTCAGTATCATACAGATAACTGAAAACTGTTAACACTGAACAGCACTGGTATCTAACTCATCAGTCAGATTTTCCTAGACAACTATATAGAACAAGCATAGAGGCACTGAAAAAGCGAAGACCTATTTAAGCAAAGCTTTTACTTCCTTAATACCACTGGAAAAATTCTATTCTATGATTGTTATAAAACCAAGCATCACACCCACAGAATTTCAATACAGTCCATTAACCAGTCTTTCCTGCCAGACCTGATTTGGGTATATATGGTAAAGATTAGCCAACTCACTTTTCTTCTTCTATATGATGTTCTCGGAAGACATTTTTCATCATCCTGCACAAAATAAAATCAATCATCTTAAAAATTATGTATGAAAAAACAGGTAATCGGTGCTCAAAGTGTCATTAGATTTGATACTGCGGCAAAAAGAGATTTTCATTCCAATTTCTCTCAGGAAGACAGAAGATGAGCATATAAAAAATACACCACAGCATTTGAGATACTTGGAAAGCAAGATCCTAGATACTGCCACTGAAGATTCCCGACTCCAACTCTCGTCCTTAATACAAAGGAAAAACCACCACCAGAAATTGCAATGAGAAGCTACCCATCAGCTTTGAACCTCAATGACTAAAGACTAGCAGTAATTCAATTCACTGATAATACATGTCATAAAACTTTGTGATTTTTGCTTGTCCTGAGTTTAGGAAAAGACATCTTGTGATTAAGTTACTTTTGGTAGTAAGAAAAACCTTACAATGTGGGAGTACTAAGGCAATGCTGAAGTAGCAAGATAAAGAACTGAAATGACTCAATGTAATTTCTTCCCTACATATTAACCTGCAAGGGAGAGCAGCTACTTTGCAACTTTATGAAGTCGTGTTAGTAAATGGCAAATTACAAATCAAAATGTGAAAAAGACATCAGTTTGGGCAGTTTTGGGTACACTATTAATAAACATACAGCACTGTAGATAGCATTCACTGCATGTTTACCTCTCAGATTTAAGATAAATGCACTTTGAACTCCTAGTGAGGCATGCAAATCTGATGCATGATTCATGTCATCGTATACACAGAAAATGAGAGCCAAAGCATCACTGCAACAGTTATACAACTTGTCAGCTTTTAGCATTTATGACTATATGAATGACGATTTTGACCTTAGAGATAACCAGATGCATGTAATTAAAAATGCAATGAAAGATAGCTATTCAGGTACTCTGGAAATATTTATATTACATTACTGCACTTTAATATGCTTTAGAAATACAGTGCCACTCACGAAACATGGAAGAATTGTTCTAGTTGATGGCACACAGTCATAGTACAAAATGCATATTTGTTGTACTACTTAACAAATATTGACAACTCAAAATTATTTTAATAAATTATCTCCTCATATCATTCCCCACATTCCTAATAGATATCATGTTTATATTAGCTATGTAAATGTATAAATACACACAAACATCTCTATAAAAATAATTGAGCAATTTTACCAAAAATATTTGAAGGCCAGTGGTTATTTTCTTACCACCATACATTATTGGAATTATCAGAAAAAGCAGCTTACCAGATCAGCATCAAGACCATCTTGTTCATCATCTGTTGTGCTACATAGTTCAAAAATGTTTGTACAGTCCTGATCACTGTAATGCAATTAAATTTCTGTTACTGGAATAGCAAAAACATAGCTATCATTTCCTAGATTAAACCCAGCCACAACCAAAAGCAACACGAACTGGAAGGCAGTAACTAAGAATCAAATGCAATATAAAAAAAAAATCACAAGAGGATTATAATATTAACAGAGTAATGTTATGTCTGAAAAACTGTTATGCTGTGCATTTCAGAAGGAGTGAGGGGAGGAAGGTGAAATTAGCATTAGAAATTTGAAAGGGGCCTTCACACCAGATGTACATGCAGGAAGACTGCCTACACTGACTTCTTTCAAAAATAAACCTCTCAACTGAACTAAGTCAGACAACCTGCAACAGGAACTTGTACACATGTGCTAGACAGCACAGAACTTACTTTATAGGTTGAGCTACTTTCACGTCAAGTGACATTTTGATACTATAAATACCAGTGAATGCTACTAAGGGAAAAAGTTAAAATGTCTCTATGCTGAACATTCCAGTATTTCCTCGGTTAAGATAATACTCAAAAAGAATTATACAACTGTCCTGCAGTGTATTGAAAAATAGTAAGAAATCCAAAGAAGCAGGATTCACAACAAAGGGATATTAAGGTGCTTATACTCTCCCACCATTTAAGAGCACGAGTATTCAAGCACTGTTTCGATTAAAATGCCACTTACTTGATAAACTTTAAGAGCTGGGTAGTGATCTTTTTTGCAGCTCTAGCAATAGCACTCCCAGGTTCATTGAAGGTCCTAGCGTTGCTTTCAATATATCTCACTTCCCAAACCAATGCAGAGATTCTCCTTAAAATTACAAAACATTGCACCTTTAATACTGAGCTGAAAAACTTAAAAACTGCAAAAACTGTATCTTGGTCATGTTCTGTCCACTATACATTAAGACAGATGTCCTTTGTTTTAAGACTCATTAGACCAGTAAACTTTTCACTCACATGGAAAACTGAAGTGTTTGTACATATATGTATACACACACACAGAGACACACACTCACTCGAGGAAGCAAAACGACAAAGCACATCTTTGCTCACTCATTTTCCAACTCACTATTGATAATTCATCTTCAGAAAGTTTGTGAAATTCTAGCATGCTTTAGTTTCATTCTTAAAATTTAGTTAATACCACTAGTCAAGTAAGCACTAGCATTTGCTACCACTAAATTATAAAATATCACTCAAACAATACTGAGGGTTGCAGATTCCCTGGATTCTTTAAAAACGCATGCATTTTTTAAAAAGCTTACATTTGACCTTATTCAAAAAGGAGGGGAAAAAAAAGCACTCTTTAACCACCACTGTAAATTACAACATCTATTCTGGAAACATCAGAAGTTGCTTGTCACAAAGCCCTGTCAAATGCAACACAAGTTGTGTAGTATCTTAGTAATTCCTAACTAATAAACACAATTAAAAGAGTGACAAGAAGCTTAGTCTAATTACATTTTTAAAAGACACCTCAGCTATTATGTTCTTTTCTGTCTTCCCTTAAATACCTTGCTTTGAGGCCAACTGACCAGTCAAAGCAGTGCCCTCTAAGATGACCGATTTGTAGAAACTGCTACAAATTAAAATCGTAACTTGATAGAAATGAGCTAGCGCAACTATGTAATTTCATTTTTATCATTCTTTTTTCCAATTCCTTGTAACTGTGAAGCAGAGTTGCCCCATGTTCGCAGCTCTTCACCCCCAGAATTTCAAACTATTTCCCAAGACATTATTTCAGTCTTATATAGGAAGAAAACAACTATTAACGTCTCTTCACTGTAGTTAGAGACACGCTGAATGCAAGTCCAGATGAAGAACACGCTTAAATTTCTTTTAGAGCTATGGATACCCAGCACATCGAGCAAAGCAGAATTTTATCATCACTACACTTCAGTTTCTTCCCTCTTTCTCATGGTAGAGAGTTTTCATCATTTAAAACACTGGTGGCAATATTTAGTATTTCACCTCTGTGTTTAAGCCCATTTCTGAAGGTAGTAAGCGCTTAAGAGCTACACCTACTTCCAAGTTCAAGGTAACTGAAGTACAGCACTCCAAAATCTGAATTAAGTCTTCAGCACTGAAGTAACACATTTTTTTTAAATATTTACTAATTTCAAATATCAAATCTCTCAAAGAAAGAATGTCAGTGTTTACAGTAACTCTGAAAACAGTACCAACATAGGCTGAAATAAATTTCTTTATGAACTAAGTTAATAAAAATGAATATAACGTTGCAGTTATCAAGCATCAGAGCCATGCTATAAAACACTAGTAACACTGAATTCAGGTACTGGACTATTGGTTTTCAGAATATTTATCAGAAGAGTAAATTGCTCTTCTTACCAAAAAAAGCTTAGATCTTCTCACAACGGACAAACTCAAGGCCACATTCTCCCTTGTTTCTACTGCTAGTACTAACCTGTAAAATCGGTTAGCCAGTCTTGTCCGAATAGTGTTCAGGTCTGTTGGATAAGCAATCACGGTACAGTATTTGGGATACGTACACAGGTCAACTGGACCAGCAAAAGCTGCTGAAATGTCTGTTAAGAAACAGCAAGATTAATTAAACTATTTCAGGGCTTCTATACAATTGAGCCACATGTTCAATTGCTATGTATAATTATTCTTGATAACACCAATTATGTATAAAACTATAAGAGACCCAGTACAGGCAAACAGAAAGGACTGCATATAAAAATGTATGAACATTTACAGTAATTCATCATAGCGAATTTTTAAAGGATGCCATGGATATTCCAGGGACCTGTTTATAAATGTAATGTTAGGAGAAAACTACCTAAAGTTTAGATTACATGCTCACCAAGAGTCAGAAGCTGATCAATACCATTGATAATCCGTTCACATGCTTCATCACGAGATCTCATCCCCCACTCCCCTTCTTGGGGTTTGTATAGTAGCTTCTCCACCTCTTCAAAAGTCACAGAAACACTAGCTCCTAGTTCTTCAGGCTGATCAACTGAAGAGTGATAGCAAATAGGAAAGAAGTGAGAACACAAAACAAGATAAATTGTTAAGTACTCAGGCTTATTAAATGCTCATATGCTTGTAACTGACAAAAAAATTTCTGCCTTAAAGTGGAGTTTGATGCTAAGACTATGGGGGAAAAAAGTATACAAAACATATACAACAGCAAAGATGTCCTTTATTTGCCTTTCCTGCAGTTCTGAACTTCCAGAAGACTCTTTCCTCTCTTCATCTGAGCACTAGACTTAAGAGGACTTAAACTCAGAAGAGTTGTTCATATACTTTTGTTTTAAATGCACGCCCTAAACTTCACAGGATCATAACTTAGATGAATAAGTCAATTTGTGCCCCCCAACCTTTAAACATGTGCAAGATAGGCAATATACTTTGTGACATCCTTCCTGGCATTAACAACTACGACCTTTTGGACATTTTTAAAAATATTTGTTTTGAACATGGCAGATTAATTGTTTCAAAGCAGTAAGAACTAGCAGAAATACAAAGCTGTGACGTATGGTTCTGTGGAAAGAGTCACGCTTCCAAAGACTAACGCAATCTGGCCAATGCAGAATGATTGAGTAGATAACGTATTGTCCCCAGATATCTTTCCCCCTCAACTCCACAGATTGTTTTTAGTACATCTGCAGTTTCTGCACTTTCATTGTTTTTGAAAAGCTAAGTTCCTCATTTCATTTGAGCACTTGAAAAGGAACAAGCATCTGAAGGTTCCTGATCAGACACTGTGTGTAGGCAAGATCACTTCTTTGTACTGATTAGGACAACTGGAATTAGCAGATGATTATTTTTTATAAGCAGAAAAATTCAACAGTATAAAGTGTGTAGGCTTATAGCTAGAAACTAACAGTAAGAACTTCCATTAGCATTGAGAGTCTGTCCATTAAAAATGAAAGCAAGAAAGAGGACAGGGTTCTTGTCAGTTATGATGACTGTAATCTACAAATATGTTGCATACAAATTCTAAAATACATTTCAGCTACAACTACTGTAGAGAAAAAAACCCAAGCTTTAGTGGGGGATCGTCTAAGTTTACAAAAAGGACTATTTTTTCCTTCAGCTGAACAGGGTTAGTCTTAATAACCCAAAGTCCTTTTCTAGTTCTCCGTTCATTACTGCACTGACAGAGCCCTAACAGTATTTGTTATCCACTGAAATAGTACTAAAGATCATAGAATCATAGAATTGTTTAGGTTGGAAAAGACCTTTAAGATCATCCAGTCCAACCATTAACCTAACACTACCAAGTCCACCACTAAACCAATTAAGGGAAGAGTAATGAAGCAGTTCTTCAAGAAGCAAATGGATAAAATACAAAAAGGTGCTAAGAAAAGCTGAAGGGGCAGAGATGACTCACTTAGATGATCCTTCCAACCCATCTTCGAGCTGAAACAAATTCTGCAACCAAACTTCCTGAAGACAACACTAAGAGAAAGCAGCAAGTAATGCTTCTACACTTACACAGGGTTGTGTCAAGAAGAACTCAATATGGTATCTGGTACTCCATTGCACAAGCGCTCAAGAGGGATTTTCTCCTGCAGGATTAACAACTAAAGCAGAATGACTGACTAAAACAAACAAAAACTCTGTCCTTCTCAACAATCATGTAAATAACTCTGGTTTGTAAATAACTCTGGTTTGTGTTCTTTGCAGCACCCTGGTATATGTGACACCGAAGACTTTTCGTAACTCCTGGCATGTTTTTCTATACATATATATAGAGATAGATAGAATGACTGTATGGTCTAATCTTCAGGAGTAAATGAGTCACAGAAAGCCGAACCCCCCAGAAGGAGAGTTGCAGTGCTTACAGTATAGGTACAGACAGTTAACAGACAGGACAGCCAGTCCACACCAATAGTGGTTTAGTAAGCAGGCTGCTGAAAACTGAACTTTCAGGTCCACATGTACCAGCTTTTCCTGGTCTTGACAGCATTGTCCCTGACAAGACCAGAGTTTGACATCTGATACTGTATCTTGATAAACATGAGCCAAAACTTATGCTTGCAGGATACAAAAGGTAACAAATTAAAGTTGTGACCTGCTAGTTAGTCCAACCTCAGTGCTGTTCTTCTCCCACACATCTGTCTTAGTAAACTGAATGAAGAAATATTTTGAGGGAAGAGTGGCAAACACAAAGTACAACTTCAGTTTGATCTGAAAGTCATTCAATTGAAGAAAGGAAGAGAAAGCAAAGAAGAATGGGTTTAACCCCTGTTTTATCCTATATTGTTAACATAATAATGCTTTCTATAAATACACAAAACCTTTCTGTAAGAGCTTTACTTCCCTACAAACTGCCATTTTCTGCCTGGAAAGAAAGGTAGAAAATAAATAGTTCTGGATTGTCTTCAGACAATTTTTGTTCTTCCTCTAGCTTAGTGGCTGCTGTGGTGCTTATTCTTGACCTGTTCAGAGGATGTTCTCAACTCTTTGACCTTGTCCACAAAAGACACACGAGCTTTTAGCTTTTTTTGTGTGTCCCCCTTCCCGATTTTTCTACGGTAAAGTCGTAGCTCCTCATATCAATTAAACCTTAAGCTCTTAACATGGCAAAGTAACAACTTACTAGATCAAAGAAAGAAGTTACAATTTGCCTCTGATATAGCCAGTAAACGATGACTTACACATGTAATACTATCCAGATTTAAATTAGCGTCTGTAGGATGTCTGTCATTACATTGCCAGTGTAGCAATTTCAAGAATTCTAGTTCCTTTATGCTGTCAAACTTAAGTGGTTGAGAATACTACTCTTTATATTTCAATCCATAGGAGGAAGAACTGATAATTAATGCACTGATATGAACAGCAACTTAAAACATAGTATACAGCGTTCAGAAGAAATTGATAATTTGTCCTGTTAACAAAATAAATCCTGACTTAAGTTCACATGTAAGGCTTGTGAGCCTCTAAGAGTAATATGACTGTCTCACAGTGACATACATGGGAAGCATTAACCAGTTCATGATGAGTAAGAAAAGCTTCTCTGTGTTAGGAGACAGATGTTGGTGATGAGAAAACGGAATGTTTCAATTAAATTTGTGTGTGTGTAAAACCAAAATCCTACTGATTACTTGTTTTCTATAAACCCAAGTGTATAAAGATTTCAATTTCATGTTTTGATTTCGGACTGTTTTGTGGAATTTGTCATCACAAGATATGACTGAAGCAGCCAGCTAACACTTCAAAGATTAGACACTCAGGCAGATACTGAGAACATCCACATGTGTACAGTATATTTGTATTTAAGAAAAAAACCACAGCATAAGTCTTTCTGGTGTCTGGGAAACAAGAGAACTCCTAGCAAAGGTTATTAAGAAAATTAGTATCTTTTTGACAGACAGCTCATTCCATAACTACTCCCTCAGTATTTCACAAACTTTCTTCCCTCCCCTCAGCTGGTATGGACAAGCACTGGAAAACCGAATTGAGTAGGACAAACCAGGAATCCAACTGTTTCATTTACGGTTAATTTAGATTTGATTAGCAAACCTTAAAAATTGCTGGTTTTAAACTATATGCAGTAAGGATTTGCTGACTGGAAATTATTTTATACATATTCTTCCTCCACCCCCCTATAGTATAGTGTATTGCAACAAACTGGTTTTTTTGAAACTTGAGATGTTTTTGAAACATGACATTTGGAAGTAGCAGGTTTTATTGCATACGCCAGAGCTACACATTTAAAGTATTTCCTTCAAAATTGCTCTGGAAGATGCAAAGGGAAAAAAATATATGTATATTCAAGGTACTTCACCAAATCTGAAGCAAGACTGTCTTTAAGAACTTTCTTGCTTTAACAAAACACCCTGCTGACATTCTCTATAATTTCAAGGATAGCTATCACCATATCAGTTCCACGTGTTATGTAGATATGCACAACAGATACTGTACTCCAATGATTTAGTGGCAAGAGTCACAAGACAGATAGGAATCATCTAAAGTCCACTACTTGCATGAAATGAAGGAAGTGGAAAGAGGGAGAAGCATGTTAAACTGTTTTATTAAGTGAATTTTTACCTACCATTATCAGGAACTGGTTCCATGTCCCACGGGCTAAGCTTTTCAATTTCACCATTGTCCCATCTGATTCACCAAGTTAGGGGAAAAAAAAAAAAATTAAAGTTATCTTGACTCAGAAGTACTCCCTCCAATCATATTTAAAAATCACAGCTATTTTTAGGTATTCATAAAATATACTAATAAACATGCATATAAACAAAAGCATTAACTAGCAGTGAGCTGTCACAGTGCATAAAAGAAACATTCTTCATAATGAATTTCAAATTAAAATTGTGCTCCTGATTTTGACTATAAGCAACTTACCCAATATAAAAATCAATTTTACAAAGCCTGTATCAAGAAGTTGCAGAATAAAAAAATAAGCTATACACTTGGAAAAATGAGATAAGAACATCAAGGGGAAGATCAAGAAAAAACACACAGGGGAAAGGATTTTTTTGCTAATCACAAGAGTGGTTGCACAAGTCCATGGAATGTTTCAGAGAAAGGAAGAACAGTGAGTGAGGTATTTGGTATATTAACATTTCATTTATAAGACAGACCACATTAAGACAGAGTAAGTATAAAATGAAGAAACTGAAGTTAAGTAAGGACCAAGAGGAAGCAAAGGCAAACATCGTTGCTATTGACAGTGTATCTGTATATTCTCTGATACTTAACTATTAGGTATGAATATAATTTAGAGATCTTTCCAAATCCTACTACATTTGGGCAGATTTTTACATGTTTTTAACAATACAAAAATATCAATGAATTTTGGTATTTCCAAGATAAGAAATGCCCAACCGGATCAGCTTAACACCCTACTGGTCCAGCTAGACCAGTAATTTGTGTCTTTGAAACTATTATTGGGAGATGCTATTTACGGTGACAGTATGATCCTGGTACAAGTCCATTCTACTCGCACTTACAGCATTCATGATCACTGTATTCCTCTGGGCATTTTTGTGAATACATCCCAACCTATTTCCTCTAGTATCTGTTTGGTTTTGTCCAATACCTTTTTGAACCTGCTAATACTGTTTCCACAGCCCCCTGTGTAAATGTATTTCCAAAGTTCACTAGCCCCAATGTTACGAAAACCAATCTCAAACTCCTTTAAACAAATCCCCTACAGATTTCAACATGCACCTCTAGTTCAGTCATTACAGAATCTGGTGAGTAATAATTCTCTATTCACCTTGCCTGTCACTCTTATGATTTTGTGAACTATGAATGCACCCCTTTCACCCTTCTCTTCCACCTGAAGAGTCACTTTTTTTTTCAGTCTTAACCCACAAAACATCTGGTACTTACTCTTAATCATTTTAGTTGCCCTTCTCTGTACCTTTCCCAAAGTCATTACGCCTTCCTTTAGACGCTGAGACCCAAAATGCATCAAGACATCAGCACATCACAGTGCCAGAAAGCAGCAAGTAATAGTGTGTTGTCCCTGATACCCTTTCTGATGGTGGCCAACACCTTGTTGATTTTTGTAGCTGCCACTGCACACACAACTGACATTTTGAGAACTGTCAATGACTACCTCAACATTTCTGTCTTCAGCTGAATCTATTAATGAGCTCAATGTCATATAAGCATAAACGAGACCATTGTTTCCTCAGACATCCTACCTAACATACATCTATGCTGAAAATTATCTGGCACTTTTTAACCCAGTCAGTTTTATGAAGTCTTTCTGGAAGTCCTCACCTTTAGGGTGATATTTGACTACTCCCTGAAATGACGTGCAATATTTACAGACCTTGGATATCTCACAGTGCGCACCCTCCAAGAGGCTTAGAAGGACAAGGACTAGAGCTGGTCCCAGCACCAATTCCTGGGGGAGCCCACTACTCCAGCCTGAAACACCGATTGTTAAGAACCACTCTGTTGCACCTTTAACCAATTTTCAACACATAGAAGTATTTTCTCCAATCGTCATCTTAGTTTCTTTAACAACTCTTGAAGAGAAATCCTGTCAAGGGCTTCTTAAAAAAAATCCAAATATATATTGTCCACTTTATTCATATGCTTACTAACAAAGTCACTGAACTTCAAAAGGGGTAGAGAGGTAGAACTTCCCTGTACAGATGCAGTGCTGTCTCTATCCTACAGCTGGGTTTATCCTTATGCTCAATAGTGTTATTCTTTATCATAGGCACATACCAGAAACTGAAGTCAAATATATCAGCCTATAGTTCACCAATTTCCCTCCAGACCCTTTTCGGTTGGCAGGAGTTACAATAGCGATCTTCCAGTCCTCTAGTACAGGGTCCAAGTGTAGGACAGTTTGCAACCTTGCCAGAAGTTTCATATCGGAGTTCTTCAAATGCCTGGGTGAATGCCATCTACGTCTTACAACTTAATAGACTTAGATATCTGGTCTAATACCTCCTGTATATTTATTTCAAACAAACTGAAAACTGAGATGATCATCCTCACAATATTTTGTATCTAAAACTCTGCTCAGGCAAGAGCACCTCCTCTCCATTATTTTGGACTACCCATCAACTTAGGAAAACTTTGATCCATCCACATTCAGCCTATTTGATGTTTATGAACTAACAGAGTTCTGAAGGCTCTGAAGGTTCATCTATCGAGTTCTGCTCCCCAGTGAATGTACTTCAGAAGTTGCTGGTATTCATAAATGTATATACTACTTCATAATATAGCCTGACAGACTTTATCAATACAGTTTAGTACAGCTTAAGCCTCTTCTAGTTCCACTTAAGCTCCATTCATCCAGGTAATGCAACTTAATAGTCTATAAAGCTGCTTCTACACAGATACCTATTTTTGTCTGGGCCAATAAAATAGCAAAACATTCAATTTATACATCTTCTATTTATTTATTATCTATACAATAGTGATCGTGATGATTTGAGATGATTCCTAAGTGTGTGACAACTGACAAAGTGCGTGGTTACCAATAAGACTTTCAATTAAAGTTACATGGCAATTACTCCCCTTCATCTAATTCAAATGTAGTTTCCCCACACTCTCCATCGAGTGTTCTAAAGCCAGCTTTCAAAGGTTGTTTCTGGCATAAAATAAAAAGCACTTCTATTCCAGTAAAGTTCTTTGTCTCAGAAGCAGCAAAAAACAACTGCAGATGCTCAAACTCAGATGGAATAGCAAAATTCTACCACCTAAAAAAGCACCATAACCCAAATCCTGAGTTCTCCCGAAGAAGAGAGACAGCATACTTCAGTTTTTCCAAGAGAGTCACAACCATTTGTGTTTAGGTTGTTTTTTCCCGTTTAAACAGAAGTAAAATGAAAGGTATTTAAAAATCGTTTTTCATCCAATGTGTAAAGCATATGAATGTAAATTAGGAAGCTATTGCTGCTGAACCAGATCCAGATGCTTAGGTAGACAAGACTTAAGATTCTTCAACAAAGGATCATATTTACAAAAAGACCTGAGGACCCAGCCAAGTCACAAAACCTAAATATACCTGCAAAACACTCCAGACATTTCATATACATATCTCAGAGATCTTCTCTAGAAGAGTTGTTTGCAAGTCAAGGTAGAACAGAGTCACATTCTCTACAAAAGCAGCACAAATCTTTAGAGCTCTCTTTTGAAAGTGCTCTTTAAAGAGCACTGCATTCCTTACCTATTCAATTACTAAGCTAACTTCAAAGCAGCTCTGGACTTCCTTCTGTTACAGGCTGGTACATTAAGGTACTGAAATATCCTTTAGTGTTCACAGAAGAAAGGAGTCTAGGAAATTGGCTATAGGCTATTTTTCATAACTGGAAACTTGATTTTGAACTGGGCAAGAAAACAACCAAAAAGCCAATCTAAACTTACTCTTAAGGAACAACTGTGGTAACATAACAAAACATACCTATGGAAGGTGTAACCTATGGAAGGTGTAACCTATGGAAGGTGTAACCTATGGAAGGTGTAACGTATATTCCCCATGGTAGCATATCAAAGGGTTTGAGATATCTAACATAAAATTTAGTACTTTGAAATAAGATTTAGTTGTATTTTCATACTGGTATCTGGACTCAGTGGATTTTTAATCTGTCTATCATTTCACAAAACAAGGGAAAATATACTATCTGGTAACTTGAGAATTTTTACTTCTACATCACCTGCAGGAGATATGATCTAAGTGTACTACCCCTCATGCCTGGCATATGAGTAAGATGTCAGTAAGCATACAGCACCAATCTAGTTTGTCAAGATTCCCTCTTTAGGTAAGAGAAGAGTCTGAAGGAGAATGAAATGAGGGCAAGAAATCAATGTACAGATAGTCCAGATTTCAATTTTTTGTCTGTATATACTTTCTCCTTGTGGGTGATTAAGCAACTGTCAGAAAGAAAAGACAAGTATTTGCACATACTGACAGATCCTTTGTGGAGCAGTCTTAGCTTTATCACTGTCAGGAACATGAGGAAGTTCTTTGTGGTCAGATGATCTGTTGTAGAGAATTAATGCTGATGCCACTTTTATTTACAGCACATCAAGAGTGCCAAATTGCTAATTGTAGCTGTAGAAGCAAAAGTGAAAATTCACTTGCCAAAAGCAAATAGGCAAGAACTTCAATCCAGAAGTTACTTACACCTTCCCACTAAGGAAAATCAACGGGAAAGATGACAAGTAGATGAGACAAGGAACCAAAATATGTAATGCAATCTTGGCAGTCTCACACAATTGTCTATTAGCTACAAGTACTTCCTTTCTTTGGGATGAGTGACAGGTTCAAAAGCCTGTGAGTGAAAAAAAAAAAATTTAAAGCCCTCTAACAATGAAACTCTGAATATCAAATATACTGTAGAAGACATGGGAAGAATCTCTGGTCATGACAGGAATAGGAATATTATGTGTTCACTGGTTATTCTGCTTACAGTCCTCCCTTGCTGTGGGAATCCAAAGCAAGCAAAATTCCAGAACCATTCCAGACAACTTGGACAGGGCAGGACAAGGACAATATCCCAATTCTGAACACCGAGGTCCAGAGTTAACTTTGTTCACCTTTCTTCTCCTTTGTATGAAGGACCTCTTTGTTGATATGAAAGAAGGTGCACAGGAACACCACTAATGTCAAACTGTCATGGGGGGACAGCAGGGGGTCATTTTTCAGAACACACCTTGGTAAAGAAGGTATGGATCCAACTATCCTCATACTAGTTTGACTTGGATGTTCCTGGCCTTTCCTGTTTAAGCAGTTATTTTTTTCTACTCTAATACCCTTGGTTTGCTCAATTTGCCATGTTTTGAACAATGCACTTGGTATTATATGCCTTCATCTAGGCAGTATTATCTCCTGACAAGCAGACTGGTCAAAGGGATGTGTCTGTTACAGGTAACATAGGGTTACACTATCTGCCAGTTATCCAGCTAAGTATCACCCAAAGAGGAAATCAAAAGGTGAAACTGCAAGTGGGATCTACACAGTAAGGAATTATGGCAGAACACCACTAGGCAGAGAAGAGACTCAAGTTCTGTCTTTACATTCGTGGTCAAGCAAGAAGAGACAGCAATAGTTTGGAAACATCCTCTACAGGAGTCTCAAGTGATAGCATGAGATCATCTTGTACATACACTTGCTCCTGTGGACTATATTGTGGAAGACGGAAGCGTGAGAACTTGAAGCATAGTATCATGATGTCAGCAGCAACAGAAGAGATACAGCGTGCTCCATCCAAAACCAATTATCAATGAAGAATAATGATTCATGTACACTGGAAATTGCATTGCTTGCTTCATGGAAGAGATTCAGCACTAGTCATTACAGAAATGATTTGCAAACGCGAAAGAGGTCAATAACTTCTTTTACCGTATTACTATTGACTAAAAAGTTGCCACAAGTTATTACATATTCATGTTGTGCTAGATTAGCAACTTGAAACCATTAAGAAGTGATAATACATCCAGTAAAATCATTTGAACAATTTATACATTCTCATACCAGTAAGCCAGCTATGTAAGAGGCAACCCGCACTACCAACATTGGAAGTGTAAAATCTTTTCATACTTACTTAACACTGTAACACTGAAAGTGACTATCAGGATATTGAGGCTGATACGGTTCTTGACCCAACACTGTTCCAAACCACCATGCATCATCAATAATGGATCGGAACCTATCAGCTAGAGCAAAAAAAGTCTGCTCAGATATTCTACTAAGAAAGTTATTTAACTATGCTTCTTCTATTTGCAATTAGGAAAACTTTTGATCAATGTATTTCAGTTTAAAGTTCTAAACCCACTGATATTCAATAAAAGGTGAAACCACTTATTATACCAAAAAAATACAAGTGCTAAAATCTGAAAAAGTTTGCTACTTAGCTATAAAATGAGAAAAGGGAATGCTACAGTCTCAATATATGTTCTGAAGACTGTATCTAAGATCTATGGTAATCCCTCCAAAATGCTTAGTACAGCAGTCAGTAGGCTCAAATTTCTAATGGGCAAAGGGACCTTAGCTACCAGAGAGCCCTCTGAAGCTACAAGCAAGCAACATCTAGCATATTCAGCAATTAGCCAAGGACAAATTTTTGATTTCAAAATCATTTAGTCAAATACTTAGAAAACACACTTACAAGCTTGCCAGTTCCTTTGCCGCGCTTCATCATAGAACTGACGTAATATAAGGAAGTCGATAACATCTGGCATATCATGGTATCTAGTTAAAAAAAAAAAAAATCCCTTTCATGTGTGCGTGTCTTAGGGCTTTAGGAAGAAGCTTTAAAAAAACCTTATTTTTAAATATTTTTCAGAAAAATAAAAATGCACATACCTGATGGAAAATGATTTGTCTGTATGTTTTCCAGTGGCATGATCTATAAAGGCAAGCTTGAGGCAACACAATGTGGGAGGACCAACTTCATATCTAATTCCAACTATTTTTACCAATTCCTGATCCTACAGGTAAGAACAAACAGTTTCAGCAAATATTACCTCCCGGACTATGCACAGAACTATTAACATAACATTAGTTAACCAAGCACATTAGTGGTACCCACATTGAAAAAGCCAAAACTATTGAAACTGTATTTGAGATTTCAATGGAAGACTTGGCCATTTGAGATTTCAGTGGAAGTCTGTCAGGCTTGGCAATTTTAACACAGCTATTTATGTTCAGGCTTCCCACAGGTAACTCTGAAGATGCTCTGGTAATTGAAGACACTTTCCCCTATTGTTTCCATAGGGAAACATTATGGGAAACTGCATAACCTCATAAATCAATGTTTTGCAGTGTAGTACGACTCTACATTCACAGACTACTAGTGTTGAACCCACAGTATTTTCAATGCAGACCTACCCTAAGGGCTACTTTTCTCCATGGCTCCTTGTGTGGATTCAGTTCATAAATGTTATTTCTTCTAACTGCTTCAATGTAAGCTTCATGTCCTTGTCGGAAATATATTACCTAAAAGAAATGAACCAAACAAAAAAATAACCCCAAACAATAAATGTTATCCTATATTTAGTAACTATAATGATAGTTAACACAAGCATTTGAAGATTTTAATCAATATTCCTACCTCGTCACCCATCTGAGGAACAAAAGGAGATCTTCGAAGAGCTGTGTCTGTTATCCAAATGGGAGGGTGCCAATCATATGAGAATTCCAAGTTTACTGGTTGTGTTGGAGCATTAGCCTTCACATTAATAGAGAGTAAAATTAGACATAATGGACATATTGCTGACATGACATCAAAACAACTCATTCCATTTTAATTGGCAGACAAAAGCTTAACTTATAAAAGACTAGTGTACATTTCCAAAACCTATTAGCAAAATTTCTCCAAGGCTTGGCTCGAGTTGTAACTGTATTTGCAGTACTAACACTAAGCATTCCTTTCCTATATGAAGATTTGCATGAGCAAGATTACTATTATGCAGGTCTTAAGAGAAACAAAAGTTTTATAATTTAGATGGCAGTCTCAGCGCCCAATTAAAAATCTATCAAGCTGCAAGAAACTATTTGAAGATGAAAAATTATGAGATACAGTAAATATTCACATTAAAACAGTTCCAAAAATACAATTTTGAGACTACTTGGAAGAAAGTGAAAGGATGGAGAGAAAAAAATACAAAATTACCCCAAGAATTAAAAAAAAAAAAAAAAAAAAAAAAAAAAAAAAAAATATCTGTTTGCCCCTTCATGGTAGAAAATGGCAAATAATAGCTATTGTAACTTAAAAAAGGATAATTATTTAAATAAACTTAAATTTTGGTAACTTAAAAAAAAAGAGTAATTATTGTAACCTACAAAAAATTAAAAATTCAACCCAATTCTAAATGGCCACTGTAAATACAGTGACTATATCCACTCAGTTTTCAAAAAAAGATACATTACTTAAAACCAGACAGTTTAACAGGCTTTTAGTCTAATATTCTGTACAGTTATTTAATAATCACATTTCCCCTTTGATACCAGCAACCTTGAGAACTCTTTTTATTTGAAAAGTGAAAATGACTTCACTTGGAATGCAGATTCTTCCATACAAATCAGTAGATACCTTGCATTTGGAATGATCTCAAACTCATTAAGGGTACACTGTATGTAGTGATACCAATTTCCTTGTCCAATGGCAGTAACAATTACTTTAACAGTTTCCAGTGAAGAGGTCTAAAAACCTAAGACAGAAATTTATTAAAGAGCGAGTAGAAGAAATTAACTGTATACCTCCTCCTGCTTTTTTGGTTTGGGCTTTTTTCTCCTTTTTCTTCTTCTTCTCTTTGGAGGAGATGATTTCTCCGCTGACACTTCATCTTCTGAAGTACTGCAATATCTGATCACTTTCCGTCGAGAAGTCCGTACGGGAGGTTGTAGGTTAATCCCTGCATCAGCGATCCAGTCAGAATATCTACTTGAAGAATCACTGCCCATAGTGGATGGGGTCAGGGAAATACAAACATAGAATCAAGTTGTCAGTATTTCAGAATTCTAAATTCTCTTAGCCAAATACCTGCAGATACAGATTTCTGTTGAAAGCACTATCAAAAGAACTAAAATTACTTTGACCTGTTGTAACAATTACTTCACTTGATGGTCAACATAGTTTTTTGCAAACACACAGTCATTCTAAGCATGTTTTTTAAAAAAACTCAAGCCTGGTGAATCCTAGAATCAGTCATTTTATTCAAGAAAGTTTTGCAATGAAATTCTGGACTAGTTAAGAGCCTTCCCTTAAGAACACACTAGCCGAACACTGCTTAAATTCTTTAAAGACAGTTATACAAATCTCACAGGTACACATTTGCTTGTTTTATATCTGTCTGTGTCTCAGTATTTTTTAGTTCTCCTACTATAGAGTTCTAGAAAGACTATCTAAAAAAGCCACAGTAAAGTGATTAAAAAGTTATCTGTAACTTCAGTTCTAAATAAAGTTCTAAAATATCAAAATTAAGGGTTTTTTTTTCAACCATTTTTGTAAGAGCAAGCAACTGACTGTTGCTGTATTATTAAAAAACAAAATAAAACAAACCCCCAAACCAAACAAAACCCCCTACCCCTCAAAAACCAACAGAACAAAACACGCTATAAAAAATATCCCAGGCTATCTTCTTTCTCCTTGCCATCTAGCAAAAAAGCAAAAGGGTTTGAAACAACATTAAAAGACAGAAATGTTTTGGTGAAATGGAACACTAAATAACAATGCAACGTGTCAGCACAGTACCCTTCAAAGTATTATTACATACGAAGCACAACAGAACTTCCACACAACTTCCAACTTGCCAAAATTCAAGTAAAACTCATTACAGTAAAAGCTGGGATTTGTTTGTTTGCTTTTACCTAGAACTATTACTGTTGCTTTTCTTGTCACTTCTCCACTCTTCCTCTTCATCAGATGAGCCAGAGCCCTCACTTTCTTCAGCTTCCTGAATTTAAAAATATGCAGAGTCAATCCAAAACTCTCACAGCACATGTTTTAAGGGTTTGAAACATAAAACACATTTTCCATTCACATCTGCATATTATCAAGTTAGGAAGAAATTTGGTAAAAAGAGTTGTTAAAATGGAAATGAAAGTAGTTCTTTTTTTGTAGCTGCTTTCAACTTATCCTCTTAACCTCAGGAGTGCACTATTAATCATGAACTTCTGTATATTCACTCACATTTTATTAGCCACATGTGTATCCACCTGCTGTAGCCACTCTTCACAAAGCAGCATTTCTATCCCCCTACCATATGACAGTTCTATTGTTTTCTAGTCTGAGTTTACATTATTTATCAGAACAAAGTGGTGGATGACTTTGATTTCTTCAAATTCCAGACTCATGATGCTGTAATTAGGTCATGTGAAGTACAGAGTAAAATCTAGCTCACTAGAAAACAAAGGAAGAATTTAAAGATTGCGAAAGGAACAAAGCGAGGAAAACTATCACATCTCCCACCCGTACACAGCATGGGTATATTCCATTACAGGAGTAGCACTTCTATGATTTTTTTTTCCCAGCAGTTATACAAGTTAGAAATCAGGTGATTTTTCTGATTTTAGTGTCAACTGATTGACCAACTGGGTGCATTCATGCACATATTTAAATGCAAAACTAAACAGTCAAGATACATCAAACTATATTACAACTTAAGTACTTTCCTGATTGTTGTTCAAAAATTTATTTGCATTAACTTTATGTTTTAAATATGTTTTCCATAACTGAAATGACTAAGTATAATGCACTGCTCATGTCTCAAGGTATATATTGCCAAGCAAAAAGAAAAAAAAAAAAAGAGTAAGAAAACAAGATTTAACTTGCAACTTCTAGTTCGATACTCTTTGAATTAGTCCAACTGATTATTTGTTTGTCATTTTCAGAGTAATAAAGTTAACAGTCTTCCCCCAAGACCTGTTCATACAGTGTACAGGATGGACAATACTAACTTAGTTCTTCTCTTTTATCCTACTATTTGTAGGATAACAAAACAAACAAACAAACAAAAAAAACCCCACCATTTACATCAAAGCTCGGCTTCTTATAGTATTATTAGATCTAACATCACTTCTTCAAAAAATATTGAAGTGTATGTAGTATTTACAGGACAGCACACATAACTCTCCTACTTGCACTCCGTGTGCTTTGAATTTGTCAGGTGCCAGAAGTCTCCTGTCAGCTCCCCCCCTATTCCCAAAGTAAGGAAAACCTGAACTTTTCACTAAATTTAAGTAACTTATTTTTTTTAAATGCATAAGAGTTCTTTACTAAGAGGCTAGGAGAAGAGAGTCCATTTCCAAAGAATATCATTCTTCATCTTACTTATAAAATTATCTTATCTCCTGAACATCCTGTATTTTGTTCACCATTCTTCCTTAACAAAGTGACTAGTCCAACACATTCGATCTTCTCTACTCCTTTACTTTTTCTTTACTCTTTCCCAGTTTGAGACTATTTCCTTGTGTGCAAGGCAAGACAACTGTAGTCCAAGAAGTCCTACCACCGATTTACAGCATCTGCTAACCAGCAGTCAAAAGCTCCTGCTACTCATGGCAAAGTCCTGTTTCACCCCAAGCCAGGCCTTGGCCAGGATAAACAGACTCTGTGGGAGAATCACATTACCAGGACATACGATGCTTTATCAAGAACCTTCAAAACTTCCAGTTTTATGTGTGTGCACAAAATTTGGAAGGTTTTCACAGAAAAACAACAAAGCACATCTAAAATCCAAACTTTGCTTTAAGCCAACCTCAGCATTGTACATCGCTTTTTTGCCTTGGGCTGTGGATTTGATTTAGAAGATTCTCAGCAAAAATAGTTCAGCCATTTATAAAATGACAGGAAAGACTGCCATTATTAAAGCAACTGACAACTAGGTTTGAGAAGTGCTAATAATTATGATGCTTACAGAAATACTTCCCCTGGTAACTGATGGGGGTTTTTTGTTTGCTTTTTTGTTTTAAGAGAAAAGGCACATTTACATGAAACTTCACTTATTGAGGAACTCAAGTTCAAAATACAGAACTCAGAAGAGAACTTACCTGCTCTATCAAGCCAAAGCAGTTATCTCTTTCCTCATCAGAAGATTCCAGTTGTTCAATGTTATTCCGTGTTCGGTAATTGGGATATTTCCGTCTATGCAGTCTACGCTTAGATTGTATTAATGAAGACTCAGAGTCACTCTAATTTATATAGGAAGTGAAAAAAAGAAGTTACACAAAAGTATGTATGTGGCGAACTTTTATGGGGGTGAAAGGGCAGCTAAAAGCACTGCTGAATGTAAAAACTGAAACAGCCTCATCACATCACAGCCTGATCATGTCAAAACTGCTTTTAACAAGAAGTAATTTTCCTGTAAGCCAATAGTTTTAAATTTGCTATTTCCAATTTAAGATTTAGTAGTTGTTCTAAGAAATTGCTCTTTATAAACTACTCTAAGTGACAGGTCCAATCACATTACCTGATAAAGTTATTTACAGAATCAAGACATTAACTGCCTACAACATGCAATTCTGAGAAATCCTCAACTCCCCCCAGTTAAGGAGATCATGCAATAGAATTCTTGAGGCAAATTGTTTTGTACTGCAAGACGCAGCAAATCAGGCCACTGTCTTATAAAAACAGTACAATAACTATTTTTTCCTTCATACTGATCTCTTCCAAAAAATAGATAATGAAAAAGTCATTCAAAATCGGGCAAGTCTGAAAAAGTTGCCTCACACAAAAAACACTGTCATCTAAAGTAAAATGACAAGGGAATAGCAATATAGCCTATAATTCTTCAAATATAGGACCCTGAACATTCTCACTTGTGCTTCAATGCTTTAGCATGGACCTGCAACAACTGTCTGAAACTTTAACTGCAGTAAAACCAGAATGGCCTGAAATCAAGCCTGCCTTTAAAAATTACTACCAAATACCTTAGATGGAAGGCAGCAAGACTTAAAGAAAAAAAGAATTCTAGGTATGGGTAAAAATAAATCAAACCTTGTCCTGCAATAAGTGGAAGCTGAATCAGCAGGAACGTTTGAAGACCATACCTTCAGAAATATCTGCTTTCATTTCTTAAACCATGACTTGTCCCTGTGCACAGAACGCCCATTTTCCTAGAAGCTGCTGCATACCTTGTCCAATGACTCGAATGACTTTTTCTTCTCTGTTGCATAAAGATCTCTTTCTTCTTCCCCTTTTGCAATTCGATATTCTTCCTGCTTCCTACAAAAAAGTAATGAAAATCTAATTCTACATCTGTTTTGACAACATGGAAAAGTTAAACGACCCACTTTCTTTAAAGGATCTATCTAAAAAACCCTAACACCTAATTCCATTACATTATTAATTCAGATGTCACTATTGCTCGAACAACTATAACATATGTCCTCTCATTTCCAGATAGAGTAAAGAAGATGGATATTAAGTAAGTCTTCCTTGCAAATATCAGAATATAATAAACTTTTTTGACCCCGTTTTTAATCCACATTTTTCCCTTTGCAATCATTCTACCTCCCAACACTGGGAAAGGTTTTTAAAAAAAGCTCCAGGAATGTGGCAGCACATATGGCTGTAGCATTAAAAAGAAATATTTAGCTATCAATATTAATTTTCCTTTTCACAGATGCATACTGATAGTACTTCTGAAAGCAGCTAACTGTTTTAGCATTTTAAGTGCTTGTGCTGTTTCTGGTCATAATACATCATCCCCACAAAGTGTCACAAAAGCACAATCTCTCTGAACTCTTTCATGTAAATTAATTTAACCTATATACCTTCATTTTGGAAAAAGCAAGAATCTAGGTAATCTAGCTGTCCTTTAAGATGACTTCAAATATTGAAATATGGGAGAATGGTTCTCTATTAAACTAGAGAAGCTTCCATTTATTTTTGTTGAACGGACTTCACAATCAAAAGTTTTTAAGCACAGCAGACCATAACACTGAACTATTTCAATTTGTACCACGTATCTGGTTTAGCTTAGGTCTAACAGCACCATATTTAGAAAAGGCAACACGATGTGTTCTCTCTCATCACATCTGCAGCAGACCTGAGTAAGCTGGGTGGTATTTCTGGTACAACAACTCTTCGTCTCCAAGCCTGAAGGTCTCGCTCAGTAGCCATCTGACTTCGTGGAGCATTCTGATGCATCTGACGCACACCTTCAACTTGCCCACTACGTCGCAGACCAATATTGGGAGGAGACTGGATGTCGAAACTTGGTCTTCTAAAAGCTGAAATACACAAACAAAACCATTTTTTCCAGACTACACAGAATTGGAACCTTGTTTCTTCTTACTACAAGGTAAAAAATTAACACTTATTTTTATCTCCATGATTGTAAGTATGTGACTAGTTATCACCTTCAGGAAATTTTGTGTCTTGTAGAAAATACAGTGAGATTACACATATACTTTTAAAACGGTTATTTCTACTACTATTTTAGTACAGTGAAAGGAAGTATAATGTGACAGAGGTCTTTGTATGAATTACTTCAGACAGCTCTGAGGCTAGTGAGGTTCTAAGAAGCACTCTTCCTGGACCTGAGCTTACATAATTAAAACTACAGGGACAGAGATCAGAAGAGTGTCTGGTTTAAATCTGTAAAGAAGGGAGAGGGGAACAAAGTTTGAATAATGGTAAAATACTTATTTTGCAAACTTTAGAGGAAAATAAATGTAGCTCCTACAAATGTTACTTGATTACTCTACAAATACTATTAAACATGCAGCACCCTACAAGAAATACAATTAACGCTCTTTAAAAGGAAATGTGAAAGGCTTTGTTTTGTAATTTAATCGCACAAGTAGCAGTGTTTTAATGAATAAAAGATCTTAGCCAGATATCACTATGTTAAGGGAATCTTAGTCCCCAAAACACTGAAGTCAAAACCTGTTTGAAATACTTCACACAGCATAATAAAAATCGAGACAGAACAATTACCTGAGAATTTATCAGCAAGTACTAACCTCTTCTAGGTGTTCCTTCCCCATTCTGTGGGCCACTTGAAGTAGATTCTTGATCAGCTCCAGTTCTTTGATCTTGTTGCAGCTGTAATTGTCTAATCATGCCATCAAGAATGCTGGGCTCCAAGCCTTGTTCATCTTGATCAACTGTCTGTTGGCCTATAACTTGTTCAACCACTTCTCCATCACCTTGCAAGTGTAATACAAATAAAATGAATGGGTTCAGTTAACTGACTACAGCAAATGATTTAATCTCATTGTTCACATCACAGTGAGACATGTTCTACAACTTAACACAATGAAAACCACTCGTGAAATTATTCCAGCTGCTTACTCCAAATAAGACATTTACAGAGTCTACAACTCAAAACACAGCTCGTGCACATCTGTGCCCGCAGAAAAGAAAAGAATTAAGACATCCATTGGAACAACCAATTTTTTTTTTTGCGCGTTTAAAATCGTATTCACTGTGGGACCCTTCAGCATCTTCAGTGAACACAGATACATGACAGTTAGCATGTGAGAAAACTAAGGCATTTTTAAATCCCCTATGTCGTATCTACTCTGTTCCCATTCAGAACTACTACAGTAACTCTAATATCTGGATGTAGATCTTCAGTCATACTGCTCTTACTTGTTGCTACATATCCAAGTTGAGGAATCAAATGTTCATCTGCACAATTCTCTCTTCCTGGCACCAATCTTTGATATTTTGTTGGATGAGGGTTTCCATCCACATCTACTAAGAAGGGAGGGGGCATGAGATGAGGAGCCTGTTGAGTCTGCTCATCTAGGACATAATTGTTAGAGTCTCGAATAAGTGGCCGATAGTCAGTGTGGAAGAACATCTGATCAGGAATCTAGAAAGAAATGAAGTTTTTATGTTATCAATTTGGAAAAAAGAATACGCTAAAGAACAGAGAAGAACAAGTGACACTAAAATATCTAAACTCTCCTTAATGGTAAAAGAAAGGGCAAGTTCCCAATAAAGAGTTATGTATAGCTACAATTAACCTGTATGGGTGTTGCAGTACTCTCATTTTTGATAGTGCTTTTGCAGGCAACAAAATGCTTTTAGAAAACAATAAACTGAGGTAGCTTAAAGCAGCAGCACTGCTTTACACTTAAAAATATTTTACATCTCATTATCTTTTTTTCCACATAATTAAAGTTTCCTTGGTTTCCATGCAAGGAAATTATTGTCTAAAATTCAACATAAGCTCTCAAAGTAAAGTTTGTTCTTAATCATGCAATGTCCACCAGATTTTTTTTTCTGCAATTGAAACAATCTGTTAAATCCATGCAGCTGAAGGAAAAGGGTTACACAAGTATTAGAACACAGTCAGAATCTTTGCTCCTAGCAATGATGAACAAGATGAAGAGAGTAAGTTTCAATTTCAGCTGAGAATGTAGAGCAAGAAAAAATAATTCTTTAAAATGACAAACATGGAATTACCATTACAACTTTAAAAAAATTGAGGGGGAAGTGAAGAAAAGCATAGGCCAGAACTGCACTTTTGAGAGCTATTTCAAAAAACCACACACATGTATTTGTCAAAACAACAGGAAACAGACTGATAAGATTCAAAAAAGCAAAACACTTATCCCATGCACAGTTTTCTAACATTTCAGAATCCAGTGTTGGACAAATACTTACTTTTACTTATTTTAATCAAACTACTACAGAGAGTTTGGGTTTGAATAAGGAAAGGCCTAAAGAACTGCAAGTTCTAGTAATTGAAATTAACCAGCAAATTATTCTTAACATACAGTCTGTGTTTTTATTAACCAGGTAGTAGTTCAATAAACTTTGTGATACATTCCAATCTTTAAACATTAAGCCATTTTCAGAAATTAGAAATAAAAGTAATTTTGAGGTTGAACAATTAACATGCAAATTAGCTGGCTGGAAGATGAAAGTGTATTCCAGGAAAGTTCTTGGGAGCTACTCCCAAGAGAATGTTAAGACTCTGGTTGTTGCTGCTGTGCCAGGACCACACGTACAAGAGAACTCACAGACCTCAAGGAACCCATCATATTTAGATCCCGTACCCATATAAAACTCTTTTTTACATACGATGTTTTAGAGGAACAAACTAACTAATCTAATCTCAATTAGAATCCTGAATAAAGAGTTCTAATAAAAAGCTGAACTTACCTTTTCGTAAGACCGGCTACAGCCAAAACCAAATATCAACAGATGCCCATGAGAATCTGTACATGCAAAATGCTGCCCATCTGGTGAAAATTTACAGTCAAAAACAGCACCATGTCCTTGGCCTTCAATCTAGATTGAAGGAAAGAAACTCAAGACTCTTTGACCAATTTTTTTGGAGCAAACAATAATGCAGCATCAAAAATTACTCTATCAAAAGCAGTCATGCACCTCTTAAATACCTCCATTAAAGCACAAATAATCCATTACTTCAGTTTATTTCTTTCCCCCTTGACACGTGAATTTAAGTCCTGAATCATACAGTTTTAAAAGATGCACTCAATTTTAGAAGATGCACTAAAGGGTATGGAAACTTACTGGTTAAAAAAAAAAAAAAAAAAAGCAGCTTTTTGAGGCTTTTTAGCTGTTAGTATACCACTTAAAAGTAAATTGCAGCTAATATATACTGATTTTGTTAAACCACTTTCAAGAAAAGGAGAGGGAATCTTAAAGCTAAAGAAAAAAAGAAATCACTTCGCTATTGACTGTAACCAGAGGAAAAAAAAAGATTGAAAAACTAGTATGAACATTGGATCACAACTTAAGTCTCAGAGAAAATAACCTATTTTAAAGTGTTAATCATGGACTGTCAATTGGAGCGAATGTCATGGGAGCTCTCAAGAACTGCACCATTCTACTAATGCTTAAGGTAGCAATATCATTTTTAGGACAGTTGAGAATACAAATAATTGTCCACAAGACTCTTGAAATGATTGTCTAAAACAGGACCTTTCAGTATTTTAGATGGCACCTCATCTCAATTAAGGAAAAAGGTTACTATGAAGCAGGTGCAAGAAAATCTTTAGGAACAAAGAGTGGAAAAGCCCTGGTGTTGACTATTCACAACACCTCACATACCGAGAAGTCCTGATCAACAGGTGAAGTCTGAAGAGCTCAGACATTGACTACGATAAAAACAAAATCCTGCTCTGCTCCCCCACACCCAACTGCAAATTCTCACAATCCATCTTCCTTGTCTCAGAAGCTTACCAAGACCACCCTCACTGAATTCAACTCAGGAAAGTAGCAGCGGAAGGAAGTGGGGAATACTTTTGCAGATCAGTGAACTGACTCAGCTCAGTAAAAGGTCCCATGAGGGGCACCTGATTCAAGGTGGAGAATGGAAGTGGGCAGCTGGGAGCAGACAAGGGAAGCAATCCTGGCCCTCTTTTCCTGACTGTTAAAACTGGCTCCTGGTCACTTTGCACCTACCATTACAATAACCAAGAAATTCAAAGATAAAAGCTCTACAGAAAAAACAAACTCATAAATTTTGCTGGTTCGGGGTTTTTTTGCTGGGTTTTGGTTAGTTGGTTTTTGGTGGTTTGGGTTTTTTTCCCCCCAAAATGCGCAGGGGTTGTGAGTGTTGGTGACAATTCCTTAAACTACTATGTGAACACACTGCTGCATGTTGAGGAAAAAAAAAAAAAAAGAGTAGTTTAAAAAAGGTGGTCTTACCATGTTAAAATAATGCTTTGTTTTCGTGCCTTTGGTAATGTCCCATATAAAGATGTTGCCATCATGACCTGCGGACAGCATTATCCTGGAATCAAAAGGATGGGTCTCCAAGACAAATACTTCATCCGTGTGCCCCTAGAATTTAAAATTGCACATCACGTGCAAACAAGATGACATAAATCCACATCAGTAGGATATTTACAGCAGAGCCTAAAGTGCTGTGCTATCCTCTCCTCACACTCAGACTTCTAGAAGATTAAACCCCTACACATTGCCTCCAAAAATATATGGACTTTCAAATTCCACAGTGTATCCATCTGGACTGCTACCTGTGGCACATAAGTACGGCAAAACCCCAGGCAGCCAGAAAAACTTTACCATTCTAAATTTAATAGTTTTCTAGGTTCAAGCAAGAACTCTAGAAGTATGGAGCTTTCACCAAAGGGCGGTGAAGTATTCAATAGGCAAGTATGTTACTACACAAAAACTTTTATTTATTCCACAGGAGAGGCAAGTTCAACACAGCAGCTAGGGAAAGGATTGTTCAAATGCAGGAGGAAACAGCTAGTTTTGGTTTAAAAAAAAAAAAAAAATCCAAGAAACGCTACACTTGCTTTATCATTCATACAGAGCTTTCAAGACAAACCAAATCTAATTATGAACTCAGCATGCACATGCCATTGCAATTCTAGGAAGACCATCTACTTCAGAAAGAAAGTAAAATTACATACCACCAAGTCATGAAGCAATTGCCCTGTAGAGGAATTCCAAACTTTGAGTAGATGATTATTCACAGCCGTAACTACATAGTTATCATTTTGGTTCCAAGCTATCATGGTTACTTTAGGCTTCATAAATTTGTCTTCTTCTGAACATGTGTCACTATTTTAAAGAGTTGAACAGGCATGAGATGTATTTAATTAGCCCATTTCCATCTCAAAATACAGAAAAATAACCTGTTTTCCCATGTTAATAATGAGACAAGGGAAGGGAAGTTAAGAATTAAATTTGTCTTGAAAATTTTGTCCATGAACTTAATTCTTTTTGGAGCAATCAACTATAAAGCAAATCTGGATTTCTAGCATACTTACTTCACAGGACATGATAACCTCTTTCCCATTTGAGATGCAAGGCAAAAAGGCTTTCCTTTTTCATGGAGTCTTGTCTCTTCTACAATTACAGTCCTAACATAATTCCTTTAAAAATTTGGACTTTTTACAGTCAAGAGCTTTCCAACTAACACTGTTTGAGAAGCTAACCCCTACATTAATGAAACATTTTTTTCTGATTCCCAACATTAATATATTAAAGATAATATTTTGTATTAACCTCAATTTATTTCCTCGTTTCTCTCCCCAAAATACATTTATAGGATACTGTAACACTCCCTCTAAGCATCTTAGTCAACTGAAGGAACAAGCTTTCTTTGAACCATACCTTCACACAATATTATCTATATTCCACGTCACCTAGTAGCCTCTCTTGCAAAGACTCTCAATTATACACAACTACAATTGTACATATTAACCCAGAAAGATGCCGCAGTCAAATCTCAAATATTATTGCCTCCCCCTTTCTTAGAAAAAACACTTTTTTTTTTTTTCCTTACCCCACGGCTGCATCACAAAAAGAGCTTGCAATCACCCTTCAATCAACTAGTATACCCAAGGTTTGGTTTTTGTGTTTGCCCCCCCCCCCGCCATTTAATCACCTACAAATTATTTTCTGCTAAGTGTCTACAAAAGTTGACTGAGCATTCTGTACTACTGTAAATCAGCCACCCTTCAGGTTTATCCAGTGCCATGTAATATCCCGACATTCATCTGTAATAACATTGTGTGCCACCAGCATGTTTCATTAATACACTTTTTAAAAGTACAAAAGAATCAACAAAACCAGTCAGCCAGATCAGTCCTTGCTGAAACCCACCTATTACCTGTCGTTACCTCTCCTGGAAAGAGGTTATCATCTACCTTATTTTTACTGATCTAAAAAAATGTTTCTCCTATGACATGTCAGGTGTCTGACTCAAATCCAGTGCGATAGATCTTCTCTATCTTTCTGTTAACTTTTTTTCCTTAACAAAGAAAATGTAATTAATTTGGCAGAGCGTACATTTGAAAGCTATATAAATATTTATGCATTTATTCAAGCACGGACTAAAATTTTGCAAGTTATTACATCACCAGAACACTCATCTCACCTCCCCCAAAGACCACGCCACTCGATCATAATATTGCTAAAGCTTGCTCTAGTTTGACTGCAAGTAAGTGTGCTTGATGAGTCTTTCAAACTTTCTGACTTCACACAACAGATAAAAAAAGACAACACTTCACCTACCCTGGTAATCGATCGGACATATCCAACAAAATACTCCTCCATTCTGCTTGCTCAAAACGCCAGATTCGAGCTGTTCCATCTCTACTGCCACTTATGAACCTTGAAGAAGTTTTAAAAGATAGTTAATTCACCTTCAAAAGAATTTGCTTTAATGTATATTCAGAGTTACACATGACCACAATTTAAAACATTACAATAAAAGACTGATAGAAGTGAATTCTTCAATTTGTGTGCAAGAGAATTCTTTACAGTTACCTGTCCATTAACTTTCTTTCCAGAAGCCCAGGAAAGAGAGTTTTTCTGAACTGAAAAACTGAATGAAATTGTCAAACCCCGTAGAACAGAGAAGCAAGTCCCAAAGTTAAACTCAATTCACAACTTCACCCTCAACTCCTTCTCAGTTACAGTACTTTAATGAAGTATTTTAAGTAACCCATTCTGAAATTGTGGCGTATGAGATACTGAAGTAGAGGCAAGAACAGATCAGCACAGCAAAACCTGAGACATTCCCACCCACAATTGTGGATAAAAGAGAAGACCACCAGTGGTTTACTTTAAGGTACCAAGGTGTAAACCACGGCAGTTTGGGCTTCCATTTCATCAACTGCTGAACTATCAATGCAGCAGAACAAAGTTCCTGAAGAGAGGAACTGAAACATTGTAAGACATCCAAAGATAACCTCCCTGGTCCATGAATCACAACCCTGAGAAAGACAATTAACATACCTTCCACAGAAAAAGTTTGCATGCTAGGTATATCATGACTGTGCCCTAATTGTCTATGATTCATTTTAATAATAATTATAAATCTTAAAGATCTTCGATAGAAAGTGTCACAAAGCATAAGAGCAGAAGTTTTGCCGCCTTCTTTTTTGGTACTGCCTTGAAAAGTAATCCGTGCAGGCAACATGGATGGACCAGTGCAACACGATGGCCCCAAAGACAAGTAAAATTGCAGAAAACACATTTAAAAGGAAGACAACTACAACTTCCAAACTGAACCTAGATTATTGGCATTCTTAGTCACAGTTACCTGGCTTTCAAGAAGAGAAAAAACCCAATAAAAATAAAGCTGCAACTTATGGTTGCTGATTTAAGTCTACCCTGAAGGCTAAAATCCACATCTTCATTAGTGATAGGCCAATCAGAGATCAATTTTGACTCCATCCTGTACCAGAAGTATGGGTGAAGTTTTACAAATGGAATTCACACAATGCTTCCCCCCTGCCCCTAATCAGCTGTAAAATGCTGTTAAATCCATTTCCTTAAAATATAATAGTAGGCTAGAAAAACAGGAAAAGGATTAAAATTTATTTTAGACCATTTGCATTGCATTTTCCCATTTCCTATTTTGATCCAATACTTCCTGAAACTAAAAGGAAAGGAGGGGGAAGAGAAAGTTTATGAAGCCACAAATACATCATGTATGTTAAAAAGTGGTAACATTCCTCCAGGTAAATAAAAACCCAGCCACTCTAAAGACGTTGTCTAACAAAGATTAATAGAAAGCTGAGACAGACAGCTGAAACGTAACTATGCTCTCTTGGATTAGTCCAAATTTCCCCTCTGAGTTCTAAGTAAGTAGAATTTTCTTACTGGAAACCTCCAGTTGAAACAATAATACATTCTTAATTCCAAAATAACATAGTGTTTGTTCACATTTGAGCATCTTTCAACATACCTATCACCACTGTTAGAAAACTGAATGCTGTCAACTTTGTCCTGTAAGAAAAAGTACAGTGTGTTAGAAATCATATTTTTTAAACAAGTACAGTTTTGACAAATCTGAGCTTAGTAAAATCTGAAACAATGAAAAAACCGCATATTGTATAGTTTCTAACAGTTTTAACTGCAAAGTGAACCAAGTCCAACAAATACTTACCAGAATTCACTAACTGTTAGTGCATTTAAAATGCAAGTTTTAAAAAAATGTCCCAATTAAATATGAAGGATGGACAGATGAAACAACTGTCCATTAATAACTTGGCAGCCAATTAACTCATATTTGAATATATATTTCCAATATCCTAAGCCAACCACAATCAAGAGGAATCTGTTGTTCCCACTCCTACTTACACATTCGTTAAAGAAATATACAATTAGTTACTCATTTTTATCACAATAAAAACTATGGGAAAAGTAGATAGCACACTCAGATCAGTTTATCTTCAAAGCTGAAAGTCTTCTCTACATACAAAATATGTATTGATCAAGCCTTATCACTGTAGCATAAATGGTTGAAGTCAGATTCAGTATTAGAGAAAACATACTAAGGCAAACAAAATGAAGATGATGAGTATTTTAAGAGCTGCCCTTGAAAGAGCTTTAAGGGTTCAACTAAATCTAAAGTCTCTATAGTAAAACTACAGATTCTTTGTGCATCAAGTGCTGAAAAAAAATGACTTGACCTTCTGCACATGAACGTAAGCCAAGTTTCCTCCAGGTCCCTTAGAAGACAGAGTCAGCTAGACTAAGGTACACAAATAAAAAATTAGAGTATTTTATCTAAGAAGTTATTTTCCTAACAGGTATCAGTTATATCAAGAAAGCAAGTGAAGACAGATAGCACACGTTACATAAAGCACATGGGGAAACAATGCTAAACAAGCAAGCTGACTTATTACTTAGGAAGTACACAGTAGCTTGCACAGCCACTGAAGACGTGAATGAAGATTAAGATGAACAAAAGGAAAATTCTGGAAACTCAATCCATTTAAAGATTTAACACAAAAGGTGTCAAATGGTAAATAACTTGAGTAATGAAAACCACATTCTCATCCTATCTACTTCCTGTATACAGCACATAATACGTGGGTGACTACGCACACTTGCATCAGAGGGAAGCAACTGAGCAAACCACATGCTTTAAAATTAGAGAAGTGTATGACATCCAGTTGAAAAGACAGAATTCTACATGTCATCTTGATATATTTAAGCCCTTAAAATGGTCAAGTCACATTGACGTGACTGCCTGAAATTCTGCATAAGTTCTAAAAATATTCAATAAAAGAACACTGCTACAAACCCACCAACAACTTTAACTTGCAACTTCAATACTGCTTGAAGTGACTAATTATTAGATTTAACAATCTTACTTACAGCATGACTTTCCAATTCAGCTATTTTCTCAGGTGTTTCAGAGCCAAAAAAATACATCCTGATGACATGGTCAGTGCTGCCAGTTGCTAAAAACATACCACCTGTAAAAAACAAGCAATAATTAAGCTACCATATCAGAAATTAAAACAGATCACCAACATTTCTCAGATGCCTAGTTTAAGAAAAAAAAGTAATCTAAAGAGTGTCACATTTTTTATGCTCTTCCACTGACATACAGATGTGGAAGGAAATCCCTGTCTTGACCCAGAAAGCTCTCTCAGCTACAGTAAAAATAAATGGTCATACTCAGTGTTACAAAGATTTTAAAATATATAACTAGGGGAATGCTGAAACATCTAACACTACTAATTGCGCACAGAAGCCTTCGATTATGGGGAATATAGCTAGTCATCAGAATTATCTAGATGACTCTCTCACTGTAGCGTATGTCTCATTTGTGGCATGTGAATTGCTTCAAAGCTGGGTAGAAACATAGGTAAACCAGTATAAGTACACCAGTATTTAGCTGTGGTGGCAGCCAATACTAAGATCTGCCTCTTGGCACCTGTAAGTGCCGTCAAAAAATCCCCAAACCCAAACACACAAAACCTCAAAAAACCCCAAACCCAAACACAACCTAGGGCTATATCCTGACAACATTAACAAGCTACACTTTGATTTGCATTTTATTTCTGAAAGTCCCAAGTTTCTTCTAATGTTCATGCTGCCTGGTACCAATACGCCTTCCCACAAGCCACCCACGTGATTAGAATGAAAGAAGACTACAAGTCAGGGGTGAAGCACATCTATAGTTACATCTGTGGATTTTTAAGAAAAAAAAGAGATAGATGTATTTGTGGACTCTTAAGAAAGAAGGGATCTTTATGACTATCCCTGCATACAACTGGCACAGAATCAGGAGCTCCTACTATTGGCAGTAACCATTTCTGCTGCTGACTGTGCTATCTTAAGAGAATTAATTTTGCAAATCCCTGACATTACACCAAGGGATTAAATTAAAAAAAAAAAAAATCCAGTAAAAGATGGATAAAAGTGAACAAGCATCACGTGACGTTTTACTTCTGTAGAATCACCAATGGCAAAAGGAAAATAGTATCACTTAGTTCAACAGTCATTCACTGTTAGTTAAGGGAAGTCACATTATTTAATTATGTCATAGGCTTACAATACATATATATACACAGTTAGTTACTACACAGCTGCTGTTTTTGTATATTTTAAAGCTGTCACAACCAGAGCATTATAATAACTACTTATGAGGAAAGGAAAGAAACCAGAATGCTAAACTCAATCCGTGCATGACTTACCTACACTAAATGAAGAACAAAGCATCTGAACCCCTGGTCTAGGTTTCTCTGTGAATTTCACTGGCCGATTGCTTAAAAAGAAAAGATGCTTGAAACAGGACATGCCACACAAAACTTGGCTTTTATCAACATTTCAAAACATAAAGGTATGTTTCTTCAAACATCTACATAACAGGTACTTCTTAAATACGTACAGTAACAGCTGTAATTCTTGTGCAGGAGGATAAGCAATAAGGTTTACTTTTCAAAATTACTGTACACACATACATAAATGATATTTGAAGCCCACACAGCTTATGACTTTTTCTAGCAAGATGCTATTACCTAGCAAGGATAACATGACATGCCAAAGAATGTTTATTCTCTCTCATCCTTCAGTAACTATGATTTACCCCCTCCACAACATATCCATGAAGTACTGAACCCTTGCCCTCACATTACAAACCACTAACAGTACATGAAATAAGGCCTGCTAAACACCATTGCTGCAGAATGCTGCAGAAAATCATAAAATTTTACAGAACTAAATAGAAGTTTTGCAATACTGTGCACACGGTGATTTAAAAGACCGGTTTGCTGTTCTACAAGTCATGTACACACTCTTCTAGTCGACATAGCCATCATCTCACAGAAAGCAGCTACTAAGAATTACAGTAAGCAGAAATGGAGCAAACTGTGCCACTTGCAAGCATTACAGGCTTCTACTCATTATTCTACTGCTTTTCTGTTCAAGTGTTTTCTGTTTATCAAAGGAAATGTTGAGACCTTCAGTATATTTCTCATGTTTGTATGATACACGGTATGGAGATTCAAACCCTAAGGATGCTGCTTTGAGACCTACCAATGCTTAAACCAATTTAAGTCCATGCTTAAACTAATTTAAACAATGTTCACATCACATACAGTTCTCTAAATTAATTTTAGAAAGAGAATAATTAAGGATCCAGTTTAAACTCTCTCTTCCTGTAACTTACAGCCCTACAAGATTCTTCAGATGGAACAATGCCTTTGATAGTTTTTGCTTCATTTATACTACCTTAAGATCACAAGTTTGAATTAAAAAGCAAAATAATCTTCTGCTTTCTAAAGTACTGATTTTTTTTTTAATAGTGGCTCTAACATAAAATGGATCATTTAATACCAACTACCATTATATGGCACAATACTAGATACTGACTGATCATCCCAGATTTCTTCTTTCTGGGGTGTTTGGGGTTTTTTGTACAAATAAACAGCAAACACATACAGAACATTTAAAAACTATCCTGAACATACTCTGCATGCACGCTCTGTAAGAGACATCCTAAAACTACAGGACTGTTGAAAACTCAAGACAAACAAAAAGTTTTATCACACTGTTCCAACTTATTTATGTTTGCAGCAATTCTAGTTGTCCTACATTTGTACTTTTAGTGTAGTAAGAAGTCAATGTATTTCCCGACTAAATCTCCCAGAACAATGGAATAACATAAATTTGTAAATGATATAGTTAGTGATGGTGCTTTAAAATAATTAAGTAATGGATTATTTGCACAACATTTTTATTATCACAAAAAAATCAAATTATTTTAGCTAGTTAAAAGCACTCAACTCATTTTAATCAAGCATAGTACAGCACAGAGTTAATCAGCAATGCCTTTACATACTTGAATTTCATAGAATCTGTATCCCATTGCCAAAAGCAAACAGTTCCATCTGCACCAGTAGAGACCATGTATCGCATGGAGCCTTTCACCATTGGACTAAACTGAAGAGAAAAAAGTAAAATCAGACACATACAAAACCAGATATTTAAAAACTGTTTATGAACGTCTAAAAATGTTAAAGTAAAACCTTAATTTACTTTGGATTTTTCAACTAAAACTGCCAAAGCAGTTGTTGATAACTGTAATTTTTAATGTTTACAAAATAACATCTCCTGTACTTTAAAATAAGCTCGTGGTCTATGTTTCAATCATTGCATTATATAAAACCAATTCATTCACTGCTTTGTTTTTGAAGTCCTAACTAACCACAATCATTCACTAAAAATTTTGTCAATGAATGAAGTAATGAGCAGAGCAAACTGGAAAAAAAAAAATGGAAAGGAGTTTCACTAGACAGGCTTACTTTTTAAATTCTATAATGAAGCAGAACGTCAGTTATGAGATAGTCTGAGTATGTAACCCAGCAACCACATGCGAACTTAAAGTATATGTGAGGACTTATGTAAGACACGGATTTATTGCTATGCAGAGAGCTACCCTTCAGAGAACTTTACAGAACCCAAGTTACACAAGCTGATTAAATTGTTCATCAGTTATTACTACTACTGCCGGAAACGGCCAAGTAAGTTGTACATAGTGCAATTATATTTTTTTATATAATATGCAAGTATTATTAAGAACACTTAAACAACAAAATCCACCATACTACAATAAAAGAAACACCACAAGTAAGTGCTTTGCCATTAAAAAACAAAGAAACAAAAAAAAATGCAATTAATGCCACAGAAACTCTGCAAATACGAAGATTACTCTGAGGCAGCATTTTTGAGGAAACTGCAAAATTGCTTTTTGCACTGAACTTCACAAGCCGGCAGGTAGCCAGTCTTCACTTCTCAACATAAGCCCATTTGTCTCATTGGAAAACACAGTGTATCTGGATAATGAGCTACTAGTTTATCTGTTTAACAAGGAATTACAAAGGCCAAAATGAGACTGAATCCAAAGGACTACCAACAGCACATAAAGTATCACAACACCTTCAAATTTAAATACACAACATATTACACTAAACAACTTTGCACTTTTGAAATAACTTACATTTTTGAGATCAAATAACCGTATGACAGAAGTTCTAAGAATTGCGTACTGGATCAGAACGCTCACCCACATAAACCAGCATATCATGTCTCCAGTAACAAACACCAGGAGGACGCAGCATTTCCCAGAAATTCTCTTTGGTTCCAACAGCTCAAATATTACAGGTAGTGATCTTTTTTAAGTGAAGAAGGATTCCTGTCACTACCTTCAGTTAAATACTCAGGTATTTCAGGGGAAGCAAGGAACTTTTTTTTTCTTTTTTTCTTTTTTTTTAAAGTAGGTTTCTTCTGTGGTTTTGACTAATTTTTGACACCAATATTTAAATAGTGAGATTTTAATATTCCCACAGGCAGTCACACAGAAATAATTCCAGTCACACAAAAACCACAGTGACAGGCACAGTGAAAGTTATTTGCCATTTGCCAGCCTTCATGGGAAACAGAACATCAGTTCCCTGCACTGGGACATGAGAAAGCAAGATGCACACTTGGCAAGTTACTTCTTAACCTACTGTCCTGGTTTCGGCTGGGATAGAGTTAGTTTTCTTCCTAGTAGCAGGCATAGTGCTGTGGTTTGGATTTAGTAGGAGAAGAATGTTGTTAACACGCTGATGTTTTTAGTTGTTGCTAAGTACTGCTTATGCTAGTCAAGGACTTTTCAGCTTCCCATGCTCTGCCAGGTGCACAAGAAACTGAGAGGGGGCACAGCCAGAAGAGTTGATCCAAACTGACCAAAGGGCTATTCCATACCATGTGACATCATGCTCAGTATAGAAACTGGGGGGGTTGGCCGGGGAGCAGCGATCGCTGCTTGGGAACTGTCTGGGTATCGGTCGGCGGGTGGTGAGCAATGGCACTGTGCATCACTTGCTTTGTATATTATTGTTATCATTCTTGTGGTGGTGTTATTATCATTGCTGTCTTACTTTATTTCAATTATTAAACTGTTCTTATCTCAACCCAGGAGTGTTTCTCACTCTTACTCCTCCGAATCTCTTCCCCATTCCATCGGGGTAGGGGGAGTGAGCGAGCGGCTGCGTGGTGCTGAGTTGCTGGCTGGGGCTAAACCACGACACCTACTAAGAGCAGCCACAAAGTACTCTTCTTCACAAACAAAAAATGAGGTACTAATCCTGCTTTTCAAGAAGTTATAACACAAAGATAGAAGGCTCTATTGGTGTAGAGCGTTCATGTGACTATGTTTCTCAATTTCAATAAGCAACCAAGGAAACTGGTTATTTCTTACCAGTATGACAGCTAGCTAATTTTAGGCTACCCCATCAATCTAAATCCTCCTACTAATGCAACTTTAATTTTTCAAATTGGGTGCAACAGCGTCTTGTTTTTTCCCAAATTATTTCTTGTTTTCTACTATTTGATTAAAATAACTTCAAACTTTCCATACCACGCTCTCAAGTGAAACTTATCTTTGAGTTTCGTGGACTGCTTCTTACAATCTACCTACATTATTTGTCCTTCAGTACGTAGAAACGCTTCAAAAAACGTACCTGTAATGAGGTAATGGACCCTGTATGCCCATGGAGGACCGCAACTGGTGCACAAGTTCTCAGACACCACACTCTAATCATTTTATCACAGCTTCCAGCCGCAATCATAGTGTTTTCATAATTGACAGCCATGTCAGAAATCTCTGCTGAATGTCCTCGTAATGTGGCAAATAACCTGCCATTATGAGTTGACCAAATCTTTACCAAACAGTCATCTGAGCCCTAGAAAGAAATATTTATTACGCTCAGCAAGGATTTTCAAAGACATTCAGGATAAAAGTTTTAGGTTTCTTTTAAAGGACCTAACTGTGTTTTTCCACAGCTTGGTAAATTACACTTCTATTTAAAACTATGTATGCTACTTAGCTGGGAGAAATAAAGTCATACAACCAACATACAAAAACCCAAAATTTTCACTTATGGTTCAGGATTACACTGCATCACCACAGATCTATACCATAATAATGCAAAAAGTCTGGAACAAGTTTGAGGGGATTCCTTACAGCAATGGCCAGGGCCAATGAAAGTACTGTTCCGTAAAAGCAATCTCTCCCCTGCCACTTCATAAAGAATATGAAACATGCTTAACATCGAAGGGAAGGGGTTTCAAAGGGCCAGTCGAATCTGGCAAATCAACAGACGGTTACAGGACTGGTGCCACAGCCAGGGTTTGACTACTCAGACCATGGGATTCGAGAAACCTGGTCTACTGGGGTCCATCTGTCAGAGAAGGGAAGAGCATCTTCAGTTGCAAGCTTGCCAAGCTGGTGAAGAGGGCTAAACTGAAGTTGCTGGGGGAGGGGAACCTCAATCCATCCCACTCCTACCAGTTTGATGCCGGTGCCAGCAATAGATGCACCGAGTCTGGAGAAGGATCACAGTTCAGCAGGAGAGCACCTGAAGAGCAGCCTAAAGCAATTCCAGCCACTCCAGCCAGTAAGTCAGCTTCATTGGGGGCCCAGTTTAAATGCCTCTATGCAAACGCATGCAGCACAGGCAATAAACAAGGGGAGTTAGAGACGTGCGGACGCCTGCAGGGCTATGATCTTACTGGCACCATGAAGATGTGGTGAGATGGCTCCTATGACTGGAGTGTTGGAATGGAAGGATACAGGCTCTTTAGGAAGGACAGGCAGGGGAGACGAGGAGAGGATGTCGCCCTCTATGTCGATGACCAGCTAGAGTGCATGGAGCTCTGCCTGGGGATGGATGAAGAGCTGACCGAGAGCTTATGGGTCAGGATTAAAGGGAGTGCAGGGACAGGTGACATTACAGTGAGGGTCTGCTAGAGGCCACCCGACCAGGAAGACTAAGCGGATGAGGCTCTCTATAGACAGATAGGAGCAGCCCCATGTTCACAAGCCCTGGTCCTCATGGGGGACTTCAACCATCCCAATATCTGTTGGAGGGTCAACACAGCAGGGCATAAGCAATCTGGGAGGTTCCTGGAACGTGTTGATGGTAACCTCCTTCTCCAAGTGATAAGAGAAACCAATGAGGAGAGGTGCTATGCTGGACCTTATTCTCACCAACAAGGAGGGGCCGGTGGGCAACGTGAAGCTCAAGGGCAGCCTTAGCTGCAGCAACCATGAAATGGTGGTATTCAAGACCCTTAGGGCACCAAGGAGGGCGCACAGCAAGCTCGCTACCCTGGGCTTCAGAGGAGCGGACTTTGGCCTCTTCAGGGATCTGCTTGGTACAATACCATGGGATACAGCCCTGGAGGGAAGAGGGGCCCAAGAAAGCTGGTTAATATTCAAGAATCACCTCCTCCAAGCTCAGGAGCAATGCATCCCAACAAAGAGGAAGTCAGACAAAAACACCAGGAGGCCTGCATGGATGAACAAGGAGCTGCTGGACAAACTCAAACACAAAAAGGAAGCCTACAGAGGGTGGAACCAAGAACAGGTAGCCTGGGAGGAATACAGAGAAATTGTCTGAGCAGCCAGGGATCAGGTTAGGAAAGCTAAAGCCCTGACAGAATTAAAGCTGGCCAGGGACGTCAAGGGCAACAAGAAAAGCTGCTATAGGTATGTCAGTGATAAAAGGAAGACTAGGTAAAACATGGGCCCTCTCCAGAAGGAAATGGGAGACCCGGTTACCCGGGATACAGAGAAGACTGAGGTACTCAATGACTTTTTTGCCTCAGTCTTCACCAGCAAGTGCTCAAGCCACACCGCCCAAGTCACAGAAGGCAAAGGCAGGGACTGGGAGAATGAAGAATTGCCCACTGTAGGAAAAGATCAGGTTCAAGACCATCTAAGGAACCTGAAGGTGCACAAGCCCATGCAACCTGATGAGATGCATCTGCGGGTCCTGAGGGAACTGGCAGATGAGGTTGCTAAGCCACTGTCCATCATATTTGAGAAGCTGTGGCAGTCCGTTGAAGCTCCCACTGACTGGAAAAGGGGAAACAACTCCTATTTTTAAAAAGAGAAAACAGGAAGACCTGGGGAACTACAGGCCAGTCAGTCTCACCTCTGCGCCCAGCAAGATCATGGAGCAGATCCTCCTGGAAACTATGCTAAGTCACTGTCCTGGTTTCAGCTGGGATAGAGTTAATTTTCTTCCTAGTAGCAGGCATAGTGCTGTGGTTTGGATTTAGTAGGAGAAGAATGTTGTTAACACGCTGATGTTTTTAGTTGTTGCTAAGTACTGCTTATGCTAGTCAAGGACTTTTCAGCTTCCCATGCTCTGCCAGGTACACAAGAAACTGGGAGAGGGCACAGCCAGAAGAGTTGATCCAAACTGACCAAAGGGCTATTCCATACCATATGACGTCATGCTCAGTATAGAAACTGTGGGAGGTTGGCCAGGGAGCAGCGATCGCTGCTCGGGAACTGTCTGGGTATCGGTCGGCGGGTGGTGAGCAATGGCACTGTGCATCACTTGCTTTGTATATTATTGTTATCATTCTTGTGGTGGTGTTATTATCATTGCTATTTTACTTTATTTCAATTATTAAACTGTTCTATCTCAACCCAGGAGTGTTTCTCACTCTTACTCCTCCGAATCTCTTCCCCATTCCATCGGGGTAGGGGGAGTGAGCGAGCGGCTGCGTGGTGCTGAGTTGCTGGCTGGGGCTAAACCATGACAGTCACATAGAAAATAAGGAGGTGACTGGCGACAGCCAGCATGGCTTCACTAAGGGCAAACTGTGCCTGACAAATTTAGCGGCCTTCTACGACAGGGTTACAGCACTGGTGGATAAGGGAAGAGCAACTGCCATCATCTACCTGGACTTGTGCAAAGCATTTGACACTATCCTGCATGACATCCCTGTCTCTAAATTGGAGACACAAGGATTCGACAGATGGACCACTTAGTGGATAAGGAATTGGCTGGACGGTCACACTCAAAGAGTCATGGTCAATGGCTCAATGTCCAAGGGGAGACCAGTGATGAGTGGCGTTCCTCAAGGGTCAGTACTGGGACTGGTGCTGTTCAACATCTTTGTTGGCCATGTGGACAGCGGGATCGAGTGCACCCTCAGCAAGTTTGCCAATGACACCAAGCTGTGTGGTGTGGTTGACACGCTGGAGGGAAAGGATGCCATCCAGAAAGACCCTGACAGGCCTTGAGAGGTGGGCCCATGCAAACCTCATGAAGTTCAACAAGGCTAAGTGCAAGGTCCTGCACATGGGTCAGGGCAATCCCAAGCACAAATACAGAGAGAGCTGGGATTGTTCAGCCTGGAGAAGAGAAGGCTGCGGGGAGACCTTAGAGCAGCCTTCCAGTACCTAAAGAGGGCCTACAAGAAAGCTGGAGAGGGACTTTTTACAAGGGCATGTAGCAATACGACAAGGGGTAATGGCTTTAAACTGGAAGAGGGTAGATTTAGATTAGATATAAGGAAGAAATTCTTCACTATGAGGGTGGTGAGGCACTGGAACAGGTTGCCCAGAGAAGCTGTGGATGCCCCATCCCTGGAAGTGTTCAAGGCCAGGGTGGACGGGGCTTTGAGCAACCTGGTCTAGTGGAAGGTGTCCCTGACCGTGGCAGGGGGGTTGGACCTCTATGATCTTTAAGGTCCCCTCCAACCCAAACCATTCTATGATTCTACAATTGAACTACATCACTGCATAAAGCTCCTACATCAATGTCAACACCTGACCAGATATTAAGTACAATGATTTCTTACGCGCTTCCGACCATCAAATTACTCTACTTAAGCACAGTGATGGAGCTAATCAGCTGCACTTTAACACTACTGATATCCACCTCTACAAGTTTTAGCACAACATGCATTTCAAAGTTCTTTTCCTTGCATCCATCTAGAACTATATTCAGATTCAGATCTAGTTCATCAACTTACAGTAAATATTCTATGTCCAGTCCTATCGAATGCAACACAATATACAGAAGAAAGATGGCCAAGAATCCGTCTGTGCATCTTGACATGCTGATACATACTTCCTGGAAACGAAGTACTGAACTTTGCATATCCAGTTAATTGTTTTGCTCGATGTACTTCCACTAGAACACAAAGGAATCAAAGAAAGAACATATTGATGTTTCAAACAGGTCTATTGTAAAACATGATTTTATTTAACTTCCATTAATACATTACTTAAGGACTTACTAGAAGTGACTTTCAGATTTCATAAAGTCAGGGTCTTTTGTATTTGCAATTTTTTCTATGTGTAAAACCAAGACAGTATTTTAAACTTGCTCCAATCAAAACTTCAGTCTCCAAATAAGAAGTGCTAAACATTATCTTTATTTTCCCATGGCTTTCTATACCTTAAAATCATACAAGAGTCCATCTATCCAAAGGAGAATGATTTGTATTTTCTGTAGGTTTATCTACTTAATACAGGGGCTTTACAAAAGAAAAAATGTAATCTAGAGGCTACTGTCTCACTAGTGCTGTGAGCAGACCTTTGTACGCAATACATAAAGACAGTGAAGTCATATGAAGTTCTCCAGATAAGCCTCCAGATCCAGTTCTGAGGTGCAATTTTCAGCATTGTAGCAAAGCTGGTATCAAGATACACATCACATACTCACAGCAGCAGTGATGAGTGTTGAAAAGAGCTTACCAAGATTTGGTGGTGTGCCATAGTTCACAGGAATTTCAGGAGGTCTTCCTCTATGAAGAGCAGCAAATGCAGAGCCCTTCCAAACAGTGTTCCTGCAATCTTTAAAACCAATTGGTTCGTCATAAGTACATGTTAAAAATGCCAAGAGAATTGCAGTTGCAAAACACTGTAAAGAGCGTATCTATAGGTGGTCTCAAACATAGTAATGAAACCACTAAAAACATAGGAACAGCAAATGCCCCAAAACTTCTCAGGAACAGTGTGGCATCGGAGGAGAGAAAAAATCCATTTAATATAGTAACAGAAGGAAGGAAAAAGCCCAACACAACCAACCACCAAACTCTGAAATTACTCCTAAATGGTGATGCCCCTGCAGTTCATTTAACACAAAACTAACTTTTCAACTGCACTTTTCCTACTCATTCTCAGTGCAAAGCATTTAAGATTTTTTTAATATTTTCATAAATATTTATTCATAAATATTGTAAATATTTATTGAATATTTAAGAGTACAAAAATGATTTAACTAGATGATTTCAAGAGGTCCCTTCCAACCTGACAATTCTGCGATTCTTAAAAAAATTTCCCACAGTGACAGTTGTTCCAACACTCATGCTGAAATAATCGCAATCCTGATTTTCAGGACAGAACAGTCACTGCCATTCAGTGTGCATCCTTTAAAGCAGTTAAGACAGAAAACTGAAAACACAATAGTATCCTATAAACCAATCCCACATCATAGCATCTAGCTACCCAACAGGACTTCACACAAACACACCCCCTCTGAGAAACATTCAAAGAGATTAAGTCTAAAGCAAAAATCTACTCCATCAAATAAAGTACGTGCTTATGCATTGCCCACCATTCCCTTTAAGTTAGGGGCAGGGACTTTCTTCCTGCCTATGTACAGAATCCACAAGTTTTGATGCCATTTGCACTAACCAAGAAAACTTTCAGAAAACTGGTGTTACTGTCACACATTTGCACTGAACAGAGTACAACAGCTACCGCATTCAAAACCAACACGGGCCAACACTACTGGGAGTGTCGGGAGATGTTAGAGAAGTAGCACCTGTGTCCTGATGATTCATTATGTTGCAGTAACACTGAAAACTGGCCATGTTCTGCAGCCTCAGCACTCAGAGTAACAATAAGTCTTGTGATGTAACTTAAAACCTTCTCTTTGCAACAATCGATATATAGTTATACCATTAATACACAGATCACTGGTGTTTTCGTTGATTAAACACAGTGCAGAAGAAGTGGGTGAAAGCTCACCACTTTTAAGTATTGCAAAAGTCTTCACCGTACACTTATGAAAATGTATCCTACTCGTTTCAAATAATAAACAAACCATACCTTTTGCTGTACGTAACAATGACTGTCTCCCTGCACCAAGTAAGGAATTCACTCTCGAAATGCTGGGTGGTATCTCCTTATCCAGTATAGGGCCAATACGCTTGCAAATTTGTAACAAATGGTCTGGAGCCACATGTTTGTTGGACAGCACCTGATGGAAATTTAAGTTTTAAAAAGATATATGGTACATCCAGAACAGATGAATCTAAAAGCATCAATAATCACAGGTATATTAAACATTGTTTAAATATTTTTAACTTCAACTTACAAAACAAAATCAATTCTGTTAAGCTCTGATCTAGTAAATTCAGCAAGTGCTCTCCAAGAATGGGAGAGCTGTAGTAAAAATAACTGCAGTAAAATTACTTACTGCGCATCACTATTTTACTACTGAAAGCCTGCAACAGTCACACGAATGGCACCCATTTGTGTGGCACCCTACAATGAGTATCTTTGCCCCATTCACCCAATTATTTTTATTAAAAATAAAAAAATTCAAACCCTCATAACTCAAGATCATGGAGAATTCTGCTGTAATCAAGCACAAGAATTTATGCAACTAGTCCTTCAGTCACACAGTACTTGCTTAGTGAACTGCAAACTAGTAGGTTTGAGTACAATCTCCCTGGAAATAGTTTCCTTGAAGAACCAGTACTACATAGCATAAGACTGCCCTACTTCCTTAAACCAAAAGGATCAAAACAGTCATCTGTCCATTCAGGAAGGATCCCATACTATCTACATCTAACAATCTAAAAAAACTACACCCCCCACACACACTCAGATGTCTCAGTCAAAAACAGATGTGTGTGGCTTTTGATTATTCCCCCCCCCCCCTTCTTTCTGGGTGTTCAATGAAAAAAAAAAAATCCTTATCTAATTATAAAGTCAATCACAATAATGCAGAAGTTAAATATGCAAAGTAGAGTTTACACAGACTTGAGTAAACCAAACCGTCAGAATCATCAGTTTAAACTATTGGGGAGGTCTGAATCAGCAGGCACAAACAGCCCCATGCTAACTCCACTCTGTGATCTGGCCACGTAAAAACCAGTTAGACCCAGAAGCCACGCTGCTACTTCAGCGGCCAGACTATCCCTAGCCAATGCACCCAGGAGAGGCAGAGGGCCACACCAACACAGGTATGTGGCCTCTTGCCCACGTAGCTTAGAACACAGGCAGAACTAGCTCGTGCTTATGATGCTATTCCCTTAGCCTACTGACTGGACTTAGACGAGGAAAGTCCTGACAAGGCTGATCTCATCATCAGAACAGTAGGAATAAAATTACCGTGTTCAACAAAAAGTTGCCCAAATGCATGCTGAGTAACGTACAATTTAAGCCACAACCTAATACTTGTGTTAATAATAAAAAAACCAAGTAATGTATAAAGCTCGTGGGGGTACAGGTTGTATTCCTGGGGCGGGGGTGGCGGGTGGGGGTGGGGTGGGTGGGAAGGAAGTGGTAGTATCAGTAAAATAGTTAGCATTACCACACAGCCAAATACAAGCAAAAAAATCAGCTCATCAGATGCTTAAGGTTGATTAGGAGACATATATTTGGTAGTCCAAAGATTACAAAATGCACTTTTTCTTCCTTTCTTTACAAATTTTGCCTCTTAAATTGATATAGCGCAGTACCAGCCATGACATTCAGGACAGAAAGCTCAGCACACTCTATGCCAAGCATTATAAACCACTTGGTGTGCGTGCCATCATCAGGAAGTATATATTCCAAATTGGCCTGACAGACACATGCATACAAAACCTTGCAATTAATTTCCTTTCTAAGTAGTTTTGCTCAGATTTTAGAAGTAACAGTTATTTCAAACTCTTGCTCCAATTCTATGATGAACAAATAGGAAAAGAAATAATTGCACGACATCACTACATTTGTCTGTGGCCTCTGCAAATTCAGAGTGAGACCAGTGGGACAACAAGAGGTTCCCAAAGCCCCTCAAAAGCAGAAACTAAAACCTTCAGAAGATTAATTTGGATATTCTGAAATACTATTACCCTGTGTAAAAATTTATTTTAAATTGTGTAGGAAAACGAGGTAGAAGCAGCGCATATTAAAGAATTAATCTGACAACTGTATATGCATAATAATTACAGTTAGAAAACACTGTACTGAAGTCAGAAGAATCCACATGACATCTCCCAACACGACCACTTTTTGCCAGAAGAACTAGGGTGAAAAAAACCAACCAACAAAAAAACCTCCAAACAATCCTTTTTTAAACCTAATACTACTTTCATGTTTGCTAAATTCAAGTCAGAGCTTGAAAGTATTCCTGTTTAGCAAGACTAGGCTTTTTAGTGACTTAAAGCATTAATTTAAAACCTCATTTGCTCAACTGACCACACTAACAAGCAAAAAGAAGTGGAATCCTGTTTATCATTTTAAGCAGCACTTAAATAATTAAGAAAGTGTTTTAAACAGAATTTCATTCCTTCTCTATGCAGACATGATTCTGAGATCTTCACGTGTTGCACAAGAGGGACAACAGGATTTAACTATAACACTACACAAACTCATGCGTAAGGGAGAAGTCAGTCAATTAACCTGGAATGCCTGAATCTTGGGGGCAGGAAGGGGAGGTAAGCAAGAATAAACATCTGTTTGAAGAAAACAAGAGCAACTACAATAAAGCAGGATAAAACCACACTGGGCAGGCATCACCAGGCCATCACTTCACAAGACTCAACTGCCAAATATACTTTTCCATTTAAGAAGTAGTAAAATACAACATCAACAGAAAAAGACAGCTTTCCATTCTGAAACGGATATAAGTTAGAGAAAACAACATCAGCCGTAGAAGGCATAAAGTACATGTTGAGAGATCACTCATATCTTTCTAATATTTAGAAACAAAGCTATGACCAGTGAGCAGCCAGAGATGAAGAGCATACTCATAGGCACCAGAACTGCCAAGCCTTGATTTCTGAACAGCGATTTCATTTCCTAATCTGTTGAAGGGGGCTGATGAAGGAAGCCAACCAGAAAATAAATACCGTCAAATCAAAACGCGCTTAACAAACTTGCTCCTGAAACTCTGAAATGAAACCTTGCTTCGGATTGGCTCTTCCCCATACGTAGGCAGTGGCATGTACCAATGCACAACGCCAAGCTCCACCTCTGCTATGTAAACAATATCCTCAATTTAAAACACCACTTGTGTTTTTGTTAGTCTAATGTAAAGAAATTAAAGGTCCTTTCCAAAATAACTCCAATGTCTTAACAGAGCCGGAATGAAACTGGAAGGTAAAGCTTTGGGCCTACTTTTAAAGGTAAAGGATCTAACATCAACTTTATCATCCTAATTAAAAGTGTTTTAAAAAAAAAAAAAAAAAAAAAAGGTCTCACCAATTCTTCGTAACTTCTATAATGCTCATTTCCTTGCCAATCCAACCTTTTAGGAAGCAACTAAACGGAGGGGAAAAAAAAAAAAGAAAACTGAGTGGTTAAAGGGGAACGAGGGATCGATCACATCCAAAACAATGTGTGTTGAGGGGGAAAAAGTTGAGACGGTAGAGTGGAAGAAACTTGAATGACTTGTAAAGTAAAAAAAAAACTTCTGACTACAGCAAGAGAGAGATGATTTCATCAGAGCCCACACAGACCTGGTGCTGCTCCAGCTCCTGCACCAGCACCTGCAGGGAAAAGGGGAAAAAAAAAAAATAGAGTTAGGGACGAGCGAGCCGCCGGCTCCTGGAGCGGCGGCTGCCGCAAAAGGGCTCGGGAGAGGGAGGGGGAGCGGGGGGGGCCGGCAGTTCACACCTCCCCTTCAGTCCTCTTTGCGGCAGCGACCGGCCACGGGGTGGGAGGCTGAGCGCCCAGGTGAGCGCGGCTGCGGCGCCCCGGTACTCACCTTCAGCGCTCTCCTGCAGGGCCCGGTGGTCAGGAACCGGGCTATGAGGAAGTAGAGCTCTGCAAGAGACACGGGGAGAGACGGGGGATGAGTCCCGGGCGGGCTGGGGCGGGGGGCGGGGGGGGGGGGGGAGCCCCCGGGGTGACTGTAATTCATAATCACGGTCAGGAAGATGGCGGCAGGGAGCGGCGGCGGCACCGGCAGTAGCCCTCGCCCTGGCCCGCGGCCGCTCGCGCCCCGGCGGTTTTACCTGATTCAATGAGCGGCAGGGACACGCCGCCGCCGCCGCCGCCGGAGTTGGAAGGGGCCGGGGGCTCGGCCATGGCGGCCCCGGCCCGGCGGCTGCCGCTCGCTGGCTCGGCACAATCGCTGCTGGCGGCGGCCGTTGCTGCCCGGGCAGGGATTAGGGCTCAGGCGGCGCCTGGCGCGGGCCGGGCCCGGCTCGGCATAGCCCTGTCAGCGCCGCCCCTCCCCCACCGCCAACCGCCAGCCAACCGCCCCCCCTCCCCCCTCCCCTCCCCTCTCCTCCGCGCGCGGGAGCGAGCCGCCCCCGCCCCCCGCCGGACGCCTCGCTCGCGCTCGCGCTCCTGCTCCCCTCCCCCTGCGCTGGCGCTAGCGCAGCCTCGGCGCCGCCGCCATCGCCCCCGCGCCACCGGCCGCGGCGCCGCCGCTGCCACCTGCGCCGGACACGCCCGGGGGAGGGCGGGGGCAAAAAATAGTCCCCGGCCCGGGCGCCTGGCGGGCGGCGGGGGGGAGAGGGTGCGCGTGTGGCCGCGGGAAGCGCGCGGGGAGGGCGGCGGGGCAGGCGGCGGGCGAGGAGAGCGGGGAGAAAGCGCCCGGTAGGGGAACGAGCGGCGGGGTGGCGGAAGGATTGCGGGAGGAAGGCGGTTGGTGACGGCGCGTTGGTGGGCGGGGCCGCTGTGTGAGGTGGGGGAGGCGCAGCGGGGCGCGCGGCGCGGCCGGCCGTTCGTTCGGCCTTGAGGGGCTGGCGGCGCGCGGACCCTCGGGGAGGAGGCGGGAGACCCCCCCCCCCCCCCGGCTGCCGCCGGTCACCGCTCCGGACGGCCGGGCCCCGGCGGGGACAAACTGCAGCCCGCAGCCCGGCGCCGAGAGGCGGCTGCGGGGCCGGCGGTTCCCCGGGGCGGTGCGGGCGCCGCGGGGCCCAGAGCCGCGTCCTGAAGCTGGTCGCCTGGCGTGCCCCGGGCCGGCGGGGCGCCGGGTGCAGCCGTGCTCCTCCCGCGTTGGCGGAGCTCGGGAGCGGCTCGGGCAGCAGCAGGAGCGCGTTCGCAACCACCGCATCGGCGGTTTGCATGCGCGATCGGCCGTCTTTCGGCTCCCGCTTGCCGCTTCAGGCGGACCTCCGAGCCGGCTCGGGTCTCCTCCCCTGCCACCGAGGCTCCGCGGGTGCGATGCTCGGGGGCACCGCGGCTCCCCGAAACCTCGCTTCAGGGAGTGCCGCCTCCCCGCCCCTCCCGAGGAAGGAATCACTTCACTTGCGTCACCTTTCCAAAACGGGCGGCTTTCGCCCCGTGCCCCGCGCTGCCTCTCTGCAAACAGGTGCCAGCACCACCTCCACCCCACCCCGGCTTTGCGGGCCTGTGTATGGGGGATGTGGGTTTTTTTTCTTTCTTACAGTTGCTTCTTGCCTCTGCCCAGCATGAATTCTAAAGTAAACGTAGCAACGGCTATACTCATGCTGTATTTTAAATCTGAGCTGTCCCTTTTTCCATTCCTCACCTGTGGTGGTTTGGTATGCACTTTTAGAACCTTTGAAGTAAAATATTTTTACATATCATTGTAGGAATACGTGTGTATTTGATTACTCTCGCTACCTCAGATGTACTTTCAGCTTTTGACAAAGCGCTTCTGTGCGGCCGCGGCGCAGGCCCAGCGGCAGGCCCCTTCCCCAGGCACGTCCTGGGAGGCAGGCTGCTGCCTCCGCTTCCTCCTCTTCGTGCTCCCACCTCACAGTTCAGGTACAAGACAAAACCAGGTATCCTGTCCATTAAAAATCTCTTTTAAGAGAGCGATCCATGGTTTTCCGCCCCCTGCGTCGTTGCAAGCTTCAGCTGCGTCATTCGTAAAGGCCACCTGCGTTCCTCTAGAGTTCATTGCCAAACCAACCCCTACTCATTAGCTAAACTTGGATGCACTTCAGCGTCCTGGCTGTGTTCGTGTTTTAAAGAGCTGTGATCTCACTGACAGTAGAAAATTAATTCCAGAATGGTGCAGCATGAACACGTATGAAACAGCACTCTCTTAACCAGAACTAGTAGCAGCATACAAATCCGATTGAGTAACTTCAAAGAAACGTGGTGTTCTCTTCATGTTGTTTTGAAATGGATGGTTCTCCATTACGTATGTATTCCATAGTGCTGTGGGCAAACCTGCACGAGCTGTCGCTCCATTCCTTACTTGCGCACAGCAAACTGATCTGGTATATCGTATAGGAAAGAAGGCTTTTTCTGAAGCACACCCATGGAAACTCATCAGATGAATTTAAATGCTTCCACTCCAATTCTCCACAGGCAGAATTGACATTGCCAATATATACAATTCCTCATTTTCTCAGTAGCCAAACTGGTAAGTTTTTATGGTTACCTGTTGGCATTTCACGCTACGTGAGAAGGGCAACGGTATCCATCTACTGCAGAACCAATCAAAATCCACGGTTGAGTCACCTACATATTTACTAGACATACTTTATGTAATTAGGAAAGCCCGTTTCATTCTTTATTGCATCAAGCGGGCTGCACTGCCCAAAACATATGTAGGGCTCCTGATGCAACTACCTCTGTCCTGTCCTTCCAGCATGAAAATTCTACCCTGCAAGAGAGAAGCTGTCACTCATTTGCCCTTACTGAGTCCTTTCACTTCCATAAGAAAAAAGCAACTTTTTATCCCCAAGAGTAAGTGTCAGGGAGCAGTTACAATAAATTAAACCATGGATAATAGATGTTAGAGAGAAGATGCTGCAAGTCAACAGGATCTCCACATCAGAGACTCAAAACACATGGAAAGTAGGCATTTAGGAAAAAGGAGGCAAGAGAGGTTTTTTCAGGGTATTTACCTCCAAGTTCATTAAGTCATGTAACTGTTTTTGACTTGCTAAAAATAGAAAGTAAAGAATGTCATGTAGCTATGTCATGCTACTACTAAATTAAACCAACAAATAAGGTAAGGGGGGGGGGTGGGCAGGGGGTTAGAGAAAGTGGCATAAATTTACAGTTTTGGACTATCCAAGAACTTGAAGCCAAAGCCACTGCCAAAACCAGGGGTGCTCTGCTAGGAGCACAGCTGTGGTGGAGTTGGACTGGAAGCGTATCTTCGTCCAGCATTGGAGGACATCCTATATATAAGCTAAAGAAAAGGTAAACATTGCTTTGAGGGAAAAATAGTAAAATGCTTTCTCAAATGAAAGCATTGTTTAAGAGAACAAGTTAGAGCTGAAACTGAAGTGTTTTTTAGAAATAGCTGTATGACAATTTGAAAAAGGCACCAAAAATGTTACAGGAAGCAGATACTGTGCTTGCAGGTGTTACTTAAGACCATAAACACATTCTCAGTCAAAGGGAAAAACAAAGACACAAAGAATGAACGTTACTTCTTGATCTTGACTCCTCCCAAGTCAAGGTTGACAGTTGTCTGACTGGCATCAAACAGATTGGCAAGATAAAACCATGCTACTACCTGCCACAATCCAGCAAAATAATGTGAAATGGGGAAAAAACCTGCAAAACAACCCTGCACTCAGTGGGAGAACTGAAGTAATGTTGCAGTAGACCCGATTTTTTATTTGAAGTAATATATACTTAATATGCCCCCTTCTGATGAAAGGCCATTAAATCTTCAACAAGACATTTAATTTTCTCAAATCCAGCACGGGAGAATTAGGACAGCGTTGCGCTACATGAACTAGCTCTCAGCACAGCTGTGCTTTATTTGAAACAACGCTCTGTCAACCTGCAAAGCTTTACACAGCAGGTACACTGGCTCGCAGCACAGTAAGCTCACCGAGCAGCTCATCAGCACCGAAAGGGAAGTTTTCTTGTGCTTCCCTCCCGGCTCCTGCCCAGGCTGTTCCACGGTCTCTCCTCTGTGGGTGGCATCAAACGCCATCCATCGATCCTCCATTACATGAACTCAGCCACCTGGGGAAGTTCACAGCCTAGGTTCATTTTTTCCCCAGACATCTGAAGCTTTATTGATTTTAAGGCAGGGTTTGGGGAAACTCCAGTACTGTTCCAACACAACAGCAACACCATCTGATGGGTTACCATTCAAGAGGATCGCTTCGTGCTTCTTCCTTAAAGCAGTTATTTACACAAGAGTGCGTATGCAAACTCCTAGATGCCGAACAAATGAAAACATCTGATGCTTACCAGTTACTGACTTTTTTTTTTTTTTTTTAAAAGGTAGCAGAAGCAGCACTAGGCTATCAGCTTTCAAACCGGAAGTCCAGATTAAGACTGCAACAGTTTTCTACTTGCTACTCACTCCCTGCATTACCACCTATCTCTTGAAAAGTACATTTTTAA